>NC_134058.1:2611241-3215616 GCF_965140245.1 Athene noctua | reverse complement strand
TGGGGAGTTGAGCAGTAAGGTTGCTGCAAGGCTCTGGCATCCCTGTCTGCCACCCGCTGCTCAGAGGTCTTGGAGAGGGAGCTGGAAACTTGTTTCTGTCATGGATCATGCACCTCTAACCAGCAGATGGAAGCTCTCCCGGCGAGGCGATGTGATACAGCATCCTCCCCACAGTGCAGCTGCACCCCGTGCTGCAGGACGGGGCACAGAGCGGGCAGAATGTCAGCTCGCCCTGTGCTGAGGCAAAGGCTCCTGCCAGGTAGGGGAGCAATAGAACAGTCCAAATAATGGGACAGATCGTCACATTTACTGGAGGGAACTGCTCTGGGACACTGAAGTGCTTACACAGTGAGGGGGAAGACCCCTCGCTCCCTCAGGAACTCATGTACAAGGGATTTTTCAGATTTCATTTTCACTCAGGGGCAGGAAGGGCAAGCTAACACTTCACAGGTGCCCAAGTGTCTCCATTTCACTGAATCCACTGGTACTTGGAGAACTAAACACCACTGAGATCCTGCCCCCCTGCCCTGTCTGTGTTTGGTAAAGAGCCAGTTACCCTAAACACTGTACTTTTACAAGGACTGGAAGTAACAGCTGATGATTTTAAATTCGTAGCACAACTGACAACTGCAGGACTCCTAGAGTCAATAGGGAAAGGTATTTTGCTTCTGGAACATGGGGAGGAGTCACAGTCGTGTCTCCTCAGGTATTTTCCTCTTGGATGAACTGAAATTTTGGATCTCGGATGCCTGAGGCTGGGGATCCTCATCCTTTGGATATCTAATATAGCATTAGCACAACTGGGAATCAGACCACTGAATCGCTGTTAGAAAAGTTGCGAAAAGGAATTCAGCAGACAGGATTGTTAGGAGAGGGAAATGACAGGCCCCTAAAGCAAAACGCAATATTCATCCAGACACAGAAGAGCCACCAAGAGAAATCCATGCACAGCATCCTGCCTTGGATCTGACTCGGAGGCGACGTGGCAGCCAGCAGCACCTTCGGCTTTTCTGCTGATGCTACTACCGACATCTGCAGCGATGCCTCAAGAGGTCAGCACCGTATCATCAGCAGGAACCTCTTTTTCAAGCCACTAAGCATACATTTCTGAACAGAACATCCTAGGAAGCCAATTGCCCGAGACAAGACATTGGAAGGCCGTTTTCCCTAGAGCAGCAACCAAAATCCGCCTCTGAGCTAAGCAGTGGGCATGTCACAGAAACACATCCTCTGGGGCTGCTAGGGCAGTGCCATTCTTCAGCTCACTGCTCAAATCAAACACAACCAGCTAGAGACATTAGTTCCTTGACCTCCATCATCATTACCTACTTCAGTTTGTGTGAGGCATCTAACCTCTCCTGTCTCCCCTACACAGCCATCCCCAGTAAAGCAGCTACCCAAGCAAGCCATTTTAGCCAGTCAACACAACCAAAGCCAGGAGCCCAAACTTCTTAAATACTTAAGGGGGAGAGGCAGTCACCTCCAGAGTACCATTCAGGGAAGCCCTGGACCCAGCTTCATGAACCTTTTCAACCAGCACAAGGTAGCACTGCTCAAGAGTTCGCTTTGTTTATGTGGTTGCACTGTGAAAAGGTTTTAACTAGCTAAAAACCTGGCTGGTCTGGACCCAGACCAGTGCCCTCTGCAGCTGTGTGACCCCCTGAGCCAGCACTAGGGCAGGATGAAAAGGATGCTGGAAAGAGTTAGAAAAGGAGAGAAGGCAGGACTGGCCCTCTCTATGGTATGGCTCGTCTGTGCTGGTTGGAAGAGGTCATGAAACTGCTTAGGCTAAAGCAATTCCTGAGGGAAGCCAGTCTCCTAACTGGGAGCTAACCCAGAAGGTGCAAGTGCTTTCTCCTCCTTGGTTCTGCAAGGGCCAAGCAGCTTTATAATCTGGTTGGTTTGCTTTCTCTCCCCAAAGCAAAGCAAGAAGCACAGATCTGAATGGGGAAAGGACGACGCAGAATTGCTCCCCGCACTGTTTGCTAAGCAGCTTCTTGACCGTGGTTGAAATTCTCCACAGACATTGCTCCCCACGGAGCAGTGCTGCTCTCTCAAATTCAAACTCTCTTTACTCAAATTTCACTCTCAGAGAGGGGGCCAACACTGTTTCCAGTTATATCAGTGTAATCTCCTAGAAGTCTGTGTGGTTTAACAGAATTTGAATCCCAGCACCTTCAATCTCAGTATTAAACCTCTCCTTTTCTCATTCTGTCTGTCTATGCTTTCTTGGTTTCATCCCTTTCAGTTTGGGCAAAAATTCTATTATCTGAGGTGTTGATTCATCTTTCTGACAAACCCGGCACAAATTAGCAGAGTTTCTGTTAGTCGTTAGTCTGTATGTCCTTCCAACAGTCCCTCAGAGACAGAAAAGCACTTGAAATGCTTTTTGCAGATATGGATGCTGAAACATAAATATACAACAGTCCAGATCCATAAAGGTATTGAGGTTCTAACTTCTACGCATGCTTTGACGTGAGTAAGGCATTAGCCCAAATGCATGTGGCTAAGAGCAGAAAAAAAGGCAGAGGACACCGACTCCAGCTGTTCTGAACTTAACTCTCTCTTTTGTCATCTGTCCTCTAAGGCTGCTTTGACATTTTTCCTCCTTGTGCATTAAAAGGAAGGTGGGAATACTCTGGAGCTCAGTGTGTTCATCTTCTACGTTCAAGCGAGTTTCATGCTTGGATTTTGCTGAACTAGAATCAGGACATTTCCAGGCCCCGTGCTCTAGCAATAAAATCATAGACCAAGCTTTTCCAACCGATTTTTTGGGGATATTTTCCCTTCTTTTTAAGTTGTTCCAGTTGTACATACTGTCCTGGCCACATTCCTAGAGTATGCACTGACAACTGTTTCATAGTTAAGATCCTCAGACCCGGATGAGCCAAGATACACATACACACACACGCACAGGCACACACAAAGGAGACAGCAGAAGGCACTAAAAATAACTCAGCTAATTGAACAGCCGTCGGACTCAAGATGCAGCAGTCATTCCAAAGCCATTTCCTGGAGAGGGACTCACAACTGCTGTGCACCAAGGGAGGAGGGTGCTCTCCAAAGCAGGGGGGGGGGGAGGATTTAAGCACATTTCCCCTTGTGCACGCAGGCGGTGGTAGGGAAATACAACCCCTGAGTCACACGGAGAGGGGAGCTCGCCCCTGCTGAACAGGGTGGGGTGCATGGGAAGGGTTATACCACATCACTTGGGGATTTGACAGGTCTGGGAAGGGTCCTCCTGCTTATTAGTTGGCTGAGGCAAGAGCAATCCCAGAAGTGCCACTTTTGGCAGAGCCTGGGGATCCAGGGGAAGCTGCACAGCTGGCGTTGTGGAGCTTGTGGACAGCATTTTGCATCTAGAGGTTTCTGGCTGGGACTGCTTCCTCACGGCTGGGCTGCACGCACTCCTCAGCCCAGCTCCTATCAGTGCAGCTGCAACGTGATCCCTGGAATGAAGGAGTAGCTTCTCAGGGGTTCATATGCTCCTTGGCAGAAAGGCTTTACGTTTTCACAGGGAATGTGAGCAGCAACAGAAGATCAGGGTTTGACTTTCTCTGCTTTGACACAAACACAGCTTTTCTCTGATGCTCACACTGGTTTATTCACTCTCCCCCCACCAACACCATCGTACAGCTGTTTGACTGTTCCCAAACACTAACAGTCCTAGGAGAGCTGTATGTACACTGCCTCTTTTCCCTACCAGCTTTTACTAGGAAACAGTCTTCCCACCTGCTTCATGAAAAAATTAAATGGCCTTGATGCAGCTTCTTCTCCAGCTGCATGTGGTTAACTTACATCCCAAAAGCAAACATCGTGCCTAATGTACTTTGACAGGGGCATCGCGGTATAAAAATGGGTCAGTCCAGTGCTGACACCCTGAAGCCTCCTTCACTTCAGAGCACTTGTGCTTTAAGCTCCTACCGAGCTACAGACTTAAAATTGTGGGTCTGGCAAAGAGTCACCAAGCATGAACCACCTTCCTTGTCTACAAGGTTTAGAGATGCCATATTTAGGATGGAGAAAGGGCAGATTCTAACTCCTTGGGCTCGGGTAGTGAGATACAGCCAGCTCAGGACAATAGCCATTGTCTGGGCACTTCCCTCTTTTCATCTCAGTGTAGCATTAATCTGTCCTGTGTTATCCTTGGAGCTGCACACAACTCCCCGAACAACGCAGTCCTTTCGGTTTGATCTATTCACAGCCTTGCTAGGGTCCTAATGTCACAAATCTGAATGCCAAGCTTCAGAGTGCATTCCAAATCTGCAGCAACAAGGTTATACATGCAAACTGGTAACAGCCAGAGTCCTGAGTTGTCAGAGCTCCTCAGGACCCTGTCTGTCCCCACTACAAAATCCTCTGCTATCCAAAACAAAGAACAAGGCATCTGGAGTGCAGGACTTTTGTAAACTCTCCACTTCCTTTGATGAAGGGGTCTCTAACCTCACCCTTCTACATATTCGTTGTGCATCTCTGATCCGAGGTGAGCCACAAGGCACCTGTGCAACAGTACATACCCTTTTACCTAGTGGTACCTCCTCTGCAAGCCTGTGGAAATCCCATTTCCTGGCGTACATGATGTATCAGGAGTGATCACTGTGAGCACGCAGACTCACAGCTCAATACTGTTGCAAGAGGCAACAATAACTCCAAGCCCTTTCCTGCTCTCACAGTACACAAGGTGCAGGAACTGGAACCTGAAAGACTTCACGGACCCCACCTTTGTGTAGTGTCAACTCAGCCAAACACAGACCATTACTCAGTGTCTTGAGAAAGAGGTTGCCATCAGCATACAAAAAGACAAGAGGAAGCAGCATCTTACCATGTGATAGTTAATCATTTCCTGCAGACTATCTCCAAATTTGTCGAGGCACTCCTGAAAAATAAGGTAAAGAGAACTGGCAGTGAGTAGAAGCAGCTGCCCTTCATTCCCAGGGGTTCAACAGCTGAGAGACACTCTCATCAAGCAACTGAAGAGCTGCTCTGCCATTTGGCAAGAAGGCATTCCAAAAATGTCTGACACTGAAGCCATAGGCTCCCTGTGCTTTCCACTTTAGTGCCAAAATCAGCACGTCAGTTCTTGCTTGTGCAGGCTGGTTACCCGCGCTTCCTAAATAACTGATGCTTACTGACCTAGATTCCAACAACCTTGCCAGCACTGTGGCTTCTTAAAAGTCCAGCTCTCCCTGAAAACTATGAATCAATCGCAGTCTGACCTTCCCGCATTGCATTATCAAGCGGTCTCTACATTCCTCCAAAAATAAAATCTCATGCTAAGTGGCTACTTAAACAGTACAAGGATCTTGGGCATACGGTCCATTCACAGCATCAGGAAGCTGAACACTCCCCAAGCCCTCGCTGTGTCCCATGCTCCATCCCACAGGATGACTTACCGAAATCATTTCATCCTTCTTGCACTGCTGCGACAGGTCCCGGACTCCGCTGACAAAGTGCTTGTTGGTGGTGATGTAGGCTTTGCCTGCTTCAATCATCCCACTGCATAGCTTTACCAGCTGCACGAGGAGAGAGGTGTGAGCAGACAGGCAGCTGATCACATCAGAATGAATTGCAAACAGGCTGGTTTTAATCTGCACCAACACTACGGCCCGAGAGCTTTAGAACAGGATGGCATTCATGTTCTTGGTGTGGCTGCGTCCCTCACTGCACGTGGCAGGAGCAATGATGCAAATTGTACTTCTCAGGGTTTGTCATGCTGTCGGCATTTCCCTCGTTATCCCCTGAGGACAGATGAACCCGGGCAGCCCTTTTTTTTTCAGTGGGTTTCTAACTGTTCACTCTATGGTGAGGCTTCAGGACTGCAATAAAATGGACCTCATCACACAGATTGACTGGGGAGGGGTAAGGCTCCTTGGTGCTGGGTGGAAGGGATAAACTGTGTGGAATCTCCCTGCTGGGAGCACGCTGCTCTTTGGGACTGTCGATCCTCTGAGCCCAGCTAGCCGCTCTGTGCACTTGTAGAGACTTCTCTTGTTCTTACCTTGGGATGAAGGGGAGCCAGCATTCACCAGCCTGACATTTTTGTATCGTGTGTTCCTTAAACCAACTGAGCAGGACTGCTTAAGCCAAGTCTGCTGTGTGCAGGCAGTGAAAATCAATGTTCCCTCACACACAGGTTAAATCATTAAGACTACAGATAACTATGAATCAACTCCCCCAATTCTGCAGACCAAGGAAACTTTGCTGGTGCACTGTGAGGGATTACAGAACGTATCTCTGGACTGCCTGTGACTTAGCACAGCCTTTCTGATGGACCTGGAAAGAGCTTTGACTGGAGAAACGTTAACAACTTTAAGCAAGCTACACACACTGATTCTCATCAGCAGCCTTGTTATAGTGAAGTTACCAGTGAAGTTAACTGGAACTTGCAGTAAAATTGAGTAGTTTCCTCACTTAGGGATTAGTTTTCTGCAGCAAAAGGATACATCTCTACACAGGCTTTATTAACTTTTGATAATTAAACAGGGAACAGTCACAGACTTGCTAGCTACAGCAAAACTGCCTTAGCACGCCTGGAACTGGCTGTAAAGACCAGCATTAGCCAGAATTCCTGGCCATTAGCCTATCTCTTTTCAGCCAAAGCTCCTTGTAAAAGGTTATGTTAAGATAAATCCATAAACCAAAGACCCAAGAGATTCGCAACAGTAACGGCTGGCCACTAAGCAGAATTTTTTATTTTTTTGTTTTGTTTGGTTTTGTTTTAAATCATCACTGTTCTAGGCTGTTTAACCAAGTGAAAAACTTTACCTGCTGATAATGAACGACGCTTGGAACTGAAGTTTCCCATCCTTAAAATCCAGGAGCTTTTTAGGGATATTGATCTTACTAATGAAAATTAGAAATCTTTAGAAAGATTTAGAAATCTTTCCCTGTCAACCAGCCTCACCTGGCTGGGCATGAGTGCATCTCAAGTTTGACTTGAGGTCAGAACCCCATGGTGTGCTGGTTTGGGGCCTGGTGCTTGTTCTAATTATGCAGCCACAAGCCTTTGGGGTCTGATCCATACGCATGCATTGCAGGACAAGTTTACTTGCCTCTGTCTGCAGTTCTGTAAAAATATGAGTGTATTTGAATGTATAAATATATATATAGTCACATGTGGTATATCTGTGTATACACAGTTTATACAGTTTTCACTCTTTCACACTCACATTCTCTCCTGTCCACACAATTTGACAGAACAGCATTGGACGCTTGCAGACTTGTACTATCCCATCCAAGCCCAGAGAAGAAAAGCAAACAGATGCAGTTCCTGTCACATCTGGAGGCCAGACGTACACTAGGGCTTTGGACAGATCTTCTGGAAAGGAAATCCAGCCTGTTCTGCAACGTGGCGGTTTCTAGCATGCCTCTGTGCAAACCCTTGTGGCCAAGGCTGTGTTACAAGTAGCTGAAGGCCATTCAGCCCAAGCACACTCCCAAGGGGAGCAATGATGCCTCTGCAGATGGAGCACAGGGCAGAATGAAGGATATCTCTCTGAAACAGCAATCGAGCCCAAATATTTGGTGTTCCCTTGGATGAATCATTTACACTGCCCTTTACCTTCATTTTCAACAGGTATTAAAAACCTCATCATTTATAAACTAAGTGCTCAGGGGCACAGTAAAAGGCAGAGAAACAGCTAGTCCTTGCCAGCTTGCTGCTTTTTAAGAAGTACCCAGCTATTTGGGTACCACTGAACAACATTTACACCAAGCCGTAGGAAAGCTGCTGATTTACTAGAAATGAGGGTGATTCAATCTTTTCCAAAGTTACCCTCAGAGAAACTAATCCGAACTTCAGTGCTTTTCACATAGAAGCTCCAGCCTCGGTTGCCCTGCACCCAGGCCTGATAAGCCCGTTGCTGACAGTGACTGAGCCAGCATTTTGCACAACCAGTCGTCTCTGCAGCAGACAGGGGAGATGATGAATGCAAAGAGAATGAAATGTCCACCCACTTTGCACTACCAGAACATCACCCCATAACTGCTGCCAGGGGAAGACCCAAATTGCATGAGACTATTGTTTTAATGCAGTCCTCACCCAAAGGAGCTCAAATCAATTTGCAATAAAGCACTGAACAATAAAAAACTGAGAGTCCTGAACAGCTCTTGTGCTCCCAGCCCACCCTCCTCGCTCCAGGATTGTTCGTGGCACACCAAGTTGTCCAACTCCAAGGAACACTGACAGCAGTGGTGCTAGAATCAGAGCAAGTTTCACCCCAAGCTTTGTCTTTAGAGCCTCAGCTTAGAGAAAAACAGATGACCTAAATCCCTTTGCAGCTTTCACCAGTGAGACTAGTGAACTTGTGCACATAACCATTTCAAACAGCTTGATTAGTAAATAGGTTTTATAGGACACAGCTTTGCCTAGGGCTTGTGACTTCAACAAAGCCCATTTCTCCATCAAATGTAGGAGTTTTATCCCTTGCTAGCTTTGGGAAATCTCGCAGATAAAAAGCCAACAGCTCTTCTAGCTCTTCTTCATCATTTCTCTCTGTTCTCATTTAGAAACCTTGGCTGATGTCTCACACATTAAAAGGAGTAAGGGTGGAAAAGCCACCTTCCATCATAAAGCCCCTGACTTAGATCTAAACTACCAACAAGAATCACCAGCATAAATGCAAAATGGCAAAAATGGCCCCTGAGAGGATATTTCCAGTGTCAGATTATAGCTGTGGCACACAGCCTGGCCGAACATCAGACAGTGGCCACCATCATCAGTCTGAATCTGGCCCCTTGTTGATCTGCAAGTGTCTCCTTACACCCCTGAGCTGACACAGTGATGCCCACACTGCGTGGACATGTCATGGCTCCTACCCCACCAGCTTCATATCACAAGCCAGCTGGTGGAGAGGGGAAATAGCACCAAAATAACTTGCCACAGCAGGAGAACTGTCAGCCCCCTGAGATCCAGGACCAGAACAAGGAGGCCATCATTCAGCATTAGGAGCCTGTCTGGATCTCTTGTCCTAACAACTCTGGCAGTCACAAAGGAGCCTTGACAGGTACCTGTCAGTAGAGGGAGACATGGTCCTACTGACAGGCCCAGTGTCTTCTGCATTAGCTTCCAGACAGCCCGAGATGGGCTCACTTTTTAGAGGAGGCTGGTGGGGCCATGTTCCTAAGCAGGAACTAGTCAGTCCCTCTTCAAACCAATGCGCCAAGCTGCCCCATCTTACCTTGTCAAGCTTTGCCTCTATCTCCACCACATCCGTTTCCACTTCGTCAATGGTTGCCCTGCAATGACAACAGCAAAAAGAAATCATTCATTGATTGGTTTTGCTGATTGGGAAGGAAGCCAGGAAGTCCCGGGTGAGTAAAGATCAGAGGCACTAAGGTATGTGTGTTGGTGGTGGACAGGACGAGGGATCCACGCGTCCCGCTTTGGAGTTTCCTGCTGCTACGTAAGCTTGGGACTGACTTACTCAGCAGAAAGGTCACATTCCTCATCAGGAATGAACTCCACGGGGCTGGAAAAAGAGATGGAGATTATGCTACCTTCTGTCAGTGTCACAGAGAAATTCAGATGTGCTGTCGTAGTTGTACACAGCAAACTTAGTGACCTTGTTAACTGGTGGTAATGCTCAGTGACACAGAAATAACCATTGTTACACCTTAGCCATCCACTCGCATCAGGCACAGATTGCCTGCTTCAGTACCAACCAAACCCCATTTTCTAGGCTATAACTGTGCCTAAAGTACAGCCGCATGGTGAACTACATCCTTTGAACCTTAGGAGCCATCACTTAAGCAGAAACACATCTTGATCCTTTTGTCGTTGAATACCGTTAAGTCTCTTTCACACACGTGGGGTTTTGCTTGCATACGGATAAATCTGCTCCATGCTTATCGGATCTGTTTTCTTTCCACGTCACTGGACAGATGTGACAGTAAGAGGCTATTAGAATCCAGCTGCAAAGGTCACCAGGCCTCCCTCACAAAGTGAAACAGTAACATGACATCAGCCATTTGCAAGAGGCATTCCCAGACTGAGGCATGTGGTATGAAACGACTTTTTTGAGGCCAGAATCCAACAGTAAGCACTGTAAACCTGTGAGCGTTCCTTTGCAGAGCTGCTCACTGCTGTGTGATGTCTATACTTGGACAGTTGTTTCTTTAACCGCACACCTGGAAATGTGGTAAGCCTCACACCACCCTTACGCACCAAGGATATGCAATCCAAATTCCACTGCAAGGAGCTTCTTAAGTTTGTGGGCTTGTCGTTTAAAAGGTTGGTTCCTGAAATATTATACTCAGGCTTTAAAAAATCCAGCACTGAACATGTGCCAGCTGAAAGAACAGTAGGGGAGAGATGTGACTTAGAGCCCCACGAACCAACACTGCTATCTCAGCAAAAGGACAGGACGCCCACAAACCAAAGGGAACAGCAAAAGTGGTGAAGGAACCATTAGAGTATGTGGTAACTCTGTGCCTCTGAGGCTCTTGGTGTCTTCAGTGAATTAGTGAATGATGAAGACAGTGACTGTCTTCACCAAGGGACACGCTTCTAAGAGAAGGAAGGATAAATTTAACAAGAAAGCTCAAAAGGTCACAAAGCTGGGGGTTTAATCTAAATTTCTGCCATGCTGAGGAAGGGTTCTGGCCAACAGCATGGTACTTATATGTACATTACAAAGATTACACATAACTCAAGTAGCACAGCACACTCAGTGACATCTACCCTAAGCATTCTTCAATGGGAAAGATGTGTAATACCTCACACAGGTGAGGGCAGTCCCCATCTGTAAGCTATGAGACATCTGCTGTGGCCCCAAAGGCTGTGGGTCTAATAACTGTCTTGCTGAATCTAAATTGGTTGCATATTCAAGGACCGTGATGTAACAGCCTTAAATTTCCTTCAGAGAGACTCCTGTCCTCCCCTTTCACTGCTCTCCCGTTCCCAGATGATATTGCTTACAAGCAGAGGAGTGTCTCCTCCATCAATGTCCCTTTCCATTAAAAATTCCTTCTAGCCTGTGGTTTGACCATGCTGCTCCCAGCCAGGGAGGGCAGAAGGGGGATGCTGGCCATTGACAGGCCACTTGTGACTCCGCTGCTGCCCTTTCCTCATCTGGTTTCTTTTAAGAAGTGAGTCTGAAGGAGAAAAAGAGGTAGGTCTGCTGTTCATAAATGAGCTGTGATGTTCTTCAGCTCTGTGAGCAGCGAGAAGCACTGAAACTCTGCCAATGCTGTGTGAGGAAAGGATGTGTCTCTATTCCCTTCATCCAAGAGCTCTTGATGTCATCTCAGCAAACAATACTCCCTACATCTTAACATAAGCCGAACATCAAATCCAGAGGAAACAGGCTAGGCTATTAATCACCATTATATATCTCAGAAGACAGCCTGGAATCTGCTTTCATTCAAAAATACCGGATGCAAAAAAAAAAAAAAATACAACTACTGCCTACAATTGGCTCCTCCACTTCCTGCCAGGCAAGGAGAAATACGTACTTACAAAGAGTTTGCTACCTGCTGAGCACGTGAAGTGAAGCATATTTGTTACACTTTCCCTCACCTCACACATCACTTCTCTCTTGATAACTAGACAGCCTTGTCCCTGCCATGACACTTAACGTTGAAGATGGCGAGGCCAAAACTTCAGACAGGGATTTCACAGACACCCTCCATCTAAAGCCACCCCGAGCAAGCAAAACAGGAGGGCAGCCGAGCACTGTGCTTCTGCACCGAGCAAGCCCTGGGCTCTCTGTAGTTGCAGTAATATAGCATGGCTGCTCAGGAGTGTACTTGATCCCTGACCTTCTCCTTTATCTGTCAGGAACGTGGCAAGAAACCAGGACAGAGCAGGCAAGACAGGAAGAAACTATGCCTGTTCAGAATGGTCTTTTTCATCAGAAGTTCCTCAAAACTGCAGATAACCAGAGACTAAATCTGTACCCACCATGGTGGGAGCAAATCTTTGTGTATAGGTCATAGTTGTGTAGGAATTCATTGAAAACAACTCCCCACCAAGGAATACTTCTGTGCAGAGTCCCAAGGCCTGACTTTGCTGCGGTTGCAGGGCTCTCAGTTTCCTTTATGCAAAGGGAGGCAACCGGTCGCTGCAGGTTTACAAACAAGTAACATTTTCTATGATAAAAGCAGAAACACAAAGTATAGTGCATCTATTTCTTTTTTTGCACTTTTGTTGGTTTTTTTTTTTAAATAAGCCCTGTTTTGGGATGACACTGTAATGCCAGCCTTTGCCTTCCACAAATACCTCTCCATCCCACCACAGGCACTTGGAAAAGGAGGAAACACAATAAATAACGTTACAGAAAATGACTAACACAGGCCCATGTCCAGCCCAAAGCATTGCCACTACTGTCTTTCCAAGCTCTGGCCTGACTCGGAGACTCCTGTGACGTGAAGCTGCCATGATTCTGATAGATGGTGGCTTAGGTCCTACTAGACAAGCATCTACTAAAGACCCATCGCACTTCCTGGTCTCCTGCCTGCTCACTGAAGCCATACAGCCAAAAGGGACATTCCAAACTCTAACTGAAGGGTCGGACAACAGATTGATGCCATTAGAGAACAAGGGCCTCTGCTTCAGCTCAACAGAAATGTCATACTCTGTTCCCTTGCGGTGTCACAGTGCTCACCTGCCCTGACATCCCTCTCTTCCTCTTCCCGATTGTTCTGTGTACAACTGATGTCCATGACACTGACACTGACTTGCCCAAATCAAAAATAAAGAAACACACCTTACTGTAAAGCCCCTTTGACAGTTCAGAAAAGGTTATTCTAGAAGGTGTATTTAACAGCGTCCTCTTCATTGGCTTGCAAATCACATTTGCTTGGTTATTAGCGTTTAGGAATTTCTTTACTTTTCAGTCCTGCTGCAGTGCTCCTTTGAACAGAATCTCAGCCAACGGGGAGCTTTCATACAATTGACTGAAATCCAGAGAAAGATATATAACCAAATATCTGCTCCCTAATTAGGGAAAACTCAGATGTCAATGTGGCCATCTTCAGCACAAACAACACCCACAAGAATATTTCAAAGCTTTGCAATATGCTCAGTGTTGCCCATAAGAGGAAAGATATAAAGACTTAAGAGACCCCAGAAGGGAATGGGTGGCTTCTAGAAGACTGGGTGTTCTGTCAGTGTCCTGAAACGCAGATTCACTGGGCTGCTGGTGACTGCAGTGTCAGCACAGCTGAATGACTTTGCCTTTCTGTAGCAGCAGCAGAAAGAGCCATCATGAAGATTTCAGTCCTCTGTGCCATAGCAATAACAGCCAAGGAACTTTCTCCAGCAGACTGAACAAGTTAAGTGCTGGGTAGTCCTTTCTTTGCTTTCCTCCAACACTTCTTCCAACGTCTTCCTTGAGCAGCCCTCTGGAAGCAGCCTCTAGCATCTAAGCAGAAATCTAAACTCCTTCACCCTCACATCAGCCGGACTGAAAATGAAATCCTGGTGACTCATTATGAAAGTACAGACTCCCTTGTGCCCAGGGCTCTGGACACAATCGATCTGCTACCAGCTCTTTGAAAACACAGCCAAAAAAGCAGCTTCCTTCTCTCTAATACCACGGTGCTCAAGCTTTACTGCAACACACATGGCCACCCTATACAAATGGCAGCCTGGGTGTGCCCAGAGCAAAGCTTTTGAAAAAAATGGAATAATTAAAGAGCTTCTTTCAGGCAAATTTTTTCTCTTGCAGCTATTTTTGTTCTCTGGGTTTGGAAGTCGTGTGCCTTCATGCATTGCACTCTTACTGCCAGATTCAATTTTTCCACTTGGTTTCTTCATGCTTCTGATAGCTGGACATAATAACCAGCTTAAAAAAAAAAAAAAGAGCTGGGATTTCTGGAGATGCTTTTCTTTTCAGGAAAGCAACAGCAGCCATTGTTTAATCTGCAGAGATCAGCTAGAGGCTAGTGTAGCAAGGCAGTCTAGCAGCATATTTCCTGCCAGAAGGTGGAGAGAGCATCTATCATTTACTCCTCATTTTTATCATAACCTAAGAAAACGAGTTGATATATTTGGACTCTGTGTGGAGGAGGAAGACATTCTGGGTCTGGTATCCACTAAGGTATGAATACAACTATGGCTAAGAGAACATGAAACTTGAACTTTATATATGGTGTACAGTCTTGATATAAAAGGTTCCAAGTGTTTGATTTCAAGGACAGAGATCTCAGGGACTCATTCAGTTCCAGGACTGTAATGGAGTTACAGCTTCATTACAGGATGCAAGGATGAACATTTATCCATCCTTTCCAGTTACATGGTGCTTTTATATCCGAATGGAGTCCTTGGGGAGATGAATTCTGAGGCCAAGATGTGGTTAAGTGTAGTGCAGCAATGTATTCATCTTGGATAAGCTGTAAGTGGAAGACTGAAGGACCCCAGTCTTCAATCAGATGCCTCACTCCTACCCTGCAGTGTCTTTTCCCATATACCTGGTCTTGTTGGCCAGGGATTTTTCTTTCTGCAGCTCTGGCCCTTTGCTTCTGAAAAAGCAATGTAAGTTCTCTAAGGGCTGGGAGAAAGTTAGAGCAGAGCAGCAGTGTGAAAAACTAGAAGCAGTTCAAGTCCTCCCTCTTCCCTGCCTTCTCCTCCTCCCTGACCAAATGATGTCACTGCAGGGCCTGCGATGTCAAGGGAAAAACCAGGCAACAAAATCTAGAAGTAAGAGATGCTGACTCCCTTGCTTACAAACTCACCCCTGCCCCTCCCCAGAATGATGTGCATGAATGCCAACACACTTCATCGTGATCTGTGCTGCCCCAACACACTGCAAACAGGCTGGTAATGAGCTAAAACAGTATAAACCAAGATCTTTCTTGACAGGCCCTGCTTCATACAGCCAGGACATGCCCAGCACGTTTGCTCCAAAGAGGTAAAAAGCTTGGGGAAAGAGATTATACCAGATTCTTTAACACCCCATTTCCCATCCTTCAAGGGTCCAACATGTCTAAGTCCATCCCTGGGCTTTTGAGGTTCAAAATGTCCTTATCCTGCTTACTGATGATGCTGCCCTAGAGAAAGAATGGGTTTCAGTGCAACTGCTTACTGCAGAACACAAGCACTGGGCTGAATTCTCTGCCAATTTGATTCCCAAATTTAAATCCTCCCACTGTTCCACCAGCGTGTCACAGATAAAAGGCAAAACCCTTTCAGTTACACAAGCAAGCTGAGAGAACCTGGAATAACTCCACAGGGATGAGTAATGCCACCTCAGCACTGCTGAGCTCCACTGCTCCATCCTAAAGGAATGCTGAAGTGACATGAACAGGCATGGCAAGGGGCACACAGGATTCCAGCCAAACTGACCCACCTGCCATGTCCACAGCTCTTGTGGCTTCTGACACAAACAGAAAAGCCCGGGCACAGGCATCAGCTGTGGTGTGTACACAGGGATGCTCACGCTCACCCAGGTGGAGGCATCTGGCTAGGAAATCAAGTGATTCTTCACCCAAAAAAAGCAATGTCCCAATTGCTGGGCAGCTAAAAGCTGTATAGTCATGTCCTGGCTGGGTGCCCTTTGCATTTCCTGATGCTGTGCTCTTCCTGCTAATGCTTTTCCAGCATTATTTTCCAGCAGCTATTTCCGTCATGAGAGGAGAGAAAACAATCCACCATCTCATCTGCAAGTCGTTCAGTGCGAAGCGGAGCCCTTCCAACTAAAGAGAAGAGGCTTGAGTTTCCTTGCTGAGAGAAATCAGCAATTCACCACAGTCCAGGGGGTTTTGCATTGTGAATTTTTTTCTTTGTCCTTTAAAGAAGCCATTCGGATTTGTGTGTGACAAAAATCTTCCCAGGGCATTTTTATATCTTATGGAGGCAGGAATAATAAGCTATACTGCTATCAGAGAACAGGGTCTGTGGCAAGAACACATCTCCTTTTCCCCTCTTGTGACTTAGTTCTACACACTTTCATTAGACAGTCCTAACGAATCACCAAGAGAATAATCGCCCACATCCAAAAAGTGATCAAAGCAAGAAAGTCCCACTGGCAAACTGATGCAGAAATTAAGTCATTGGCATCACTACAACCTGAGGCTGAGTATAATTGTGTGGGTGCCCAGAACCGCATTTTATAAGCTGTGCTTGGGGTGCAATTAGAACAGAGCTGGTAGAGGAGGATGGACAAAACCAGAGGGAAAATGACATCCTGACAGAGGGGCACTGCCTGGGAGAGGGCAGCCACAAGGCCCCTTTTTTAGTTAGATTATCATTAGTCACCATTTTCTTCTGAGTAATAGCAGAATCACAGAATCATTTAGGTTGGAAAAGACTCTTAAGGCCATTGAGTCCAACCGTTAACCCAGCACTGCCAAGTCCACCACTAAACCGTGTCCCTAAGCGCCACGTCTACAGGTCTTTTAAATACCTCCAGGGATGGTGACTCAACCACTTCCCTGGGCAGCCTGCTCCAGTGCTTGACAACGCTTTAGGTGAAGGAATTTTGCCTAATGTCCAGTCTAAACCTCCCCTGGCACAACTTGAGGCCATTTCTTCTTGTCCTATCGCTTATTACTTGGGAGAAGAGACTGACACCCACCTTTCTACAACCTCCTTTCAGGGAGTTGCAGAGGGCCAGGAGGTCTCCCCTCAGCCTCCCTCTCTCCAGGCTAAACATCCCCAGTTTCCTCAGCTGCTCCTCATAGCACTTGTGCTCCGGACCCCTCACCGGCTTCTTTGGACGTGCTCCAGCACCTCAATGTCTTTCCTGTAGTGAGGGACCCAAAACTGAACCCAATATTCAAGGTGCAGCCTCACCAGTGCTGAGTACAGGGGGACAATCCCTTCTCTCGTCCTGCTGGCCACATTATTTCTGACACAAGCCAAGGTGCTGTTGGCCTTCTTGGCCACATGGGCATACTGCTGGCATATATTCGCCCGTCTGCTGACGACCACCCCCATGTCCTTTTCCACCAGGCAGCTTTCCAGACACTTTCCCAAGCCTGTAGCATTGCCTGGGGTTGTTGTGACCCAAGCACAGGACCCACCACTCACAAAAGACATGGTTTATGGTGACTGGAGCAATAAGCAGGCCTAACAAAGCTGTTATTAGCTGCCACATAAATCATCTCTTAGCCTTGACTTTCCCATTGCTAAATTGATAAACATTTGCTTCACGGTGACACTGTGAGTATTCAGTGATTAATCCATGTTTGGCAAGCTCTGGGGGATCCTCAGGTGACAAGCTGACTACAGCAAAGAAGAGTCATGTATTCGTTTAATAAACCTTAGCATTAAAAAAATATCATATTACTAACCAGCATAGGCACAAAGTGATCAACAGACATTTCTCAGAGAGGCCTGTCTGGATTTTTCACATTTCTTTTTCTTCATGGTGGAATAGTGGTCATGGTTTTCTTGACATTTTTCGTTAACTGAGTGCTTTTGACACAAACACACATGTGTTCTACATGAAGGCAAGTATGGCAGAAATCCAACACCAAACTAGGTATTAAAAAGCAATAAAATGACCTAAAAATGCTTGGTTACGTCTGGCAACTATATGAAGAAGAGAACCAAAAGAACATAAAATGTAATTCCGAATTATTGGCTGCTATAATAGCAACTACTTATACTTGCAGCTGTCAAAGGAACTCACAAAGCTGACAATTAAACATGCCCTCCTTCTTCCTTGGGAAGTGCATTTGGTTTTCTTCACTTTTCTGGCAGGGAAACTGAGGCACAAGAATACAAAGACTAAGATTTTTTTTTCAGCATTGAAGTTCAGAAAAACACAGGGCTATTTTCTACATGCAGTCACCAGATTACAGGTTGTTAAATTGGTCAAGTAAAGGGCTCATTTGTCCCTAAGGCACATTTATATACAAAGGCTACCTCATCCACCATCTACAAAAACGCTGCGTTTTCACAGCCAGCATGTAAAAAGCACCTCGGAGGTTCTTGCTTTCAGAAGTGCCCACCAAATGTAGGCACATCTCTTTTGGGGCCACACAGCTCTGCGGAGCGTGAGCTGATCCTGCTCCAAGTGCTATCAGCAGGACACGTGGGGTCCAAGCCAACTCCCACTGCAGTCAACGTGAAGACATCCCTTTAGCTCAGCAGGAGCAGGAATGTTTCCGGAGAGCTTGCCTCCCTCCCTCCACCTCCACTGGTGCCAATTCTAACTCAGGCTGATTTGTGACACTTACATATGTGATCTAACTGCTACATCGTGTTACCACTCCCTTACAAGCCGTCTGTATTGCCGTGCATAAAACTCTCCCCAAGTTGGAGAGAAGGAGAAGCTGTAGCCCCTGAACTCTGCCCCACCTGCGGGCCAGCTGTTTCCAGCTGCTGGCTCGCATGCACGCAGGCCTGCTCCCTTTCAAATCTCTCTTGCCTTGGACGAGTCACACATGAAACAGGAGCACCCCACTCAAAGTGCTTTTATACCTTGTGCTATACCTGATCAACATGTTGAGTGGGCTGGGTAATTTCCGAGAAACCCACCTTGCACCAGGAATAGCTGCATGCATATGGGCATAAAACCCACTTTGCTAGCAGGAAACAAAAAAAAAAGACTGTCAAATCCAGAAAAATAGCTAATTTATGTCTTGCAGTGATAACTCCTCCACAGAAACATCTTCTGTGGCCAGGAAAAGGACTGCCTCATGAGCCTAATGTGTTTGGAAGTGAGCCACTGGCATATTCAGATCAAAGACAATGTTATTTAACCACCCGGAGCATTCAGCTGTTTAATATAGCTCCAGATCAGGCTGCTATGGGCCCTACACTATATGTCACTGCAGTGATGTTCAGGGCTTCCCTTAGTTTAATGCTGTGGGACAGAATGAAACATGGGCTTTCCAAAGCGCAGACAAGAAACAGGAACTCCTGGATCCTACTCCTGATGGCCACAGCACCCACGGGAGACCACTTACCACAGTCTCTGTGCCCCGTTATTGCTACTAAAAGATTGAAGAAAAGGAATCCTTCCCCCTCTCGCAAGATTGTTCGGAGGATTTAATAAATAGTGGCAAAATGTTCACAGACTCAGGAGCTGTAGGTGGGCAAAGCAGAGTTATTATTATTTATTAAATCTGTCAGTGTTTTATTTGAAATGGAGTGAAACCAGCATTTCCCTTGGTGAGATTAGCTCTGCCCCTAACTAGACAAGGATGTTTGGCACAGACACAAGTCGTTTCTCATTCAACTCCTTCTTCCAGAACCATCAGCAGCCTGACAAGGTCACTGACAGCTGCCAAACTACCTTCCAAAAGGAGCACAGACCTCCTCTAGAAATTAAAATAAGGTGAGCGTGTTCCCTCAAGACAAAGAGGCCTGCAGGGGAAGATGGGATTTTAAGTTCCACCTCCATATCCTTGTCTTCTGCAAGATACTGTATTTCTGGAGGTTTAAACTGAGATGGGGTAAAAGCCATGCACTGGTTACTCGTAGTCACTCTTGGGATTTTTTTTTTTGCAAGAGAGAAAAGCGCTGCCTTCATTGCATGGTGAAATACTGCTGTGGATGACCCTACAGCAAGTACATTATTCTCACTTCCCTCTGTTGGCTGTTACTGTAAGATATAAATGGGAAAAATAAGGAATCTGACATAGGCAGCAGTCAGCAAAACTCTAAAACAAAGTAGCTACCAACCTCCCTAAATACCTATCTGAAAGCTTCTGTGCCCTCTAGTATCCACTGTTCTTTTTCCTCACTTTAAAAGAATAAGTATACTTTGCATCTCTCTGTCAATGTGAGCAGACAGCACCATGGCAACAGCTCCATGGTGACAATATCCATGGCAACCAGATCCTGCAATTGCTACGGCTTCCCCTTCCAAACAGAGCTTGATTTCCATGGCTTTTTGCATTTGCTTATGGAAATAGCACGGGACCGGCTGCGAGATAGTTAAGCATGGCCAAAGGTTTCTGAGGATAATGAGCAGAGCATACAGGATAGTGTTAGAGATCGAAGTTCTAATGTCATTAAAAACCCGACCAGCATCCCACCTCAGCTGGGGTGTGGACCGGAACGCAAAGAGAGTCTAGGTGGGATGTTTTCTCAAGGCTACAGCCACAGCAAGTCTGTCGCTCTCACACACGAGGCAGAAGAGCAGCTTTGCCAGTAAACTGCCACTTCAGGCACACACATCACTTGTTAAAACACCGGAGATTTGAATCACCTTGTTGGTGCTGGTTTTGCAAAGCTCAGCAAGCACAGTCCCACAGGACTGCCTCCCAGAAGGGTCTGAGAAGGGCCTGAAGAGCTGCCCTGGATGAGAACGTAGGCTCCCTCCACTAATGCCAGTCGTTCCTGAAACCAAAAGTTCTCTGAAAAAACGAATGGAGCCTTACATGCTCTCATGCTTCACATATGTCGTATAGCTTAGGTGGGAAAATTGAGGCACAAAAAAGGGGACTGAACCTTCTGAACTTCAAAAAGCAAATAAGCACCAAGTCCCCTGAGTCCTGGTCTTAAACTGGACTCCTGTTGGAAGAGTCAACCTAGAACTGGGAAGAGGGATGGTGGGGAGTGAAACCAGCCAGGAGCCAGGAAGAATATGCAGGAAACAGACTCCATCTACAGCAAACCTTCCCATCCCCAACCCACTAAATCCTGTTGCTCTGTCAGTTAAGTGCGGCTCTTATTATGCCCAGCACTAATTCATCCCTGCCATGCACACCAGACAAACTGCCCTCCCCAATTACACACGCAGCAGTGGGATGCCTAGAGCTAAAGAGTGTTAATTTGGGATTAAGTTGCACCTGAGGCTTTAGTGGCTCCCTGGCTGATGGTTGGGGTAGCAAGTGCTGCTGCCATCTGCTCCTCCTTTGCTGCTTCTCTATTACCTCCCCTCAGCAGGCCTTCACCCCCGCTACCCACACGTGGGCCAGGCACAGCTCTCTCACACTGTCCGTTTCAAAATCAGCAGCCAGCACTGCTTTCAAGCTCTGTTGCATAACAACTTCTAATCAAACCAGACTTTCCCATCACATTTCCACCAATTCTGTGCATGCTGACCCTTAGTCCTTGCTCTTCCACACCTCCACTGATCCTCTTCAGGAGGCTCTCCATGTGGTGGGGGGAGCACACCAAAAAGAAGCAGCCTGGGTAATTGAAAACTCTGCATACCACTGAGGAAAGTCAGATCCCATGTATTGCCACTATTCAACTGTTTGCTGAAAGGAGCTGGCTTTAGTCACAGCACATAAACAGCACTGTCCTCAGTTGTCTCTCACTGGTCCCTCTTTCTGTCCAGAGAGGAACCAGTTCAGCTGATGTTGACTCCCTCGGGCCTTAGAGTCTCTTGTTCTTTTGTCAACAGCAAATCAGGACAAACTAGATTAAAACTCAGTTGGGTAGAAGACCAATGACTTCAGCAATGCTTAAATTCTATCCCAGAGCAGCAAGTTCTCAAAGTGCAAGCTTCAGTTCTGTTGCTGTGGCTCAATGGCAAAACTGCGTTTAGCACCAGGAGGATGAAATCCCATCTGACTTCTCCTCGTGAGGGTTCCTGGTTTTACTGATGGGGGTCTGGATCAGGGGAAGGTGACACCAAGGAACATGCCCCTCCATCAGCCCCTGAGCCTATTGCTTCCTGCTCTCACCCATGCTTATCAAGCTTCTGAGCAGGTTCGTTTGCTTCCTTCAGACTCCTGGGAAATGCAGCTTGTTCCCTTGTCCCCGTGTGATTTTATTCCCCTTTATCCCTCACTGCAAGCTCCTGCCTTCTGCCTGTGTGCAGTGGGGGAGGGAGTTCCCGCAGTCCCTGCTGGCTGCAGCACTCTCACACAAAGGAAAAGTAAATGTTTATCTGGTTCTTTGGTATGTATATCACTGCTGTGCTTACAGCTCAGTAGAGAAGTCTTGCTGCAGCTGGAGTTAATGCCTTGGAACACCATATTCCAAGGGTGAGTCTAACTAGGCTGGGCAGAGTGCTGTATAACAACTTGGAGCGGGAGCCAGTGCTCCTGGGTTGTATCCTTACCTCTGGCAATGACTCGGTCGTGTCATCCAAAATAACTCATAATCACTCCCAGCCTTGGCCTCCCCATCTGTAAAATGGAGCTGTTCACAAAGCTGTACTGTGAATTCCACTTAATGACAACTGCACCACATTCAAAGACCTTCAGATCAAAGATACTGTGAACAGATTACTGTTAATATTGCCAGAGATATATTAACACATCCCCAGTGCTGACAAGTCAATAGCCTTCCCAATCATAAATGCTCCACACAGTGCAAACACTGACCTAGATTTTGAGTAATTATGCTGGTAACTGCCACATGTGATGCTTTTGCTCTCTGGCTTTCAAGTCAGTAGCGTTCACGTAAGTAGAGAATACAGAGCTACCTTTAGTTTCAGAGCTGCCCCTTTCCTACTGCCACTCAGCGTTTCAACATGCTAGCAAGAGCAGACCAAAGATTATTCTCTCTTTTTCCATCCCCAAACTGACGTCTCTGCTGCTTGAGTGGAAGCAGAACGTTTCTAGGTGCAAAACAAGGTTTGAAACACCCTGTGACACTTCAACTTCCATCCAGGAAAGGGCAGCGTTGCTTGCAAATCCTAGGGGACTTAGTGAGGTAGAGAGTGAACACGGGAATCACTACACAGGGTGGCAAAGACAGTCTTGTCATGCCAACAGTGACCTGTCTGCGAGTGAAGTGAAAGAAATTCCCATAACGCATCAGTTTAATTGTCACTGGAGAAGAGGAGAAAGCTCCTTCCTGGCCCTTACAGTGAGGAGCTCTGAACTATGGCACTGATCTCACCATGTCTGAGTGTAGGGACACTCACATATTACTAACCCTCTTCACAGTGAGAATTTTTACCTCATTAAATCAAGATTTTTTAATACATCCACCATTCCTACTAAATGCGTCAACTTCCAGTTTCTCATCTTTTTTTTTTTTTTTGGTACAATAACCCCAAATTAGCAGCGCCCAATGCAGCAAGAGGGAGCTTAGTCCTTCACATGAGTCAAAACATGGAGTCACAGCTCAATTCCAAATGGAGAGCACATGTGTGAACCATACAAGGGAGCAGGTTTCAGGATGGGATGCAGGCTGTGTTGCTCCATCGTGCTGACTGGGACAGGGCTGCTGGCTTGCAGACCACAGCCAGGCTGGAAAGGTGCCAAGGGCTGAGATCTAGGTTTTGTTATACACAGCCATCCAGTGCATGCCAAAGGAGCTCATCTGGCCAAGTCACCAGTGACACAGAACTGCTCTTGCTTAATCAGGTTAAGGAGAAAAGTCCAGTTTTACTAGAAAACACTGATTTCCTTCCTGATTTCTGTCTGTTTAATGAACTGGCTTCTGGTGCTGAAATCTCAGGAGATAGTGGTCTTCACAGAACTGGGACACTGCTTGTCTTGTCTGCACGGCTCGCTTAGAGCATCCATGAAGCTATTGTCCCAGACAGTACAGTTCTGGCAGCAGGCTGGCTCTGGCAGTGAGAAAAATCCCAAGGCACAGGCAAGTGACAGGATCCTTGGCACAGCACCATGATACCTGGAGGAGAGAGACCCTCTGAGGAAAAAGTTTGCTTCTGACACTTGAGGTCTCACCACATGGCTTCACGGCAGGTGAGTAAAGGCCTGACAGCCTCAAGCTCCACATGGAAAGAGTAAGGTGGGGAGAATAATAATCACACGTGCTTACACAGCAATTCAGTGATGGGTGTGAGAGTACTTACTCCCAGGGCACTGTTTTATGCTCTGGTAGGGATAGCTTGCCAGTGAGAAAGCTACCAAAGGTGGGTTAACATCAAGGCTTAGAGGAACAGTTCTGGAGCCAGCTAGGTTTTAAACAGCATACATATGCAAAGTCCTCAGGCAGATACTTGATTTTAAACCTGTCTCTCACTCCCACCAAATTCAATGGGATTTCACATATATGCCTAGTGCTAAGCACATGCTTCACCCAGCTTGCTGAGTTGGAACAGGAATCAGGGTGAAGAAATGTCTTTGTAAAACCAGTTGCACTGGTATCACTAGTAGGACAAAATAGATCCAGAGATATGCTCAGCAAGGAATAAACTAGGGAGTTAAAGCTACATCTGCTACACTTAAACCTCTGGGTTCCTCGCTGTCCCAAGGATGAGAGGTGGAAGACACGGAATGCCTCTTGCTAAGCTGGGTAGGTGAAGCACTAACAGTTTTTTGTAGGCTGGCTCCATCTGCATTACATAGCTTTAAAGGGCAGTTCGGTGCAGGGCACAAGAGGTGTGCACCCTAACCAACAGGAGTTCCACAAAAATGCCAGCCACAAATCAAGTGTTTTCATCACAGCTGAGTATCCCAGGCTAACCTAGACAAAGTGAGGAAAAGATTTGTTGCCCCAAGCCGCAGCAGCTCAAACTGCAGGTTGTTACATTTCTCTAAATATAAATATGCTCCCTCTGCTTTTATGCAAACAAACAAACAGTAAAGCCAGGCACAAAACCAAGGATAAGTTATTTTGGAGGTCTGCATGACCATCGTGTTTCTTTAATTTCTGGTACGGCCTAAAGCAAGGATGCCACAGACATCCTTGTCCATGGAACTCCATTGCTCTGTGACTCCAGAAGACATTCTTTCAAATACATATCTTAGAATAAAACCCACAAAATCCTTTTTATTTGCCTGTGGCTACTGAGCTTTTCTCTGGAACCATTAAATCTCTGATTTCTCTGGGTCCCATGTCACCAGAAGCCGTAATTTAAAAAAATTAAGTATCACAACCTGATTATCAACTCCTAATCCTCAGCAACCTAATAGAATGACTGCTACAGCATGAGAGGTGAATTTGTCCAGCAAACAAAAGCAGACAGGCTGGATCTTCTAGCATGAAACAGGGACACACACCCCCACCCTCCTGCCTCAAATATCATCCTTAATACCAAGCCAGAAGGACAGGACATATGCAGAATCGGCATGTACAGTGATAGTAGGTGGGTGATGAATTGCAGAATTGACCGTTAAATGTCTACCTATTAAATGGAGGCCTTAAATCAGGTACTAAATGCTTACCTGCACTAGTGATGAATTAAGACACTGAAAATGAGGGCTGCATACCTTGTCACCGATCTACATCGAAGTCATAACAACACAGAGGAAAATTTTCCGACAACAGTAGGGATTAAAGAGGGTGTTTGTTAGAAAACAAATCTGTTTTATGCAAAATAGTGCAGCCTTGCACCTTGCTGGTAACAGTGTGGAGTGGCAGGTAGACTCAGGGCCTATGACTCTCCAGAATTCCACAGAAAAGTTGTTTTGGAAAAAAAGCACCACTGGCAGATGTTAGGTGGACTCCGCTATGCTGCACAAGCCTTCTGCCTCCAACCAGAAATAGCTGGACTGCAGATGTGTGCAAGATTTTGTTTAGTCTATCAGGGTTATTGCTGTGGAGAAAACTTTGTTTTACTCCTAAATATTCATTCTCCCACACACATGCATAACCACAATGCACACACACACAGTTTGGCAGAAGATGCACAGCCTGCTTGTTTGAAACCCAGAGCTGGAATACAAAGATATTTCTGAGAAATTGGTGGGAGCCAGAGAGTGGTCAAGGCAAAAGACATGCTGACAATAACAGGAGATGCTGCAAGTCAGGGAGTGGGGCCAGGAAAACCATGCAGAGAGGCAAGAGCAGATTAGCAAAGGGAAGTGCAACAAAGCAGGAGAAAAGCGCTTTTGCTGTCTCTCAGGGGCAGAGTTTCAGTTCATACAAAGTGAACGTGAAGCCCTGCTGATTTACACCAGCTGGGAATTTAGCCTTCAGCACTGGTTCTGCATCCCTGCAGCCAAAGAGAGTTTTGCCATGAGGCTTCACCAGCTGATGCCTTTGCTTCCTACGCCTCTCAGTGTTTCAGAGCAGTGGGTGCTGGTCGCCCACCTGGCCCAGCTCTGAACCCTTCTCATCCCTTGACAGTCTCTGAAGTGCCAAAAGAGAGAGAAAGAGGGACTGTGGCGAGAAAGTCACAGACACAAATACAGAGCAAGGCAAACGTTCCAACTTGCCAGTGGCAGGTGTCCCTTTGCTGCAAGGGCAGTGATAAATGTCACCCTGACCTCCGAAGCACAAACACACACGCACACTCCATCTCTTGTTCCCATTAGCTCCACACAGGGCCTATTCTACGGGCACAGTATCATCTTGCACTGATTGCTACTTGTCCTCTGCCTTGATGGTGAATTTTGAACTCATTAGCTGCTAATGGCTCTGCACGTGGAGCCCAGGCACACTTGGGGCCTCAGACAATGCCCTCCCTTGTGGCCTCCGCCACAGGAACTCCATTGTGTGCCCCAACACTGGAGCTGTGTTCCCCTTGGCTGCCTCGCCACGATTCTCCTTGCTCTGTGAGATTTCCCGACCCTCTGCCAAAGCCAAGCCTCACTGGCCTTTTCAGCGCAGGGATTCTGCTTCACATTTCCCAGCACAGCACAGTTGTCAGTGCAGCTCCGTTGGCAGGGGTGACGTTCCCAGCTCTCCTCGGCACCTGAACCCACAGTTGCCCCATTCTGCTGGAAGTACAGGGCCCAGACCCACAGAACCCCCAGAATTATTCTTTGCGAACACCAAAAGGAGTCGGTTTGCAAGAGGTATTCGGCATTTGGCACTCCTTACTGTGACACTTGTGACCAGCTTTTTGAAAGTGTTTCCTGCCCATCATACTGAGTCATTTGGAAAATTCACCTCCCAGAGGTTCAAGTGCCTTTGGCCCCGCTGCTCAAACCCTCCCGTAAGTGGGGAAGTGCTGTGATACTAGTGAAACAGGGAAATCTGAAGAAACCTGCTAGGATAAACATAATCATCAAAAATCAATGGCAAAATGACATGGGAATTCACAGATTTGTGGTCCACAAGGAATAGGGACGGTTAGGACTGTCCAGTCATACTCCCATTACCCAAACCAGAAAGTACCAGTTGGTCACTCCAAGACTAGTTCTAGCTCACTGGGAACAAATGGCAGCCACGGGGAGATGGGGTGGCGGTCCCCAGTGCCTCAGAGCACGGGTAGGTCTAAAGCATTGTGCTGGTTTTGGCTGGGGTAGGGTGAATTTTCTTCATAGCAGCTAGTGTGGGGCTGTGTTTTGGATTTGTGCTGGAAACGATAATTCAGGGACGGTTTAGTTACTGCTGAGCAGTGCTTACACAGAGTCAAGACCTTTTCAGCTCTTCACCCCACCAGTGAGCAGGCTGGGGTACACAAAAAGTCGGGAGGGGACCCAGCCAGGACTGCTGACCCCAGCTGACCCAAGGGACATCCCATGCCATATGAGATCGTGCTCAGCAATAAACTCGAGGGAGATTGGCCCGGGGGGCTGCTGCTCAGGGACTGGCTGGGCATTAGTGGGTTGGTGGTGAGCAATTGTCTTCATTTGCATCACTTGCCTTTGTTGGGGTTTATTTCTTTCTCTTTGTTATTTTCCTTTTTGTTACTTTTTTTTTTTTTTTAATAATTTTAATTGCTAAACTGTTCTTATCTCATGAGTTTTCTGATCTTATGAGTTTTCTGACTTTTACCCTTCCAATTCTCTCTCCCCCCTCCTGCTGGGGGTGCAGTGAGTGAGCACTGTATGGAGGCCAGTGCCTTCTTCCAGCCTGCAGACAGGGATACACATGGGGATGAAAGTCATTGCCATCTCGGAAGGCCAGCAGCAGAGCAGAGCACCCTCCTCCTCAGCCTCAAGCCACAAATCCCATCCGTTGATTCTACCTTGCCAACATCTGCCAATGTCAAATGTTTCTCTGCAGGAGGAACTCTCTTGCCCTTGAGAGCAGTGATATTCAGATCTACACTCTCCTGCAAACAAACAGTGGTGCCTTTTTTAGTGCACCCTGCCTCACCACCCTTTCGACGTCGCCTCTGCAGCAAAACTAAACTTCAAGCTTGTCTCAGCACAACAGCTTTTACTGATAAAAGTGGACCCGTGGGCATGGAAGACAACAGTAAATCTGACATTAAAAAAACCCACAAACCACTGGGAAGTCCTGCACAGCAGATCCAAACTCCCCATGTTTCAACTCTGCATGACGCACCAGTCCCCTCGGCATACAGGGTTCCAGTTAAAACCACCAGTTTCAAAGCAAATTCCTGTCAGAGACACAGTCCTTGAATCTCTGTCCCAGCCACAGAAGGAGCAGTGTCCCATTAGCTAAGGCAGAGAGAGCATCTACCACTTTCCTTGGATAATCCCTTAATTACTGTGGCCTCCAAAATAATCCTATTGAACAGTTTACACACAGCACAGTTTAAAGCAAGCCATGGCACAGATCCCAGGGTAATGGACAGTATTTCACTCTTAGGTGTTTTTGAATTAGTTGGTTAGTTTCCTTTTATATCTCCTAAAGCAGGTTGTGCCCCAATCCTCCCAATCGTCCCACAGCACTAACGGGCCTTTGCTTAATACATTATAGTTTGCTGGATTTAAAGGCCAACTGACTAACCCCTAAGACCACAGAGGCCACTTAAAAAAACATGTTGCCTTAAAGCTTATTTTCCAAAGCAGTCCGTAGCCTTGACATGATGCTCTCACGACACACAACATCACTAGCTCCATGGGCACTGTGTTCTCACTGGCCCACACTTTGTTTTCAGTGTGAATCTGTCAGGGAACATGATGGGGCTGCACCATCTCAGCCCTCACCAAGCCCCACGCTGCATGCTCAGAACAATTGGATCAGCCAAGTTTCTCCCCAAGTGCTCTGTGCTCTATATGAACACTACACACAGGCTGGCTGGCTCAAGGTATTATTCCCTGGACACATTCCAAGCTGGCACCTGAGAACAGCTTGCAGGCAGCACCCTTTGCAAAAAAATCATTTCAGTGCCAGAAGCTCCGTCCCCCCTGGCAAGGCTGAAGAAGTAGGATGGGGATTAAGAATTAGCTTGGCCTCTCATAGTAGAGTGGGAAGAAATTTTGCTACCGATTCATGAAGACAGGTAAGAAAACAACTGCTTTTCTCACCCAATGTTTTTGGGACTCGGCAATACATGTGCAGCCCTAAAGTGTTACATCCTCATCACGTCCTCCATCACCGAGAAATCGGGGTCACTGCAGGAATTAACTGAAGGGGTCTGGTGCTTTAAGCAGGTAATGCCCTGCAGATCAAGAAGCGCTCCACAAAATCAAACTTTTGTATGTGACGCAGCATGAACTCTCAGGGCCAAAAAAATAAAACAACCTGTCCTTTGTGTTACAATAACAGTTATTCTTCTTTCTCTTTCTTAGTGCACGCATATTTTATATGTGCACTTCCCTTTTAACTGCAAATACTGAGCAGTTCTCAGAGGACAATGTCTGGAAAGGTTTCCTCCTATTGCCAGAAGAAACAAATGTCTTATATGAGAGATATTGGCTGGGGGGAGAGAAGGGGGTTGGTTTTGGATTGGGTTCTGAACATCTTTTCTCTCCCCTCCTCCCACTCCCTTTTTCTTCTCTGATTCACAAGGAAACCACAAAGCAAACTCAAGACTGAATGAGACTTGTTTTTGTGAATGTTCTGGCTTTCTTTTAGGACATTCACTTCCACCCCCACTAGTCTAAATCTCCTCCATTTATACCAGCCCAATAAATTCAGCAAACTTCCACAAGTGTAAACACAACCAGAATCTGGCCTGGTATTTAATTACCATCACAGAAGCCACTGGGAGTTACATTGATATAAGAAGGCAAATGTTAATGTTTTCGTTTGGTCCAGTGTTGTTTAATTTGATTTAACTAACTTTTCAAACTCTTCAGACACACTGACCTTTGTGTGAGAGCAGACTTAGATGACCAAAAGCCCAGTTACTCAGTGCTTTTAGTTGCACAGTACACGGAGTGCATCCCTCTGCCTCTCCAGATACCTGTTCTGAAAGGCAACAGCCAGACACCGATGCAAACCCTCCACCTCCCTATGCTGCCATCGCCACGTCATCAGAAGGTTCTACTGTCTTTCAGTGCAAAATCCAGCAGAACTAGCTGAAATTACCTTTGTCATTGTTTTTACGAGGTATTTTATATCCTTCTGCCTGTCTACTCAATATTGGGATTTAAGGGATTTTTTTAAATTTCACAAGCCACCCATGTATTTTCATAGGCACTTAAGCATCATTAAAATTCTAACCTCGGATCATGAGCTCTAAAATAAGATTAATTCCCTATCTAACAAAGAATTATAGGAAGAACTCTTATTAACGCTTATTTACAAGGCCTGGATAATACAGCGATGCACTAATCTTGACAGGAAAGGCTGAAGAAACTTCTGAAAAGCACTGGATATAACTGGTGTGTTTCAACAAATGCTTCCTTTCCCTGTGAAACAGGTTCTACAGCTCAAGGCTGAGTAGGAGTGATTAGACATCAAAGGCTTTGCTTATGCAATCGCTAGGGCCAAGAGTTAACTCACTGCACTGCAGCCTGGGATGGCACAGAATTTGTGAAGTGTTACATTAAATGTGGAGCTGCCTGGGAGTTTTCTGGAGAAAGAAGTATTTTCTGAAAGAATGCCTTGGCACTGGGAAGTGCTGATTTATCAAACACTTCATGGGACAGTGTTTGAGACTGGGAATATTCCATTCTGGAAGGAAAAGACGGGCCATATGTTCCGCTTCCACCACTTTGAAACTGAGCTCCTTTGACTTCTAAGTTTCACAATAAGATCTGAACCCAGCTGGAAATGGAATGAGAATTTTCAAATTAAAAATGACTTTGGAATTTCATATCACAGGAGTTTCTCTGAGTAATTCTTCAGCCCATTCCATTTCTGAAATAAAAATTGGAAAAAAAAGTTCCCGCAAACCTGCACTCCTAGCTCCTCACACAGCTCCAGAGAACGCCCAGCCCTGCCCTGTGAATTGGCTTTGCACTGCAGATTAACCTGTCGCACAAATGGGGCTAATGACTGATTTCTGTAATAAGAACTGGCAAGCATAAGAAAGATTTCACACCCTTCCTCCCATGAATGGGAAAGAAGCATTCAATTAGGAACACTGCCTGTTCCTTAATGATTTCCTTTGTGTGCACGGTTATTAATATCTTTACATGACTAGTCAAGCCATGGGCTATGTTTTTCTGTACTCATTTTGGCTACTACTTACTGCTTACAAAATACACACAGAAGCCACACCCATAGAAAAATAAGGAAAGAAAAGGACGCTATTGTTGGCATTACTTGTAGTAGCAACTGCATTCTCCAAGCGTACTGAAACTACTATATATTTGATTTTATACAGTGCCACAGAAAAAGACTGTTACACCTCCAGTGAGTTTAAGTAAATACTGCTGGTAAAAAGCAACAGAAGTAAAGAGAGGCATGAGAGAGTTGACGTGACCCAAGGAAGTCAAAACAGAAGGTCAACACCCAAACCAAGAATAGAATTGATCTGCCTGATCCCTCATCCAGTACTTCACACTGCCTGTCAGATAAATATAACTCAAAATCTCTGTTAAAAAAATGAAAGGTAATCATCAAAAGCAAGCTGGAAGTAATATGTCTTCCAACAAGACCGGAAGTTGGGAAGAAAGCCAGATGTTCTCAAGCCTGCGGCTGGTCAACGGACCCAAGAATAAGCACGCACACAGCGTGGTGAAACGGTTCGGGCAATGCTGGAAAGCCCATTCCCTCTCTACCTTACACCTAGCACATCTGGATTTTGGCCTTTAAGTAAGAATACAAGAGAAGAGGAGAAAAGCCAAAGGTGGGAGGAATTGTCAACCCCTCTGTAAAGTCAGATGATAGCACTGCATTGTCCTCGTTTTGGAAATGAGATAGCAATTAAGTACACACTTGCAAGTCCTTGCTGACCGCTGAGCTCTCTTCTCTGCCCATAGAGTAACAACTGGAGCCAAACCACTCCAGATGTTGGCACTAACCCTGCGGACACGGGCTCCCAGTTCACTGTGTGCCACTTCTACTCCAGTGAAAGGATGTCATCCCTGGCAGAGCAGCTGCCTCCTTTGGACAGGCATCCCCAAGCAGCAAGTTCAGAGCAGCTCTAAGATGCTCTGCACAGCCACTCAACTTCTCCCATCAGAGAGAACCTTGTAATGGAGAGGCAGTGGGCAGAGTAATGCTCTTTATATCAGCCATGATTGAAGTGAACATCTCCGTCCACTGGAATGGAGATTCAACTGCTTCTGATTGAATTAATGAAGGCCTCATTTGCTTTGGGATACAGGACTGCTGCCTCTCAGTACATTGTTTAAAAAGGCTTTTTCTTCCACACGTAAGCATTTCTGTTCCGAAAATTCCATGAGAGACTCACACAGCAGATCAACAAAGGAAATATTTTACCGTGTGCCTTGTTCAAAGAGAGAGAGTATAACTATGTACTGAGTTAAATAAAACCACACCTGTGTGCAGCTAATACAAGCTGCCGGAGAGATGTACCTCCAAGCCGGACACCCACCTGTAGTGCTGACCATGGTGGTCATCCAACAGCGATCCGCAGGCTAACCACACGCCAGGCCAAAGATGCTCTTCAAACAGACACAGCTACCTGCCACGCTTCTGGGCTGTACTTAGCATGGCAAATGGTGCCAAGGGCCTCTAAGTTTATGGCCTCTAATAGCAGGCAGGTTGTGTTTAGAGACTTCGATCCATGGACAGCTCATTGAGAAGTCTATGAAGACCCCTCTTTATAAGAATTCCCCACGCTTGCCCAAAAGGCAGGGAGCCCAACGGGTCTGACAGACGGAGGTATGCAACAGTGGAAATCTTGTCAGCGTCCTCCCCACAGCTGACATCCTCTCACTGCAAAGGGAAGATGAGAATTCAGAGCCCTGAATGAGATGTCCTGGAAAGAAGCAGGCCAAGGAGATAGAGTTCACATGGGGAGGAGTGCCTGGTTTTGATTTGAGGCTGAGTCAAGGCCAAGCCACAGCCCTGGATTCTCAATCATTGAGATCACACAAGCCTGACTTGGAAAACAACTGACAAAATCTCCTCAGAAATGGTGACTGTGACACACCAACCAACCCAAAAAGCCTTCCACCCAACCCAGAACCAAAGGGGCTTCGATCTGGCAGTTTGTATCCTGAACCATCTTATGGGCTAACGCTTGAACAGGACTTTGCCTCCATCCCAGACACAGGGATGATCCAACAGCACTACAAAGCCACCACATGTTCCTGGAGGATATGCAGGAATAACACACAGTATCCTGGTTTCTGTATTCTTTATCTTCACATTTCTAAGGCTCTCTTTGTGTGCAGTGACTAGTTTATTCTCAGATCTGCAGCAGGAAGGTTCACTCTGCTTGCTTGCCAAGCCTTAACCATGGCCTTTGCTCTATTTTGTGGAGAGTTTCTACATATTCAGATTATCTAAAATAAAAATCACCTGGAATAAGAAATAGATGGCTGCTCTTTGCATTTGATAGCACTATGCTTTTGCTAAATGGGAACAATGGCTGCAATGATTTCTGCCCAGTCTGTAGCTCACGGTGCTTTCAGCACTTCAGCAAGGCAGCCAATCTCTGGCCTGTCACCACAAGGTAGCTCTGATCCTTCCTAAAGCTCTGCTATCAGCCTGCAAACCTCCGCAGAAACCAAGACCTGTTGCTACTAATCTCTGTTTCCCTTTCTGCTCAGAAGTGACAAAGTGGAACGCAACTCCTGCCTCACATTCCTCCAAGCCCACAGGAAACCATTAATCAGAAGAAAAGCAAAACATCCAGATAGAACTTACAAAAAGGCCAAACACTAGGATGGGCCAAGGGGCTGGGGAAAGGGAACAGGGAACCAGTAAAACCAGCCATAAGGTGATCACTGACCCACACCTCCACCTTGGCTGGGAGAGGTCCTGCTCCAAAGAATGGAGGGAAATTGAGGGTCAGGGCAACAAGAAGTCTTCCTCTCTTTCAAGGCGATACATACATACATGTATATCTATATTCTTCATTTCCTTCCAAATTACCCCATTACCTCTTCTGTAATTAAATAATTTTTAAAAAATTATCAGGAGAGGGTTAAACCTCCCCAGGTGTCACCCTGGGCAGAGCTCTCAGCCAGCACCCGCTGTACCTAATGACCCTGCTAGGAGCCAGGCCATCAGCAGGAGGGAAGGCTGGCTGTGGGGTGGGAGAAGAAGCTGAGAAGAGTTTTTATTTGGAGGGAAGTGAGCAAGTAGTGCTCGGTCTGTGAGGTGCTACCTTTGTTTGGCTCTTGAAGCCTACGGTTTGGAGTACCCCGAAGAAACCGTGCAAAGGCAGTGTGACCTGCTTGGCCACGAGAGCATGGCTGCTGTTGGCCTCTAAAAAACCAAGCCTGATTGTTCAAACTCCTCCTGGGAGCTCGGGCAACACAGGGAACTGTGGTGTTGGTTCAGTTTTGTTTTGCAAAGAGTCTGTTACAGCTCTGCATCCTCAGCGTGACCAACCCCGTCTGCAGGCAGGTAGTGGGAGGCGAACTGCCTGGCTTTGTGACAGGACCTGCTCTAACCTTCCTCACACCAACCCCGAGGGCCTTTAGGCTGAAGCCAACCAGTTCTCTGTGGCTGAACGCAGCGAGGATCTGCTTCATTTAGAGGTGACTTGTCATTCCGGTCAAAATGGCTGAGATTTACTCTGGCCCAGATAAATCTATTTATAGTAAGTGTCATGCTAATTCCATACACCAGTCTGATCTACTTGTACTCGCTGGAGCGATAATGCTTTCTGCTACCTGTTCTTTTTAACTACTTTTGTGCAGCCAGCAGCCATTTTGTTGTCAGATCATTAGCTCTTACTATAAGGTAGATGTGTACTTCCCCTTGCTTCCCTTTTCAGCAAACCATATAGTACTCCATTTCCTGCTGCCCTGCTGATCTCCTCCCTCTGGAAATTGCTGGCTCAATCCGAGATCCACACTGTGTTTTGAATAAGTGGGAGAAACCTAGGTCAAAAGAGATTATGCAAGTAATTTTAAAGCCACTCATGTTTAAGTCACTTAAAAAAAAATAAATATTGAATTGCTTTTATTACCTTATCTGAGGATCGTGTTATGTTTTGTGAAGAGTAATTCATTTACTGACACTCTTGTGAACTAAGGAGTGTGGAAGGGATTTTATTCATCATTAAAATGCATCTATCTTTGGGATAAACTGTACCAATTGCTTAATGGAGAAATGGCAATAGAAGAGCTGTTTTTAGTGGTTTGCATCTCCTATTTTTATTCCAGGATAATGGAATAAGCTGTATTTCTAATCTTGACTAAAATCTCTCTACAGATGGCTATAAGCATGATGCAGATGTGGAAGGCTGTGCCAATGCTTTTTGATTCTGAGAGCACGAGAGAATTTTCTCCAGTGAAAAAACTGAGGTAGAACAGCAGGAGCTTGGATGATGTGAGTGACACTGAAATGATTCTGAGATGCAGGGTCCTCATCTCTGCCTTCGTTGTTTCATTCTCATTTGTTTTTTTGAAAGGCTCCACTGAAAAATTTCTTCTTTTTTATGTCCAATGATTGCTCAAACACTTGAACTTGTCACCAAATCTATCAGCTTCAGTTCCTTTCCTGCTACAGAACTACAAGTAATAAGCAGACTCAACTCTTTGCTCCTTCTGAAGTCCCAAGGGCAGTACAGTAAGAGATTGCTGGCTTGTCTGGCTGCAAGGTGGCGTTTGGATTACTAGTTAGCTAAAAGCAAGCTAGTACAGCCAGCAAGTGACATCAGCTTGCTGTTCTGCTATTAAGAGCAGTCAGAGGTGGTCTCAGCACAGCTTTTGAACGCCACAAGAACCTCCAAATAAATAAACAATTAAAATAGGGAAAGTACATCAAGACATGAAAAACAGATTGCCCAAACTGTTTTTTCACTAGTACATGAATACAGAGGTTTTCCTGGTATTTGGTGGTGTGTTCTCTCATGTTTTTCATGGAGGCTAGATGTAGGTATACAACCCCTAAAACACTTCCAATACGTTTTCTCATGGGTGAAGAGATTCTGTGCCTAAACTTAGCTTAGCTTTGGCAATAGTGTCCATAACGTTTTGCACGTTGTTTTGCACAGCTACAGAAATATCCAAGTCTTCGTCTGAAACATGCTGAATGTCAGTTTATGGCTCTCAACCTTCTACTGAGAGGCTGGAGGTGTATGTTTAGACAGAGTTTTGAAGCAAGATGAATAAGACTTCATGTTTTGGTTGCATGGTGTTCCACTGCCTTTAAATCGGTACATTAATATTTAGCAAAAACTGACACCTCTCTTCAGAAGACACACAATGACAGATATGGCTTTTATGCACTCTGCTATACATACACAAGTACAGTACTGCTTCTCTTAATAAATTGGGATTTATTAAAGTATTTGAGTTTACCAAGTACTCTTCTCATACACTGAATTCTCCATCACTACTTTCTGATAGCTAGTCTGAGCTTCTGTAAAATCAAGGCACTAAGCAACCTGGTCTAGTTGGACTTGCTTTGAGAAGGGCATTGGATTAGGTGACTTCCAGAGGTCTCTTTCAACCTAAATTACTCTAGGATTTAGTGGCTTAAAGATGAAATCTTTCCTTAGCTCTGTTAATGCACTCCTTATATAACGTATCTTACGATAACAGGTTTCCCCCAGCTTCTCTTTTGTCACCCACAGCCAAATGTTCAAGGAGACAACAGCAACTTGAGCTGGATCTCTCACCATCCAACCCTGACTGATCTGCAGATCGTAATGTGCCCAGAAAGCAGAGAGGAAATGCTATACAGAAGGCAGTTTACTTTCACCAGACATCATTATAGCCTAGGGGGGAAATTCTGACAGAAGGTGCAGCAAACTATTTCCTACTTCTGCTCATAGTACTTGAGAAGCTTCTCAAATCTTGAGAGAAAAGGGAAGCAACCCAACAATGTCATAGTACTGTTAATCTTCCAATATTGCTATTTCAGTGTGCGTGGAAAGGAAAATCCCATTAGAAAACTGACTTGGTGAGAATAGTTAGATGAGGTCAGGAAATAGTGTTGAACTAGACTGCTTCCCTAGGGTAGTGTCTCTTCTCTACACAGCCTTTTTGGTGGTTTGAGACCAGCAGTATGCAGATGTCTGTGCAAACTCTGGTAAAACCAGTAAGGAACATCAACCTCTCGGGGATTCTACAGTCTGATTGACAGTAAATCAGACAGCTGCCTTTAAAAAGGCACCATCCTAAGGGCCAGAGCAGTCAGGACTACCCATTTCTTATTCAAGGCCGTTCTTGTCCCCTTCAGTTCACTGAAAGTCATTTCTCAGCTAAAACGCTGAGCGGAGCACCTCAAAGTGATGGATTCTCCATGCAGACTGTTTCATAGGCCAACCATGCGCACTAATGCTGATGAACAGGCAAAGCACCTGACAAAGATCATCTGGTAACCACCCCACAGCAACTTCCATCTCCAGCTCATCAGAGCATAGCACTATTTCTGCTGATAGCTAGTAATTTGTCTGGTTATCAAACTGAATGGATCTCTACCTTCCTTTCTGTTCTGAATACTTGCTTTTCAGAAGGACACAGCTGCAGGATGCAAACTCTTTGGTTCCATGTGCAGTACATCTTAGCACCACATCTCTGAAATGCTTCGAGAAAAGTCCAGGAAGAGATACAGAGGTCTCTGTATCTGAAATCTGCACGGACAACTGCACTCCTGTAGTTCGGTATTCTCCAGGCCTCTCCTAGCATCACTCTGTGCAGTTCAGTTCCTGGAATGTCACTCAGAAGAAGGATGCAAGAGAGAGCTTTGAGTTCTGGAGAAGAAATATCATCCAGAGACTCATCATGAACAAACCAGATGAGGCAGCAGGCACCACAACACACCTGGCAGCCAGAAGATGACTTCTCCTGAACCTAACTTCTGGCTCTTGCTTTGTGCTGACCTGGGCCTGCTCTGTCTCCCACAGAGAGAGGTAACTTGCCTTGTTTGACCCTCTCGAGTTAATTCACCTATCTGACAAGTTCCACGAACAGGACTCCAGTGAGACACAAGCCCAGAAGCAGGCATGCTAATGACCAAACACTCTCCACCCTCAAGACTTCATCAGGTGGGTCATTTGCACTTTCCCATGGGTGATACTTTTTCTTTCCTACACACTTTGATCCAGCTTGCTAAGTGACTTTAGAGCACAGATTGTTTGTCTTCTCATCAGAAGGCATCTCCCTTCCTGGGTTGCAAGGACTGAGCTTTTGCAGTGGCAATAGGGAAACTGCACAGCAAAGACTGAATACAGGAATATTCTTTTCTGAGCTGAAGAAAGAAACATTATGTGGGCATGCGACTACTCAGATGACATTTGTTTACTTTCTTTTACAAGCAAAATGGATTTATCAAAAAACTTGTATCAAACAGTTCTGTCTTCTCCCTGAGTGAACTCCGCGGCATCCGTTTACCAACAGGGCTGGACAAGTTCCAGCAGGCTTTGTGGAGACTTCCCCTAGTCCATAGTTTAGCTCAATCCACCCTCCCCCAGCAGGGATCTCCTTCAGCACTAAATGCTCCTTGTTTCTTTTTTCTCTCCCTCCCCTGGGCCTTGGCTCAGAACTGGAGCTCCCCAACCTCTATGCTCCCTTTGTCTCTGTCTGAAAGGCTTTTCCTGTGTCGTGTCCTGCCAAACACAGCAAAGGTCTTGCCCTCTCTGGCAGCAGAAGTGCTGAAAAGTGCTGACAGACCCAGGGGCAATAAGGGAGGGTCCTTGCCCCTTCCTTTGCCCTGGGACAGTTGGGTGTTGCTTGCACCCTCCCAGAGGTGCCAGATATTTTTTGCTGTGTCTCAGTGCCACGAAATAAGTGTGGTTGTTTTTTTGTTTGTTTTTTTTTCCTGCAGAGTACCAATACCAGCAAGTAACACAACACTTTCCTAAAGGATGAGAGTTCATGGCTGTGCGACTTCAGATGGTGCTGCATGGAAGCTTGCTGAGGGACATATGAATAAGTGTCCTAGACACTACTCATCCCTTGCCTTTATTTATTACTCTCAAGGGTCGGGTATGGTGCCATTTTTCTAGCTCTGACTTCCTTTTACACCTCTCCAGAGGGAACAGAACTGTTGTGATGTGGCTGGGGTTGGGGAATTAATTCTCACATAAAAGATTAGTGGCTCAGTCATCAAGCTTTAGAAAAGGACATTCTTTTGAGTGCAGCTAGTAGGACTTTTACCAGCTACAGATTGCTTATCTGCTCTCTGTGGCCATATGACGGACTGTCACATCCCTTGATGTGACATCATCTACTGCCATGAGCTAGTAGATCATCCTTGCAGGATGAACCTTACTGTCCTGATGTTGTCTTGGACCCTGCTCTGGAGGTAGGATGGTTGGGCTCGCATACAAGGAGGAAATTCCCAAACTCAAACAGAAAGCCAGAATGTTGGGGGTAGGGGGAATCATTGGGCAGGAAATGGGGACCAGTGCTGCTTGGAGTAAAAATTAATACATCCTCTGTACTGAATAATGTGGCCCAGGCAAGGGAGAACAAAGTTGGCATTGTAGTAACTGGGCCTCAGCAGCAGAAAAAGAACTGTAGCACAGTCAAGGGTCAGAACAACAGGGTTCAGCCCCATAGGGTTCACCAATATTCACTCTCCATACTGAAAATTTGGCTAGAAACCTCCGTTTCTTCTCGATTTCTTGGCATCTCACACATCTCAACCCACACAGTTCAGAACTGCAGGTAAAAGAGAAGTATGGAGTATTAAACTATGAATAATTGTGGTGAACACAAAGATTAAAGTCCACAAGGCTAGATGGTACAGCATTTTGACTTCTGAGAGAAGCCTTTTCCCATCCCATCAACATCTACATCAGCTTGGAGTTTTCCAGTGTCTCAGTCCTGTTTACTAGTTTGGCATCATCCCATAGTTTTATGCGTTATCTCTGAATTCAGATGAGTCAGTGGTACATCAAGAGCTTGCGTTATTCCAAACTCCTAAACTCAAGCCGGCAGAACTGGTTTTATTACACTCTTTGAATACTTAGGGCAGGCGTCTTTCTACAAACATCAGCTTGCTGCCTTCCCTTCCTCCAACCTTCAGGTAGGCTGTTTGCAAATCTGAGAGCACCAGCTGAAGTGCCAGCCAGATGGGGCAAGCAAGAAAAGCTGGGAAGTGGGAAGTGTGGGGAGGGGAAGGGGAAGGGGAAGGGGAAGAGGGAAGGGAAGAGGGAAGGGAAGAGGGAAGGGAAGAGGGAAGGGAAGAGGGAAGGGAAGAGGGAAGGGAAGAGGGAAGGGAAGAGGGAAGGGAAGGGAAGGGAAGGGAAGGGAAGGGAAGGGAAGGGAAGGGAAGGGAAGGGAAGGGAAGGGAAGGGAAGGGAAGGGAAGGGAAGGGAAGGGAAGGGAAGGGAAGGGAAGGGAAGGGAAGGGAAGGGAAGGGAAGGGAAGGGAAGGGAAGGGAAGGGAAGGGAAGGGAAGGGAAGGGAAGGGAAGGGAAGGGGGCCTCCTGCTATGTCAGTGCTATCACAGTGGCTGTTTCCTACATCCTGGGGTGAGGTCACGGTGCGGGGACAAACCCATACTTCCTGCCAAAAACTGGGTTTATCAGAAAGAACAAAGGGGTGATATTCTGTAAAGAAACTGAGCTGTGGGAAACAGCATTGTTTCACTGAGCTAGAACGGAGCAGGAACAACGGACATGCTTAAATAGCTGTTCTTCAAAGTAGTCATGGAGATTTCTGCATTACCACAACACTGCAAATGTAGCAGGACCGTGCTGATGTTTAAGCTGCTATTCTTCTCAAGTGCATGGGCATAAAACGGCCTCAAAGCAAGCCACAAGTGTGTATACTTGCATAACCTAACTTTTCTTTGTCACAGGAGTACTGATAAATCTCCTTTAGCTGCTCCCTATGTCCATGGAGATATTTTACTGTAGCTATATATATGGACCATGTCAGTAAAATCTAAACACGTAGTATACTCTATTTTTAGCCCAATGGTCAGAGATTTAGCAGACAAAACCATATGTCAGTTTCCTCTATGCACTGTTAAATAAAGACTGGCACAGCTGCTTGGATGCTGAGGAAGGACTATAAGCTACATGTCTGTATCTCTGTGCATCTGAATGCATGTACATGAGGGCCATACAGCTGAATTTTATTCCCATAAAGTATTCTCTTACCTTATCAACAGGCAGACGTATCCAACCCTTGGAAACCCTGCACGTGCACATGTGCATTTACACGCATGTTCACACATGCTCTTTCTGTTAGCAGTAGCATTTAGTGAAGAGTATGGAGCCCTGTTGTAGTGTGATGAAGCAGACTGGGTATGCAGAGAACGGATTATCTCACTCTCTGATATTATATAATCTGTTTAGACTGTACCACTTTATGCTTATTTAAGGAATGAATGAGCACTTCACTCCGGGATGTGCCACCCATGAGTTCTGACATCATCCCTTTAATCCACTGTAATGAATATACTGCTTTGCTTTTTAGCCATTCCCTCGCTATATCCAGTAAAAGTTCTGTACTAGAATGATTACTCTCGGAGACCATGTACGTGTGTGTGTGCTATTCCACAGTGAATTAAGTGATGGCTAACTATATCACAGCAACAGAATGTTCTCCACCTCCCTCAAGAAGAGTCCTGGCACATAGGCAAAGTAAACCTCTGCAGATAAGGTGAAGCAAGGCAAGAGCATAACGTGTGTGTGGGCATACTCTGCTGTAAATGTACCACACTGCATGTGGTTAACCTTTTATTTGGTGGATTGATATGGGCTGTTGAGAACACACAACTTTTCCACTATTTTTTCCTGGTCCTTCCTTCCTTCCTGTAAATCAAAGACTCTGAACTGAATTCTCTTCTTTACAAAATGAGGGGAGACAGAGGAGACAGCAACACGCAAAAATAAAAAGATCTGTAGGTGTGCTGCTTTAAAACGAACCCTCTCCAGTAAGCCAAAACATGTACCCCACCAGGGGAAAAGAATGGAACATTCTACCAAGAGGTTTGTGTAGGGGCAATTATCTTACCTCGTTTTCATCTTTTGGGAGCAGTGGCTGTGAGGAGTAAAAAGCTCCTGCACCAACACGTGTGGCTTACTCAGTACTTCTCTGACCTGTGTGGGTATTGTCTCACCTAGTTTGTCAGGGCAGATACACGCATGCCCAGGCTCTGTTCACATGCACAGGACTGGTGGCAGAGCCAGTTTCCTCACCACCAAACACGTGCCAAAGAAACACATAAAGACTAAGAAACACGGAAAGACTAAGCTTTCTAGAGGAATGGAGTCTCCAGCATACCCTGTCCTCTTTTTATTTGTTGCAACAGAAGTAGAAACACTTCTCCCTTTCTTCCAGCAGGATGGGCAGAACATGAAGCATGTGATGCTTTTCCCTTGCTGGTGCATGGCCAGCCACGATGGCTGTCGTGACTGCAGTTGTGGGCAGCTGCTTCTGGGCTGAGGGCCAGCCTGGCTGCAGCTAGGCATGGATGCAGGGGAGTTGCAGGAAATCAGCCTCCACCCTCCTTGCAGTCCACAGGAGTCATTGTTCATTATCCCAGTTCTGCCCCCTATCCTATGGGGTCCTACAGAGGGGGACGCTGGCCACTTACATTGGAGCTGCTGTGGGCTGGGGAGCAGAGACACAGTTCACCATCACGCAGCCTGGAAGACAGACGCATCTCCCTGGGGCTGCAGTTAAACCACACAGTCCATCCCCCTGGCCTGGGCCCGAGGCGTACAGCTCCCTAGTGCTCCAACATCCTCCACGTAGGGAATTCTGCAGCTCAAATGCCTTGTCTCACCCATTCCAAGACCTTAACAAGGCAGGCTCTGCAATGCCTCGCTCTGCAGTGCCGCCACTTTATCTTGATCAAAGATAAAGTGTTGATTAGAAGCTACTGGCAGGTAAAAATCTCAACCTTCCATACTGGCCACGAAGCCTGCTTCCCCCTCTCCCTCCCCATCTGCAATTGCTGGTCAAAGAGGGAACTAATTCTGCACTTAGTTCCCCTTCCTTTACCCACCGGAAAAGTTATCATGGCATCATGTAAGCACAGAGCTGAATCTACTTATGGTTTTTTTTTCACTTCCTTGCCTCCACCCTCACTTTTAAAGCAAGCTTTACATTAGACTGGAACTGCATTAATTATGGGAAGAGCTAACAATCAGTGTAACAAACACTTGGGAAATAGCAGTCAGGAATGACTGTAAATGTTTGAAATCAGAATACAACCCTGATGTAAAGCAGAACTGCAAGCAAACAAGCAAGCAAGCACTGTTGGCTCCGGGGAAACATTCTGTCCTGTCCCCAAAACTCAACCAGACTTGATTTGCAAGTCTGTTTCTAGGGCTCTTTTCTTTATCCCAGATAACTGAACTTTCAAAGCTAGCAGTAGCCTGTTTTTTTAAGCAAAGCCAGTGCTTAGAAAGCCAGAAAAACTCATGTTTCCACTGGCCTTCCTGCTGCAAAAAAATTAATACTGTGGCTGAAATTTCATAGTGTTATGAAACCAGGTTTTAAATGGACCATCGCCATTTCAGAAAGCTTGAGATTCCAAAGCGCTTGTGCTTGATTTTCATTCATCCCACCCGTCCCTGCTCTTCCACTGCTCCTTGAGAACAGAGTATTTTAGGACGCTTAGACTTGAGGCTTTATGGAGTTGTTTCATGCAGCTTTTAGGTGCAGGAATTAACATAAATTTATTTTGCTATGGCTAGAGGAAACTACTATGTGGTGGGGAAACTGGCTCTCTCACCAGCCCCATGTATCTGAACCAGGGCTAGGCATGCGTGCTCCCTGACAAACTATGTCAGACAGGACAGACACAGCCTAGAGACAGCTGCATGCAGACCCAAAGTCGCTCTTGTAGCTCTGATTACAGGTCTCAGCCTTCATGCTGTTCCTAACCTCAAATAATCCAGCGCACACACTTTCCATCCTGAGTTCACCTGTTACCCTCTTAAGCCCTAATACCAAACTGAAAGCCTTCAGCCTCCTTATAGCCACTCCATGACTTGAACAGGGTGTCTCAACTCGCTGTACCTGTGTTAGTAACCCCAGGATATGTGCCCTACAAACCAGAAAACACTGGTTCACTGGAGAAAGGGACTTGCAAGATCCCCCAGCATGTATTTAACTAACTCAGGAGCTGTAGTGGAATTTACAATGCCCTGATCTGTGCATTAGCAAGTGAGACAGAGCTTATTCCTTATCCAGTGATTACAGGCCAAAGCTGAAACACCCTACTGACAGTGCGAAACTTTGCAAAAGCACCAAGATTAATAGAGGCTATGTCACCGATAACACTGATAACGTGCAACAAGCTCCCATCTCAGGATGTCTGGCACAGGGAAGGCCAGCCAGAGGAAGCTGCCAGACACCCAGTCCAAGCTCCTCCAGGCAAAGGATTCTCCAGCATGCTGTGGCATCCCTTCTCCCTCAGTAGACTGGAGAGCAGCCTCGATGATGCCACTGAGACCAACAAAACCCAGCCTGACTCCAGTTGCCTTCCTGTCTCTGGGAGGCATAACGAAGTGAAGGTAAATGGTAAATGAAGGCTTCTCTCACACGGGCTGGGAGAGGTCCCTGGTGTGTGGGGTAGCAGTATGGTTGCCCTCCCTTCTAGCCCCCCTCCTCTCAGAGCCCAGTGCTGGAATGCCATACTTTCCTACCTAAAGGAATCACCAGAAATGATTGACCAATCAGTGCTGATGGCATCATGTTAATGAAGGTGCTTTGTCATCAAAAACATTAATCATTTCACAGGCTCTTGACTCAGATACAGTGTGACCCTTCCATCCTGTCCCTCTTCTTAGCAAAGGAAAATGAAACAGGAGCTGTTGAAATGAATAAAATGGACTTTCCTCAGTCGCACAACCACTGAGTGCCAAAGCAAGCAGTGGCCCTCAGCCCCCGGACTGCTGATTCTCCACTCTAGCTAGCAGAGAGCCTGGGTTCCCTTCAGATGAAGGCTCAACACCATCATTTCCCATCACCACAAAACTGGCTTTGTGGCACCTTTCCAGCTTCCTGAGCTTCAGCAGTGTGAGTGACAATGGACTCTGACTTATCCCTAGAATGCAAAGCTCGCTGGCTTTGCAGTAACACACATTTCAACAGGAGCCTGTCTAGAGTCCACATGAATGAGGTTACGCCAAATAATGTTTCACTGAACTCTTATCCTACGTGCTTACTTGGCCATGCTGCAGTCCTTCGAGGACCGGGGTTGGAATCCAGAGGCACTGCATGGTGCCAAGACAACCAACGAAGCACAATTATCAAGACATGTGGCATTCTCTGAGGAGGAATGGATGACTCTCCCACAGATAATTTCAATAGCAGAGATAAGCTAGCATCAGCATCTCTCAGTCGCTTTACCTCTGGGCCTAATTACCCTCTTCCACCACAGGGTTATTGCTCTTTTGATTTTTTCCCTTTTAGCAAGCTTTGCCATCTAACTTGAACCCTCTTACATGCTTTATTACAGTCAGAAAACTAGCAACTAGCAAAATCCTAATCTTGGCTTTCTCAGTGGCTTTTGGCCATCCTAACAGGACAAAGTCTACAGTTCCTTGTGGTGTTGCCCTCTGGAAGGCTTTGTGGGAACACAGTCCAGACTTACACCCTCAGCATGTGACAGTCGGAGTTTTTGAGAAACTTCTCCTGCAAAAATCATTCAGGTTGAACAGCTTTCTCCTTACGCTTATCTCAGGGCGACCAGAAGGAGAGCCATGGAGAGAGAAAAATGTCAGAAGACTATCAGACAGATGATTTTCATCTCGGTGTAGCCACATCCCAGCCAGCAGAAAGACAACAGAGAGGAACAACTACTGAAAATGAAGGCAAGCAACTTCCAGCTCAGAAACTCATCTGCTAGACAACAAGAAACATTTCAAAGTTTGCAGATGTTCTCACAAGGTACATACTATTACGAAGCAAGGTGTGTTACGGGAGTGTTACTCTGGTAACAAAGTCAATCGTCAAATTACGAAATATCACGGTTTCCTTTGTCTGTGTGCTACACCATGAAACTTATGAGCTATAGCTCCCTTGAGCAACCTGAGAGATTGTATTTCAGAGTTTAATATCCACTGCAAACTCACAGCTTCTAAGTCTGGGCAGTTTTATCTTGGGGGAAAAAAAAATATACTAAAAAAATCTTTTCTGATTTGGAGAGTTGTGATGGATCAGGGTTTTAGCTTCTGAACCTTGGCCCTTTGGGATACCCTACTCATGCAGTTCACAATTCAAAGTTACTAAGGAAACTGCTTGCCAAAAATTTGGCATAAAATACCATTTATAAAGCCAAGCCAGAGATCTCAAGTCAGTTGTCACCCAGTCAGTTCTCTCATACCGAGGGATTTTCCCTGACTACACATTGAATAAATGCCTTCAGATCTTCCCAGAGTAATGCAGGCTGAAGGACTGCAGCTTTTTCCTGAGTACTTCAGGATTCACATGGTAGTTTTGATGACAGGGAAGCTCAGATTAAGGGAATTCTGCTTCCATATGCTTCCGTGATACCACCTATAGCAGAAAAAAAACCCCCACGTGAGGGTCCTGCTGTGACCTGCTGTGAATGGGATTCTCCCGAAACAAGAGCAGCTGAAATGTAATGCAGCCTGGATTGCAAAGGAGGGCCCTTGGGGTGGAGCTGTCACAGCTACAGTCCCCACAAACTGCCACAAATACCTATGTGGGGGGAGAAGCCATCCTGATAGATGAGGGATGGAGCCCACCATAAACCATGCCCCAGTACAACCCTGGGGAAAGGCCAGATTTGATTCTGTATTACTGACTTGGGGTCACTTTAAAGTGATGCTGAAAAAGGGAGGCTGGAAGCCAGGAGAGGAAACAAAGCCTCACTGCTACAGACAGCACCACACTGATGTACAGATACTTAGGGGCTGGATGGACAGGACGGACTGCTGTAACTGGGAGAGCATCTCATGGCTGGTACTGTGAGAGGAAGTAACTATATAGTGACATCTTTGCTCTGACTTCTTCCTCTACATACTTCAGACCCTTTGACTTTAGAACTGCAATGATAAAGAGAGAAGAAATAGAATAAACAGATAAAGACGGGTATTATGATTGATACAGATAATATCACGCTGCTTTTGTGATAATATCTTCTCTCTCGTGCAGCTAAACCGGCAGGTGATGGCAACTGTACTCAGTAGTCTCTTGATTCAGAAAGAAGCTCTCTGTGTAGGCGTATCTTCATGCAACTGCAATCGGTATCGGGGATCTTGCTTACATAAGAAGACTTGTGTAACAAAAAACAATTTCAAATCAATGCACGTGCTCTTTTTGTTAAACTGATTTAGTTAAACAGGTGAAAATTCTTTCTTTGGCCATTCTGGGTATTTTAGATTTGCTTTTAGGTAACTTAAGCTAATAAGTTTGGCTTATCTCAAACAGCACATCAATGGCGAGCAGTATCAATCAACACAGAAGCCGCTAAAGTTTTTTTCTGCAGAGACCTTCACAACACATATTCACACAGCATGTATGCATTAAAACTGGTTATGCTAGCTTTAAACTTGTCTAATTCAATCTGTTATCAGACTTAGACAGATCAGTTTGACTAAGAGTTTTAATACTTCCCATTCTGCTTGAAACACACGAGTAAAGAGTTAAAAAATATTTTCTAAATGTACTTGTTTTTCCACCTCCTCTTCCTCTGGCAAATGACAATTTATTTTTTTTCCTTGCATCTTTCCTGGAGCTAGAATCACACGCCTGCAATTTTCTCTGCCTAGTGAGAGCCACGCTAACGTGCAGACAGTGCTGCACACTGCTACAACAAACGTCTCTGCCCGTGTCCCTGGGTCACTGCTTGATGACAGTGCTGCTCCAGGGAGTCCTGCGAGGTTCTCACTGCTGCCTCACAGCCAGCCAAGAGGCTGCAAGGAATAGGGGAGGTGGAGAAAGACTGGCACCCCTCAGATCTGGGCAGCTACGTGGTCTTGTGTAGCCTCCGCCTCAACTGCAAGTCTGCCTTTCCTGCTAAGCAGCACAGAGGTCCCTCGGTGGCCAGGGGCTGGGATGTATCTGGAGGGGTGCTGTTAGCTGTCTGTCCCCTGAGGTCACGGTAGCTGTAAGGGCTCCTCCTGAGAAGATTCTGGCATCTGAGTCACTGTGCTACAGTCAGAGCACAGCACCTCCTGGCTCACCCCACTGACACGCAGCCCACGCTGCAGTGGGTAACCCTGACCTCACGACAAGTCTGATTAATAAAGTTAGTTAATAGCAACAACAACTACAATAGCAATGCTAGTTAAGGAAATAACCACTTATTTCCCTCCCTCCTGGGAATTACCACAGAGGCATCTGGGGTTTTCTGTGACCCGCGGAGCGCTACAGCCAGGTCCAACCTCTGCAATTTGTTTCTACTCTTCCCTTGTCCTCATGACTGTTCCTAGAGTGAATTTACACCCTGAATGAGTAACGATACCCCTACCCAATGGCCCTTAGCACCAAGCAAATCTTCCCGGAGCGAGGAGGGAATAAAGGTAGGGGGTAAGCCATGAGAGCTGGCAGTATGCCCCAGGACTTCCCATTTTGCAAGAATGAGCCAAATGTACTCATCTCATACTGTTGCCTAACAAATCTGCAAGGGGAAGGGCAGGAATGGGTTCTTCTTTGCATCACACCAGACCACTGCCTTCTGTGACCGAGTGGAACAAGTCAGAAACGTGTTCCTAGATTTCCCAGACTTCTGCTAGTTAAACAGAGGCTCTGCACGTCAGAGAGATGAAAGCTGCAATATCTATTGGGGTTGCAGTCAAATGTGCTAGAACTGGTCTTTCAAGGTAATTATACTTGTTTACTGGAATTGAATATACACGTCTCTACAAGATGCCTTACAGAAATAAGGCTTATCTACCAATCTAAAGATCTATACACATTTAAGTAACAAATCTTTTTTTAAAAAAAAAAAGTTTTCTCTGTAGCAACTGGTCCCTATAAAGTAGGAAGCAATGATGGATTGAGTGTATATTGAGTATTGATTTGGAGTGTTTTGACATGTAATTGGATTTGATTGCTAAAGTAGACTAGTTTGGTAGCCTTATGATGGGATGCTTAACCCAGTGTTTGTTTATGCCTGTGCAATGGGGTTTTTTTCTTCCTCTGTATAACAGAAAACAATTTGATAATCTCGAAGGCTCACTGTGAAGGAGAATAAGCCAATTGTAAAACATGGAACAACCCTTCGCTGGGAAGTGCAAAGGGGCTCTGTGCAGCAGTGGGTGTCAGCAGGAAAGAGAGGGTGATTCCTAGCCAAGGGACCGGTATGGGAAATCTGGATTAAATTTTTGCCTCTTCCACAGATGTTTCCTATGACAAATGACTTTATCTATTGCTGTCTCAGTCTATGTTGAGAAGGTGGATTATATTGTACCCTCTCTCACCACATTTTTATCCATCTTTTATTTTTGTATCTAGTTTAGCTTGTATGGCATTCTCCCTTTTTTATAGTTGTAAGATTTTAGGGACATGTTAGTAAGCATCTCTACCACACACTATGGAAGAAGTCCTGCCCCTCACAGGCAACTAAGGATTCTCTTGTATTATGGACAAGTAACAGAACTAAAGAGTTGGGATGAAGAAAGGTATACAAGGAGGCTAAAACCTGGTTGGATTTTGTACCCTTTGAGAAAGTCTGAAGAATTCTACTGGTTTGGGGTTTTTTTTGCCATAGGCTTGCTAATGTCAGTATTTTTTCAGTGTTTGAGGTGTTCATAGTTTACATATTCCCCTGCCACCTATATTTCAGTCCTCCTGAAACACACAGGCTTATTTCTCTAGTCTAATCTCTTGTTCTCCCTGTAACAGGCAGACTGTGTCTGGCCATTTGGGAAATAGTTCATAATTCCATGCTTAAATAACTGGCTTTTGATAAAGGTCCAACACAGTGCTCTAAGAGCTGTTTTGTTTGTATGGATGGAGCAGACAGAGCAGAATGATGTTGCCTGCATATTAAGAAACTTGGCCTGAAGCCCACACACACCAAAGGCAAAATAAATAAATAAACATATCAATCAATCTTGACGTCACCAGGAAAAGGGTCACTGCCATGTGGAACGAGACATCTGGACAGTGAAGTCACAGCTCTGGAAGGATGCCACTGAACAGTTCACATGCTCTGCAGCACAATAGGATAAAATGACAGTCAGAAGAGAAAAAAAAAAGGGGGGGGGGCCGGATAAATTCTAATTGATGCCAAGTGAGCAGAGGTTTAAAGAAGAAGCTTCATACCTTCTGCAAACCTGTCCGTACATCTAACTTTTTTCAGATTAAAAACTCCCATGATTCCAATGCCAACCAGGCACACAAATAGGACCAGCCTGTCATCTCACATGACATTGTCCATTACACTTTCTGAACCAGCTCTGGAACACGAAAGAGCAGGGTCTTAGCAGGCAACTAAAATTAAAACACGTGGAGAAGGACCCTTTCCACGGCCCTACATATTCCAGAGTGCCGGGATAAGGAAGATGCACGTGCCCAGGGGTCTGCCTTACCTGCAGCTGTACACAACCACACACCCATCCACAAAATGACAATTGTACAGAGCAGCCACAGCAACAGACCACTGCAGCCTTTCCTATCAACCCTGCCTTCCAAGAAATTCTTTTTAAATGCACTTAAAAGGAAAATACAAACCGTTCCACTTAATAAACAAAAAGGTTTTGAGATGGAGCAACAAGAAACGCCTCCAGGGAAGGAGAGACCCCCTTATAACTCCTTCCCCTGTTCACACAGTCAACCAACTTGCTTCTGCAGGCTATTGTCTTGCTTTCCCTCTGTCCCCATCCAGGCAGAGTGTTGAAAGCAGCAGGAGATTGTTTGCTATGGGAGCCCTGATCTTCCTTATTTTATAGCATAAGGACACCCTAGCCCATCCGGACACCTAGCCAAGGATGCTTCGGGCACAATGGAGCATCTGTACCCAGAAAGTGGAGGCTCCTCTCCAGCCCTGGGCATTTCTGCAACGGCCTGATTTAAATGCAGCACAGCCAAGACGGAGTCTTTGTTGTCATAGCCCGGATTCCTTCAAGACGGCTAAAAAAAAAAAAAAAAAAAAAAAAAAAAATCCACACTCCGAGATATGGGAATGTGCACGGAAAATGACTGTACTCCTTCGCGCTGGCTCTGGGGCGGTTTGAATCAGCACCGTCCAGCCGGTCCCCGTTTACCCCGTTACCGAAGGGATCCAGCGCTGGCTGCTGCCTGCTACAATTATTAATTTTTCATTTGCAAAGCGCCCGAACCGAGCGGGGCAACGGGGCGAGGATGCGGCGCACGGGGAAAGGAGCGGGAGCGGGGGGGTGGCTAACGCCTGCGGGCCAGGGCTCGCCGGGGCCGGCTCCCCGCGCCCCACAGCACCGGCGGCCGCCCCGGCCCCACCGCGGCCCGGCGGAGCGCTCAACCGGCGCCCCCCGCCCCCCCGCCGCCTTAAAGCGATTAACGCTCCCCCGAGCCGGGGGGTTTCGCTTACCGGAACCGGGGCGAATCCTTGATGCACTCCTCGAACTCCACCGTCATCCTGCCGGCTCGGCCCGCGGAGCGCGATCAGCGGAGGAAGCGCATCGCCCGCCGGCGGCCACGGACGCGCCGAGCGCCCGCCCCAACCACCCCCCCCCCCGCCCCGCCGCCGCCGCCCCGCCGCCGCGAAGGGCCCGGCTGGCCCCGGGGCGCGGAACCGCCCGCGGGATGGAGCGGAGCGAGGGGCCGCTGCGCTCGGGGTCCGCGGGGCCCCGTCCCCTTCCCGGGGCGGCGGTGAGGTCCGGACCCCCGCAGGCTGCCGGTGGGGCGGGGAGACGCGGGTCCCGGTGCCCGCCGGGGCTTTCTCCTCAGTGTTAGGTTGGCGGAAGACACGCGTGGCCCTGTGCGAGGCGTGGGTTTGGGGGCTGAGCCGGCTGGGACTGTGGCCACCAGCTCAAGGCAACGCCTGCGGGTGAGCCAAGAGCTGGGGGTGCAGCCGGTCACCGGGGGGTGGGATCGCCACCGGGGTGTGGGCACGGCAGGAGAAAATCAGACTGTCCAGGGCGCGCCGTGCGATTCCATGCCGGCGGTGTCAAAAGGATTGGCATCAATCCTGTTAGCTACGTAATCTAGTTTTTAATTTTCTGTCGGCAGTGGATTTGCGGCTGCCCATCAGCCATCAGTAAATCTGCAGGAACTCCTCTGAAGCCAGTGCAATCACGCGAGGGAGGAAGACATCTGGCCTTGCGGGTCCAGTTGAACAGATCACATCTGCTGCAGGACACAGCAGTGTAATGTGGCATGGATAAATGAGGCTAATTACAGCGGGCTTAGTTCTGATCCTCCGCCCATCGAGCACCACAAACGGAAGAACAGTATAAACCACCATTCACTGCAAGTTTTAATGAGTTAAAGACTCAGAGAAGAGCCCGAATGTAAATCTCCACATTTTAAGAAAATGCATCCTGGGTAATACGGACCTAAACTAAAACCAGGAGTCGGACAAACACTAGGGCCAGGGGCATCTGAATCCATGGCAAAATGTCACGGTGAGGCCTTACCTCAGCCGTGGACAGAACTGTGATGAAATGAGATGAAATAACATGTTCGGTGCCATTTCCATACACAAACTATGGATAAGGTTCAGCTCTAGGCCAGGCTCCTGTTTCCGTCTGAGTTCCCAGATTTGTCAGGCACCGTCAACAGTATCTGTGTGTGAGCAAAAAGTCTGACTTATTTAACACAATTATCAGACGCTGGGGGGTTCTGAAGAAGGCAGGAAAAGGAATTAGCCCCGCTGATCGCCTCAGCCCAGGAGAAGGGGCAAGGTGACCTCTTGTGGCCTCTGCTTTATGTGGTTTCATAAAGGTCAAATCAATACAATTTTTATTCTCTTTGGTTCTTCCAGCACAGATGAAAGTGCGTGGATGTTTCTGCCTGCGTGTGTATGTACAAGCTCAGGGATTAGAAATTACCATCCTCTTTAAAGCTGAGATTCATCACTTTCATTATAATACAGTCTGGATGCCATTGTGTGAGTTGAAAGCTGGTTGGATTTTTCCATTCAAAACAGATCTCAGATTTGTATGAGGCGGCCAGGGATTTTTCTGTTGCTCTCCCTGTTTTTGCTAATTAGTTGGGCAATCGTTTATACCCGTTTGAGGCTATCTATTGTACATACAGACATTGCCGTTCAGTATTTTAGCAAGACGGATAAAGGTTTTAAAATACATAGTTATGAAGAACATCTGCAGCCTTTGTTTAATATCATTATCTTCACCTATTTTTGTCCCTGTAGCTGTTATTTATCCTCAGCAAACAGCAGCCTGCACACATCTTTTCACAGCCAGGCTGAAATAGCCGAACAGAGGCTCCCCCGAAATGCCTGTGCTGTTTTTTTGCGGGGACTTTGACATGGCTATGGGCAGAGTCAGGAGCAGTTTCACGCTGGGTGGGTTGGGAACATCAGAGCCTCTGGGTCAACAGTCCCAAACTCACAAGTAACCCCAACGCAGGCCAAGGATAGTGTGGGGGGCCGCTCACTGTGGTAAATACTGTGCTCTGGTCTTCAGTCTCTAAACTTCTGGCCCCATAAACCTTTTTTTTTTTTTTTTTACATTCCTGCTTTGGCACTTTGATTCTTAACTTTTTGATGTGCCGATCAGACTTGGGAGCAACCAAAGCCCCAAGCACTGCGCTAGGAATAGCCCGAGGGATCATTTCACATTAGAAACTGAACAAAAACCCCAAAGTCCAGCTTGCGTGGTTTCTAGTATCAAATCATAAGGCAAAGCCACTCGGTGAGAGGCAGCTGCCTGCTGTAGAACTTTAGAGCTGAAGAACAGCCGAGGAGATAAAGCGCAGGATTCAAGATGGGTTTGTTCCCTCACAAGCACTGGCTGGGCACTTTCCCCCAGTCGCTCCATTTTCCTCTGGGCACCTTCTCTCCATCACTCCATTTTCCCTTGGGCACCTTCCCTCCATCACTCCATTTTCCTCTGGGCACATTCCCTCTATCACTCCATTTTCCCCTGGGCATCTTCTCTCCATCACTCCATTTTCCTCTGGGCACATTCCCTCTCTCTCTCCATTTTCCTCTGGGCACCTTCCCTCCATCACTCCATTTTCCTCCGGGCACCTTCCCTCCCTCTCTCCATTTCCCTCCGGGCACCTGCCCTCAGTCGCTCCGTTTCCCTCCGGGCAAAAGGAAAACCTCCGGCAGGGGGTGAGGTGTCCCCGGGCCGGGAGAAGGGAGGCGCAGAGCCCCGGGCCGACTCTCCCGGGCCAAACGCCGCCCCGGAGCCCCGCGCAGGGCTCTGAACCGCTGCCGCTGGCCTCCCCCCGCGGGCCGGCGAGCCCCGGGCCCTGAGGCCCCGCCGCCACCACCGGGGCCCCGGTCGCCGCCTCAGCAAGGCCGCGGCCCTTGGCGGGCCCGCCCAGCGCGGCGGCGGCGGCGGAAGCGGGCGGCGCTGGGCGGGCCGCCGGCGGGAAGGGGCTGAGGGGCGGCGGAGGGGAGCGCACAGGGGCGGGAAGGCCGCTGGTGGCCGCCCCGCGGAGCCGGAGCTCGACCCTCGCCGCAGGGGCGTAGGCGGCAAGGATGGTGTCTCCCCCAGCCCGGTACCTAGTGTTGTTTCAGTACTTGGGCAGTAGATATAGGTAGGTGCCTCGGCCGCCCCGCCAGCCATGTGCGGCGGAAGGAAACCGGCCCCGAGGGGGCTTCGCCGTGGGTGGGGACGGGAGAGCTACGAGGAGGCGGCTGAGGGGAGGGATGGGCGAGTGCGGTGGTTTGGGGAGGGAAAAACCCCTTGATGAGTAGGTGAGAGCGGACAGGGGGCTGGGCTCTGCTTTCTTGTTGTGTAGAAGCGATAGGAAGGGGACGGCTTGGGCAGGAGATGCATAAAATGGGCAGAGAGAAAGCAAAGGAGGGGGAAGGCGGCGAGCTTGTGGTCTGAGGCCGGAGGGGAACCAGCCCCTGTGCTCCCTGCAGCGGTGGTACCTGCGCTGCTGGAGGGAGGAAGGCAGAGTGATCTGTGGGCTGAGGCCTGCAGGACAGGAGCTGAAGTTGGGTGTCCCCAGGCCTTAAACACCCCACGTTTGTAGCTCTGCTTGTTTACATTAAAAAGAAAGTGTGTGGGAGAATTTGTGCGGCTCCAGCTCCTGGAATTGTGCCTATCTTCATGAGGCTTTTACAGAGTAAAACCGTCATACGCCAAAGCGCACAGTTCTGCAGTGCACGGGCTGTATCGCTGTGGGTACTGACCTCAGTTACTCTGAGTAGTTACTGGTAGGTTAGGTTTAGCCTTGGGATATATCTCTCAGAACTTCATCAGCATTTGTGAATGGCTGTGACTTCTGTAGTAGAGAAGGAAGCTCATCACAAACCACCTTCATGATCTTTTAGTCCCTTCATGACCTCCACAGGGCCTGGAAGAAAGGGGCCTGCAACTGGCAACCAACTTCTGGCCCTGAAACAGTTTCTTCTGCAAACTCTTTTCTAGTGTGCCTTATCTTCCCATCAGCCTCCACCTGAAGGGCTAGTCCAGAGAGTAACATTTGAAGGATGTTTTTTATTTCCAGCCTCCTTTCTTGTAAATAACCACTGCATCTATTTTCCTGTCCATTCATCAAAGTGTTTGGTCCCTGCAAATTCTGTAAAAAGATTCAGGTTGCTCAATAGCTGGCCATTTGATGACTGTCCCCCATTAACGTCTGGCTGTTTTGGTGGACTCTGTGTCAAGTCCTTGGGTCTTGACACATATCAATAACTATTGTATTTGTTTTGCTCTGCAGTGGAGTTATGGAGACTTCGAATGATCAGTCAGTGATTGGAGTCCAGAACTATTTGGAGGTAGGTCCTTGCTAATCATAGTCATTAAAACAGAACTTCAAGGGTCACATTGTTGAGCTACAGATATTATCAAGGATAAATAATATTTTTAGATTGACAATAAAAGACACTTGCACATACACTATAATGTTCAAAACAATCAAAGTGCTTTAGAAATTATATCAGTATACAGGTGGAAGAAATAGATCAGGGTGAGGTCGGAGACGTTGAGATCCTGATCCTGAAAAAGATGTGAACCCTCTAATGAGACTTGAAAGTGGGGCGTCTGAGTTCAGAACTGTGATTCTGAGAGCCTCAGCTCAGGTGCTGCCCCACATGAAGGTACTTAAGCAGGTGAGCTTCATTACACTTCTGGCTTTGCCTCCACTCATTCTTAGAACTGCCTCTGCACTGAGCAGGCTTAGCTGCTTTGCTTCTAGTTCACGTCTAAGTCTGTTATAGATTTAGAAACTAGATGCTGCACTCTCTGGGGAGAGCATGCCTCTGATAGACATTTTTGGAACAAAGCACAGCAGGATATCCATTGTTCCAGAAAAAAAACCCAAACCAATGCTTAGTTTCCATTCTTCTGGAGTTGTTCTAATATGCTGGGGAAAAAAAGGTATGAGCCTGTTGTCACTGTTGTTCTTGTGCTGCCCCAGAACATTTCCCAGAACATAAGGATGGCTTCTAGGACCCAACTGTTGTTTGGGCTTGGAGTGAGTGCGCAACAGGAATGCAAAAGGCCCACTATTAGACCAGCGAGTAGAAAGTGGGTCACTTGCATAGAGGAAATACTCAGCACACCTGGATGTTTGTGTAACCCAATTGTAGTTTAATTACAAGCTGCTGTTGAGCTGCACATTTGATCCGTGCTGGTGAATCCCATGTTCCTGTGGAGGGCAGGACTTGAAAGGAAGCTATGTCATTTTTCTCTCTTAGAAGCATCATGTAATAGTTCAAAATGCCCGTCTAGGAGATAAGAGATTGTTGAAGAGATTGAAACCGCTGTAAGTCAGCTCACACCTTTGTATTAATAGCCAGCCGCCTTGTTACTCATCTCTCATTTTTGGGCTGTCCGACCTGAGGTCACCAACCGTGGCAGTTTGAAGGTTGTGTGCCCACCGTGCTTGTTTGTGATAGCCTGTGCTCTGCCTGAATTACCTACATTAGCTGAACTACATCTCGGGAAGGACAAGAGCTGGTCCAGGAGCTGTCCCACCCAGCCATGCTGTGACCATGGCCAAGACGTTTCCATGCTGTGTCTTGGTTTACTGAGGAGGGTGATTAGTTCCTGCGTGCTCTCGCGAAGGAGGCCGCAGAAGGAAACCGTGATGAATTCTGGTTTGAATAAGAGTTCTCAGGGTGTATTTGTATGGCTTCTTGCCTGACACCATTGTGGAGAAAGTGTATAAATATTGTGCAGATCTTGAAAGAAGAGCCCCAAAGGACTTTCTATCTCATTTATCTAATCCTCTGAACCATCCACGTCTCAGCCCCAGGCGCCGGACTTTGGGTGAGCCCAGCAGTTGTTTTACATTATCCAAGGAACTTTGTTTTAACAGGCGAATGGGTAGGATGGGTGATTAAAGGAGAAAAGAAGAAGAAAAAAAAGAAAAAGATAAACTTATTTGGTGTTGTCTTTTCTCAGTATCAGCACTTTGCAGGCCAGTTCTGGGATATGTGCTTTGCTTTCATGTGGTGGTATTGATGCTGGGCACTGCTGAGCAGGGCTGTGTCTATTAGAACCACATGGGAAGTCTTAAAGCAGCTTTAATAGAAAACTTCTGGGGCCTGTAGGAATTTATCTTCCTTCCTCCATTTCTGTGCAGCCTTGAACTTCACAACTTTCCAAAGCCAGGAAGGCAACTGAAGGGAAGGGCAAAATTAAATCTGTAATGAGATCCTTATTGTATGCTAAATATGTTCAGACATTTGTTTGCCGTTACAGGCAAGCGGATGACCTGTGAGGTGTAGACCTTGTGTTTCAACAGCTGTGTAATGGACTGGTTTGTGAGTGTGTACTGCAGCCTGCTGTGTGATAAAAGGTGAAAGTGCTGGACTGGGGCTGAGCAGAAGGCCTGTCTGAAACCCCTTGTCCCTGTAAAGCACTGTGTCACCCAGGACATGGAAGCTTTTGTAGTCCTCAGTACTGCTATGTAACAGAGCCCTGGGACCGTCTGGAGGAAATGGAGACTTGTTTTAGTTGGGGGACAGATGTAGATATTTGAAGGAGCTTTTAATATATCTTTGAGGGGGGTGGGCTTTGCAGGCAACACCTAATTTTTTTCCTTGGAGACAACGTATTTGTCTTGAAGCACTTGGAAGCCCAGCTTGCCAGTGATGGGTCCAGAACAAAATTCCAGACCTGGGTTGCCCAGATGGGGAAGTTTGAGTCCTGTGACTTGGCTTCCCTCCAGTTCCACGTGAAAACTTAACCAGATGCAGGACTTCATCCTCTCGTCTGCATTCTTACAAATGTCCCTCCCGTGGAGGGAGGAAGGTCTCCTGTGTAGCACCTTTTGCTAAAGTGAGTGGCTGTTGCTTGTGCTAACAGGCACCCTATGCAAGGCCTGCTAGGACCTACAGAATTAAGTTCCCTTTCATGTTTGGCTTGAACCATGTCCTGAGTGTGCTGTTTCCCATTGTGCTGGTGAATGCTGCCCAAAATTAATCTTCCCCACACGAAGCTATGTTTTGGCCAGCAGCCTTGTGCTAAGGCCAGATATTATTCCTCATGAAAGGAAAAGGGGGAATAGAAGAGTAGAGCAAGAGAACATACACAAACTCCTTACTATGCAAGGCAGCTTTGGTACAGCCTCCTGCTCTTGTCCGCACCCCCCCACCCCCCCAAAGAAAAGGAAGAAAGGAAAATGGACCAAGAGAAATGTCATCTTCAATCTCTGTTTGGATAATAATTTCAGCAGCACGAGAGACTGCTTTGGAAACCCTTTCCTCTAGCAGAAGCCACTTTCTCAGCTTTTTCTTTCAGGCTTTCACTTCAACTTTTATCTATTCCACTAAAAATGAGTTAAGATTTTTAATTAATTTCAGTTGACATAGCACCCATTGAGCCAGTGAGGCTGCGATGACTTGCAACCAGAAGCTTGCACGTTATTATTTATTAGAGCACAGCAAGTTATAAATTGTGCAGCATCCCAGGCAACACAGTACAATCCCTTGTGTCTGTGCAACTAACACCATTGTGCATGATGAAACCAGTAAGCAATCCAGCTGCTGTGAAAAAGAAATACACTTATTTTTCCCAAAACATTCCTAATGCACCGTTTCTCTTGAATGCACCTATCCACACTTGATTTTGCGAGTTCCTAGATGCCCTGTCGAGGTAGATGGCTGAGTATCTTGAGGATTTTTTTATTTAGACTTCAAGGAGAGAAGTGGATGAACTTCTGCTTCCTCTATAGGTGGTATACATTAATGGGCCTCTTCATCTTGCCTCTCCAGCATTTGTACAGAGTGAGAACTGAGCTGTGAGTAATAACAGCAATCTGGAGTGTGGATCCATATCATTCTGGCACACAACAGTGGAAATTTCTGCATAATTCAAAATATGGTAGTGAATGAAACCTGTTAGCAGAACAGACCTGCTGAATGCAAGTAATACTTTCCCCTGTATGGCTGGTGTGCGGGGTGTTAGAGATATGAACTGACACCCTGGGGTACTTGTTGCTGCTCAAAGAATATGGTCATCTGAAAAGACTAGGACTTGGGAAGTAGAGGCTAGATGAAAATGGGTGAGATCTGGTTCAGTGAAAGGCCTCCAGCAGGTGCCAAGCCAAGATTTCAGTGTTTGTAATGAAGGATATTTACGTGCTCTGTGGCTTAACGAAGGGAGCAGAGACCTGTGAGCTCTGAGCACGAGGGAGGACAACCCAGCTCCTTTACTCCTGGATCTTCTCTGTTGCTTTTCAGCTGGGTGCCCACGGGTAAAGTGCTTCTGCCTCAGTTTTCCCCCATAGGTATCCATGGATGATACCCAACAGGGTAGGGATCTGGATTAATAGCAGTAAAGCCGTTTGGGCTCCTTAGATGAAAGACCTGCTTATTTTAGGGACTTGTTTTTTCTGAAAGGGCAGGAAAAACTGGTTGCTATCCAAGCAGTTACTAAATGTAAATAATGCACCTTTTTTGAAATTCAGTGTGGGTGATATTAACAGATTAAAGTATACAGGCACCAGAAGAGGAAACTCTCAGCTGCCTACAGGCTCGAAGGATGTCTGAATGGTGCAGATAGGAGACATTTGCATAGGTGAAAGGGTCATTCCTGAACTGCCTGTGAAGAAGTTCAGCTTTTCAGAAATTCTTTCTTTAAGGAGATTAATTAGGATGTGGGGTATAAATGAAATATTAAAACTGGAAGCAGCAGTTGATAGTTTATTATCAACTGTGTGCCTGTTAGGCTGGAGGAAGAATTGACAAAGAAAGCTTTCAGCTTTCAAAAGTGAGATTTGTTGTTGATGGTGGTCACATTCCTCCTTGGATGCCCAGCACATACATCCTTCGATCATTTCTCCAGAGGTGTGCCTGGGAGAAAATGGTGCTGGAGAAGGGCAGCTGTGAAAATACCATTTGTTGAACCTGTCATTCAGTCCTGCACCTTTGTGGATTCATTGGCTCACTTGAGCAGGGGATGCAATCAGATTTGCCTTGGAGTCTGCAATCCTCTCTTCCTCTCCAGTCTGCCCTCCAACAGGGCTCAACTCCTGCTGGCAGAGGAGAAGAGATCCAAACAGTGTGTTCTCATCATCCAGCTTTGTTCAGATGCAGTGAGTGAAATGGGATGCAGTGTGGGATCCAAAGGAGTGCTGCATCCAAACTTCTCCAAGCCCATAGGAAGAAAGGAGGATGTTTTCTCCTGTTCTCCCTCTTCCCCCCTCTCAGCTGTGTTCCCACTGGCTGGATTTTGCCTGGTGAGAAAGGAGGGGAAGAAGAGGTTGGAGGAAGAGAGTAGCCTGCAAAACCCAAACCTATCTTTGCAGAAACTTTGCTCTTAAAATGCAGCTTCAGCTTTAAGACAAATTGCTGAGGCACAAGCCAAGGTCTACTGCAGAAAACTATTTAATTTCTGTCTGCTTCTTTCTGCTTAAGGGTGATAAATAAAGATTTTCATTGTTAATTGTAACCACATGTGAACTCCAGATAGAAGGATTAGGAAGGGGAAAAGGCTAGGGTCATTTTTGTTCTGTTTCCCAAGCCTTCCCCTGCAGCTTGGTTACGTTTTTTCCTTGCTTCCCTGTGCATTTTGATGGTACATTTCTGAGAGCCCAGAATCCTGTCTGCTCAAATAGTACAAGTCTGGAAGGTATTTGTGAGTCAGCAGTTCAAACTTTATTGACTCTTGGTACCAAATTAAAATCTAATAAAGACCACTGCTGGGTTCACTATGCAGAAGTGGAGATGGGAAAGAGAAGGAAATTTCTAGTTATTCATCTGGTTTTCTGCTTTGTTGTTGTTTTCCAGTCTTTCAGATATGCTTCACTCATCCCCTGCAACAAATTACATTGGATTTTTTTGTCTAAAGGCCTGTCCTCACAAAGAAAATGGTGTATTTTGCAGTGTTCCAGCAACCTGCTTTAAGACCTACTATGGTTTTAACATCGCATTAGAAACCATGGTATTCCAGTAACTTCTTGACCTACCAATGTTTGTCCCTTACCAAAACCCACCCTGGCTTCGCTAAACTTGGGCCAGTCTAGACAGGCCCTTAAATATATAGCATCTAATTAACCATGTTAGCATCTCTTTTACTCTCTTTCGTGTGTGCATCTTTATTAAAAGACACCAAATTAATGACTCATTTAGCAGGGTTTTATTTACTTTCCCAGCAGGAACCTGTAGTAATTCACCCAGTTGGTTTTCCAGCCCTTTGTTAGTGGGCAGAACGGAAAGGCAGAAACAGGGTGGGGACAAAAGCCAACTGTGTGGAGAGGAGCAGCTGGGAAAGGGGAACAACAGTCCTAGCTGCAGGTGGATTCTCCAGCAAATCCATGCCAAAATCCATATGCAGAACCTAGAGGATCTCAATTGTGGTCCTTCCCCTTGCGTTAAGAATAGTAAGTTTGAGTTTGCTACAGTACGGTTTGCTAACTAATTTTTAAAGTACATCTCAGCTGCAGAGTAATTTTAGGGCCTTTTGGATCTGAGAAGCTTGAACTTGACTGTAAAACTTGAACGCTGTGATGATGTAAGTAATGTTTGTCGTTTTCTGCTTTAGTCTTGCTATGGCAGAGGTCTTAGCGTGAGACATTCTCTGAATATTAAGGCAACTCTAGCTCCTGAAGAAAACAGTCTCTCAAGAATTAGCCAAGTTCTGCATTAATGCAACTGTGGAAGAAGCAAATATAAGGAGATTTCATCTCCTGGCTCTCGGTGGTGTGTGTTTGTCCTGTGGTTGTCTGTACCTGCTGGGATAGCTCAGTGTCAGCTCCTCAACTACTGGTGTGTTTTAAGAGAACTGTGTCTTGATTCTTCGATCCATTTATATTTCTCAGGGGGGGACTAATAAATGCATTACATCAGTGCTGTGCTACTCCCCGTCTGGTCCCCTGGCTCCTCCTCTGCTCTCAACAATTAGTGGAAGCTTGTTGCCCTCTGTAGCCCTGCTCCCATTGTGGATGGAAAAGAGCTTCCGCCTGTAGCAAAAAGCTGCAGGATTTTACACCATTCTGGCCTGCACTGGAAGCAAAGGATGCAGCCTGATGTCATACAGACATCCTTGCGTGCTGTTTCCATCCCTTTAAGGCTGGGGTTCTGCAGCTCTTTAAGAGCTGCTGAAGTAACGGAGTCCAGTTCTTAGCAGTAAATTGCAGTGTCTGGTTTAAATGGATAATTCTCTGTCCTCTTTCCCACTCACTCAATGCTAAAAAACAAAGGATAAGGAGATGAATTTTATTTTTACTTTGTTTTGTACATGTCAGGAGGCTCACATGGCGTTTTGGATGTTCTGTTTGAGATAGTTTCAGGACAAAAAGTGGGAAGCCACCGTCCTCCCCCACAGGTTCCTCCCCATCCCTTTCTTTGCAGCCCACAGTAAAACTCCCAATTATTTCTCTGTATGAGCAATAAGGAGACCTGTGGTTAGCAAGGAGGAGGATGTTTTTTCCTAGCTAGCTCAAAGTGAGTCCGCTCTTCATGATTCCATCTTGTGTTGGCTTTCAGAAGGCAGCGCAGAACCTAAAGCCCATTGTTCCCATCAAGTTCCACATCTCCAGCCGGACAGATACTGGTGTCCACGCACTCTGCAACTCCGCTCACCTTGACATCCAGAGGCCACCGGGGAAGCCAGCTTTTAATGAGAAACAGCTCATCTACAGTCTTAATTACCACCTGAGGCCTGAGCCAATCCGGTGAGTTTGGTGACAAGTCGATATCTTTTATTTTGCCCATGTTGGAGAGTGGAGACAATGCAGCAGTGATGTCCCATCATCACCCGCAAGACATACTTTCCCCTGTTATACGTGTTGGCAAACCACTCCCTTGCATGTGTGTTTCTGCTACTACCTGCCACGTTAAAGATGAGTCTTGTTGCCCCATTGTTGTTGTTAGGAGATCTGTGCTGGTACCCCTACAACAAGAGGAGTTGTGAGAGACTGGTGTCACCATGTAAGCACTGAATCCTCTGGGATGACTCTAGTTTCACACGTGAGCCAGAGTGTAATTTTCACTTCTGCTTTATTCCCCAAATTCCCTGTCTTTCTTTCTTTATTGAATTAGCAAAACCTTGTCTGCAGTATTGCCTCTCACCTATAACTATGCAAAAAGATGAAGAACAAGCAAACAAAATTGCTGTTAGTGTTAGCATAGTCAACTCCTCCCTTCCCGTATGATCAGCCTCCTTTCTTCCCTGCCAGACCAAGGCTACCACTTGACATGGTTTAGGGAAGTTACATCAAAAGCCTCAATTTAATATTTTTGTAGCAAGACTTGATACTTTACTCAATGGGATAGATCAAGTCCTTTCCATACTCTACCAGACTGCTAATGGTTAGGGAGAGTTGCATATAAATGTAGCAAGGAACTTGATACAGCAATCTACAGAGAGCAGAACAGCCATTTCTTCTCCCTACTTCCTTCTTCTTGTTAGAGTTATTACTTCTTGCAGAATTTCAGAGTGGGCTTATTTTGCATGTGAGTTAGGTCTAAATGCCCACCCTCAAAGTCAGAAAAAAATTATCATTAAACCAACAGTTTCTGTTAGGAATTTACATCAATTACATGAGTAATTACTATACCCTGTGATTTCTTCAAAAGATGGATTGAATTTCATGTCCTTTGCTTTTCTTCCCAAGCTGTTGTGCAGTTTCTCTGTCAGCTGTCAAACAGTTTCTGTGTTCTTCTCCAGACATGGGTGCGTTTTTATGGTTAAAGTGTAAATTGAATGAAACGGGGTTTTTAGATTAAAAGCCAAATCTGTGCTACGTCACAGAACCAACATGCCATTTGCCAGCAGCTGCTTTGCTGCGCTCTAGTCTTTCTTCTGTTCCTTTGTCTTATTTGCATAAACTAGAAACTCTTCAAGGCTCAGACTGTCTTTATCTGTACAACATTTGGCACGATAGGACTTGAATCTCTGTGCAGCACCCTGCTGAAGAGTGTGTCAAAGCACTTCAGAGTGTTGTGCAAGAAGATAGGTAATTTATAGGAGGTATTTCCGTGAGCAGAAGTTTGATGCAAGACGCCAACTGGTAATTACTCAGAGGCCCAGGTTGCTCTCTTTCATGTTACTGCAGTCTTTCTGATATCTGGTGGCATGAACATAAAGGAGGATTATGGAGTCAAATTCCCCATGCCAGAGCAAGAGCTCAGGACAAAAAAGCATATATGTAGTATACTCCTCCTTCCCACTTCACCCAGTCTGTTTGATTTTCTAATCTCTTCTTTGAGAAACAGAGCCTGACCCAAATGCTGACATAGCAAGGCCTGGGATTTGAGGACTGACATCATAGTTGGATCTCTTCTTGGTTTTGTAAGGGAGGATTCTAGTTCTCCAGGACTTGGGGAACAGTGACTCCAGTTCTAAATGTGCTCAAATAGTTTGGGGTCTCAGGAAGAGATGGGTGATGGTGTTCCTTTTTTTGCAGGAGGTCTTTCATGCGTGTTCCACATGCTGTATAAAGCAAAGAGTGCGTTAGTACGAGGTGGCTGAAGCTGTGGCATGCTCTGCAGAAAGTCTTGATCTGCAGTTCAATCAGCTGTTTTGACTTTTTCAAAGCCTATTGCAAACACCCAAACCTTAAGCAAGGGAAGGAATGCAAGGAAAGCAGTCCCAGGTGACAGAGACTTCTCTAGCTTTGATTACACTGGTGGCCATTCAGTACCTCTGGAAACCAGCCCCCCAGCAGTAGCTTGCTTGGAGTAACCTTAGTGCTGTGTTGTTCAGTAGTCCCTGACACAACTTGCTCCAGACCTGTTGACTCTGTGAATCGGGGATGGGCTGGATGGGTCAGCTTCTGGTCCAGTGGCTGTTCCCCAGACCATGCGCTTTGTTGCTGCAAGGAGCAGTATTAGGTGGAGGGACTCTGCCTCCAGAGTGCTGCTATATCATGTCTAGAGGGCATGTTGATTCCAGGGATCAACTTCCAACTGATGCTGACAGTCAGGAGTGTGTTGTGAGACAGCGGTGACTTGATGTTTGCTGCTGTAACAAGGTACCTGGTGACTGGGACCCCACCTATGTGCCTTCTGTAGGCCTGTGCCAAAGAAGCGTTGAGTGTCTGTAGCTCTCATGGCCTCAGGATTGGGTTTTTGCAGTGTTTTCTTGCAGTGTTTCTGGAGTTGTATGTCAGTGGTGCTTTGCATTTATTTAAATACAGCGGGACCTTTTATCTGTGGGCTCTCAGCTCAGTCACTGACTGGAGCAGAAGCTGCAGCAGCTTGCTTGGAGCCAGCTGCATTCCTTTATCTCCAAACAAGCTCCAGGGGAGCCATCAGAGGGTGAAGGGGAAGAGGAAGTAAAATCCTTGGAATCCGAGCTCAGGAAAAGAGGGCAGGAAGACACCGAGAGCATCTTATTACTAGAGGCACATAGTTCCTGTTAGTGGCTGGTTATTATGTTAACTGACTTCTTTCCCTGGATGTTTACAGTTCCTTTGACAGCCCTCAGACAGTTTTGGGAAGAGCACAAGGCCACCCCGCTTTTCCCCTTTGATCCTAACGGTCTTCTGCCTGCCCACATTAGCTTAGCTGTTGCTGTCCCTCCATGAGACCCTCTTGCAAGGCCTTGGGGTGGGTGAGCTCAGTCTAAGGGCAGTGTGAGATGACTGTTAAGCTGCTTGGGCTTGATACAGAGCGTGGCTGCCATTAGAAATGCATGACTGTCGGTCCCCAGAAATCTGTAAGGGAAATTTCTCTTCCTCCCACACCTTATTTGCGAAAATGTGTTTTAGCAGTTTGCAGGGTTGGTCGAGTCTTTCTCGGAAAGCAAAGGTTTCACAGTGGGTACTGGAAGGAAAAGCAAATACTGATTTCACTGCTCTTACTCCACAGCCCACGGACAGCCGTCTGGTAGCAAGTCAGATCCTGCATCCCAAACCCGAGACTGCGTGTTAGCCCAGTAATATTGGATTGACAGTTCTAGCTTACAAATCCAGTTCTTCCGTTGGCCTCTTAAAGTAGCAGCTAGATTCCTCCGCAGTGAGAGGCCAGAACACAAAACATATCTCCCAAGCTAAGCTGTGTGCTTAACATCTGTGAACTACTGTCCCTTGATAGTTTTCACCTTCTTTGACATCTGTGTAAAGAGTCTAATGCAGCTGCTGTGGGATGGGACTGGAGATGATTTCTTTCCAGACTGCTGTGTCAATTTAAAAAAAGATTCTGAAATAGAATTTGACTTATGTGGAGTTTTGGTGGTTATTTTTGCTTGGACTGAAAACTAGGTCAGAACCTATGCACCCTGGAAATCAAATCCTTTCTGGATATTCTAGCAGTAACAGGGAACATGAAGTAGGTCATAGTTTTCATGTCCTTCCTTAAAAGGCTAAAGCAGCTGTTTGGGAGTCAAAACTAGCTGATTTTGCAGCCAGAGGGTACCACTGCAATAATCAATCTGTTCTATGTGTCACCAGCCACTGAATCTCAGTCTCTCCCCCCTGAGTTTAGGTTTGTAACCTGTGAGCTGTGTTGTCTAGCTTTAATGGACTAAGTTGTCCTAGAGAGCTGAAACCACTGTTGTGACCCTGCCACTTCCAATACTAGTAGCCATACAGACACACAGTTAGAGCTGGCTTTGTGATGCCTTGACTGATCAGTCCAAGAGCAAACAGGATTGCTGCTGAAGAAAGATTTAAGTTAGTGTCTCCCAAAGGAGGGAGCAGCGGGATCTCACAGACGGGAAAAGCTTTTTGTCTCGCGCTAAGATCTGACGGGTACATATCAGGAGGTGATGTCTTCTGGTAGAATGTCGTACAGTCCTGATCCGTTAGAGTTTGTCAGGGTGCAGTCAGCTCTACTTCTCCTTCCTCCCTTGGACTGAACCTGTTAAAAATGGTTCAGCTGCTTTCCATTAAGGAGCTTGGTGACAGGCATGAGTCTTAAGCGTATTCAGCAACCATCCCTCCCTCTGTAAATATTACTTTGCCAAGAAGAAATCTCTCCTGATGCTGAAGAAAGTCAGCACTTTCATGTGGTTGCAAGCAGGGGGTGATGGAGAGAGGGATCTTTGTGAGAACACATTATTGTCGATAGAGCTTGGAAGGGAAACAAGATTCCAAGCTGGCTGACTGTATCATCAGCAATAATAACCTTCTTTGTAGCATGATGTGTCTCTTCTATCAACCGATCTGTCTTCTAGATTTGCAAAGCATATTTGAAAGGATCTTGTCCGCAAAGATCAGAGTGTATTTGATAGATGGGGTGACTTTAGGAGGACTTTGCTGTGGTAATACAGTACACTCACACCTTCTATTACTGTTTTCAGTTTGGTAAGCACACAGTAAAAGATGTCTGAGTGACAAGACAGAGGTGGGATTCCTCCCACCTCCTGCAAATTGGCATTTAGTTTCTGTTGTCCATGGAGAGAGAGGGATGTGCTTCTGGAGAATGTCCTGTTATCTAATACACTGCCATTTCTAGGTAGATGTCTTCAGGATTTTTTACCTTCAACCTCCTCTGACATTTAGACTCTGTTGAAAAGGTAAAGAATGCCATGAGTCTTTATTTACCAGCAGTCTTTCAAAAAATGGGATCTTAACCAGGCCTGAAATGCAGCTGCTGGAATAAATGCTGGAAAGACATTCCCAGCTAGAAAGAGCCTGTGATAGCAATTACATTTGCTGGAAGAGGCAGGAAAGGATGCCTGCGCTGAAGAATCATGTGAGCATAAATAGGCTCTTCTGAAAGAATCACTCAATCAGAGGGAATAAAAGGATAGTTATTCAATAAAAATCACTGAGTGTTAACAAGAGAAGCTCAAGATAGATGAAATGCTTGTGGAGGCATGTAGACAGAGGAAGATAAATGTAATAATTGTATTATTGTCTTTAGAAGAGGCTGGAGGTCCTAGGTTCAAACTCCCGTGCAGGCCTGGAGGATGTAGTTTGCATTTCTATTAGGAGTTTATAGCAGTGGAGCAATCTCCTGGGTTTGTTATTGAAAATATGTGTGGAGGCCTGTGGCTCAGCTTTAATTTCTTCTTCTGTGGTCTGAGCCTTTGAGTCAAGGGATGTGAGCCAGAGGCACTTGAGCTGGCAAAAATCCTTGAAGCACCAACCTTTTTTTAAAGTAAATAAATAGGTTTGTCTATTACTGAGTCCCAAATGGTATCATGTTTTTTGGCTGCCCTGCGTCCCTTCACTATGCCAAACTCCAAAGACAGAAAGGCACACATCAGGAGAAAAACTCCCTTCTAAGGAGAAGGTATCCTCTAAAGTAACACCTGCAGAGAGGTTATGCCTGTGTAATAGTGACTCCCTGCTGTCTGGTGTGTAGCCAGTACTCTGGGGTAAGGGGAAATCAAATCCAGTAAAAACTGCTGCTGACGTGTTCAAATCAGTGATAACACTTTGGGGGAGGTGCAGAAACACAGGGAAGCTCTGTTTTCTCCCTTGACAGAGAGAAGGATGTTCCCCTCTTGACAGCCTTTGTACTGTCCCTTCCGGCAACCAAGCTGTCTGTGTTTGATGGTAACGGTGGCATTGGCTTAGAGAAACAAGGCGACTTCTCTCTGTCGCCGATAGAAGAAAACAGGAGTTCAGCTGCCTTCTGGCTGCTGCTTGAGTTAACTGCCCGGAGTCAGTGGAAGACGAGTAGACATGAACATTCCCAAAAGCTGTTTTCTGCACACGTGAAATGCGTGGGTTTCCAGGAGGTCTCCTGCATGCAGCATTCTCCTGTTTTCAGATGGACTCAATCTAGGTGGTGGTGGGATGCACCTTTCTTACCATTGCTGCAGCAAAGTCCTGTTTGTCTTGGAGGCTGTGGGGGGACATGGGAGGGAAGTGACTTAGTTTCAGCTGTCTCCATCTGCTACAATGATCTGCAAGGCTGCTTTTGAGAGTGAGCACGGAGGTATCTGTTGTTGGGGGAGTCCTTCCCACTTGTGTTTGGGAGCGTGGTTCTGCAAAAGCAGAAGGACGTGGTGTTTGTAAGGTGTGCTCCTCAGCTGGGGATGGAGTCAGCTTGCTGAAATTGCTGCCTCTCCCTTTAGGCCTGGCTAGGAGCCCACGTGCCCTCAGCTATACAGTACAATTTGATGGACTGGGTGAGGTGTTTGGCTTCACTATGCGACAAAGAAAACGTACTATCAGTTGCCATTTCTCAGCTGAAGGACTGATCCATCTTAGCCTCTTGTGATGGTGTGAGCATCCCCAAACAGGTTGATAGGAGACCCACAGTCATTTTCTCTGTGTATTTGGTGACAGGTGATGCTGAGGCTCTTCTGCCTTCTTCCAGTTGACAGGTGCCTGTGGCAGCCCACAGGTGCAAATCCTTGGTCACTGGTTAGTGACTGTCAGGAGAGAATGATAATTAATTATCAGTGCAGTTTCTCAAAGAACCCATTGCGTGTTTCAGTTCCCATCTATGTGGTAACCAGGCAAAAGCTTTTGAATTATGACATGGCATTTTTCTCCACCTCACTCGTTGTCTTCTGTCCTAACAGCATTTTGAATGCCTATCGAGTGACCAATAGCTTCCACGCACGTTTCTCTGCGCTGTCAAGAACCTACGTTTATCGGGTGTTGATGGGCTGCGCTCATCACTCCGAAGTACCCGTGTTTGAAAAGGATCTCTGCTGGGCTCCTGCGGGTGGGTAAGTGTGTTCCATTAAACCCCACCCCGGGGAGCTACCTCCGCACTCTGGAAAGGCTTGGCTTTTTGGGGGAGAGTAGGGAGGGGGCAGTTTCCACATGTGAGACCAGATTTCCCGTTCGTATTGACAAGATTTCCCTGTTGACATCAGTGCAACTGCACTACGTCATGTTCATCAAGACCTGAGACTTACAGCTCTCTTTAATGGTGCTGTCAGTTGTACCTGTGATAAATGTGCTTAGCACTGCCAAAATACTCAGTGACTCTGGGGAGGGTCCATCACCAGCTCTGTGTGTCCCTCCCGGTGGAAGTGATGGATGTTTCCTCAGGTGACCTTGCCAATTCATACAGCAAACCCCTTTGGACAGCTGACTGAGGGAACAGTGCTCTGATATGATGCAGACAGACAGAATTGCATTGCACAGCAGATCTCGGAGTTCTAGGTGTGACCGTGCAGGCAAACAAGAATGACGACTGAGAATTCTTTTTTTATTTTTTCCCCTAGTGCTGTTTCTGATAGTGACTGCATGTAAATCTGCTCTCTCATTCCCATTCTGCGTGCCTGTAAGGGTTTGAATAGCGAGAGCCAATGACTCTGAGCAACCCTACAATAACAAACCAGTGTATCTAGCTCAGTATTCACTAGCTGCTGAGTCATAACAAATCAGTGCTTGTATATGCAAGGGAAGAAAAACAAATTCAGTGCCATTTGAATAAAAAACAAAAACTTAGGACATAATAAACAGTGGGTGAGGAAAAAACAAACAAAACCCAGAAGATAATTTGATCTTGTCCTTTTAGTTTATATTGCACTGAGATAAACATACATTCAAGAAAACTGGAGTTTTCCACAATGTTATAGAAAAACAGATTTGTAGCCAGTTGTGGTAATTTCATCACCACTATTGGAATAACAATTGTGGGTAATGGAAAAAAATGTAATCTCAACTGTCCTAGCAGAGGAATAAAGATGACATTGTCCTGACATTAAATTGCCGACTTTCTTTTCTGTGGGCTGTGGAAGGGAAAATAAATATGAAATTGCAAAATTAGATGTTACGTGTGCAGTGTGCCTTAATCTCGGGCTTTGTGAAATAGCATTTAATTTAGTCCAGACACTGCGGTTAATTTTCTCAAATGGCAATACCACATAAAGGATAGGGTGAGCATATTAGAAATTCTGAATGGGAGGTGTCTTACGAAAAGGTGGGATACTTGGGCTGCCAGGAGTGGAGAAGCTCACAGTGTGTGCACTACTGAGCACATCTGGTGATAAAACACATAATACACATTAAACTTCTGTAGGCGCTTGAATTACCAGCCAGGTGTCAGTGTGAGCGGGATTCTGTAAGTGCTAGTCATTTTTTCTTGAACACAGTGAAAAAATTCAATGATTTTGGAAAACCTCATCTTGATTTTTCTTGTTTTCTTCAGAAACATTTTGACTTCTGTTAAAATCTAAAAAAACTTAAGCCATAGATCACACATAACTTGCTCAGGATTTTCTTGTGAAAAGTTTACAAAAATAGAATAGAAATAAGCAAATATATCAGTAAATCTCTCTAAATTCCTTTGACTGAGAATATTTTGAACAGACCCAGATACTTCAACTGAAGAAATCTGAATGACATTTGACGTTCTGAGTGGTACCCTTGGCCCTTTCTTCTCTATCTCCACCTTGGGTTTACGCTGGCTTCATCTCTGTCAGTTTGCTCACTCATTCCATTTCTGCTACTTCCTCATTTCATATTCTGGCTGTTGCAAATCCAAGGTTTGGAAAATCATCACAGCGTTTGATATTTTCTTACCTGCCAACATCATTCTCAGTTTATAAGATCCAGATACCGCAAAGGATTTTGGTTCTCTTGCCCTACGCTCTAGCCAGCAATTTGAATGGAGTTATTCGAATTGAACTGTTCTAAGAAGCACAGCAGGATAAAGGTTGTGTAAAAGTGTGTGCTTGCCAACCCCTCATCTAGCCTGGGAGTTTGAATACCTTCAGACCTCGGGTCACTTGGCATCTTGGTTTGTGGTTTGGGCCATTACAAGACAAACTTCATCTTGCAAAATGTGTTTCCACAATGCTGAAATGTTGACTCTGCGTGCCAGGTTTCAGCCTCTCGTCAATTAATCGGACTTTGACCTACCTAACGAACTTGGTCCCACCTGATGCCCTTTACCTTTTGCTCTGCATGTTTCATTTCAGCCAGCTGAATGTGCCTGCCATGCGGGATGCAGCGCAGTTCCTGCTGGGAACCCACGACTTCAGCACCTTTCGCTCGCTGAACGCCGAAACACCTTTTCATTCTCCAGTCAGGACCATCTTCCAGGTAGACATCCAACCCACTTCTGGCTTCCTGTCCCACCACTATGAACAGAGGTGAGTGCCCAGATACGCGGGCGAGGAGCTGCTCTGTGCTTGCTTTGTCTGAAAAGCTGCTTTCCAGCACTGCTTTGAGAGCTGACCTCCTGCTCGCTGTGCATCGCCTTCGCGGGCCTGTGATGGTGTCAGCAGGGTTCTGCCCAGTGACAGCTTAGAAAGGACATTTCTTTCCCTCTCCTCCCCAGTGTCCTCAGGGAGAAAGATGAGCAGCAATGAGGGCAGGGAAACTGGTCCAGTTGTTTGTACATTAAAAGGCAGGATGTTATAAACTGGTGTATGGAATCTGGCACAGAGCAATTCCTGTGAGGTGCTTCCAGCATTTACACTCATTTTGGTTGCTGAAGACCAGCTCTGCCAGGGGATGGGATTTTTTTTTTTTTTTTTTTTTTCCCCTCCTGCTGCTGTTCTAGCTTTGCCTAAAGGCTGCAACTAGAAGGAAAAAAACCCCACCCAACACCAAGGTCACTGCTGTAGCTATGCAGATCTGCTGGGTTCACATCAGTAACTCCTACTGTCTTCCCAGGGGGTGCTGATGACAGAAAGTCCAGTATTCCTCAGTCATTACATAAACAAAAGATTGTTGAGTGTCAGGTTCTTTCAGGACCAGGTCTTTCAAGTATTGAAATTAAGTGGCTGAATATATTCTCTCTGTAGCAGAAACTGAAGTTTTTCCCAGAAAGATCATGGGTATTTATCATCTGAACATGGCTTTTGCATTCACGCTGGCTTCTCTCACAGATACGTGGCTGTTGTGTTTCAGCTTGAAAGCAAACCTTGCTGTTGTCTGTCTCCAAACCACATTTTCCTGCTTTATGATTAGGAGAAAACCCTTTTTGTAGTTTTCCCCAATGACCCTCCATCAGGTTTGAACCCTTACCGAGCTGTCTGTAACAATAAGTGCCATGCTGTACACTTCAGCAGTTTGCAGATAGCCCACTGTTTCTTCACCACATCTTAGAACGGTGTGTTTTGCCAGCAGTAGTGTAAGATAAAAACTGAAAAGGAGCTGAAAAACCAGAGAGAGATCTGTATGCTCTTTTATCTGTATGCCCTGGTCTTTCAGTTCCTCCCATCTCTGACTCCTGCTGTTCCCGTTCAGCGTTGGTGCCTGGCAGCACAGAGCCACGTTAGAAAGAGCCACCCGCTTGGGTATGGCACTTCCACTGCTTCTCTCTGCTGTCTGAGCCCAAGGGCGTGGGTGGTTAGTGCCAGATGTAAATGCCTAACTTCCCACCTTCTTGCAGCTGAGAAACACCATCCCATGGGAAAAGGAAGGCTGGAGAGGAAGGTGGGTGCTGTCATGTGGCTGCATTCCTGATCTTTATTACTGGGTTATCGTTGCTGAATGGAGAGTGTGGCCTCCCTCCATCAAGCGTGCTTATGCTTGGGGACACAAGTGACAGTGAAATGCTTCAGCCACAAGATTATCTTGTCCTTTATGATTTGGTGGCACTGTAAGTGGCAGCATCCTGAGCTAACCTGAAAATAACTGTTGACAGTCTTGTCGACATCACCTGTGAGTGCATATGGACCAAGTTACCTTCCAAATCCAGACCTGCGACTGACACTTGACTGAGATTTAATATGGATCAGATCAGAATTGCCATTCTTTGCATAACTTGCTGCATAAACCCATCCCACATGAGGCCAGAAACAGCTCATGAGAACGAGCAAACCTAAAAACTGGATCAAAAGCATCAAGCTAATTGCTGATGGAATATTTTTGCTTTTGGTGACACATGTGGTCAAACTTGTGTTTTCTAGCAAGTCATTTTTATAATTTGTCAATATTAATTAATTTAACAAATGTTTAGGCTGAAGGGGGTGGCTTTGAGAAGCTTTGTTTCAACGCATTAAAATGGCATTTAACTATCTTAGAATACTTTGTTAGTGATAAGCACCACCATGAGTTTTCTGATCTAGAGAAAATAGTTGTGGGGTTTGGGTTTTTTAATTACAGTGTCCTAGTTACTTTTAATCTGTAAAACTCTCCCAATGGGAACAGTTGCAGTCATGGAGCTCGGTGGTTGGTTGCCCATTCTGCAAATAAGACAGCAAACAGGCCTGAAGTGCATCTCTATTTCTTCACTACAGAGGCAGAATGAACTGTTCCTGCAATGAAAGGGCTGGGATAGCAGTAAAAGCTTATAAATAGATATTTTTCTTAATTTCTTTTTTTCTTTAGCCTAATCTAAGGACGCTTATTTTCTGTTTCAGAGGGAGGAATCCACAGAATGATAAACCATGCTCTCTTAGTCAGATAATGCAGCTTTTCTTTCTTGTTCTTTCCTTCCTTTCTGAACTTAAAGCAATCTTCTGAATTGACCACTTGTCTGTTTAAAAGGCTAACTGTTAAAGTGATTCCTCCCATCAAAATTAGTTGCTCAGCAACAGTGGCAGTGGAGTTGGTGTCCCATCCTGAATGCTAAGGATGTGTTCAGAGACTTAGCCCCATCACTTATTCCTAGGGCGTGATTGCTCTGTCGACTGTTTTCAAGCAGAATATGTATTATTCATTGCAAGGTGCTGGCTTCTGCTGCTAAGTAGAAAAGGACAGCTGGATTTTTTTGCTGGTAAGCGAAATTATCTGTGAGATTGACAAGAAAAACAACGTTTCCCATTTAAAGAAAAATATCTTGCTCTCTTTCAAAGTTTACAAGATATTTTTCCTAAGTAACCCATCTTTTGTAGCTCAATATATCTTGTCAAGACAACTGCGATGACAGAATCCTGCCTAAAGAAGGTGCATTCAGTTTGATGAGAGGGGGATTTGTCCCTATTGAAAAAAAAATTGTCTCTTTTGTTTAGGTAAAGATGCAGTGGGTAGGGACAGACGTGTCTGCATGCCACCACCTCGGGAAGGGGGAGAGCAGGCTGTAAGTGAGCGATAGAAACATTGTCATTTCCTGACACGAAGAGGAATCCGGGGGCAGGAGCTGCCTTTGCATACATCAACATACATGATCGGGAGGGCTAAAAGCAGTCATTTCCCTGTAAATACTGTGAGAAAACAGCTTGTGGCTGCTCCCTGTGATGACATTTTCCTGCTGGCCCTGCCCCGATGCCCCATGTGGGCCGGTGAATCGCGTTGGCCCTGCTTCACCTCTCTTCCGTGGTTCCCAAGAGCTGTCCCCTCTCCCAGGGAATGGGCAGCCCCTTTCCTGGTGCTCCAGTGTTTCCAGCAACCCCCCCCGACAGATCTGTGCTCTTCTCATAGCTGATTCGAGTCTCCACAGGCCTTTGATAGCCAGTTACTGGGCTCACTGCAAGGGAGGAGAGGGTTTGCATGTAAAAATCTGCTTTTCAGGGTTATGCATGGTAAGCTTTGTCTCTCCTTGCTGTAGGAAAGCTGTGGGATGTAAGAAGCATTTATAATTAGTGACTTTGTTTATTTTTTGTGGTTATTTTATTGTTCCTTTTATCAATGTGACTTCTAGGATTGCTTGGTAGCATGAAAGTTTGGGGATTTCAGGTACCGAAGTGAAAACCTGCTCATTTTTGTGCTCTGATGGCATATCTGATGTATGATACGTGTGTGTGTGTTTATATATATATATCTAACATGCATATCAGACTTTTGATTTGTAGGAGGGAAACATGCATATAGGTTCTTCCTTGCAGGACTGTTCCTGAGAACAGGTTTGCGTTGGGTTTTAGTGTTACAGCTGGTACTGGAACATCAGCAAAACCACACAAAAAAAAATGTAGAAAGCAACTTGGAAAGATCTAGCAGAGGATGCAGGGGTCAGTGAAGTGTTGGAATAGTTAACCTCAGCTGAGTTCTTATAAGGAATATTGGTTACTACCATAAAGCTTTCTGGAAAATGGTATCTGTGTGAACAGACAGATTTGGCGAGGGGAAAGGATGTCTTTTTGCTGAGTAGCATCCATCCATCCATCCATCCATCCATCCATCCATCCATCCATCCCCAAATACTCACCTGCTGTTTCCTGCTCTGCTCGCTCTAAGCCTCGAGTGCTTCGTTGCCTGCCGTTGCTGTGTTCTGGTGCTGGATTCCTCAGGCCTGGCCGTGTCCTGACTTGCTTGTCCTGGCCTTCCCAGTAGCACGTGGGTGCCGCAGTAGGCACTGCTGAGTGTTGAAATTCATTCTGCAAAGCCTCAATAAGGACCACGTGGCGCTCTCAAGCCAGCTCCAAATGAAATGGTAGAGTTGTTTTGTTATGGCTGGTTGTTTCTTCTTTTCTCCAGGAGACACCAGACTGTGTTCCTCAAATCAGTAGCTCCTTAGCAGACTGCTAAGCTGCACCTTGGTTTATGTTGCCCTTTCCCTTTTATTTGAATGGTGTAAGGCAGCCGGAAGATCAAGCCCCATAAAACTAGGTACATACAAAACAGACAGGAATTGTTTCACCCCAGAAAATCTCTGCATCTGTGTAGCAAATGAGCAGTCTGGTGTTCAAAAGCTCATGGGGCTGTTTCAGGTTAATTGGAGGCTCTGCAGCCTCTTGTTCATTCTGCTCATGTTCACCTGTGATCTATATTTGTGGGTAGAAGAGCCATTTGAAAGGTGATTTTTAAAGGCTTTTTTTTTTTTGTTCCTTTCTCTAGGGGACTGGAGTTTTGGGAGTTGAAGTTCAGGAGCAGATCATTTCTCTACCGACAGGTACTGTTTGGTGCTGCCTTCAGCGCATACTTTGCCTCCAAGAACCAGTATCTTTATTGCTAGAACTATTGACCAGTTTAGCAGCGTTGCATGTAGTGCCATCTCTGTGGCAGAGCTGGTGTTACAGCTGTGTCACACACACAGGGACAGAGAGGTGAGGTTCTGTATTTTTTGTTTGATCTGGTAGAACCAGAATTTCTCAACTTCGTGTCTAAAATGAATGGCCAAAGTCACAGAATTGTGTGGGAGGATGGAAAGTTTTGTTTTCCACAATCTTTGTCTTTGCAGTCTGAGTGGTAAAAACCAACAGACATATGTTCTTGCTCTGCTGAATGGCACTGGGCCCAGCAAAGACTGCCTGGAATTTTACTTTCTGGCTTTGGAGCATGAAGTAATTCTCAGTGTTGCACAAAGGAGAGATGGGAAGACCTGATTCAGCTATGCAGGCATGACTGCAGGATTTTTCCCTCTGCCATGCTGTCTAGTCTCCACTGGGTTTTCTTTGAAATAACTCCAGTGGGGTTTTTGCTGCTATCCTCAGGGGAGACAGCTCTCTCCACAACTTAATGGATCACCTCATTAGGAAAGAGTTAGCTGTTCTCATTCTGCCTATCCTGGCCATGGTCACACTCTGGAGACAGAGAATAGGCAAGAGAGGGCTTGTTTTTTGGAGGAGAGAGGGGGTGTTTTGTGGGAACAGCAAGCAGCTATTTTTTATTCTGTTTTGACAAACCAAATTTGTTTTTATCCTGTGCCAAGTTATGCTCTGTAAGCTCTCTGACAGTGGGTGTCTGGATATGAGCAAGGGAAGAACAACAACATGCTTGAGAAGGGCTTGATATACAGCAGGGGTTTGCTTCATCAGATGCTCTTGTGACACGGAGAAAATGCTGGTGACCCATTTAGTGCATTGGAACGGAAAGGCTACTCGGTGATGCTGTGCAAGATGAAGAGTTACCCATAATATTCGGCCCAATGCCCTCTCTGCCTTGCAGTGAGCGGGCAGGCTGTGGTGGAGCAGGAACAGGCTGTACTCGCTGAGCTTGTGCTCTTCTACCTGAGCATCTGCTTCTGCCCTCTATTGTAAAGAGGAGACTGGGCCAGCTGGCCCTCAGATCTCACCTCGTATCCCTCTGTGATAGGTATTGACACTTTTTATTAGAGAAAAGGGTTAAACAGCCCCAGAAACTGTACATGTATATTTTTGCTGAAGACCATGCAGAAGCGGGCAGACACCAAGCACACGGCTCTTTCAGATGGGCACTATTAGTCCACATTTACACTAGCTAACTCTCAGCGTGGAGACATCAAAGCTAAAGTCACAGCATACAATGACCTCTAGTGAGGGATAGATAAAATAACATACGTCAGGGATCTGTGCTGCTTCTCTGTGCAGCTGCTCAAAGGCAGGCTCCTGGCACTCCGCGGGGCAGTTTAAGATCAGAGCACACAGGCAGAGACAGTGCTTGCCCTTGGATAAATATATCTTGCCTTGCTGGACCTGTCTCGTTAACGGTGATAAACATGATTAGGTTGCTTAGTGGACCTTGGTTTAGCCTTTTGTAAATGTTAATGGATCAGAAGCTCAGACCGATGCTGCGTCACAGCGCTACATTTACGTTTTTGGAGAGCTTGATGTGCTCTGAAAGGTCATTAATAGGATGAATGTTTATTTAGGCCGAATGACTGATCATGCCTGTGCAAGTGGGAATCTGTTCTGGCAGCAGCCCGAGAAGGTGAATCAGGACAGTGTCTGCTTGACCAGTTTCCCTCACGTGGGCTGGTGCTGCTGTTGCCTGTAAAATCTGAGACTGGGGGATGGCTCTTCCAGTGTGGGCAGAGAGAGGCACCTGGGATTTGGTGGCACTGGGGGGCTCACCCCCGGCCCGTGGCAAGGGCTGAGCTTCAGTGTGGCTCCTGGGTCAGACAAGACTCGTGTTCCCCGAGGCAGTGTGAGCTCTCCTGTGCCAATGAGCACAGGCAAGCCCAAGCAAAGTGCTGGCAGGTTCTGGGAGGGGGCTCAGCTCTCGCCGGGCTGGACACCGCCGGCCTGGCTGAGTTCATTGTGTTGTGCTGTTTCTTTTCCCCTCAGAGAGGCATTTCTCATGATGGGGCTGCTCATACAGCCTTTCACTCCAGTGGCACAGGAACAGAGCCTGCCTTTCTTTGAGCTTTATTTCTTGTTGAACAAAAGCTTGAAAAGGACTGCCCTTCTCTGTCTTCATCCTTTGTTTTCCTGAACCATCCCTAGATGTTTCTTGCAGAAGCTTTTTTGATGCCCATGGGAAGCAGGTACTGCCTGTATGCTAGTCTCTCTAGGAGAACCTTGCTGGGAGCACTTCTGGCACAAGCTGAGGGGCTCTTACTGACCAATTCTTCCACGACAGCAGCTTCGTGAGGCTGCCTTGACATAAGAAATCCTGGGAAGATTAGTGGTCAGTACTCTGCCTTCAGAAAGATGCCTTCAGCTTGGGGAACGGGGTGGAGAGAACCATAGGCACCACGCAGGGGTGTAGTAGCTAGCTTGTCACAGGGAGCTGGCATTTGGTGTGCAGGTGGCATTGGCAGATACAAGTCCTGGCCCTCCCGGAACAGCGTGTCTTCAGGGGACACAGAAGGGTGTTTTTTCACCAAGAGGATGCTGTGGTGTGAGGGGTGTTTATGCAGGAGGGTGAGCACTGTGGGGTGTGAAATTTGTGTGAAATCTAACGCACTAGACCTGGAATTGCTGCGTGTGGAGGGAGGGAAGGGAAGTTGGGACATGCAGAGGTGTTTGAAATACCAGTTTGCTGCACTGGGGGGATGCTGTCTGGTCTGGGGGCCTGTCCTATTTGGGGGTTTTTTTCCTCTTTTTTTGGCTTTCTGAGAGAAGCAAGCTCCTACATCACCCCCACCTGCAAACAGTGTTGCTTGTGTACTAAGAACCTGTGAGCTCAGCTCTCCCAGCAAGTGTGTGAGCTTCCTGCCACAGAGGGATGTGTGGGTGCTGCTGCTGTTTCTGAAACCATGCCCTGCTCAGCTCTCTTCCCACATGTGATGAGAACAAGCCTTGCTCCAAGGCAGTGCTGTGTACCTGGAGATCACTGTTACAGGTCCCCTTCTCATAAATCTCTTTAGTTGTAGAGAGGGAAGACTTTTTGCTGGTTCTTTCCCCTTCCCTACCATCAGCTTTGGTCGCTAGAAGATGCTGTGCCTCTGCACGTTGCGGACAGGCTTAGCTGCTGCGTGTTATTGTGTCACCCCAGTCTGTGCAGAACCTGGGCAGGCCGCGCAGTCCCTGCTGTGAGGGGAGGGAACACCTCTCCTCCACAGACTGGGGGGTGACTCTGACTGCTGGGGCCTGCTCGGGGTCTAAGGGAGTGTGATCTTTCTGAAGAAATAAAGCGAGCGCTGGAAATGCTCCTGGAGGTGTGTGGTGCCAAAGGCATACGGGGGGCAGCCAGGACTGGGCCGTGACTGGGGAAACTTCAGTGGCACCTAAAACAAGGGTCAAAACATTTGTTCTGTGGGGAAGTGCTTGTTTCTTTCTTAACACCCAGCTGGACTAGGAGCAAAGGGCATGGGCACAACTGATAGTACTAGGAACAGTAGAGGAATACCAGAAGTTGGGCTCCTTAGAACTGACTTTAATAATAACGATGTACCCATATTCAGGAGCAGGCTCATGTTAAGAAATCATGGTGATATCATTCCTTCCTGAGTGACAGGCACTGAACTCTCCCATCAGGTTTCTAGCTTGACTTGCCATCAGTAGTAACTGTGGGCTGTTGAACAGCACAATACTGCTGATAGCACGAGTGCACGACTCTGGACAGAACTTCCTAATCTCTTAAGTTTTACAAGGGCAGCTCCTAAGCTGTGTTCTCTTTTTCCAGGTCCGAAGAATGGTTGGGGCTCTAGTTGCAGTTGGCCAGGGGAAGCTAACACCTCATCATATAAAGGAGTTACTGGAGAGGAAAGACTCACGGGCTTTTCCACCATCTGCCATGGCTCCGCCATCTGGACTCTTTCTAAAATCAGTGGAATATAATGAAGCAGGTAGGTGAACTCATTCTTTTTGTAGGAGGCAGATCTATTACTTATTACTGAAGGGAGCAGCAATGCCCATGGTCCTCCTTTCTGTGCTGTCTGACCTGTGGTTCACAACTTTGACACCCACATCATAGTGACTGCCCTGGACTGTAGAGGTGTTTACAGCAGTTGCTGTGGAAAAAATGTAATAGGAGGAAACCTACTAGAAAAAAAAAAACCACTTTTTTTTTTTTCTGGTAGGTTTCCTTCTCTTACTTGCAGGGTAGTAAAAGACAAATTGTGTTGACAGTGACTTCGAGATTTCACGTGAATGACACTTTAAATTCTCATAAACTCTTGTTCTGTCCCTGACCATGTATAAAGACCAAATGTTCTGTGGTGCCACAGATCCATTTCTGCTCACTCCCTTCTCCTCTGGTATTTATGAGAGGACTGTACAGACTGGGGGACAGACACCAGATCATCCTTTTGTTTATGTGGTGGCTCTCTTCATTTAACAGCATCTGATCTAAACTATTTGTTTAGCTTGGGGGAGGTAAAAAAAAAAAAAAAAAAGGCAGGGGAGGCAAATTTGCAGAAGCTAGCAAATGGGTGTTGCGGAGGTTTGACATCCCTGCGAGCGATAGCAGGTATTTAAAGCTGCAAGGGTGGATCTGTCTCTGGTTAACCCAGTGCCTGTGCAGTGTGGGTGCACAGGACTTCCCACCACGCTGCAGACCTCCTCCAGGCTGCTCGTCCCAGCCAGCCCACAGACCTCCCTGCGGGTGGGCTCAGCCCACGCTCTCCCCTGCCGCCGCGGGGGCTTAAGGCCAGTGGAAGGGGAGCACAGAGAGCCCGGCCGGGACGGACTGTGGTTCTGAGCACTTGCCCTGGCCCTGGAAAGGCACCTGCTGCTCCCTGGCTGTGGCCCTCGCCAGTGGCAGAGCCACCGGTGCCAGTGGCAGAGCCACCGGTGCCAGCGGGGAGGGACCCCAGGTAGGAAATGAAGACACAGATTTTAAGTGCTTTCAGGTGGTTTCAGTGCCTTTTTTTTTTTTTTTCCCCCAAAATCAATGTTTTCTTTTTTTCCTTTTTTTTTTTCCCCTCTCAGATTTGGCCACTACAGTTGCCCCGGGAGAATAGCAGCTCTGTGGGATGCATCGTGTTGTTGTGGCTATGTGATGGAGGTTTGCCAAGCACTCTACACACAGCACACGGTCTTGTCTCAATAAAAATCATTGACTGGGACTGTCGGCATCTTCCTATCATTTGTTCTTGGCCTCTGAGACTGCCAAGGAGAAAGGAAGAACAACTCCATGCTGCTTTCAGATAACTGCTTTTTTTTTTCTTTTTCTGAAACTCTGGTGCCTGCGTCTCAAACAGGAGGAGGAAGGAGTGGGGCTTGGGTTTTTTGAGTTGTTTGGTTTTTTTACTTCGTTCTGTGGGGTGTGTGGGAGGGATAAAGGCTTAGAACAGAGGAGAATGTAGCGTTTCCTCTCTGCCCCTCTCCCCTGTAACCCTGCCTTCGTGTGGTCGTGCAAGGGACAACTCTTCCTGTTTGATGCAGTGACTTAAAAACCAGCCCTTGAAATTCCTCACCGTTCCCTCTCCTCATCAGCGGTCACTCCCTGCTGAGCTGCCGTGGTCTGTACCCTCTCCTGTTCCCTGGTACAAAGTCAGGGCTGGCGCTGGGCTCCGACCTGCTTGTTGCCACCTTCTGTTCTCCCACAGTTGTTGGTGCAGTGGTGGCACAGAGCACGGTGCAGCCTGGCGGCGATCTGAGGCCATGGGAATCATGGTCTTGCCTGCTTGCCCAAGCAACAAAATACACATTGGGTAACTTGAGGGTGTTTTTTTTCTCATGAACAACACCAGAATGTCTGTCTGGTTTGGTTATAAAACGACTGTTAGAGTGCCAGGTTACAGGAAAGAGGATGGAAACCTTGACTTCTGAAGTTGACAGAAGAGACAACACCTGGATTAAACAGTGCCACAGTGGAAGCAATGTGCAGCTGAGATGCCTGGTACCACCATAATTAATCTCCCCTTTATCTGCGAGACGAAGTGCAGAATTTGAGACAGCCAGTTTGCCAGAGCAGACAGCCCACTTGATCTGGTAAGAGGATGTTCTTTGTTATGTGGCAATTCAAAGTGGTACAGACTATAGCATTCAGATAAATGAAGAATCTTAATAACCTTGAGAGACTGGAGTTTCCAGTCTCTTGTTTGTGTGATGGAGACCCACAAAGTAGACAGCGAGGGAGGCAGCAGTTCCTTTTGCCCTCTCTCGGGGCCACCCTTGCCTTTGGCAGTGGGAGTTAAGTTAGTGGTACAGAACACCAGGACAGCCTGTTTCCAGGTGTCCCCTCACGAGAAGTGACCCACATCTTCCCTGCTCTGCTCCAGGTAGCAGTTTTGCCAGAGATCTACTTTAGAGAGCAGGGGAAGGAAAGGCCGAGATACTTCTGGCTGCTCCTCCCTTCCCTGGAGCACACTGACTGCTACCTGCTTTATTCCGCAGGGACTGATACCCAAAGACAAGGACAGAACTTCGGAGCAGTCCTGGGTCTCTGCCATGGAAAAGGAGAGTTGTGGCTGCTGTGGTGCCTGTTTGTGCTTTCCTGGCCCAGCCCTGATGTACAAGCACCCAGAGGTAGGGACGCTGTGACGTGCTGCCCTGAGCCCTCGACCCACGTGGTGGGGTTTGTCCGTCTGCGGGCCAAACCTTTACGTGCCCAGATGGCTCCAGACAGTGGTTTTCCTGGATGGGAATGGCAGCGAAGTGTTGCTCTTCCTCCCTTTGCAGGGAAGTGAGAGCGCAGCTGCAGGCCCCTTTCAGAGCGTCCCAGCCTGAAGCTCTGGCACTGGGTTCCAGAGAAGCTGGTTTTGCTGGGCCTGGAGGGGCCCTGGGGTGCCCTTGAGTGGCAGGATCGTGCCTCCCTCATGCAGGGGGGACACACAGAGAGAACTAAAGCTTGCCCGAGTGCTGGCTGCTTGCTGTGCCCTCTCCCCAGTTCTTGTGGGGGGGCATGAGCTCTGTCTCGATCTGGGCAACAGCTTTTGATCTTGGCTTCCTGTGGTTTTCCTCTGTAGAGCGCCGTGGGAGCGCTCTGCGGTGTCTTGCAGGGCTCTGGTGTCAAAACCCTACGCAGAGGAGCTCAGCACTGACCTTGCAGCTGGGAGGGCTCTTTAGAGAGGCTGCAGCTCTCATCTGCACCTTCTGATGACCTGAGCTCTGGTAAGTTAACTTCCTAACTCAATTTATGATGGGTCTTTCCAGGGCAGAAAACTGAACCAAAGACTAATGCTGTTTGGGTGTTAATCAGGTTAACTGGTACTGCAGGCTCAGGTATCCCTGCCTCTTTTTTTTTTTTTTAAATAGTCACAGTGCAAAAATATCTGCTGTCGATGTTTCTGCAGGTATTTCCTAACTTCTGGTTACAATAAAAACTAATCATGCTTATGAGCTTGTTACCAAATCCAGTAAGCCAGGTTCAGCTGTCCAGCCTGTAATCTCGAGGCAGCCTGACTGCCTAACCCTGCTCTTACCACCAAGAACTGCTGTGGGGTTTTGCTTTGTTAAATCCCAGAGCAACTGTTAACAATAAAGACATTTAATTAAAGAACATGCTCTTAGCATCATAAACTGCACCATCAGTAGAGAACTTCTGTACAGACTTCTAGTCTGAATCATTTTGGTGATGTCCATCATTAATACCTGGTACTTATTACCAAGTGGTACTTAGCATTCTTTTCCTTTTTATATCGTTGCATTACTAATTCTTTTCAGTTGATCCAATTTGGACATCTAATCTATGGGGAGATCTGTCTTTCTGCTTGTTTGACAGTGACGCTTTAAAACTAAACCCAGAAAAACCTCACACCTGACCAGAGTTCAAAGGCTCAAGCCTGGTTTTATCTGAACGCATTTCTAATAATTTAATGAACTCAAAATCCAGTGGAAACTTTGCTGTATGCTTTTATGTGATTTTTGTAGATCAAATAACTGTACAGAAAACAGAGCACCCCCACAACCAAACAATAAAAATAAAAAAAACAAACCAAAAAGCCCCAACCCAAACACGAAACCCCCCAACAACCAGGGAAGCAAAGCTGACTTTGGAATTTGATCGGTCTCCATACTTCTAAAATGGTAGACAAGTAAATGGTACATTGTTGTAAGAGATGAAAGTGGCTACATACTTGGAAAATATGTGTTCAGATGTAGACTGTCAGTTCTGTTATTCTCACAGGAAATGGAAATGTTTTCAGACAGGTTGAGGTACACGGTGGGGTCCTGCAGTGCAGATGTAACTGTTTGGGACTGGGTGGAAGACGCTTGTCAAAGATTTGTAAAATACTCCATGTCAGCGATTTATTATTCACCCTGCCCCTTCTGCTGCTCCTTACTTCGGGTGTGGTTCAGCTAAATGGGTGTTTGCTCCTTGCTGGGCTGTGCCTGGGGGTGGGAGCGCTGGTGGGCACACGCAGCTCTGCCCAGTGTCACCAGTCACCTCCCAGCACTCGAGGGACTGATGGTGCTGCCGTCCCCTCCACGGACAGGAGACGGAGTGTGGGATCCTGGGGGATTCAGTGAGGCCGCAGGCGCTGAAAGGAAACGGGGTTAGTGCAGTACCGCGGTGCAAGCAACTTCTGGGCCCTCCTGGGGCTTGTAACCGTCCCGCCAGGGCGCGGGTGGAGCGGGTTTTAGGCAGCCCTTTGGCAGAACCAGACAGAAACTCGTGTCTGGCTTCTGCAGCCTTGGGACAAGGTAGGTGCTGGTTGGAAAAGCTGGTTTTGATGGTGCCTTACCTGATGGTGCCTAGAGATGTGCTCGCTGTGCTCATCTGGGGAGCAGTCCCTGCCTGCCTGGCCCCAGTTACAGCCCTGTGCTTTGAACCTAGAAAAGACATTCTGTGGCTCTCCCCTGGAAAAACTCTGGGATAAAGGTTGTTTCAAGTCTTGTGCTGCTTCAAGTTGTGGCTTAAGCCAGGCCTGGTTTAGTATTCATTTTCCTGTGTGCATACAAGCCTTTGCTGTTAGGTGAAGCAGGTACGTGTGTTTGCCTACTTAAAGTGAAACCTTTTTTTTTTCTGATCTTCCAGTTATCGAGTGCTTTTGACTTAATAAGATAAACAACTATTGGGAGGAAGTGTGATTTTCAGAGTTTCCTTCGGAAAGTACCCAACAACCTTTGTATTTTTGTGCTTTCAATGGCCCAACTTAAGGTACCTTGTGCATATTGTAGCTGGGTTTAATCCTCCACTGCCTTTAAGGGCTTCTGCTTAGGTGTCTGGGTTTGGCTTAGTGACTCAGATTTCTTTTATAATTGATGGAGAGAAGCTGCACTGGTGGAAAGCAGTTTATTGCCTACGTGACGAGTGACCTAAATGAGAAGAGTCCTGCTTGCACAGAGCCTCTTTCCTGCATTTCAAACACAAAATCGAGTCCTTTAGGCTCCCTTTGTAACCGAGTGGTGGTTTCCCTCTGCAGTGTGTGTGCAGAGCAGATTTGGGGTGCTGTAAAGTCGCCCAAGAGCTTACACCGAGCCTGGCTCAGTGTCAGCTGAGGTATGAAAGCAGGTGGGAGGATGGAAAAGCCTCTGTGTGTGCAAGTGACTGTTCCGAGACCCAGCACATCACATCCGAGGTGCTGAACCTTCTGTTTACTGTTGTTACAGCTGTATTGTGCTTTCTACAGCATGTAGCTACTACACCGTGTAACACACTGCTGATGGCCCCCCCTAAATGGAGGGGGTGGTGCTGCTGCTCCATGATTTGATCAACAGCTCAGTACAGATGCCAACTACCTGTTTCAGTTCTCTGCTTCAAATACCATTTCTGAACTTTAACGGGACAGTTGCACACATGCTCTTTACACAACTGCAGCAGCAAGGTTAAAAGGGTTCAAGTCATCAGCACTGGCTTATCTGTCACGCTGGAGTCACTAAAAATGTCCTGCTTGTGCTTTTGCCACGACAGCTTTTCTTGTTCCTGGGAAGGCTGCGCAGGCGCTCGCTGCAGCGCTTTCAACACCAGAGTAACGTCACACGAGTCTCAGCAATGACACAGGAGTTCTGTCAGGGCTTAGGAATGGGACATGAGTTACGGGCCCTCCAAAGGTGCATCCCTGCCACAGTTCTGTACTGCTCCCGCTGCTGGCCCAGCCTTAGCCAAAGCTACAGCCCTTCTCTGGGGCTTTTTTTGGGGGGGGGAGTGAGGGGAATTGTGCTGCTATTTCAGTACCGTCACCTTGTGATGATTTTAATGCCAGTAAATACCGCCTGCCATGTAAACTCCAAATGCTTGTGGTCTAAAAGTGATTCATTCTCCCTTACAGCAACACCCCTTTCCATCTGACTGTACCAGCAGAGACCCCCTCCCCGAACCACAGACATCACCAGACCCGACAGCAGCTTTAGCACTGACCCCCGTGAGATGAAATAAACCTCCTGAGGTAAGGGATGGCTTAAGACTTTGATCCCGTTGCCGGCTATCCCTGCGCTCCAGCAGAAATCATGGCAGGTAGTGCCTGGGCTGAAGGAGTCTCCAACGAGACGGTTGCCAACGGCAGCTCAGAGCTCAGCCTGGAAGCAGACTTCCAGTATTCCTTGTTCCCGGTCATCTACAGCATCGTCTTCGTGCTGGGGCTGGTGGAGAACCTCGTAGCTCTGTACCTGCTCTCCTGCAGAGTCAAGCACGTGTCTCATTCCTACGTGTACATGATTAACCTGGCTCTGGCAGACATCCTGTTCGTTTGCGTCCTGCCATTTAAAATTCATTACCACCTGAACCAGAACAACTGGCTCTTTGGGGACATGGCCTGCAGGGTAACCGGGACTTTCTACTACATCAACATCTGCCTCAGCGTTGCCTTTTTCACCTGTATTTGTGTCGACCGCTACATCGCGGTGCTGCACCCCTTCACCTACATCCAGATCCGGGTCGGCCACTACGTGGGGGTGGTGGCCGTCCTGTGGGTGGCTGCTCTGAGCGTGGCGGTTCCGCTCATCCTCGGGGGTCCCCTCCACAACAGCGGTGCGAGGAACACGGTAGCGTGTTTTGAGAACTTTACCACCACGAGCTGGACTTCCCGCATGGCGCCTTATAACATCCTGGCCTTGGTTTTTGGGTTTGCGATCCCGTTTTCCATCATTCTCATCAGCTACCCTCTCATCGCCAGGAGGATTTCCCGGGTCAAACGCAGCGTTCGCAGGAGGAAGGCTCTGAGCACCATCTACCTCATCCTGGGCATCTGCACTCTGTGCTTTCTCCCCTATCATCTCACTCACTTGCTCTACTTTTTAATGAGAACCCAGGTCATCCAGAACGAGTCCTTCACCAACTTGATCTACAAACTGCGCAGGGTCACCTTGGCCCTCGTGAGCTTCAACTGTTGCCTTAACCCTCTCCTGTACTACTTCACCTCTTCCGACAAGCAGTGGCACTTCAGCTTCAGGTTCAGATTCAGGTCTAAAACAGTGTTCACCATCTCCGACCAGAAATTCGGGGAGTCCTCCTATGTGTACAAACTACACCAGCGAGACGGAAATAAAAATCCTAGAGATGGACTCAACAGATCGACCTAAAGTAAGTACAGTATTCATCTTCCCAACTGTTTCTTTGAAAACAAACCTGTGAAACCTACTATTCTTTTGTACAGTGGCCGTTACCTCAAGGCTGGAGGGAAACACCTCACAGGTACTTACTATTATTCTCATCTAGGACAGTCCCCTGGTGGCACACGTCGTGTTCATGTACCTGATGTCTTGGGCTCTCTGTGTTTCACCCTGGGCTGGGCAGGGCTCTCTGGAGCACAGTACAGCCCAGGGAAGAGTTACTGGAAAGAAACCAGCCTCCTACTGGCCACCGAGGCTGAAAGCAGAGCGGCTCAGCGCAGTCCTGCTTGGCTTTTCCCTATTTTGGCAGGATTTTGTGTGTTCTCCCTGGGGGGGGCCACACTGGAGCCAGCTGGGGTCACAAACTGCTTTCTGCCTCCATTCCACGGCCAAATAAGGGCCTCTCAGCCCCTGGGGAGCCGCTGCCCGGCTTCCCGAGGAGTTTTCAGCACAGAGTTTCCAGCTCCAGTTTCTGTGGACTGGAGCAGGACATTAGTGCAAATGCAGAGAGCAGCCCCAAGGATTTATCCAAAATTAACCCTGTGGTGGAACAGCAGGCAGCCAGGGAAGGTGCTGCCAGTGCAACCCCTTCCACTCTGCGGCTCTGTTCCTGTATCAGAGCTCTCTTGCCAGTCACATTTTGTGATAGAAACACAATATCTGACCCATTTCACCCTTTTTCTTGTATTAACAGAGCCACACTGCTTCCGAAAACTGCCAAGTTCTCCACCCTGTGGAACATGAGACTTTGGAGAAAATTTATCATTTGTGGGTTATCGGAGTCACCAGCACAGCACCGGCCTGGCTGACAAACCTGCTCTGCTTTAGCTAAGAGGATGTGATTTTTGGTAACGCATACACAGACTCACTGTTCAGTTCCTCCCCACGCCACCCCCAAACTTTATAAAGTGCAGATACACAAGGCTGGGGGCTTGTTTACCAGGGAAGGGGGTATCCCCATCCCAGCAACGCGCTGCAGCAGCACTGCCAGTGCCAGACGAGCAAAACACACGTGAAAAGTCACACCTGGACCTGGCCCACTGCACCAGGGCTTGGGTTATGCTGTCACTGGACTTGGACCAAGAACTGCCCCAGGCCTTAAAGGAGGGAGGAGGATTATTGTGGCAGAACAGTGTGGGGAGAGAAATAACTGTGTGTTCCGATGTAGCAGCTTCTCTTTACACAACGATGGACGCTGCAGCTTCTGCTTGTATTCAGCCAGTTTTGTGACAGTTTTCTGACAGCAGCCAATGCCACGGGGATTGGAAAAGCAGCAGCGTAGGTGCAGGGGCACGTTGGGGTCTTGGTTTGTGGATTACGATGGCAAACAGGGTCTGTACTGTGGAGTTACAGCCCACCCAAACCCTTCAGCCAGCCGAGCTGTACACAGCAAGCGCGGAGCTGAGGCTGTAGCAGAGGGCAGTGCTGCGCTTGCTCCGAGGGGCCTCACGTTCGTCAGTCACTGCTACACGCAGCTTGAGTCGTGCCCCCGACCCCTCCCTTGCTGCACTTTGCTTGGAGGAATTTTTAAATACCGGTTAGATAACCTGCACAGACTTTTCTAAAATATTGAAAAGGATGGTAATTCCTGTGTTCCTCTGCTTGACTGGGCTTGGTAAGCCGAGTGCAAACCCTTGCACTTGTAAAATGGAGATGAGGAGAGCCTCTGAGGGGGTAGTAGGACAAATTAATCTTTTACCTTCCATGAGAGACTGTTATTTTTGTCCCATTTATAGGGTATGGAAAAAAACTCCCAGCACTGGAGGGACTGTTCTTTCCAACTAAGCACAATTTTTTATGTTCTGGACAAAGAAAGACAAGTTTTTCTTAGAGACTCCATCCAGGAGTGCAGGCTTCCTGCAGCCTCCTCAGCTGTCACCGAGGGCAGATGGATAATTAAAGGTGTTACACTGCTGGTAAACAGCTCGCTTAGGGCTTTATACTCTTGCCTCCATTATACTTATGCTTTGCATATTCATTGTGAGGCTTTGAAAGCTCCTTGTTTCACTCAAGTTTTTAAGGGCAGTGAGCCGGGGGAGGGCAGGAATGACAAATCTCCTTTACCTTACTGGGTACCCCAGAGCAAGCTTCTCCCTCCGGAGGCTTTTCCAAAGGGGCTGCACCGACTCCTGGGGCAGGTTTCTGAGGGGGGAGGCCACAGTACTCTTGAGGGGAACACACAGTCACTGCAGCACCTGAACAAACACTCTAATTCCTTTGTTGAAACAAACCCAGAAAAACACGCGAACAATGTAAACAAAATAAAATAGAAATCAATCTCAAGTGCCACGGTGCCCACTGCTGTGTTGCTCACGCTGTGCTCGGGGGCAGCCCTTTCTTCAGAAGGGATGTAAGATAGCTGCCCAGCTCTTCGTCCTAGAGAGAATAGAGAGAAAGAGGAGGAAAGCAATCTGCTACTTGACTTTCCCATTTGTGGCAGTAAATTTGATTCTGGTACCTAGAGACTGAAGTAATTCCCAGCAAAATCTAATGTTAGCAGGGTTCAAAAAGGGAAGCTAATCCAGCTCACACAAATGCATTTCAAAATATCAGTGTAAAACTCCCACTTCTCAAAGTAGGTGTCTGAACTCGAGGCGTCTCTTTTGAGGAAAATAACTTTTACTTGAAAGCAAAGAACCATTGATTTTTTTCCTTTTTGTTTTTTTTTTTTTTTCTGCTTTGCCCTCAAGAAGGCATTTCCTTGCTGTAAAGATAGCAGTTAAGTATACTTTTGAAAGGAAAAAAACATAATGGCTGTCTAATCTTACCAATATTTTGTGTTGGCTAGCTTGCTGCTTGTTTGAATTTTTACACCTAAGAAATGTGATCTAAAACACCTCCACGCTGCCTGGCAGCAGTGATACACCTGAGAGGTTAGAAGCTGGATACTACAGCGTCCTCAAAACACACACATAATTGTAATTAACTGTATTAAGTGTAATTATTCCAGATCAGTTGCCTTGAGTTCAGTGGTCTCAGAGAAAACTTGACTCAGCAGAGCTTCTGTAAAATGGTTTGTACTCAACCTGAAATGGTACAGAAATGGCAGCGACTCCCCTCGTCATCTTCCAGTCAAACTCCTTCAAAACCAGAGCGATGAAAACTCACCCCCACAATATCCACCCCCTGATAGGACGGTCCTGGGCCGCCAGGAGTTTGATCAGTTGTTTGGGAAGTCTGTCCAGTATTCCTACCTGGTAGGTCCAGGATACGAGCAAGACTTTGGTGCCTTGATCCTCCGAGTGTGCCGTGGCTTGGATGAGGATGGACTCGACTGTTATAGAACCATCCGGGAGATGCTGCACTGAATAATCTTTCAGGACTCTGGGAAGAGAGAAGATACAGGATTTGTGTTGGATGGGACACAGGGACAAGCTGAAGGTGGGTCAGCCCCTGTATCTGGGAATCCCGACCCCGCTGTTACTACTTTTAGCTGTGTCTGAGCCAGCACCCATTGCCCAGAGAAGGGAGAAAGGGGCCGAGCTTGGTGCTTGTGTTAAATCATGTAGGATTTCTTTCTGGGCTTCACGATAGCTGTAGCTCCAGTCTGAACCCTACTCGTCCCATCTCAGCACAGAACTACTCACAGAATCCACCTGTGGAACAAAACAGCTTTAGAGATTCAGCTGCTGCAGCTTTTGAATTGCTCTGAGGCCTCCTGAGCCTCTGCTTGATGGTCTCACTCCTGTACTCACAACTAACAAACTGTCCTAACAACTGTGGGACAACTAGCAGCTGCAGCCACAGCAGCAAAGCAACAGAAGGAAGGTTTCAGGTGGACACTCGAGCTTGGCAAAGACCAGAGCTTGTCTGCTACCACAGTACGACCCCTGCTCTGGTGACGGTGGTTAAATCTGGATCTGTTGTGCCTCTGGGCTGCAGAGGAATCTCTAAACTCTGTGGGGCCGGACTGGAAGGCTGGAAAGGAGGAAGCACTTGTGCTGCCTCTGCTGAGAACGAGCTCAAGTCCATCCCACGGGGGGCAGAACCACAGTCGGGTAGGAGCAGACGGACCCTTTGAGGTGGTTATAGACACGAAGCACCGTCTCGTGTTCCTTCCGCGGGTCCTGGATGTGAACGCGGCAGGTGAAACGCAGCTGGTGCTCTGCAAGGCCCAGCTCCTTCAGCGCCTGCTCGGGCGAGACCAGGCGGAAGCTCTGCAGAAGAAAAGTACAAAGCCATTATAAAGCATTTCTGAAGTTTCATTCCTCCTCGTGGTCGGCTGCACACGGGTACGTGTCCATCCCTGCAGAACTCCAGCAGGTAACATCGTTCCTTTTCACCTCTGGACGCTTCAGTTACTCCTGCAAGCAGCAACAGCCAGGGATGGGCAGTGAACGCAGAGGCAGGACTGAGGCAAAACATCCGCCTAAATCATAACAGTTCTTTACTGCCCCAAATTGAAGTTGCTCTCTGCACGGAAGTTGGTTTAACCTGTTTATCAGGGGAATGAGAACTCCTCCCTTGACACCTTTCCCTCCTTGTCCAACAGACCAAGGTTCTGCCACCAGGCTGCTGCTTTTGATGTTTACAGGCACAGCGAAGCAGAAACCCCGTGGATCCACAGGCTGAAAACCAGAGTCTCCTCAGAACGGCTGCAGCTGCACACAGCAGGTTGCAGGGGGCCAGGGCAAACAACAGCCTTGAACAGAACCACCTCTTCAAATTTATCCATTCCCTGCGACCTCAGCTGTGGGCATTCATGAGACAGACTAGGAAAAATTCCACGCCCACACCACCCTGCTCACGAACACAAGCTAAAAACTCTGAAGTTGTGGGACTAGTGGAGACTGTCAGTCGAGACAACTGACAAGCTACAGAGTCTGTCTTACAGATAAATCTTCCCAGGTACAGCGTTACTGGGCTCCTTCCAAGAAACCAGGATGCTTCTCTTCGGTTTAGTTCCTGTTCACCCAGAACTCATGTATGAATGACGACACCCCTTGTACAGAGGACACAAGACAAACATTAAGAACTTTTTTACTTACATTATCCTTCATAATTAACGTGCCGTGCATTAGCTTTGGCTTCTTGACATCTGGTGCGAGACCTAAACCAAGGCCAAGGGAAGAGAAACATTAACGAGGGTGTGCTTACTTCTCACACAAGGCAACTGCTATAGGACTTCATAAATTGCATTTCTGAGTCTCTGCTGGGGTTCGGAGACTAAGATTTTAAATCTCTGTTCTGCCCATTAAAGCACATGGTGCTTAACCCACCACCAGAACTCTAGACATGTAAGAAACCATGCTCGGGAATACAGAACGACTGCCTCTCTTCCCGTATCGCTTCCTGATTTAAGAGGTTTTAGGTTTTTCTTAAAACTGGTTTTATAGAAGCAATTCCAGTTTGCAGTCCTAGCTAGTAAAAGCATACGTGGATTTTGTTTCCATAGTGAATGGGCAACGAGTAGCAAAGTAACGAGTGTGTGTGTATATGTTTTTAAACGTTACTGAACACACGTTGACAGGAAGACGTCTCAGCCACTTAAGGCTGATAAAACCTGTCCCTTTCCAGGAAGCACAGCTGAAAGTCACCGTTTCCACCTCCTACAAGTCCTGTACCGCAAGCGGCAGGGCCCAACAGCTGGAATTTCTGGGTGAAAAGCTGTCACCTATGGCGGTTTCTCTCTTGAGGAGGCCCAGGGAGATGTCCACGGGGATGCTGGGGTTGGTGAATATCGTGGTGGTCTCTCCGTTTGCAGGCATGTAACAGCTGACATCTGCAACAACAACCACGGTCAGGAGCAGCGAGAGGGGGTTAAACAGCAACTGCTGAACTAACAGCAGGGCTTGGGCAGAGCCCGGAAAGCACAACTGCTGCTGGGAGGGGAGGGGACAACCTCACCAGAGCCACCACAACCCCAGCGGGCAGCACCTGGCTGGCCTTAACGCCTTGTGAGGGGGAAAACGGTGAGATGGCAACAAAACTGTCCCCACTCTTATAAACCACTGCAAAGAAATCTGCAGACAGTAAGTGACCAGCCAGTCTTTCTCCACTCATCATTTAAGAGTCAGCTGTTTCCAAGGAATTAATTATTTTTTTGGCTGGAGCTCATTCCCCTGAACTGAAGTTGCTAAGTTATAATTTCAGGTGTACTTCACCTGCCTCAACTTCTTCTAGGGGTCTGAAGAAATATAAATTCAGTAAGTGCTGAATTACAACAATACAAACATAACAAACCCAACTTTTACTTCAAGCCCAAACAGGGATTAAAATTAAATAGGCTAAACGTGTTGAATTACAGAGAGTCGTTCCTTGAGGGTGACCAGTCCTGTAAATTCAGCCATGCCTAACTCTGTGCCGAGGTCCCACAGAATAAGTAGGTCAGACCTTTAATACCCTCCCTCCACTGCCATTCCCCCTCAGCAGCAGCACGATACGTACGAAATTCCTGTTCTATTTTCTGCTTCAGAAACTCCATTTTCTTTGCTTCCCCGTGGACCAGGAGAACGTTTCGTGGCTCAGCCTGGCGAATGAGCTGCATTATGCCCTTGGCATCCGCGTGGGCGCTGAAGGACATGTACTCCACCTGCATCTTCACTTCCAGCTGGGGAGGAGCGGAAAGCACAGGCTTTGTGACTCGGGGTGTGCTTTGGCCACGCGCAGACAAGAGCCAAACCGCCCTGTGTTTAGTTTTCCGGAAGCAGCAGAACCCCTCTGCTGGAAAATGAGGCTGCGGTGAGCCGCTTATCCACAGAGACTGAACATGATGCTGTACAGAAAAGCTTTCACTACCTTGCACGATCAAACTGCCAACTGCAGAGCACAATACTCATCACACATTTGCCAAAACGCCAAATCAGTACTTTGCTGGTATCAGTTTTTTAATATCCCTGTCTGATATGATAAAAAAATGATAAAAATGTATCATTTTTACCTATCTAACAGGGTCTAGTTATTAAACATTATAAATATAACCCGACAAAGTCTCATGGCAGAAAAAGACACACCATTGCTAACACAAAGGGGGAAAATAAACCTCACCTAGCCCCACTCCAAAGAAAACATGACTTGGGTATTTTCAATGTTGTACGTGGCACATTCCCATGAGAAGTGCGTGGCGTCTAACTACCAGCTAAAGTTCTGAAGAACTTCTCCCAAATGAGCCTTCTTGAAAATAAAACTTACTATTTGTCTCCCTTCCATTTCCAGCTTGCGCTGCCCGCTCAGAATCTTATGGCCTACAGTCCCCTGCACACAGTAGCCGGGCATGATGACCTGAGGAGGAAACCAGAAAAATGTCTGTAGCATAGCTGCTGTTAACAGAAAAACAGCCCCAAAGTCACACTGCTGCTGTAAGCGGGTGTTCTCCCCATCTTACATCTGTCCATCCCTCATGGGGGGGTTTGTTCTGCAGCTTGGGAACACCCACAAAAATGAAATGAGAAAGCAGACTGCCGAACTGTACACAGCACTGACAAGAATTAATGCCGGTGACAAGTGTCTTTGAAGCAGCTTCACATAACGAAAGCACTTCTGAAAATAAAATCTCTGGCGGGACCCCCGTCACGTTAACACAAAACATCACTCAAGGAAACAGAATTTCTTACCATATTCTTTTCATTCCCTGCCCATTTCCTGAAGATCTGAAGGGACTGTCCTGCATGAAGCATACCAGGGGTTGCAAACACAACCTAGAATTCAAAGATGTGCCAAGAATCACCACAGAATACAATTTTTTTTTTTCTCATTACTTGCTTATAATATATAAACACCCTAAAGCCGTGGAGGGCATCCACTAATACACATTACAGCACACTTACCACCCCAAAGCTCCAACAGGGATTTTGGCTATTTTTTAATTTTCCCACCTTGTCTAAATTTTCACATAAACAGAACTACCGCTGTAGGAGATTTCTGTGAGCATCCAGTGTGTCTGATAAAAACTCCGAGCTCTTTTATAACAGCACTATCATGCTCAAGATTCCTCCTTCAGCTGCTGCCCAATAAACCAGTTGGAAATAAAATCAACAAGAAGAGATTGTGCTGTAAAGGATCTTGTCTCCTGACAAGTCAGAAGTAAATACTGTAAAAATTGTGATTTCAATCAGGTCTAGAGATAGAGATTATATGAACATGCAGTCAATTTTTTTCATTTTCTCTGGGCATTCTACCTTTACTGATACAGAAAGATCTTTAATAGTTACACAGATAAAAGCATTCAGAGGACCCGGCCACAAAAGGGTTTTAGATGGGCAGCTGATGTTAAGGGGGCGTAGGACTCTCAGCTTTCACAGACTGCCTCTGTGCCTCAGCCAGGACCAGAGTGGCACAAAACCAGCCCCTGACACTCTGCCTCTGCTCTATTTGCATGGTGTTGATGCCCACCTACCATAGGCCCTGGGTTGTCTGCAAAGGCCCGATCGAACGCTTTGATGTGTTTGAATTCAAACATGTTCCTCTGCACAAAGGTTTTCCGAATTTTCTGATTAGTCCAGGTGATGAAGAGCTTGTAATAATGATTGGCCTTCTCCGTCAGTCCCGTGGAAAAGTAAATTGGAGCCTTCAAATTCATTCTTTCCCTGTAGAAAGCAGCGTTGCAGAGGCCAAATTAGGATCCTGGTTATCCACGCTGAAAGCCCACAAACCTACGGAATAGTCTCCAAAGATTTTTTTGTGCATACCCCACTCTGTGAGTTATTCTGTCAGTGTAACAATGATGGCACATCACTGCTCATTCACGTACTACAAAGCACATTGTAGCCCAGTTCTCCTCCTCGCCCACTACAGACAACTTCCTGCCGTCACAAATAGCAATCGTTTTGCTATGGGACATAATTAAAAGCAGTATCATTTGGTATTATCAAAAATGTTTTCACACAACGCTTATACTGAAGTTTAACACTTCTTGCTCCCTCCTCCCCCTCACATGAACAGTTTTACAACGTGGCAAAGACACAGTCAAGTTTTTTAATGGACAGTTGATCCTGAGTGTTTTGGGGAAGGAGTGGAGAATGACTTTGGATAAATGGTTAATTTAGTGCTTGGAGTCATTAACAATGCAAAATATACAGAAAGAATTAACTACGGAGCTGCCAGCACGGCTGACATACAGAGGAATACTAATGAGAAAACTTGTACTAAACAGACAGGAAAGAATCACAGAAACCTGCCAGGACCACAACCTGAGGACGAAAAGGAGGTGGTACCTGCACAGGAGACAGCACTCACCAGAAGGTTTCCAGTAAAATGCAAAGTTCCTGGGCACGTCCAAGGGCAAAAACCGGGATAAGAACCTGCAATTGAGGTAGAATTTACAGCATGGGAAACCCAAACAGCACGTACACGGCACTGCAGCACGATCATTTCTGAACAAGCCCCTCGGTTCCCTCTCGCTGATATTCTTGTGCTGGTCTGACTGTCACAGGGAGGTGTGCTGCAGTTCTGGGGTGGATGGCTCACATCTCTACAGGCATCCCCGTGGCTGAGCCCTCGGTCTGCACATGCCGAGAGGGGTCTCCAGCAGGCCGCGGTGTTGTGAATATCTTCACTTCTGTTCTCTCCCGGATAATACAAAAACAAGTTGCTGAGAGCAGCAGTTCTGGCATTATTTGTGGAAATGGGCACTAAGATGAGCGTTTCTGGCCTTGCTGGGGCAATTATGACCTCCGTCCCTTCCTAAATTAAGGTGACACTGGAGGAAAGAACACCCAGCTCTTCTGATTTTCAATGTTTTCTTCAGTCGGGTGCTGTCACGTGGCAGCAAAGAGAACACTGCTACTCCTTTGGGTTCCAGATTCAGTGGAAAGCCATCACCTGCCGCTTAACAGCACTGTTTGGCAAACCACACCCAGTACCAAGAGACTCACCCTCTTTTCCAGAAGCAAGCCAACATTTTAGCCCTTCTAAGACAAGACCAGCAAATCAAATACAGGGCTTGAGGTCCCAGGTGACAAACTGCTGTAGCTTTTAACCAAAATGTAGTTCAAGTTCTGCACGTGCAATCAACAGCCAGACTTAACCTTCCCTTTAATCAAGCTAAATGAACTAATTCCTAGGAACCTACGACCAGATCCTTCGCTACGGCCGAATCAGTAAAATTTTCCTGTGTTCCATGTTTCTGCTTTTAGTTCCATTTTCTGTGGGATTCAAATGTCTCTTTTGATAATGTCTCTTCCTCGGTGTGCTCTGGTGTTAATGGAAAAGAGAATCTCTAAAAAAAAGTTTTGTATTAGCAAAGACAGGGGCTAAGCTCTAAGAAACGGAAAAGACTGAAATTCTAAATCCTGTCCTCACCTGGCACCATTGAAGTGTTTAATATTCTGGCTTTTAAAGTACAGATGGAGTAACATAAAAATGCCTTTGGTTTCATGTAGTGGTGATACACGGGTGCCCAATTTATTAACAGTTACACAGCACAACAGAGCCCCAAAAGAGGGAAAAACCACATCACTTAGATTATCAAAGCACCGTACCTTCCCTCCTCTTTCTACAGTCTCATGAACTTTCTTCAAGAAGTCTCTTTCTCTGCAGCGTTTGGAATCTCTGATAGTTGTTGCATAGGTGGATTCAGTTATTAATAAATCTGGACGACACTTATCAATCCAGGCAGCACTGAAACAAAAGGAGTTTAAAAAGACCTCAATCAAGAGATGGTATCTAGCATTTCTGATCTGCAGGTCCCAAAGATGGGTGGAGAATGTCACTGTCTCCACTTGCAGACAGGACAGCAGGTACCCAGATGTCCATCAGCTGGCTCAAAGTCCCCTAGGAGTTCTTGTGGCAGCAGCAGGAGCCCTCCCTTTGCAGGCTCTGCTTTCTTTAAATTAATCCAGCTCAGGATAGAGACTACAGATTTTGAAATCCATTAAAAGATTATTCTAAGCAGCACGAACATTATGTATCGCTCATATACGCCAGTAAAACTAAAACGAACATTAAAAGTTTGTGATTGGCACTCCCTTAGAAAGTAAATACATTTAGAAGATACCACGACAATAAAACATTTCAAACATCTAAGTCTGTTACGTAGCCTTAGGAACAGATTAACATGAGTATACAGAAGAAGATTACACTCAGGTCTATCTGGAAGAATCAGTGTAAATCTGTTCATTCTCATAATTCAAAATTGCATTTATCCCTCCAGCAAAGACATCGTCTAATGTTCCACCTTCCTAACAAAGAGTCAGTGCTGATAAGCCCCTAGAATTAACAGAAGCTGTGATAAAATTTTCCTGTCAGAAATACAGACAGTTCACAGAAAACTCAGCTTCCTACTCACCCTAAATGTCTGTCTGGTGTCATGTTATAATCGCCCTAATGGAAGAAGAGAAATCTGTTAATATTCTCACAGTAACAGGACGGGCTGTTAAAAGGAGCTGCAGGTAGCTATAAATATTGTTGTCCATACTCACAGTGTACACAACGGACTCACATCCAACCTTAATCTGGAACATGGCTGCTCCCAGCACGTGGCCGGCGTAGTACGCCTTGATCTCCAGCTCCTCGTCCACCTGCACCAACGGGCAAACACCACAGTTTCAAAATTTTAGTTTCAAAACCTAAAATTGCTCTGCCTTCTACATCCACCCAGTTGGTCTGATCCAGGAGTATGCAGAAATGGTCCTTTACCTGAACTGTCTGGTGAAGATGCACAGCAACCACTTTCTTCATACAGTCTTTGATCATTTGGGAAGTGAAGAAGTTTGTTTCCCCTTTCTTATCTACAGTTATTTTCCTGTAGTCCTCCAGGAGGATGGGACAGATGGCCTTGGTAGGGTGTGTCATGTAAATGGGCCCATCGTAACCCACCATTTCACTGAAATAGGGCAAAGCTCCACAATGGTCCAGATGGAAGTGGCTGCAAGAAGACACAAAGGATAAAGGAGATGCTGCACAGGAAATTTAGCTCGCCTGGCTCTCGGATCTTCCTTCAGATCTTTAAAGCACTGCGTGACGTCGAGGAAACTAGCCAAAATATGAACGGTGAACTTCCAACACCCTTGGGTTGTAGGGTCAGCATACAAAGCTTTCCCATCTCCCACCTGAGTTCTGACAAGGAAGGAGCTTCCTCACCTGATGATCACACAGTCTAGAAAGTCAGTCAGCCTTCCGTTCTGAGTGATGTAGGAGAAGTCAGGAAAGCGTCTCTGCAAAGACAGGAGAAAACAGGTGATCCATGGCAAAACAAAGGCAGTTATTACTACATTACCAACCACCAACGGTGCAAACGACCTGCAACCCTGGAAATGCTGTAATCCACCTCCAGGCAGAAGTGCAGTGAGGCAGCAGAGGCACTAGTGTCAGCAGTAAGGGCTGCAGGCAACACCATCAGCATGTATGTGCAGAAGGAGTCAAAAGGGATGGGAGGGCTGCCAGAGGGGCAGGTGGGGAAAGCAAACTTGCAAATAAATAAACTGCAGACAAGTTTATCTTCAAAGTAAAACGGGTGACCAATGTGTTTTAGCTTACCCCAGGCATTAAAGCGGAAAGACTCCCAGCTTTTCTGTAATGGCACACTTGCTCTGTGTCTCACTAACTCCTTCTCTCTTACAGGGTATTTTTGCCATTTTTCCTTTCCTACTAGTATCAGGTGACCAAACATCAGGACTGTTTCCTGGTTTTCCCTCTAAAGCATGGGAGATGCATGGTACAGATCCCATAAGCAATCAACTGCCCCAAACCCAAATACAGAAAGACCAAAACCACCAGGAATGGAGCACTCACACCTTGCTTAATATTTTTTCAGAGTCCATAGCCCAGGGAAAGGATGGCTGGATGGTGGCACTTCACACTCCAGGAATACCTGAGGGGACACACCTCTTGCACAGGAGGATTTTGAAGGGGCAACAGTAGTTCGTTCTCTGCCATAACCCAGCTCCAGCAGCGGCTGATCCCACGCCCAGTAACACACACCTAGCTAGCACCACCCTACGCCACGTAAGATGGGTCAGGCAGCGTTCAGATAAAAGGGAACAGAGTGGAACAATGACCCAGGAGCCCTGCTGGGAAAGGCCTTACACCCTGAAAGCATCTCTACACCACACTCAGGCTTCTCCACAATACTCACGTCGTCGTTGTAGCCCATGTGCATCCCACAGTCAAGCATCACGTTTTTGCCAGCAATAGACACGAGGATACAGCTGCGCCCCACATCCTGGCCAGCTCCTGGGACCCAAGCCAAAGAAAGACAAGTAAGATATCTCTGGGAATATTTACAATCACTTCAGAGAAGCATTTAAAGGTCTGTACAAACTTCCTACCCTCTTCTGATGCAGGAAGACTGCCTCCTTTCTTCAAGCAAGCAGATCTGAGGGGGGTATTCAAGTGTGAACTGACTCACCCCATTCCCTCAGCTTCTGAGAGGCCCCTGCAGCTGCAGCACTGCATCCAAACCCCTAAGCAGTTCAGGTGCGGGGCACTTTTGTTCTCTGCCTGCTACTGTGTGATCGCAGCTACACAGTTTCAAGTAAGAGCAAAATAATCTCTTATCTGGAAAGGATCAGCACGGAACTCAAAGTTCCCAGAGCTCTGCACCTCCCCAGATACTCTGCCTCACAGCAGACCTCCATTACACTCCAGTTAAGTCCATACCCAGACAGAAAACTATCCCCCGGGATAAAGCAGTTCTCCTGCTCAGCACATACTCTGCCCTCTCAGTACATAAATGCATCTCAACTCATAAAAAAAAAAAAAAAAAAAGAAGAAAAATTTGCTTCCTGTGGATCTTTAGCACTTAAGTGAATACTCTATCTGTACTGCACATACAACACCTTTACCAGAATGTATTAATGAATCCTGTAATCAAAATAGTCTTATCAGACTGTTCAATTCTTACATGCTTGAAAGACAAAAGGACAATGACATGCTGACAAGAATCACGTTAAGGTGCTGCACAACTCTAACACGTGCTGCAGTACAGCACCACGACCAGTTTTTGTGGCACGGAAAGGCACACGTCTCCAGCAGTCTGAGACATGCTACTTCAAATGCTAAATTCTGAAGTTTTTCAGTGTTTTTATTTCAGGACCATTTCAGATTGGACTTACCCAAGGGAGTGACTTTTATCTCAGGCATTTTAACAAACTCTAAAACTCAAACTGCATAGCAAATTATTTCAGAAACAGTCTAACGAGGGCCACAATAAGAAGATTTAGCCGTTTCTACAGCTGCCATTTCAATTATTTTTCAGTTTCAGGAAGACTTAAGCAGCGGCCCAACTTCTCCCTAGAGGGAAGACAGAAAACACAAATCGGATCAACACGCGGACGGTTCACAGCCGGGATTCGGGCCTGCCTGGCTTCGACCACCACCCCACGGCCCAGGGAACGCGGAGCAGCCTGCGGCCGGGACGCAGACGGGGACGGCGGGAGAGGAAAGCGCTGCCGCTCCGCAGCGGGGCCCGCCGATATTTATTTATTTATTCATACCACGCACAGCGGCACCTTTCAGCGTCCCGGAGCGAAGGGTCCCGGCCCGGTAGCGCTGCCCGCGGCCCCTCCCGGCCTGCTCCCCCGCGCCGCTGCGCATGCGCGCCGGGCCGGAGGCCGCGCAGGGCCCGCCCCCGACGCAGCCGCGCCGCCCTGCGATTGGCCGGTGCGGCGGGTGACGCACGGCGGCGCGCAGCCATGGCGGACGCCTTCAGCCTGCGGGAGGTTCTCGCCGCCTTCCAGACGTGTGTGACGGAGCGGCGGGAGGTGCTGCTCGGGCCCTACCTCAGCGGCTGGCGGGGGCTCATCCGGTGAGTGCCCGCGGCGGCCGCCCCGGGGCCTGGGGCTCGCCGCCCGTTAACGCGAGCGCGTCTTCCCCGCGCGCAGGTTCCTCCACAGCCTGGGCGCCATCTTCTCGTTCATCTCCAAGGACGCCGTGGCCAAGGTGCAGATCATGGAGAGCTACTGCGGCGGCGAGCAGCGGGACAAGTACGTGTCGCTGCAGTCCATGGTGGAGTACGAGCTGGCCAACGGGCTGGTGGGCGTCCAGAATCGGTCGGCGGGGCCCGACTCCGGCTGCCGCACCGTCCTGCGGCTCCACAGGGCCCTGCGCTGGCTGCAGCTCTTCCTGGAGGGGCTGAGGACCGGCCGGGAGGACTCCCGGACGTCTGTCATCTGCACGGACTCCTACAACGCTTCCCTGGCTACCTACCACCCCTGGGTCGTTCGCAAGGCTGCCACGGTGGCCTTCTGCGCGCTGCCACCCCGAAACGCCTTCCTGGAGATCATGAACGTGGGCACGCCCGAGGAAGCGGTCGCTATGCTGGGCGAGGCCTTGCCCTACATCTGCGACGTCTACGGCATCACCCAGGAGCTCTTTGCCCAGCATAAGCTGCTTGACCTTCCCTGACAGGAGGGATGTTGAAGAGCCACAACACATCCCAGGATGAACGGGGTGAAACCCGAGCATTTCCACAGACGCACAAGCATCTGGTTCTCTGTCCACGGGCGCTCTCCCTTTCCTTTTCCAGTACGGAGCTGACAGGTTGGCAAAGCTATTCAGGATGTCTCACTTATATAAGAGAAAAAAAAAGTACCAATTTTTTTTTTTTTTTATGTGTATATATATCTGCCTGTGTGTAGAGCTCTATGGTAAGAGAAAAAACACTATTAATAGCTTTTTTAAATTCCTGGATTCACCTTCAACTCTCCAGCTAGTCTGGGAGGGTGAGATTAGTTTCTTTAAGCCAAACACCGCAGCTTCTGTGCATTTACACCGATAGCGAGGACCTCGTGTGACAACAGAGCTTTCAGATGGGGTGTCTGAACACATCACCTGTGAGCTCACTCAGCCACTTCTGTTTACAAGCTGCTCCCTTGAATAGATCGGGGAGGGGCTGCCCTCTGTTATCCTTTAACCTTGAAAATATAATCCCAGGTAATGTAGTTCTGAAAGGAAGCTCTTTTCTTTGCAGTCACAGATTCGTGATTGCTTCTGCTAATTCTGTGTCCCCTAGAATTAAAGCAGGAAATGGTGCTCTACGTCATTACTCTCAGAGACTTGTTTTTCCTTTGGATCCGTGCACGTTAAAGCAGGACCTGCCTTCTACGTAGCTTCCCCTGCCCGTTAATCTAGGCTTTATGCGTCTTGGGATGTTTTTGGTATGTCCTGCACAATCCTTTATATCCAGCTAAGACTGCAGACTGTACCTGATCTATTTGTCAGCCATGCTTCTAAATTGTGTTCTCATGATTTATATATATTTTTTTTAAAATTAATGTGTGAAATGCTCACAAAAATTACTTTTCTCACTGGGGAGCAATCCAAACTTGTACTGTAAGTCACTACTTTGTGAGGCTTATGGCTTCTATTGCAAATTGCTGTATATATACACACCAGAGTATCTAAAATGCAGTTTACTTAGCTTTCTGAAAGCTGAAAAAGCACTATATTGTTAGTTCAGGATGATGTGAATATTTGGGGGAGGGAGAATCCCACTGGCTGTACCATGTTTTGATTGTATCAGAGGGGATTTATTTGGGCCTATTGTAACACTGCGTGATTCAGGAAATCACAGCTGCCTCACAGAGGTTAACTGGACATTAAATTATGTGAATAACACGCTTCTGAAGAGTATCCTTTATAGGAATGCTTTCTGGTTTTGTGGTGTTGGAAAGAAGGTGACCTACAGTGCTACCTATTCATGTCTTGTCTTTTAACTAGCAGAGTCTTTCATTTACCTAGTGATCAGATGTGAAACCAGCTGTCAGGAGTAGCCCAGGTGGAGTTAGATGCTGTGTACTGAGCTCCTATTCTGGTTACTCGTATCTGTCAACACTATTTTTTCCCTGAATACAGGAAAGGGAGTTTCCTCAAACATCTGAAGTGCAGATACAGTTGCTGTACTTTGAAACACAAACATCATTCCCTTTCTGCTAAGACCACCTTAAAATTAAAACACAGTTCCGTAGGATAAATCCATATATTAAATGGCACAGTTCCATGTTACAACCACAAAATACTGTGCCTCTCCTGCTGTCTGATACAGATAGAGCTGGTATTTCATCTGTGTATTAAATGCTGTAAATTATGTCAAATAATAATGTGTCCAGCAAAAAAATATTCTAGATCTCTCGAGGTTTAATGCAGAAAGTTACTTTTTCTCCCATGTCACATTCTCAACTATTCCTGTTATGAGATAAACATTAATTTTGAAGATTATTTCAATTTTTGCCATTACATTTCCTCAGTAGGGAAAAAGCTCTGTTGTAACTTTACAGCCAGTCATTTTGTGCAGAGTGAGATAGAGCTTTCCCTCAGTCCACCTGCTCTCATTTGAACCTTCAGGTATCGCCTCATGGTTATTTTACATTCCTGGTGTCCTGCTCCGTCTCCAGATGCCCCACTGAGTGAAACTAAGGTCCCGCACTTGGCTTTGGGCAAGTTCAGAAACTGGCAGCGTTCACTAACGGGGCCAAATTCAGGAGAATAAAACCTTCACCTACAGCGACTGGTGTAAGCCAAAGCTGCAACAGCCTGCAGATTCACTAGAGGGAGTTTGAATATTTTGCACAAAAGTCTGTCACATAAACTGTCTCCTAAGCCACAGTAAGCACACATGATATCATGTCAAAGTACAGACAGGCATAAATAATTGCCTGTGTGTGACTTCTATACCAAACAGCTTTTTCTTCCCCCCCCCCCCCCCCCGCTCTGTGTTGTTGAATTTGTATTTACAACTTTTAAAAGGAAGTTCAAGCTAACACTAAAATACTCCATTGAGGGGAAGGTACCCTTACAAGGATGCCAGCATAACCATATCTACTATAGAAATCTTGCCTGAAGTACTGCTATACTTGGCTTTCTACAGTGTTCCTGGCTTCTCTTCACACATGGAAAAATATTTTCACCTTGTAGTAAAAGTGGTATATCACTTTGGCAGTATAAGCAGTTTTTATGATACAGTATAAATATAAAAGCCACTTAAATGCAGTACATTGAACCTCCCATTCAGAGCTATCCCCTTTTCTAAAATTCAAACGACAGAAAAAATTAAAACCATGACACAACCTAAATTACTGTGCTGTGGAACTTGTACCTAAACCGAAGTTTTTCAACTGAAGTTAACATCATAGCTCAGTGTGAAAAAAAATTGAGATCAGCCAGTAACAACTTCCTCGCTCACCAACCTTGCAATAGGGAGTGGCCTGCTCCAGGCAAGTTTTTGCAATTCAGTGAGGAAGATTTGGTTATCTCCACAGTCAGGTGACCTCTAATTTAAAAAAAAAAATAAAAATAAAAATTACTGCTGTGTAAGTGTCTTAACCATTACCCTTTAGTTCAGGCACCTCGACATATTATTCTGAAGTTCATTTAAAAATAAAGGCTGTGACATTCAGTGCAGACTGCTTCGAAGTAGGGATCAGAGATGGTGGAGGAACCTCAGATAACAGCAGGAAGCAAGGCTGGTGAGCAAGTAAATAAATTTTTTCCTCCTCAGCCTCCATCTGTCTAACAGTGTGTTGTGGTAATGGGCACCATTCAGCTTGTTAGAGTCCACATTCTCCCTGGTGATGCTTTTAGATGAGCAGCCTGCACTGACTGAGATCGGCTCCCAGCGTTAGATGAGTCACAAATCCAGTTTGCAAAAACTGTAACCAGGGACAGTTTCTACAAACACATTCCGTTACAGATGTTTCTGCTTTGGTTGGGCTGAGGAGGAGTTAATGCAAAGAGAGATGTGTCCAGATGAAGGTGCAGCACCTGAGTTTACCCCCTACCCTGCAGGAAGCCTGATTTCCAGAGCCCTGACGATGAATTAAGTCACTCTGCTCAAGGAAAGGCTACTCATTGAGTAAAGGAAACGAGCATTAGGCCAGCAGCTTACAAACAAATACACCCATAGGGTATTGCTGCGTATTTGACTATTGCCCACTAAGCGTAGAATTACACATTTGATGCGTTTTGCTAAACAAATTTTTCCCAGTTATTTTCCTGTCTGAGCTCTGTTTATTAAGGAGACTGGATCCCCTGCCCCTGTTCCCTCTCCCACATTCGCTTGGGGATTTCTTCGAAATATTTTTCCCAAATTAGACAGATAATGGTCCCTGACCTGCTGCTGTGCTTGAGCTTTGGTTATGCAGCAGCCCTCAAACCCACGTGCCTTTCTGCTCAGTTCAGGAGGCCCGGTGATTATATCATAGGAGGCTTGTTCCCTTTTGGGATGGACACCATAAACCTGACGGCACGATCAGAGCCCACACTAGTGGTGTGTGAAAGGTAAGAGGAATATTAACTTCATTAGTTCATTGAAGTGTGGTCACTCGGGCTGGGAAGAGAAAGGAAAAGTCCTGGCAGCAACTGATGGTCTCGCAGCCAAACGTTAACGGTGCAATGGAAACAGATTAGCTCTGAGGTGATGGAGTGCTGCTGTACTGTGCCATTGATTTCTGATCCTGAAATGGAAAACCAGTTTGTGTTTTCTTCACGCCACTATGCAGTCAAACTTCAGATGCAACCAACCCCCCATTCTGATGAAAGCTTTTAGTGGCGCTGAGCTTCCTTAGTGTTTGAATCAAACCCTTAGACAAAGGTGTGAATGTTGCTTTTGCTTTGCAGATGACACATTTTGAGACGCTGCTGTTGCCTTTTATGAGGCAGAAGAACACTCAGTGCTGTGCACAAGGCAAAGAGCAGGAAACTAAATCACCTGGTTCGTAGACTTGCCAGGGTGTGATCAGTATAACCTACTCGGTCACACCAAGGTGGTTCGCACCATCCCACTGCAAGCTACTTACAGCTCTTGTGATGAGGATGAAAAGCCACGCTAGTGTCCTACCTGCTGCTGTGGCAGCAGCAAAGCACACAAAAGCATGGTCCAAAATCTTTGCAGGCCATAAGGCAGGGAATATGCTCAAGTGCACTGAGCTATACAGCAGAGGAAAATCCCTGGAAGGATCTCTCTCCTGAATTAGCACAGACAGAACTTTGGGAACCACTGGTTTCATGGCTGAAGCACCCAAAGCTAAGCAGGAGAAGCGCCCAAAGCTAAGCAGGAGAAGCGCCCAAAGCTAAGCAGGAGAAGCGCCCAAAGCTAAGCAGGAGAAGCGCCCAAAGCTAAGCAGGAGAAGCGCCCAAAGCTAAGCAGGAGAAGCGCCCAAAGCTAAGCAGGAGAAGCGCCCAAAGCTAAGCAGGAGGTCATCTTGATCCTCACAGCAAAACATACAGGTCTCTCTCTATACCTCTGTTTCTTCTCCTGTGAAGCACAGAGGATGTATTGGCTGACAGACAGGGTTAATTAGATTTGAAAGGTGCTCAGAGCCTCTCAGTCCAAAATCTACAAAGGCCATGGGGACAGGGATGCTGTGCTGACATGTATATCTGGCTCAGCAACAGACAGGATGCTAAAATGTCAGAGAATGTGGAATAAACTGGCCACTGTAACAGCACTGATGGACCATGGAATTCCCCGTCTCCTCTCACCGCAGGTTATTTGTAGATGGGCTGATATGGGCTCTTGGGATGAAGTTTGCTATCGATCAGATCAACAATTCCACTTCACTTCTCCCGGGAGTAAAGCTGGGCTATGACATCTACGACACCTGCTTTGAGCCACTGGTAGCCTTACAGACCAGCTTGCCATTTCTGACCCGCAACGGCACGTCGGGCATTGGAGTACTGTGCAACTACTCCGACTACCAGCCTCGTGTGACTGCTGTGATTGGACCGCATAAGTCAGATCTCTGCCTGCTAACAGCCAAACTATTCAGCTTCTTCTTGATCCCACAGGTAAAGAAACTCTGGAGAAGCAGGGATTCTCCTTTCTGGTGGGGGGGTTGGACCAACAATGCTGTCTATGCTCTAAGTCTTTGACCCAGGATTTTTATAGTGCAGATTTCAGTCTTTCCTCTGCCACGGATTTCCTGAGTGATCTTGGGCAGGTCATTAACCTTCCCTCCTGGAACACACTCCAGTCCCAGAGAGAAGAGGGATAACTCAGGCTGCTCTGTGGTCCACATAAAATGGGAATAACAGAGCTCCCAGCGTAAACCAGGAGGATCCCATGAAAATCCATCCGTGACTCTAGGCACTCAGTTACCACAACAGAGTGAGCTATAATGGTCAGGGAAATTTAGCCCTGAGCTAAGACATTACTGAATCTTGGGTGTGTCACCCTTTGCAGAAAGTAGCTAATTGTCATTAATGATAAGGGCTGGTGTTGTGATGATGGACACAAATGGCAGTGGAAGAAGGGAGCCGTGTGGGACAGTGGTTTATGATTCTCTTGGTAAATGGAGCCACGATGGACCTAATTCTTTAGATGAGTTCTTCCTTCCCATGATCCTGACCCAGCATTTGTGAAAATCTAGTGCACTGGGACTAAACAAAGAAGGTGGAGAGCAATCTGGACTCTGAACACTTCCCTCAACTTTACGCTTTGTCTTGCTTTCTCTCTTACCCTCTACCTTGCAGGTCAGCTATAAAGCCAGCAGTGAGAAGCTCAGCAACACAGATTTGTACCCGTCCTTCTACCGTACTGTTCCCAGTGATAAGAACTTGGTGGAAGCTGTGGCCCTGCTACTGAACAAGTTTGGATGGAACTGGATTGCCACCATTGCAAGCGATGATGAATACGGTCGAGGAGCCCAGGAGCTCTTCTTAAGCACAGCTGGAAATCACAGCATCTGCATTGCATTTGAGGGGCTAATTCCTACAGACCTTACAGATTCCAAAGCCAAAAACCAACTGGAAGATACCATTAAGTTAATTAACAAGACCAAAGTCAACATCATTGTCCTTTTTGCCTTTAGTCAGCCTGTCCAGGCCCTGCTGGAACACAGCATCAGCATGGGACTGAGCAAGAAAGTCTGGATTGGCACTGAAGCTTGGATGTTGTCCAACATAGCTGCCTCCATCCCAAATATTCAGAGCATCGGGACAGTCTTAGGCTTTATTATGAAAGCAGGCACAGTCCCTGGCTTCCAGAAATACGTTGCCGACCTCTTCACCTCTGTTCAGCAGGATAAATTTTGCCAGGAGTCTAGAGAATTCCACCACCTCATGAATTCTGACGTGCTGGACACACACTGCAGAGAGTGTGACCACATCTCGCTGCAAGACGTCTCGTCCATGCTAAGCCGTTCGCTCGTACAACCCGTGTACGTCGCCGTTTACAGCGTGGCTCACGCTCTGCACAGAGCACTGGGGTGCACCCACCGGGCGTGTCCCAAAGCCTCCGTCAGGTCTTGGCAGGTGAGTAAAGCTCAGGGGCACAAACAGCAATTTTTCAGCCCATCTATGCATCAGAATTGCACACAGGCAGCCGGGGATGGGGGTTCCACTGCTCTGCGCTCCTGGCGGTGATAAAACCTCGGCAATTCCTTCCTGTCCCAGCACGCTGCATCTTTTCTGCTGCTGTGTTCCCCTCTCTAGGGCTGTGTTCTGGCTCCACTAATTGCGCTTGCTTGGCACCACAGGTAGAGCAGTTGATAATACAGCCCTTAGTCACAATCTCAGCCCACAAATGGGACAACTGATTTCAGCCAGAAATTACTTTACTGCATTATCGTCCTCCGCGCAAGAACATCAACTGTACCAATATTTACTGTCCATTTTCTCCTCAGCTGCTGCACTTCATGAATACTTTCCCGTTCAAGGTGAATGGCCAAAGTTTCAGGTTTGATCAATCCCATGGCACAAACACTGGCTACAAGCTCATATTCTGGTCCTGGAATAACAGCACCCTTACGTATCTGCCTGTAGGCGACTATGAAGAGTCCTTGTCCATCAATAAGTCCCAGATTCAGTTTTACACTGCAGATCAAAAGGTAAAAACGGTGAGAAAAAGCACAAACAATCACAAAATAAAGTTTTTTGCCACTTCACCGGGCCTGTTTGTAAGGAGCTCTTAGCCTGCGTGCTACTCCCACCAGATTCACGTGGGACGCAGTTCTTACTCCTCTGCAAACATGTAATCTATCTCCACTGTGCAAAACTAGAAAAAGGTATTCCCAGGATTTAGATTCAGACACAGGTTTGATCCCAGGGCAGCCCAGCCAATTTTTTCTAATTTGTTTAGCAATATGGTGCTTCTCCTGAAAGCGTTGGGCTGACTTTCGTTCTTCCTTTCGCCTAGGAGCCTACCTCAGAGTGCTTCAGGCATTGTAAACCAGGGCAGTTCAGGCGAATAAAAGGATTCCACCTCTGCTGCTATGACTGTACAGACTGTCCAGAAAACACCTTCTGGAGCTTTAAAGGTGAGAAATTCAATGGCTTTAACTGTCTGTATTATGTCTATCTGCTGGTTGAGGTCACACAGGTTCACAGAGCTGGCAACGATCAGATGTGAGCTCTTCCTCCACGAAGCACTGACAGTACAGAATATTTACCTCCTTTTTGTGCTGCTGTGCGTTACTCAGTCTTGCTCTATAGATCTTCGGTGGGGGACCTTCCTCTGTTGATCCCAAAGAAAACGTGTAAGGATAATATGTATGTTTTATCTCAAAAGGTAGGAGAGAGGGGTGTCATGAAGTTCTGGGATCTTTTGGAAGCTGGTCATCCTTCCTTGGGGAAGGGAAACAGCCAAGAAATATGTGGATCCTTCTCAGGGGAGGGTGGAGAAGCAGAAGGAAAAAAAAGAGCTTGAACTACCACAAACTCTGGAGATCCAAGACACAGAGGGAAGCAGGGGGAAGTAGGCAAAGCAGCACCCACACCAGCAACTTCATTCCTGACTGCTGCATCCTCAAGGACTGCCCGCAGCAGGGTGGCCGCACTCTAGCGCAGGGTGGCCCTCAGCGTCTCACGGCTCCTTTGCAGACAGCTCTGCCTGCACTCCCTGCCCAGAGCACCAGTGGGCCCCGGGGCGCAGCACACGGTGTTACGACCGGAGCGAGAGGTACCTCTTCTGGAACGAGCCGCTCGCCCTGGCCCTGCTGACGCTGATGTCCATCACCCTATCCCTGATTTGTCTGGCAGCAGTGCTCTTTCTGAAGAACCTCGAGACTCCCCTTGTGCAGGCTTCTGGAGGTAAACTGAACCTCTTTGCCTTGCTCATGCTCACGCTGCTGTGTCTCAGCTGCTGTCTCTATATAGGGAAGCCCAGTAACAACCTTTGTGTGATCCAGCAGATAGTCTATGCCCTGTGCCTCAACGGGTGTTTCTCCACCTTCCTCATCAAGTCCCTTGAGATCACCCTCGTGACAGAGTTCCCCCGCTGTGCCCCCACCTTCTTGCGCTGGCTAACCCAGAGGAGGGCCTGGCTCCTCGTCGCCTTGTGCCTCCTCAGCGAGTGCTTGCTCTGTTTCTGGTACCTTCGCTTGGGCCCCGACTATCTGGTGTCTGACTACAAGGCACTGCCCACTGAAATTCTGCTTGTGTGTAACACGGAGTCCTGGTTTGCCTTTGCCCTCATGCACGGCTACAACGGCTGCTTAGCCTTTGTCTGCCTCCTGTGCACGTTCATGGTCCAGACTGCTGGTAAGAAGTACAATATCGCCCGGGGGATCACATTCACCATCCTGATCTATTTCATCATCTGGATCTTCTTCATTGCCATTTTTGTCACGCTGAAGACAGTCCTCAGGTCTGTTACTCAGATCGGTACCATTCTGACAACCTGTCTGGGTATCTTGGGCATCTACTATATCCCTAAATGCTACATCATCTTGCTTAGACCTGATATGAACACAGTGGATTATTTCTAGAACTCTATCAAAGAGGAGCCTGAGGAAGACTCAATAAACAGACAATAAACCAGATCCCTTGTCACCAGCTCCTCAGTAGCAGTTGGCTCTATTTTAATGAGATAATTCTGTTTATGATGACTATAAGCTATGGTCCCAGACACAAGCACCATATAAAACACAACCCTATCCAGTAGGCTGGACACTAAGAGCAGAATTTTTAAGCTGCAAAAGCACAGGGCTCTACTCAATGAGCTACAGCAAAATGCCCCCAGCAGAGTAGTATCCACCCTCTCCGTACACAAACTGAAGCACAAGGAAACAACTATGTTCAGATCAAGAAAGGCTGACTATTTTGACTCTTAAATAAAAGACTGAAAGGCTAAGCAAAGCTTCTGATGACAAACATTGCTCTTTTTGTTCATGTCATCAGTACCCCGAGATAAGAACCATAAGAACCGGCCCTTACTCATCACTGAGTGTTGAAACAAAACACAAACAAGAACTTGCACTTCTCAAGAGATTTCACAGTTTCATGCCAAGTGAGACTAATTGTAGTTATTCAAGCCAGAATCTCAGTAAAGGTAAAACTGAGATTTCTTTTTCAGATAAATTATACTGTAAAAGTTTAGATATCCTAATGGAAATATTTATCAGATTTCACACTTCTTTTCAGTTTTGGTACCATTGTCATGAAACAAAAAGCTGAATTTTCCAAAGCCAACGTTTAAATTTTTAAATTTCTGTTAAGTAATGTGTTCTATAGAAAACATTTCTTTTTTAATTTTCTTGACTACTTTGTCACAAAATCTGTAGAAACCATTCTGATATGTAAAGGTAGCTGTATGCACAATATAAAGAGTGTATTACCCATGCAAATTTTGACTCATTTGTGTTTCATGAACATGTGCTTGCAAAAACATGGAAATAAGGACAAGTCACACGGAAATGTATAGCATGCAAATCACACTATTCAAAGTGAGAGCAAAACCACCCAAAGATCACCAGAGAGAAACATTTCTTACCTGGTGGGACATTTTGCATAGGGGACAAAATAAATCAAAAGCTTTGAGGAGTAAGAAATCTCTCTAATCTGTATTCATACGTGTTTCATGGCCCCTGTTCACTGAACAGCAGGAGAATCCTTAATGATTTGCCCCATTAAGCATCTGATTTACAAGAACAAGTAGTAATGATAGTTTCCGAAGGGACAATAAAGAAATACACAAGGAAAACATAGACTAGCTCCCTCAAAAAAGGTGCTTGCTAACTAGAACCAGTTAATATCTAAGTTTATATTATGAAGGTGTAAGTTACTGAACAAATGATCCTCTGAAGTGCTGTGCAGAGGTTCAACGAAGCGTATGGGTCTAACCTGTAAATGTTACAAGCTCTTTGCCACTAGGGAGTATCGTATAACAAGAATTTCACAAACCTATTTTTGTGTATGCAAAAATCACCTCTAATTGTCAAGTCTACCTGCTTGTATCAGACTCCCCTCACTGCCCGTTAACCACAGACACACCCTCTAGACAGGACTTTCTGCACAGATTAATTACTAGAATCAAACCTGAACAAAGACAAAAGAAAACACCCCTTATTTCCATTACTCTTCTCTGTAACTACCTTTACATTTCCTAGCAACGGAATTGGCCCTTCCATACAACACTGGATGTGTCTCTTTTCTTGAAAGTGTCACAAATCAATTAGGGCTGCTTAAAGCCGGGGAAAAGATTTGGGATTCTAACCCACAGCAGGTCCTTTCTGCAGTGCAGCTGTGTCTGACAGGGCCTGGCCTGGCTGCGTGACAACAAAGCACAAAGAAATTGTGTCAGTGTAGAAGTGGCAAACCAAGAAAGGTAAAAATAGAAAAATTTCCACATTATTTCACATTACCACCAAACAGTAGCAAGTCACATCACAAAGATCATTTCCCTACCCACTCTGACAAGCAACTATAATGCTCTACACTTCAAGTTTTTTCATCTATCCACTATGTGGTTAACTTATCCATTCAGCTCAAGAATTTGCAAATTAATCTAAACCAGTGAATAGTTTTATTCTTAAAAAAAAGAGCTTCTTGGTGCACTGCAAAGCAAGCTGTCCTAAATTTCTGTGGCTACCTGTATATAAAATTCTCCTAGCATACTTGAGGAAAAATGTGAAACATTTGACAAAAGTAATCCTCAGTGTGATTAAAGATAGCAAAAATCTGACCTGAAGACTGGAAGTCCTTGTTTCTGGATACTGCAGCAAGTCTCCATGAGCATACTGTTGTACCTGAGAATCTCACTCCTCACTTTAGCACTGTGATTTCAGAGCAGAGAACCATCAAGTAACTTTTAACCATCACTCCAGAAATAGAGAAGGAAAAAAAACCAGATTTACCTCTGTTGCTTCTCTTTCTGGCAGCAGAGCTAGAGCCATGATAGACTTGATTTTTCTTTTCCTTTAGGGCAAGAGGGGTGGGGAAAGAGGGAGGAAGGTCAAAATAGCTGATTAAATTGTTCAACCAGTTCAACTCACCTGAAAGCAATTCATACGAGGTCAGCTGGAGTCCATCAGGCCCTGCAGTAAAAAGGCTGCAAGAGCACATCAAAACTCTGATCCTTTAATATTCACCTCGCTGGGAAAATGCTGGCTAGACCATTTTGCATCCTATGTAAACAAACAGGGCTTGAAAAGGGGAACATGGGAAACTCTGCAAGACTTTCTCATAGGCTCTAATATAAATGTGCCACAGAATTGCACTGTTTATAATGGGTGTCTCCCTAATAACTACAATTTTGTCTCTCCCTTGCTGCTTGATCTCTGCCAGCTAAGAAAAGGGAACCTGTCTCATCAAGCTGTGGTTGTTCTTTGTACATGAACCACAAGGACCTTACAGGGAGGCTGCGTGTCCTTATGTTGCATGACAAATACACCGTGGTTTAAGGCTTACCAGTTAGTCTGCAAAGTGGTGTCCTACTGATCCTAGCTTGGCTCTGCTAGAGTTTGTGCACAGAGTCCAGAAAAAGGAAATATTCACATGAAACAGCTTGAATACACTGATGGATTCTACAAGCAGATTCATCTCCTGGGTCTGCAGGCAGGAAAATGTGTTCCAGCTCATGTCTTTGTAACAGCACTTATCCTCCAGCTGTCTTTTACTTCCACAAACTTTCTTCAGCCTCTCCTTTATACCTACTCCTGCCAAGCTGTGAGAGGGAGAAGCTCAGTAATTAAGAGGCAGGGCAATTTAAGGGGAAAGCACAACTTCTGCACCAATATACCAGTCATTAGCTCAAAGCTACAGCACTTCAGGTGAATGGTGGGGTCTGGTGTTGCCAGTCAGATGTCATTAACCTGCACAGAAGAGTCAGGCCTCTGCACTTCAACCATCTGTGACACAGTTTAGCCGGGAACATTTACAGGGTTCCTGTCACACTTTGAACTGTAAGCACTTCTGAAGTACCATTAAATCACAGAACTCCCAGGGGCCCATCATTAGCTCCTGAACAACCTTCTCCTGTCGAGAGGACAAAACTTCAGTGTGAGGGGGGAAAAAAAAAAAAAGAATAAGATTCAACCAATATTTCATCATTCACAAATAAAAGATAAAGCAGTAGTGCAAAGAACTGAAGACATACACTGCAGTTATCACATAAAATTAAAAGCTTTTTAGTGTTTAAAATAGCATTTACACATAAGCAGCTATATATTAACTATACAGACACTTGGGTTTTAATACAATATCTACAAAAAAGAATTCAATTATGCAATAGACATTTAACAGGAACAGTGCAGTCCATGCTAGTAAGAGGTCACTCTTTGAGTAGAACCAATTCTAGAATAGGTGATAGTCTGGATTTTCATTATTTAAAATCATGTAACTTTGTTCCTCTACTGTACATAAAATTCTTTACATGTATTTCTAATCACTGATTAGAATTAATAATTTTAAGTCAATCTTATTACAATCCAGTTAAATGCAAAACAAAAACAATTACATCAACTCATGAGCTGTCAAGTCTCAAGATGGGACTGCCCATTTGAATAGAACAAAAATAATATCAAAAGTCAATGTCTGTGCATCATTGCTTGCCATCCAATATACCTTTGGATAAAGTGTCCAGGGGACTGTTACCTTTGAAAAGCAGATTTATTAACAGGAGGTAAAAGACAATAGCAGTGCTTTTAAGACTATTTGCCATAAAACTTACTCCTCAGAGTGAATATACTGGGTGGGTACACTACCCCTACAGATACTACCTCCTTTGGATAGGAGACGTCATCCCAAACTGTTTTCTCATGATTTTCTGTGATCTTCCAAACATACCTGTTTAACGTCCTTGTTAAAAGCTGTTGGCCAGGTATGCATGAACATTAAGCTCAGCTGCAGAGCACAGGCAGATGTTGAGGGTCTCACTTCCAGAATAAGAACATCAACTATTTAAGGCTCCCGTTACGAGGTTGTTTCAACGCCCTAATAACAAACCCATAACTTCTCATTGTCGTTAGAGGCATGGGTCTTGCATTCTAGAGCCAGCCAGTGCCAGTTTTTCTTAACACTAAAATGAGAAAAAATTCAGGCCCCAGCGAGAGAAACAGACAGTTCTGCAGGACTCCAGCCTTCAAACTTCCTTCTACCTGGCACAGTACTCCTGTTATAAGTAGCTTCATGGGCATCAGTGGCACTTCCTTCTGCAGGCTGTACTGTACCCACCAGGAGAAAGTGGCAGAGTTGGGCCCCAAGGCCCCCCTTCTTGCAAAGACACATGCACATGCATTGAAAGCCAAGGATGGGGTTTGGGAAATCTCCTGTCTTCGTTCACTTTGGAAAATTAGGAGCTAGCAAGGTTTCAGGCCTAACTTTCCATTCACTCAAACCAACCTCTCCGCTGTACACTACAAGGCGGGGAAATCAAGCTTTTGTTTTACACACAGTGGCCATTAGGTATTGCACTGTTCACAGAAGGGTCATTTACATTCTCCTACTGCTCTCTGTAAATAGCAGGTTCTACATGCTCTACAGTATTAACCAACTAACACATCTGTCAGTACATTCAGGGCACTCATTTCTTGCCTGAAACAGCTGCCTCTTCGTGGGCGAAGCTAATTCAGGCTGGATTTAGCAGCCTGATTTCCTCAGCAGGTGACTGCTTTCCCACACCTTACAGACTGTCAGCCTCACTCCAGAGTTACCCACAAACACACAAGTATAGAACACAGTTGTTTCAACATAGCAGCAAAGACCAGCAAGACACAGAACGGTTTCTGCCACCAGCATAACAACAAGACAAAAAAAAACCCCCAGCAGGCGTGTAAACTGCAACTCTTGAAAAGACATAAAGAAATTAAATGTATTTCTTCCATGGGTGAAAGCTCAGCCCCCAGCTTTAATCCCTTTTGGAAATATCTTATTAAAATGACAGTCTTTTCCTCCAGCGCTGTAAGTGCTGCCTTAAGACAAAGTGGGCCAGAAAAAATGTAATATAGCAGAGAGCAGAGAAGTTAAAATTAATAGAAAAGTGGAACGACTAATGATTGTCAGGAAAGTCAGACTCCTTAACAGTGTCTCCTGGAGACATAGCGAAATTACAAAATTATTTTACCCTGATTTATTTCACTGCTTTAAATAATCTTTCAAAATAGGTTACTGAGTTTTTAGTTAGCATCTTTGCCATGTTACTGGGAGGAGGAAAGGAAAAGAAAGGATACTGTTGTGCAGTCAAGCTGTAGGTAGTGCTGTTCTTTTGAAGAAGCCAACTCTGCAATCTATGCTAGCCCAGCAGATGGATTATGACGAAAGCGCTGCTTTCAGGAAACTTTTATGTAGCTTTTTGGGAGATTTTTGTTAATAAAACTGCCTAAAACCACTCAGCTAGCTTAGATGCCCAGTAACTAGAGTACCTAGTCTGAGTGACACAGTTTCTTAAGTGCCTGGCTCCCTTTTGAAAGTGAGACTTAAGTCTCCAATTAACACAGACAGTTGAAAACGTTACTCTGACTTTTGTAAAAGGGATGTGTTTACACACAGACCTGTAATAAGCAAAGAAGTAGTGAAAAATCTATCAGAATGACCAACATACAAAATGGACAGTTTGGTGAGTAATTTTTCAGGGTGACAAAAGGAACATGAACCTACACGTATATAGTGAGAAAAGACTTGTTTTCTTTCGACATTCATATCGGATATTCACACTACCCATGGAACGTAACAAAAAGAAGCTTTTTACCAATGAAGAAAATGCTTATATACAGTAAAGACTGATTTTAAAGCACCTGCCCTAAACCCTGCCAGGAGCAGTATCTCACAAAAGAGGACTTAAGGGAGGCATGGCCCCATGGTCAAATGCCAGTAAGTGGCTGCAGCTTAATGCGTATTTCCCACTAATGAGCCACCATTGGCTGTGGAGTGTGGGTGTGCTCTTACCATGCCCTCATTCAGATACTTTAAAAAAGCTTCTTAAAACATCAGTGAAGGTTCCTGAACATACTTTATCAAGCATCCATAGCCTCAGAGCAAAAAAATACACAGTAATGAAATCTTGGGGATATACAACAGCAGTTGCTTAAGTCAAAGCTCCCCAGCAGGAGCTTTAGCACGGGTCTCGCTCTGTGTCAGGTATAAAGACTGATTCATTGTACCATTTATGAACTGTTCTCAAAACACCCTCTCACCTCTCTGCTAACAGCTAGCCCCCATCTGTGTTCAGAACATGTTCCCTTGGGTAACACTGCAATTGGGATTAGACATCTCCAGGTTTCTGTTTCAAAAAGAGAGAAAGATACTGCTCAGAAATTGAGAATGGAAATGAAGGTGATCAGAATGAATAAGCCATGTCCCAGTGGGAGCCAGGATTTACCTATGTCTCTGCTAAAATGGGATAAATAGAAGGGAAGAGCTGCAGCTATACTGACAGAATGGCATAGCAGCAATTGTCCTATTTCTGTGGAAATGACTTTTAACACCTGTAAGCAAGTGCGTATTATAACCAGAAGGAACAGACACATCTGTTGGCTGGGATGTGACTGAAATGCCCAGGAACGGACTGCAGCTACAAAGTCACTATCATGATACTAAATTAAACAACTTTACAAGTTCTGCACAATGAACACATACAGTAGCAAGACTCCACTACTCCCCTGACAGAATAATATCTAAAAAAAAAGAAAGAGAAAGAAAAAAAAGATTGATTTATACTCCCTAATCAGCAGAAGAAGGTAGGCACAGCTTTGCCTTCTGCTAGGAACTGGTTTGAGCCTGCTCCCTTCCAGGCACGTGTTGTCTGTTCGCTTGTGGGTGCCTTGTCTGCTTAGAGTGCTGACTGATGCATCCAAGAAAGAGCATTACAAGGCAGTATCACAGATACCAGCCAACGGTCATTTTTTCCTTGTAAGAGAAAAAGCAGGGAAAAATAAAAGTGCTACTATGCATTATTGGAAATTTAGAAGTCATGTGAAATAATAGTCCTTGAATCAGCCAAAAAGATACACTAATTGCATTGAAGTAGGTGCCACAATTACCAAAGCTTGTTAAGATGTGAATATACACCAGCCATTCACAATCAAAAACAAGAGGGGAATAAAAAAAAAAGGGGGGATAAGAAAAGATGCCATCAATTTGCTGATATTTAACAATCCCAGGAGATCTTTTTGTTCATTTTTCTGGGGGGGAAGTATGTGTTACGTTTTTTTGTTTTGTTGATTTTTCTGCAACACAATTGCAAACCAGGAAGGTGTGACATGCAAGACAGCCAAGTTTCTTCCATTAAGTGTTTGACAAGGACCAAACTGCCCACCCACACCCGGCCCTTCCCCAAGCAGAGTCTGAAGGCACTTCCTCTCACATGATGTCGACAAAGAATTCACAAGGGTTGCCCATAGCCTTCTGGAAGGACTGCCTGCTCCCCGTCAGCTCCGGAGGAACAGAGCTCAGTTCCCTCACGGGGGGCCCTCCGGGGGGTCCGCTCGTCCCGTAGACTTTGGAGCCCAGCTTGGGGAGATTGTAGAGGGGTGGCACTCCTGGAGGCCCGTAAGAATGGTGGCTGTGGTGGCTTCTCTCGCTGTGGGTGGCAGAGACGTGACTCCGGTGGCTGAGCTGGCTGACAGGCCTCTCCCGACGCACGACGCTGGCGCCGCCCCCGCTGCGGGCGGTGTGGTCAGACTCGCTGCCGCTGCCAGCCGACTTGCGGTCCTTCTCTCTGCCAAGAGCCCTCCTGCTGTTCTCGCTGTTGCTTCGGTTCGAGCCGCTGCTTTTGCTTCCTAAAGCACCGCGAGTGAAAAGGGACACACAGAAAAGCAGAATGAGCTCACGTCCACTGTCGCCTCCCACATCAGCTCCTCCCGAGACCCACAGATCCGGGTACGACCGTTGTAATGGCAACAGTGATGACAAAACCAGGCCTGAAGGTGCTGTTGGTGGCTTATGGGGTTTAGCAATGACAATCGGTAGAACAAAGCTGACAAGGTTGTTGTGCCATGCACAGGTACACGTAGACACCTCACAGTGAAAGCAGCAGCTAGCCTAGAACTACTGGCTGGAAGCCATCTGCTCCGCTGCCACCCCGCTGACTGGAGAGAGGGGAGGAGCAAAAACAGAAGGAAGGAGCAGGCATTTGGGTTTTGACTCAAGCAGACAAGGTTAAATTGAATTGTAACTGTCTCTCTTTGCTATCTGCTATCGGCAAAAACTTTTCAAAAGGAAACTCATTTGCCTTCTCTATCCTCCTTGGGCATACTCCCACTCAGAGCCAAATCACCTGAGGTTAACAGGTGCCCTTTTGCTGGCTTCAGTGGGTAGATTCTCTTAAAATTCATCACTACAGTGTTCTGCTCTTGGAGAATTCTTCAGAAAACAGTTATTTGTTGCTGCTCTACAATGAATCAGTAACGTGCAGGATGTTCCCAGCAGAGGCCACTAAATCAACTCGGAAAAACAAAGGGATGCTGGTGGTGTGTAAGCTGAGCTGTTGCTACATACGGGTTTCACTAAACTTTCAGAACTGATTTGACATGAAAGTTGAAGGTCATGCTCTCTCCTTCCATGAGAGGTATGCTAGGACGATGTCAGGAAACATTTCCAAATTAATTATTCTTTAAAAAAAACCCAACAAAGCAACTCACAGAATATCTCATTAAGTTCATGCCATCTTAGTGGAAGATTGTTTTCCCAAAAAGAATCCCCAGCCAGCAGAATCGGGGACCAGCTTTTGAGTCTGAATGAGCCACCAAGTCACTGGGGTCACCGAAACAGGAAAACCAGAATGACTCTGAGCTGCTCCTTTCTCAAACTACAGATGATCGTCACCTTCCGTCCGCTCCAGCTGATATTCAGAGCAGGCAAATAGAGGAGACAGGGAAATGAGACTGACCTAGTGGAAAGGCTAGATTCCCTGCAGCGTGCAAGAAAAGCTGGGATAGATGGAAAACAGAATACAAAATCACTGGACTTGAAGTTAGTATTCTGAGCCCAGGACTCTGAAGTGGCATTTGCTGACTGTAGCCCCTATCAGCTCTTCTCTGCTCTGGGAAAAGCACTGTCCTGCTTCGTGCCTCAGTTTTCTTCCATCTGTACATGGCATTACTAACACGGGTTCAGCCGCCTCCACCACGTACTAGGAAGGTTCATTAAGGTGACTGTTTTGAAGAGGTAAGGTCCTCCCTGAGTTGTCATTTCAAATGTTTCATAACAATCTTGTAAAACCAAGCAAGAGAGGAGAAACTACTTGTTAGCAGGTTGACTGTTACAGCCTTTGCTCCAAAGAACAACACAGAGATTATCTCCAAGAGGCATTTTTGCAAGCTCTCCAGTGTGGTACGTCATGCACAGTGGAAGAAAATTGACATTTTATTTTAATCCTTCCACAGGTAATATGCCTCTGTCTTTATCTCGTGATGCATTCTGTTGCCACACACCAAAACCCTGCAAAATTTACCCAAAGTCATTATTTCTTGATGCAAGCTCCCCATATACAAGACCTGTCAGTCCCATAGCTTGTGGCTGAGTAAAGATCATGCAGGGGAGAAAGCAAGCTGCACTGAAAGCATATCCTACTGATCTTGAGGGGTCTCCCACAGTCAGTAGGACTGAAACTGCCTTGTGACAATCCTTCACGTTGCTACTCAGACTTCAGTATATCTGGAGTAGCAGCTCTAGCTGACCTGGCAGGACTCTGAGAGGTCAAGTGCTTAATGCAGGTTTCTCATCTCAGAAGAAGCTGGCTTTCTGCAGCTGCACTCCAAGCTGATGACATGACAGAAAGAAAACAGAGAAACCATCTACCATTACGACTCTCTCTCTGAGAATAACCAGCAGCACAGTTATTCTCTGGTCATGCTGAGGATCACCGTCTCCCAGACATGCCTTTAAATCCTGTCACAGAACAATCAGAAAGTCCTTCTAAGCCTTGAGTTTAAATGCCAGCTAACAAGAGTGTCACCTTCTTGGCAGCCAGGGACTGGCCTGTTGTGGAGACACACAGCCCAGCCTAAAGATGAGGTTTGAAATGCTGCTAACTTGACACCACCACAGCAGTGTTTGTTTCCATCTAAACCCAACTTTAAACCTAAGTGTCATACAATGGATTTAAAGAATCTGCACTTCAAGCTGCACTCTGCATTGCCTCAATATATTATCAGCCTTCCCTCTCTATCACTGCTGGACATCAAATCTCCACCCCCTAAAGCCAAGGAGACTCCAGCTGCCTCAATTCTTCATTTCATGGGAACAGAAGTTTCCACATGAATCCTCCCAGACAGGGGCAGGAGAGCCTCCAGAGACAGTGTATAGAGGCTCTGAAGACCCTTCTATTGTTCCTGTCTCAACAAATGACATCCTGTGAGCTTGAACAAATCCCCCCTTCCTACTTCTTTCATCTCTTCAGACCGTAACCTGATGATCTCTCACTATCCACCTGTACAGCAAGCACCTACCAGAACAGGGACACGACTGAGCTAAACACTACAGTAACAGAGATGATATTTTGCAGAGGAGCTGGTCCTCACACCAGCACCATTCCCTACAGCCAACCTGGCCAAGCCTTTAAAAATAACTTACGCCCCGCGTACCACAAGCAGTGACAGATGATGTGGCTCAGATGAAATATGCAGCAACCCAAACTGGAACAGAGCCTTGAACACCACTGCAACACCACACAGAACTTTGCTAGATCTTCCTCCCCATCTGCTGCTTGCCAGAACACAGTCTCAATCTGTCTCTTGACCCAAATCTTAGGCTTTTGGCTGTAATCATCAACAAATAAAAAACACGTGACGTTCACTAGGCTCTGGAACAGTGCTCTTGTTCAACAGATGAATTCAGTTATGACCTAACGTCGCACATAAGAGAGTGACTTCACAAGAAATCCAGTTCTAACACTCTTTATCAAGAGTGACCAACGCAACTTGCGTCCCAGTACTCTTAATACCTGCCAGAGACATCTGAACAAGTGCTCAAGTGTCTTTCAGTAAAAAAAAGTGGAAGGGCACTGAGATCAATCCAATCCATACGGATGACATCAGACTAATAAATTAGGAGCTGGGACTATTTATTTATTTATTTATTTCATGGAGAGCAGTGAGGAGACTGGTGATAGGATTTCCTCATCCGAGCTGACAGGGAGGTATCTGATGCCATTCCCTCTGTAGCTGCTGCAGCAGAGTCACACGGGGGCCAGACAGGTTGATATGCTAATGCCACGCTACTGGACTACTGTGTATTGAGACAAGTTGAGCGTCCAAGACAATTAAAAAAGGAGAAGGAAAAAAAAAAAAAAAGAAAGAAAAAATACAGCTGAACATTTGGGTCACAAGAGTCTAAATGGTCATGCTGTGAATTCATTATTATGGAGGCATTTGAAGCTTACCAATCCCCTAGAGTCAGCCATTCCTCTATGAATCCTTCAGTCTAATGCTTGCTCAGAACAAAACAAGGGAATAACAGTTACAAAACAAGAAACAACACAGAAGTGTAGTTTCCAAAAGAAGAACAAGGAAAGCTTTGAAACCCTTCAAAATTAAACACCTTGGCACCTTTCATAAGGCTCTCTTTAGCCAGTAACACAGGTCGCATGGATAAAATACCATACCTTTCCTATCCCAGCAGCAGAGATCTAATATTCTACTGCCCACAGAACCAGCTGCCAAGAAAAAAATCACATTATTTCCAGGACAATCAGCTTGCAGTTCTAAAACCTCTGGATACCACTGTGAGCTTTCTCACAGTCACTTCTCATTTTGAGATAGGGTGGGAAGCAATAGTGCTAAAATCTTGTTCCCGTTATGAAATTTTTCTGTGCAATTCTGCAAAATCTGACTGGCTGTGGTAAACAGGAAGAAGTTACACCCAAGTTACTGGATGTTAACCACACAGAGAATCCTCACCCTTTCTTCAATGGCAGCATTTCCAAAAGCAACATTCACCCTGGAAGTGATTTTTAAAAAAAAACATTAAAAATCTGTACAGCCAAAAAATACTTAATTTTTATTTACTAAGGTTTAAAAATGAATCACAGAATTATCCTAGGGCAGGAAAGGAGGAGGTCAGGTTTTTAATCCATGCAGTGTTATCTTTTTTTCCCTGTCATACATTACAAAAGGGACTCTCCTCCCTGTGAGCAGTGTTTCAGCCCTGTAAACCATCTGGCTGGCCACCTCATGCTTGTCTCACACAAGCAAAAATAATTATTTTCCTTCCGTACTGAGCACTGAAGTAAAAGCCAAGATCACCTTGGTTCTAATCCCTTTTCCATCAGCAAGGGAACGGCCTGATTTCTAGCAATATCAAGCCACTGCAGCCCCACTGTTGGCAATGGCTGTGAGCTCAAAAAAGGGGGAGCTGTAGTTTATCTGTTTTATCAGGGTGGACAACTGAGTCATTAACGTTGGCCTGATCAGCATTATCTAAGCAGTTCACCGTGTGGTGCTTTTGGGTAAGAAAAGCACAGATATCCATGCCACCGTGGACATGACGAACAGGTTGGCTTAGCTCCCCACTGGCATTTTGCTGGGGGTACAGAACTTCACAAAACTATAAACAGCATGAATTCTGTTCTATTGTACTGACTCAGTTCAAACAATGCTGGCAGTTTCAATACAGAGCTGAAAGGCTAACCCACTCCATCACATACACAAACAGTTGTGAATTAAGTGCAGTCGCATCAAATCCATGCGGGCAGCATACAAAACCACGAGACAGGAGCACAAGACAGGACGAAGGAACTCAAGCAAATGGTTTGGGATAATGACAGTTGGAGAAATAAATACGAGATGAACCATCTTACCTTCACTTTGCTGGCTCCCTGCGCTGCCGCTACCATAGCTAAAGCCTGGGTCTTGGTATGCTGGTGGAAAACATGGAGGGGGCAGAGGATACTGATAGGGGTATCCTTGGCCCAGTGGCCAGGGAGCAGCAGGATGCGGAAGCGGTGCAAGGGTATCCTGATCCGAGGCTCCGCTAGAACCATTGTTAAGGTTCAGTGCAGCCATATCTGGAAAAGAGAGAAAAGCTGAAGGCTCTGTTCTTACCTAGCAGCTGACTCCTGCACATTAACAGTGGCTGACAGAGGACCTAGTGTGGTGAGGGACTAGAGGGACTCAGCCTCCAGAGTTCACTCAAAATATCACACACAGTAGGGCAGACATCAATATTTACCACTGAGCACCAAGGTGCCTCTGCAGTGTTTCTTAAGTCAAGGAGGAACCATCCCCATTTTACAGACTGGAAACTAAGTGTAAGCAGGAAGTCTATGGCATTACCAGAAATAAATCCTGCTTTCCTGAGCCTCAGTGTAATGCCCTATTTGATGAGTTCATCCTTCTCTTCCAAGTGGTCTAATTGCTTGGTCTAAGAGGAAGCAACAATCACTTCTCACGCCACTTCAGAATAATGGCCTGTTCCAGAACACCCATTTGTCCTACAGGATTCTCCTCTGGGCATCCTGCGAGCACAGAACAGACAACACTCACACAGCTTGGCCCTTCACAGATGGGGAACTTACTGCCACAGAGGTCTCCAAAGACATAATAGCACTGTTCCGAGAAGGTGATTTTGTTCACAGTGTGCCTGAGGTAGCCATGTTTTAACATGCTGCTGGCATATTTTCTAGCCTCCCGTCGGTCTTTGAAGCCTTCCACGTGTGTGTAAAGCCAGTCAACCACATCTGCTCCTAAAATGAGAACAAGAAGAGGAGACACAGGATCATCCGAGCCAAAGTGATCTTTTTTGGGTTTTTTTAAATCTTCACATTATCACACAACCCACTAGTACTACTGTGCCAGGTACTGAAAGCAAATATGAATATGTAGCAATCTTGCTGCCAAGAGCTTAAAATATTATTTTCACAACTCAGCCTAACTGCTAAATTAGTTACCACCAAACATCAAGAAGGAAAGCAAAGAATTACCTTGCATCCAGTTGAACACCACATTAACAGTGACACCAAATACACACAAAGAAAACGTTACAGTTACACTGTTCAACCCCTTCTGAGTTCCAGTAATGAAAACGACACAGGATTTACAGAACACAAGTGACTGAGAGAGTCATCCTCCTCAAGAGGCAGATGTTAAGATCTGGGTTCCAATCCCTTTCTCAGCAAAAAGTAACTACAGCCTAGACTGACTGGATGTTAGCACAGTTCAGGTCACAGGACAGTCAGAATCAAAGGTAGACTAGTTGTGGTAATTTTAAGTGTAATTAAGATGCTTTATTAAGGTCGTGTGGCTGTCTGGAACTGGAATTCCAAGGATTTTGGTTCTGCTGAACATGGGCAGATTGCTAGAGCCACAAGTAGTTACATGGAAAACCTGAGATGGGTTAAGGACCAGCTGCGTGTGGGCATCAGAAACGTGCAGGATTTTTGGCTGTCCAGGCTCACACAAGAGCTATTTATTTCCTGTCCACACTAGAGTTGTTCACAAATACTAAGACAAGGTAATATAAAGCGGCATAGACAGAAATAAAAAGTTCATTTTTTTCAGTCTATTTCCAAAATGCCACTGTTTTTTCCCCCAGCATTTCTCTGATCTGCTTACCTATCACTGCATTGGAGATGGTAATTTTTAACCACATCCTGTCCCGAATTTCAAGGCCTGAGTCTGGTAGCTGCATAACCTTGACAATAGTAGCCATGTCACTCTTCACAGTTAAGGGAGATTCTTCTAATTCTAAAAGGAAGAAAGGTTACATGCTTCTTTGAAATGAACCGAGTCTGGAAAGAACTTCTCAGCTCCCAATTTGGATGAAAGTTTTCAAGACCGGCTTTACCAGCAGATGCAAAAAAAGACACAAAGGTTCCCAAATGCACCCTCATCAATGGCATAAATTATAGCATTCGTACCAATTCTTGACCATGCTCAGTGCACCCAGTTTAGGCACTGAGGTGCCGAGTCCCTGCATGTCTTGACTTCCCAAAGCAGCTTTAGATCAGCTCTTTCAAGGCACACTGCATTGAGATGTGCAGAAAAGGAAACCCAAGGAGTTCTATGACCGTTGCTTTCCATTTCAGTTTGCCATCAACAGCCCCTACCACCCAATGGTTCAGGGCCATGTATGCAAAACTCTGTAGGAGAAGGGGTTTTGGCTTGTTCGTTAACTCCAGGTTTAATTGTCAGCAATAATCCCCATCTGCATGGAGAGGGATGACGGCCATATCTCAATCAATGTCCGCTTGTCTTTTTAAGATCTGGACATCAGCATAACTGGGGAGAATTGAAATTAGAAAAGAAAGCTTCCATCATCAGGATAAAGGCTAGTGGTTTCCTCCAAAAAAATTCTCCAGGATCCCAATGATGGCAGCCTGACAAGTTAACGAGTCACTTAATCCATCATTACTTTGCCCTGCATCGTTCTTGCAGAACATTTCAAAAAACGCCACTCCTGAATGCCTCAGCAGCCGTCACTGCTCCGTTCCTATTCCACACACCCTTACAGGCAGAGCTGGCTCACCAGAGGCTTCACACTTTCCCAAAACCAGAGCAATAGGGCTGAGATTCACCCTGCTGAACTGAGGTGCCTGCCAAGGAGCCTAGCTCCTTCAGAAACTGCTCTACCACACACAGAGGCAAAGTGGCATCTAATATTGAAAGCCCAGTGGGGTGAAGCTGGGTCCATGAATCTACCAGCCTTCTTGTGTTCTGTGCAGAACTCAGTCATCCTGTTTATATATAAGATGACTCTATTCTCTGGACACAGCACCATCTCCTCAGCCCTAGAAAATTCATGTTGAACACGTGTGTCCTGTGTTTGCAGTGCAGACCCTTCTCCAGCAGGAATTCAGAAACCCTCCTCCCCTCCCTTCTCCCAGCTCCCCGTATCACCCACCTTTCAAACGCACAAGGGAACCAATTTTGTCCTTTCCCAGCAACCCCAAAATTTGATAAAAGGTATAACAAGCATGAAACAATGAAAACTGGAAATGCTTCTTTCAATACATGCACTGCTAATATGCATGAAAACATCCCAGATCATCTATGCATGCGGTTCCAATACTTACAAAGTTCAAATAAACACTGAAATTTTGCTCTTGCTTTAAGTTAGTTTGGTTAGTGGCAAAAAGCAACATGTTTGTTTGAGGGGAAAAAAAAAATACAAACCAACAAACCAATACTCAAGGGAAGTACGTGGGGAGCAATAAATTGTATTTTCTTGGAGACTTGCAATCTGCAGATAAAGAACACCACTGGCCAAATGACCATTAGTATTTTCTAAGTCTGCTAGTTGCTGTAAAAATATGAAAAATTTTGAGATGCATCTAAAATGCACCCACTCTGGTCTGAACTCAGTCAAGTGTGGGCCTGACTACCTGACCACCTGTACAGGTATGTGCAAATCTGGGGAACACACAGACAGTAACTCCTTTCTGGGGAACCAGATCTACCACAGAGCTCTTTCTCAGGGCTTTGGTTATTGGCTGTGAGTGGCATTTTTTCCCATTAATAAATGGTATAAATGGTAATAAAAGAGGCGTATGCTCCACGAAAATTAAGTCCTACCACATGTAATACCACCATTGGCTTGTATCCTTATTTGAATAAGGAAACACACATTTGCCCAAAGAAAAAGGCCCCAGGAAATTACACAGTGCCTCAGGCTGAATACTACTAAACAGAAATAGTTTGAAGTCTCAATTCAAAATAATCTGAAATTCATGCAAGAGAAAAAGAGAACTCCCAACAGTGTCACTGGACTGCATTTTGAAACAGCAAGACTTTCAAGAAACACTGAAACACTTGAAGTTAATCTCATGGAATAGGACAGCAGTACTTTGCAGAAAGGGGTTCTGGAGTGGCAAAACAGGGGCTAGAAAAAATCGACCTTTAGCAAATTAAATGAGGAGCAGAGTTTGCACTGACTGAGACAGCGAGCCCAACACTCACAAACCACTAAGAGAGAATATTCTCCTGCATCAGCCAGAACACTGCTGGAGAACAAGATACTTTTTAAAGCAATAATTACTATGAAACTCCTCAGTCTGCCTTGGTTTGCATAGTCCTGTTTTTGAAGAAAGGCACCTGAGAAAACCCTGAGCTAACAGAGCTAACACAGAATAATTCCTACTGTGTGGTGGTGATTTGTATGGCCCCAAAATGTCAGCTACTTTAATCACTAGCACCGATGTGATGGTGGCTGTGCACATGCTTCAGGTATCAGAACTTCACTTTTGATCCAGAGGCCAGAGAGCAAAGGAATGCTAGTGAGAAGGAAAGCAGTTATTCAGTCCATTCCCACTGTCCTGGCCTCGCTATACAAACAGGAAACCAGCAGACATTCACAATACTTAAAACAAGGAACCATGAAGCAGACTGCTCTAAGATGACTCCGTTAACTCACTGCTTCCACTCCCATGGCCAGACACTGCAGAAGAGATACTCTATTTGCTTCAAATGCCAGTGACTCTAGCCTCAGAGGAACATGAAAATTTAAAAAGCCCCATTTTACATGAAGCTCTGAGATGTCAATGCGCAGTCTCTCCTCGCTTCTCCCTCTCTTCCTCTGTTCCTCCCTAACCTTGTCTTTCCTGCCCAAGAGGTTCACACAACAGGTGCTCTTTGTACCTAGGGCCCTGAGGTGCTGCCTCCCGTGCTCAGGGCGAGCGTGTGACTGGGCTGAACTGAAGGAAGGAGTGTTAAGCAGAAGGTCACAATAAAGGTCAGAGGTACTCCACGTTTTCTTGCATTCAGGAAAGGCAACATTGTAAGTCACTGGCATAGAAATGAGAAGCTGTCTCAGAAACGTGGTTCTGCTCCCAAATAACCTTTATTTTAAAAGTATGCTTGAGAGGACGTCTGTGTTCCACACTTCCCAATCACATTGCTAATATCAAGGCACACGATACATGAATAGTTCAAGAGGAACGCAGAGTAACAGACTCTTGTTTGACAGCAATCAGCACATACATTTGATTCCAGCAATCTTTAGTACCTGTAAGGCTGAAAACACATCTCAAGATAAAGCAGTCATCAGGGAAGTGTTTCACTTTCTTTCTGCTGCAGATGTATTTCCCCTTCAGTGGTGCTACCTACTACCTACAGAGGCACTGAGCTAAACACCTACAGAGAGGATAACCACCCTTTCAATTCAAGGTGAGGTGTAACTCCAGGAACTATGTGCTCATAAAATCTGAGAGAGGATAGAAGGAAAAGAGGCAGACACCTATATAGTGTGATAGGACTTGAGTGGTCCCTGCAAGTGCAAGTTTCACGCTCCAGCCATGCACTTCGCCGAGGAAGATTCTGTTGCTAAACACCAACACCACAGTGGTCTTTAAAATCCTGGACATGTTTTCTTGTTCGTTTTGGTTTGTTGTGTTTTCTAAAGGATATCCTCCCTTTCTCGTGGGGAAAAAAAAAAAAAATCTTAAAAAATTAAAAAAGTTACTCAGTCCTAAATTTAGACTGCAGATCTGGCAGACACTTAACCATCCCTTGTTAATTATGCAAGCGTTTATCTGGCTTTCAATTAATGTATCCTGAGGTAGCATTGTTCCATGATTGAGCGAATCTCCTGAGAACTTTAAAGCCACTTCAAGATTTCTATGCCTTATATAAACAAATATAATAAATCTCCTTGCTGCAGATGAACAAATCTGATGGAAAGGCTGCATCTCTAGAGAAATTCTTCCATATTAATATTACAGGAAACAAACACTTAATGAGATGTAAAGTACCTCAAAACTTTTACGTCAAGTAAGCAGAAGTGCTGTTTTAAATATGAACACTTTCCTGAACCAGGACTTCAGTGGACAGTGTTCTCAGAGACACATGCTCCTTGTTTCTTTGTCTTGCCTTACTGCCATGTATTTCAACCCAAATGCTAGCTTTTATCCCATGCCTACCTCAGAAAGCAAAGGAAGAGTAAAAGAAAGGAAGAGTTTATATTCTTTAAACAAAAATCTCCAAGATAAGGAATCGTGACAACTTGTTGGTTACATGGATATGGCTGGTTTAGAGACTGCCACAGACAGACAAAGCAGGAGAGAAGGCTGAACTCTAACTATAATTTCATGTGTGACATTTGGTTTTTTCCCTGTTCAATAAAAAAGTATAAAAGAGTATAAAAGAAGGCTATGCAAATAAGACTTCCTAAGCAATACGCTAACATTATTATCCAGTGGCATCTATCTGAATTATTTAAATTTATGGAAAAAAAAACAGTCAAATGTAAGGAGGAAGCTCCAACACTCATCCGAGGGGATAAAGTTGGAAGCCTGCCTTGTAACTTTAAAAGGGACCAGAAGCCACCTCTTCCTGAGTGTGAACCCTGGCAAAACACCACTGCGTTAACTTCTGACCTTAGGAAAAAGGTTTTATGCTCCCCAAGAATAACAAATATAAGAAAGCATTCGAGAGTTCTGTGGCGGCTGTCGTTTTCATCGTGCTTGTGGCTGGGGTCGGGTTTGTGCACAGCTCTGCACTGCTGGCCCCGAGCAGAAGGCACCTGCCCTGGGCTGGCAGCAGTGTGACTTACTTTCCGAATCGGGAATTGAGCTTGTTAGTGAGGAGCTGGTAGATGTGGTGATGCTCATGGAGGGGCTCATACCGTAACGGGGGTACGCTCCCGTCATGGCTGTGGTATGAGAGATCCACGCTGCAGGGTCAATTGGCCTCACTGGTTCAGCTGCAAAACAACCAGAAAGGGAGAAAAAGACAAATTGGATCAGCTTTGCTGTAAATACTAAGACCTAGAGTAAGAAGGAATTTTTTGGGGGTGCACAAGTCCTTGCCATTCTGGTAGTACACCTGAGGTCGCCCCACCGCAAGGGAACAAAAAGCACCTTGTCAGCAGTAGCTGGTTTTCTCTAGCAATGGCCTCACCAGCCTGATAGAATAAACCCACGACACTCCCTCTAACTGCAGTAGGAGTCAAACAGTTCTCCTTGTGGGAAAGAAGCTCCCACTCCAGTCTTGGCTCTAAAATAACCACTCAGAGAGAAAGGGAATCTTCTGCTGAAGGTGAATCAGAACTGTAACTCTAGAGCTCTGTATTTGCAGAGATCAGGTATCACAGAATTCACCTCTCAGCAGCCATAATGAAACTTTTTAGGACTGGAATAGTCTTGCAAAATAAATAGGCAGGCCATATAAAGACCATTTGAAGAGACTGGTGTCAGAGAAGGGTGAAAATTACACTCAGACCTTAAGAAAAGCCACATAGCTTTTAAAGTTGGGAATAGAACTCGACTTTCCCCATAATCTCAATTACTTCTTTTCTTCTGAATTATAGTGGCTGTTGTTCCATTGCCTTAAAACCAGAAATTATGTAAAAGAGCTCTGCCTATGTTAGGTGTTTCCACAAAACATCCCACACATTATTGCAACCGGTTTAGCCTACAACAGATAGACTGCTGTTTGCCTGGGATAACAACGCATGCCTTCGCTGAACAAAGGGCAAACTGATACACAAGCTCTCCCTGGAGAAAATATGAAATATGTGATTTTTGATTATGCTGATTTTCCTAAGGACTTCACTGAGTGAGCTTCCATAGTCTGGGTGAGTCTACTGCATTAATTTTAGTGGACAGTGCTATCCTCATCTTGGAAGGAGCAGGAACAAGCTGCTTCAATACCACAAGCAGGGCACTCGCCAGCAGGAGGCAGCTGGGTTTGACACAGGAGCACACATATTTTATCCCTACTGAAAGGTTTATTAAGCCGGAAGTTTTAAAACAGGATCATTTTCGAGAGGTTTTACATATACCAAACAATGTTGCTGGCCTCAAATATTAAAAATACACAGTTTAAATTCTAAGAAGTGAACATGTGACAAAATGAGGCTTTTTAACACTTAAGCATCCTCTAAGCTTTCTATCAACTGAAAGGATTAAGATCACAAGGATATACCCACCAAAAGGTTAAGAGCTTGATCCAATGCCAAGTGAATCAAAACTCCCATGACTTCAGTGGGCACTGGAGTCTCAGAAAGAGTATCTTAAACTCCTGCCTCCCAAAACAAACAGCAAAAGACCAATACAACCAAACTTAAAAAGTGTCAAACTTGTAGAGAATGAAAATATGTTAGAAGCCAAAATAGCTGAAAATATTCTAGACCTTGAGGGCTCCACAGGAACCCAGCAAAGAGCACAAATACGTACTCACCCCTGGGGATGGTGAAGTAACTCCTGGGAGTAGGGTCCCAGCATTTGGCTACTGTTAGGCTGATAGGTCTAGGAAGAAAGAAAACAAGGGTGAGTCTTAACTCTCCCTACAGCAGTTGTAGCTACTACAATAAACTCTGAAACAAACTTATTCCTATTCAACAGTTGCAAAGGACATTCTGAGAAGGTTTTGGAGATGCTTGTTGAAGTATACTCAGTACAAACCAGTATCAGAATGTTTCTGGGTTTGCATAGATCATGCTGAAATCTGTCTCCTCATCAGCTCTTGAGATATTAAAACACTCACTGTATAAACAAACAGTGCTACCGAAACCAGGCCAACTCCTCATTCGTGCCAGTTTTGGCTGGTACACTGGAACCGGTCTCACCAATTCATCATTCACACTGAGGAGTTCAGAGTTGAGATCAGCAGTCACACTGGTTTCTTCTTGAGATCAAAATGGTGATTTCACTGAGGTTTGCCCAATACCAATAACTGCATCTGGAGGATAAGTAGCAAGAGATTTTGTAATATGCTCACCCTGGTTTGGAGACTATTTCCCGTAAAACCCGTACTGCGTCATCATTGCTCATGTTCTCAAAATTGACATCATTCACCTGAAACGTTGCAAAAAGCAGAAGTCAGGCTTTGCAACAGGAAAGTTAAAGACATTTTAATTATTTGTTTCCAAATTTATTTGCCTTGTAACTGTCTCCATTCCTTTGAGCAGCTGCAAAAATACTGTTTCTCAGAGCACATCAACTATCCAGCAGAGTTTGCAAAGAATTATGGATTTAAGTGATAGCAGTCTTTGTGAGACATTTCTCTGAGTATGAATGAATTCTGTTAACTGATTTCTAAGGCCGTGGATCTGGTGGGATGACTGAGCTGAGCCACCACCGTACAAGCCAGCAGCATGTATTTTTGGACAGAGACCAACCTGCAGAAGCATGTCTCCTGGTTCAATTCGGCCATCTGCTGCCACAGCCCCTCCTTTCATAATAGAACCGATGTATATGCCACCATCACCCCGGTCATTGCTCTGTCCTACAATGCTGATTCCCAGGAAGTTATATTTCTCTATACAGAAAGAAAGTGGAGGGTGGAGAGGGGAAAAAAAAAAAAAGCAAACAGAGTGATTGGAATGATAGTGAAGAGCTACTTCAGTCTTGAAAAATCAGTTCTCTCAACACACATCAGCTGGGCCATGTTTGACTTACAATTATCTCAGGTTACCCTACTGGCGTCTGTCTGCCTGGCACCTTCAGGGAAAGGCAGCAGGGAAGTGCTGCTAAAGACATTATTTTTTCATGAAGGAAACTGAAAAGTTACATTCAAAAAAAATCAGCAAGAGAAACGACATTGAAAAGACATGTCTACACCTAGAAATTAGGCACCCGATCAGCATTAGGCAATGTTTTTTCCACACAGAGTGGCTGGAAGGATTTGTTGCTACTGAAAGGTGCTGAACTGGCAGTCCTGCACATTTCTATCTGGCTAAACAATGAAATGCATGAGCAGCAGAAACACAACACTCCAGTGCCCTTCTACTCTTGCTCCTAATAGTGTCCGACCCCTTACCATACCCACAAATAAGAGCAGAACTCCATATCCTGGGGTTCCAGCTCCTTCCCTGGGTTTCTTGGGAAGAACACTGATCTGCTTGTGCAAACAGCTCAGAACTATCCAGTGCTGGACTAGAGCCCAGGCACAGCTGACAGAGTTGCATCCTTTCAAATCAAGGAACTTTCTACTGGCTTCAGGGGCTACTATACCATAACAAAAACCATCTGCATCACTTGAAATTCATCATAAAAAACGTTGCTTATCCTCTTACCCATGTTGAGTGTGACAGTGATGATATTTAGTGACATAGTAGAATCGGTGATGCTGCTGAACGAAGACGACTGCAAAATACAACAGAAAATTCTGTTTTAAATGGCTCAGAAGAAGACAGTAAAAATAACTATTGAGGATTAATTCATCGGGAACTGATTAATAGGTTTGGAAGGCATCCTGAAACCATTGTGGCCTCCTCAAAATTATTCTTCATTTAGAATCTGTAAGGAAAAAAAAAATCTGCACTTTCTCCAAAGATTTGTTTACGAAACACACAGAAGTTCCTATATTGAGGTTTTTCAACTGAACTTCAAATTGAATCAGTTCTGCTTCCTGACTACATGACTGACAGGCAGACATTTAAATACTAAAGTGCCCGGTGCAGTGTGAATTATTACATCCACAGCTCCTCCCTAAAGAGTGAACAACACATGATCCTTCAGGAAATGAGTAGGGAGACACTCCCCCGCCTCCAAAATATCCAAAATAAAATACAAATGTGCTTATCAAATATCTGTAAAGCACTACTTTGGTTCTTGTTATAAAATGTATGCATACTCATTCTTTAATCTGTGAAGACTGATATTTACAGGAGAACAAAACAGTTACTTCAAGAAGTACATCGTTTGGACCATCCTCATTCTACAAGCACAGGAAAGGGGAAAAGGTTTGTGATTTCCCACAAACGTAGGTTTCTCCTTTCAGCAGAACGCAAATCTCAACAATTTATACATCAGATGTCTAACACCACGGTCACCCCTTGCTCACATCAGGCAGTAGCATAACGGAGGTTCTCCTGCAGAGGCTGGTCTTGAAAGAAACAACAAGAAATGCAATCACTTAACAGTAAAAGAAGGGAGAACAGGAAAAAATCTTGACTCTAGTGCTGCAGAACTTGAAATGTTAGAGTCTGGAGCCAAAGGGAGCCTTTGCAATGAATTCAGCAGGGTATGGACCTGTTCTGGATCCCTTCCTGATTCACATGCTGCACTCAAAAATCACAGTTCACCTCCTCGGAAAATTATGATGCCAACCTTACCCTGTCAATCTGCCGCATCCTTTGTTTCCTCCTCCTGCGTTTATGCTTCCGTATGAGCCGGGATGAAGTACTTTGCTCAGTGGAGCTACTCAACCTGAGGGAAATTGAGAGCAAATGTCAACTCTGTAAAGCTGAGCCATTTGCATTTCTCTGCACCCTGCCAAAAGAAGGCTCATTCCTTCGAATGCAGGAGAGTGTAAGCCAGACAGACACCATCAGCTGGCTTACACTGTAGTGCTCTGCTTGCTGCTGAACTGCTGCTCAACCCCAGCCCGCACTGCACCTCTGCCTGGGAGCAGAGAGAAGGTCCCAGCTAACCTCCAGCATAGTGGATGTAAATACAGAGAGCATCATTTACTGCCTTGCTTTCTTTTGGGAGCAAGCTGGAGTGCAGCCCACATCTCAACAGGCATAGATCACCCTGATTTAACCACTCAAAGGTCAGAGGTAGCCATCTTCCACTACTTTTAAAGGTGGCTCTGACTCCAGGCCCATCGAAGAAAAATGCACACTACAAAAACAACTGTACGTGAAAAAGTGATTTTAATCTCTGCTCTGAGAGAACAGCAGACAACTTGGAGAATCTCTTAATATTCATTTTTGTGAGTCTTGTCATGATGTTGTTATTTGCTGCTGCTACCTACCCTGTTAACAGGAACTTAACACTGGGGCATGAATTCAATTAAATAAAGTATCGATTGATAATAGCTACTACCAAATAGTGACAGAGGAGCAGTGATTATGATTTACTTTCACATATTCTGTTAGTTTTATTTTGTTGTGGGGTTTTTTTGCCAGGCTCTTCAAACTTGTAGAACCAAAATGTGCCACATTCTACATATAAAAGCTTAAATACCCTAATAGTTAAGAATGTATTCATTCTCATTTTACAGATAGTGGACTGAGACACAGAAAGACAAATGGATTTGCCCAAATTAATTTCAGGAGCCTGGAACAAAGCCTAGATTTCAGAGATACCAGTGTAACACCGCAGAGACATCTCACCTCTATTTATTATGTTAAGAATGGCAAAAAAAGACATAGTAATGCTCCATCATTAACCAAGATTAAAAAAAAATCCAACCCTATACAACACAAGTAATTGAACTGGCACTGTCACAAAGAAAACAGTGCCAGTCTTTCTCCCCAGTCTCCATGTCCCTGTCTTCAAAGTCCTAGCCACATGCAGGAATGCTAGAATACCTCAAGCAAAACTTGGTATCAGCAACTTCAAAAAGGAGCTTGCTGTCATGAGATTACAACCCACCACACTGGGAAACCCATCTTGCATAAAGTAGGTGTGTTTTAGTCAAGCATACTGAGCTGAATATTACAGATGATGGAACTGCTCGGAGGGTGTGAATCTCCTGACATTCTCTTTGAGATCACAAAACTATTTCAGGCATGTTAACCTCACACACTCCTTTTTTCCCTCCCAGCAAGGCAGATTAATTTCAAGAGCCAAGAGGTGGTATTTTCAAAAGAGATCAAAAATTTGATACTTCTCCATTTGTGGAAACAGCCCAGAGCACCTGGTTTTCTGAGGTTTTACCTTTTCAACAGGAAAAATAAAGACATCTCTCAGATGCAGGGCTCCCAAAATTGGACTTGTTCAACATTCACCACTCTTCTTCAAAGTACTGACAAAGACTGACACAAAAAAACTCCTCTTACATTTTACTACCAATATTCTCCTTCTTCCTATTTCCTCTCCAGTTTCACTCTCTCCCTCTCTCAGAACGTCTCATTAGTAGGGTTCAGCTAAAACATTCCAGCACACAACAGTTTAGAGGAATCTAAAGAAAGGCAAGGTGTTTTGCTGACATCACAGCGAACCTGCCTGCTCTTTGAGAACAGCAGCAAAAAATAAGAGGCAAACGACTGGGTGAGCTTTTCTGCCTAAACACAAGTCAAGCAACAAGATCACTTCAAAGGCTATGAGAGAGATGTGTGTGCCCTTCTTCCACTGATTAGAGGATAAATCCTGCACTCTGATCTGCAAGCAAACCCTCTTCTCAGAGGCTTTCCCTGCTGCAGAGAGAACACAAGGGTGTGAAGGCCCTGCTCTTTCACATGATGAGGCAAGACTTTCCACTGGTTTTGGAGCTGAGTTAGTCCATCACAGAAATGATAAAACTGTAAAATTTTATCTGTCCTTTCGGCTACTATAATCACATTCCAAAGTCACTCACGGCATCTAGGCAATTGATTTTCATTGTTTACACACATATTTCACCTCCTGCCATATCATTTTTTTTGGCTTTATCGTAGTGTGCATCACTGAAGGAGTATGCAATATTTCCTGTCACCAACCTTTTTAGAATGGCATCCTCTAATGGTTACTGTGGATAAAGAGAATCCATTAAATTCACACACGTCATTTCATTTATTGTTTCCCATTACTACGTTCCTGAAGTAAGTTCCTTTAAGTTACCAATGTTCATATAGCAGAGAAAGAAAATGGATAGAAAAACTATACTGAAAGCCACACCTGCCTGCAGCAGGAGACCACAGTGGGAATTCACCCAGTAGCAAAGTTCTTCCTCCACCTTCCAGACAATGGGCATTTTATCTGGATAGCAAGTTATGGAAATGAAGGGTAACAGTAAAGTTTCAGACAGCTCACTGAATTTCTTTGTCTTGAGCAGTCTTGGCAGTAATCTGGCATTACTTCATGGCACTTTACATCCCAAGAAGTAAGCAAATTAAAAGCGCCTTCCACTGTATGTTAATACACTTCCTCCATCAGTATTTTTCCTGATCACAGTCAGCATATAATACCTGTTGACTATCAAGGTTGCCTGGTTATGCCAATTTCTTCCTCCTGCTCTAGTGCACATCAATATGGTGTCGCTCAGAAAAACAAAGAATTATTATTTACAGCTTTTAGTCTGATTTTCTACACTTGGACTGGACAAAAAATACCTTTTTCCATCACTGAGTATAGCTGGAAAACAGAACTGCCCTCTGACTGTGAGTCCTTAGAAGGGGTATTTTAAGCTATCATCTAGTACAGGACATAAAAATACTTTCATTACTATCTTTAGAGAGAAATATCAGGGATGAGTTCAAAAAGATGGACTGGAAAAAAAAGAAGAAAAGTCTAAGTACACAGCACAAAGGCAGACAGAACACAGCTGAGGTGATGAAGGTGTGAACAATTCGCTTATGCTAATATCAGCACCTTGTTCCTTCTCCACTTTTGGTCTCCCTATTTACTTTGGCAACTTCAGGTGAGACCACTCTGGAAAATTCATTCACTTTCAATACATGGCCAAAAGTTTAGACTCCTCTGTAAGCAGTGAACATTTTGGATTTTATTTTAAATTAACCCAGCAAAACCAGATTTTATTGGCAAATCTCTGAACTTCTGTTACCAGATGGTAAAACGTGAAAAATTAAGTTCTTTCTGTGGTATTTTTTTCATTCTACTCGGCATTAGACTGGAAGAATGGAAATCAGTTCCTTAGAAAAGCCACAGTTCAGGTTTAGTTCAAGAGGACAGACAATATTTCAGAGAAGTAACTACTTGAGCTAAAACAGCCTCTCACATTAATTGCACAAAACTGATGATCAGAAGGAACTGCAGGAACATTTTTGTGTGCTTACACATTGGCTTCTATACAGATAAACATTAGAAAATGTTACTTATTACACTACAGAAACCATATATAGAGAGCTTGCTCAACTCTTTTTTTTCACCACTTCTTGGGGGAAGCTGGACAATGACTTCAGTTGCCTTAATAAGCCAATGTGTAAGTAGAAGTCAAGAACGCCTGTTTCGGCAAGACTCCCACACCGTGTGAAAGCATATTTGTGAACATCAGGTTTCACAGTCTTTGTGATTTCTTAGAAAGGAGTCAAGCCTGTATCTATTTTCATGTAGCTATGGCACACTTCATCTACTCTTCCTGTAATTTCTTCTAAATCCATAGCCTTAATGCATCCTTGCTGAACCCTTCATAAACACTGCATCTCGTATTTTAGGAGTATCTGGATGCTAAAGAGCAGCTCAAACCTATTCTAATGAGGAGTAATACTTTGATCTCTGAGGAGTAATACTTTGATCTCTGAAGTATCCCCAGAAATGAGTAAAAGTTATTATTACAATCTGATGAACAAAACAAGATAGTATATTTGAGCTTTTGGGCAAAATAAAGTGCAAAGATGAAAAACAAATCTGGAATTATAACTACCGATTTCCTGCACTAGCTACTGGCCAAAACCCTGACTGCACTTCTAAGAGAAAGGCTAATACATCCCACAGAAGATCTTTTTAAAAAGAATAATAATAATAATTTGTCCAATCTACATTGCCCAAAGGAGGAAGAAAAGGTAACAATTTGTTAAAGAAAGCTTATCCGTATAGTTTAAAAAGAACTAATGTTAATTTCTTAAATGAGAAATAAAACACAATTGAGTTATTTTAGTTACATTGAACTGAGAATACTAATTGCAAGTTGCTGACAATAATCCTATAGCTACAGATGTTGTATCTGCCAGACCTTTATTCACTTAACAGAAGACAGAAATAACACTTACTGTAAAGCTCACCATGAGCTCCCTACATCACTATGTACTCAAAATACCACCTACTACCTGCAAATAACACTCATGTTGAGTTATACCATACATTGAAAAGAAAGGAAATAAATTATTACACTTACACTACTTGAAGGGTTCTGTACTGTCCTGTAATATCTGTGAACAAATTCACTGAAACAAAAAATTATTCTTTCTAACTAAATGCAACAGAACTTTCCTGGATTGGAAACCAACCAACTCTGATGCACTGCTTCAAGTTAAAAATAAAATAAACCCATGTCAAACACACACTGTTAGAAAAGCATCCTCAATCTTGCAACCTCTTCACTTCCAAGACAGTAACACATCCTTTACATCTGATTCCTTCTCTCAATGACCTCCTGCACATACAATCTCCTTTACAATGCACCAGAGTTCATCAGCTCTTCTCAAACAAACTTACCCTCTTCAACCTCTTTTTCCCCAGGCCGCTGTCTCCAGCAGATCTGGAGCATGCTCGATTTTCTATTTGGCTGTATTTGCCTCTACAGAAAACTTCTCCCTGCCAGCACAATCTCTCATCTGCTTGAGAACATCATCACGGTAACACAACAGCATACCTTAGAGCATTCCATTTAGTTGTTCTTCCTGACTAGCTGGCCTGGCAGCTATTCTGTGTGCAGAAAGCTTCTGCCCTAGCCTGGAAAGGAAAAGGCCTGCGCAGCAGCTTCGAAGAGTCTCTTCTCAGGTCAGACGCAGGAAGCTTTACTTTATTAATATCAAAAGATTTAGCTGGGTCTAGTATAATGGGTTCAGTGGCCACCCTGGCTGTGCTAATCCTGCCCTACTGCATATCTTGCTGCCATGGAAATGATTAATTTATTTACAAGAAACAACATCGGCTGCAGGGTTGTTGTTGGTTTTGTGGGCTTGATTTTTTTAGGGAGGGAAGGAGGGCTAGAAGCCCTAAAGACTTTAGGAAGGCTTAGAGTTCATTCAGGTTAACTACTGATCCTGCCAACCCTTTATGCACATGAATATCCAGGTGAAGTACAAAGCATCCAGAAGGCTAATTTTCTGTGTCTTCAGGTTGTTGGCAACTTCACTGTAACTGCAAAATAAGTTCTTGAAACTAATTCAGGACCAAATCTTAAATGTTCATTTAGTTATCCTTTCAACCCTTTGGAAACATCCAGCCTTTAAACAGAATTTGAAGAAACTGCTGTTTTAAGCTATGACTAACTGCAAGACAAAATAGATCCACCGAGTTCAAGAAGCTAATAATCTATTTGTAAACACAGCAAATGTATAAGCATCTCCAGGACTATTTGTTCTTTGATGTTTCCATTCTACCTAGAATTTAAGAATATCATCTTGCACCTTATTTGTTTTAGCTACAGATCTCTAGGAACAACCAGAGATCTGTAATCTTGTTGTTCTCTGACAATTAATAGAAATCTTTCATGGGTTCTCATGGCTCATGTGGATGAACAACAGCTCTAGAGACAGTGTTCACAGAATGCTGTCACTGCAGCCGGAAAGGGAAGACTATTAGTTTTGATTGCTTTTACATCTTTAAAAATTTTGAATTCAAGAAATATAAACCTTTCACAGAACAAAAAGATCTTTAAGAATAACAGGGATGTCTTGAAATGGAGTGCTTTTTCACAAAAACCAAGAAATAATTCACATTCTGTCTGCACAAAAAGAAAAAAATAATTAAGTAGTCGTAAATATATGGCATCACAGCCTGCCTTTGCAATAGCATTAACCTTGATGAATTCCCATCCTGCTTATAGGTCTCAGACTGTGCAATTACACAGGAATTCCTTTACAATTCAGCTTTAGTGAAGTGCATACTTATTAGGAATCTATGCTGAAGTTATTTTGTTACAATATTCACATCATTACTTTATAAATAAGTAGAGAGTTGCACATTGCTTTGATCTTAAAATGTGATCATTCTTGCTATTAAAAGGAAAGAGCAGGAACATAATTTTTCTCTTAATTGGAACAGTGGCTATAGGCAGCTTGGAGAGCGACCTCAGTAACTCAGCTTGTTTCTCAGAGCAGGGATTATATACAACATGATGTTACCAACGAATTTTCAGTGCTCAAATCATATGCAGCAGGGGAAAAAAAAAAAAAAAATTAAAAAAGGGGGGAGGAGGGAAATAGAAGGTATAAGCCTTCTCTTCTTGCCCGTCAGCAAGTTTCAGGAAAGCCCAGAAAAACAGTCAAGTGGTTGGGAAACAGATGCCAAGAGTATTTACCAGCTCAGTCACTATGCGGATGCCCTACCTGCTTGTGTTGTCATCATCATCAGAGTCAATGAAGCTGCTGGATTCCAGCTCACTACTCATCATGGTAGAAGAGCTGTCATAGCCAGGAGGGTGCTCACGGTGCCTGTCCAGTTTTGGGTGGCCATTGATCCGAGGGACTGGAAAAAACAAAATAAATGGAGTATTACTTGGCAAAGAGGAAGAGCAAGGAAGAAGTGGCACGGCGAGTAGCATGACATTCACACACAGCTGCAGATAACTCTGCAGGAGGATCCTTATACCAAAACCAAGCTCTTTGCAGAGCCTGATTTCATTCAGCAGCTGGAAAGCGGACTGCCCTGGCTGGCAGTAACCTACCTTTTTCCTAATTTTTTCATTTGTCTATGGCTCTGTTCGTAGGCAAACCATAAATGGGTCGAGACAGAAGTAGCAGGCATGAACACGTACTATAATGGTATAATGGCATCAGAACATCAATTAGAACAGAGAAGTCGATGTCAATAGGAAGGTACATATGAAGATCTTGGAAAAGCAATAGTCAAGGCAATTTGAGTTTGGTATGGATAGGCCTAGCAGCACAGAAAATGTTAATCAACATTCCTTGATGAATTCTACTAATATCTCACCCATAAAACCACCTTTCCCTTGACCTGTGCTAAGTGTTCCTGTCCCCATACCCACGCCACCTTGTCTGGGCAGTACAGCTATCTCAAAGTCACATTGCCTCGACCACTCCACGTGCATGCAATGCTTCGGAACAATTTCTTACTAATCCCCAGCTGTGCCAATGTTGTCAGACACAGAAACATTCCTGCAGATAATCCCCTCAGTACGAATGCCCTTTACTTGAAGGCAGCAGTGATTCATCTTTTTCAAGAGATATTTTATGGATTTTCCTCTGCAAAGCAAGCTCCCCTGCCTGCTTCCTTTCAGGGACCTCTCACTAGAAAACCCATAATCTGTAAGTGCTCTATTTTGCCAAGAATGTTCCTTTCCCCGAAACAAGAGGCTCAACTTGATAAGGCACCTGGTCAAGAAATAAACATAACAGGCTTCAAGGGCAGACTGATGTTTTAAAACACACTCTCCAAACTCCCACACTCTCCACAACTCCCTCCCAGGTCCCGGGGATCTGCCCTTCAATTACAGAATAGAAAACCTTCATAAAGGAGGAATGTCTGCAGTAGGAATTAGACATGATGCTGTGCAACTGTACGCACCAAAAGTTAATTGACAGTTCTTGCCAACTATCAAGGTAACACGGTTTGAAAAACAAGGAGCCACCCTAAATACCTGGCTGTGAAGTCCACCATGGCTAACCGTCACTCCTCTGTTTCAAATTGCTCAGCAGTGAAATAAAAAATCTGATTAGTTTTCTTTCTGCCCGAGGAACGCGGGCCTAATTATTCATGTCCATAAAGGGTTTTAAGAGATTCAGTAAAAGGTAACAGACATATATGAGATCTCCATTTTTTATACATATATCTAAACCATTTCTGCGAAGCAAAATAACTGAAGTATATGGCTGTAACAAATTCTCCTATGTCACTTCCACATCCCATTCTATCACCCAGCTTCTAGGCACATCCATAGGCATACAAAATGGCTGTGAAAACTCTTAAGCTGGCTACCCAAGACTACCACATCTTCTTTCAAGTCATAGAGTAAAACCAAAGCTCCTTCCCCCTTGCAATAGCACCGAGCTTTGGTTTGAAGAGAAGCTCAACAGTACGAACTCTTCACCACCCGGCTCAGAAGTGATACTTGGTTTTCATCCTGCCACATGCTGAAGGGCAGTTGAGATTATACCATTTATTCAAGCCTTGAATCCTCTTCTGAAACTAGCACATACTAGTGATAAAGAGTCAGGGATTGACTGCTGTCCTCTAGGAACTGTCTCAAAGACCAAGGCTGTGTGGTGGTTAAAAAGTTAAGCTTCACAGGTTTCAATTTCAGGCTCTGCCTCCGGGCCTTACTCCTAGCACTTCCACCTCTCACCTCCCTGTGTGTAAAATGGAGACAGAACAGCATTTGCCAGAGATTTTTAGATCACATATTCTACAGTACAGAAATCCTCTACTGGTATAATTTGCTCATCACAACTACCACCATCTGCTCCCAATACTGGGTGGTAACGCTAGACCTCACCGAAAAACCTATTCATCAGTTAACAACAACTCAAGACTTCAGAATGATAACTCCTCATAGACACAGTGGGTAGAAAGCATTTAAAGGCCTGAAATTTCAGTTCTGTCTGAATCAATAAGTGTTCATCAGTTTCCTCAAACTCTGTAAACTGGGAGCTGACTATTAATGTGCTCCTTTCAGTACCACAGATGATTAGGTGAAAAGAAAGTACCTTCAGGAATCGCACATCCACACTTAAATAGTCTCCTAGCTCTGCCTTTAAACTAAAACCTAAGGAGCAGCCAATTATGCTTGCATATGCCAGATGTATACAGATAAAAAGAAACACAAAGGCTGGCCAAATTATACTTCTTCTAAGCTGGCACTAACTAAGCTGGTGTTAGAGATACAGTGGGTTATATTGCATTGTTTCTTCTCATCCGGAACAGGCAACATTGACCTTTGAGAGTCAAGGTTAAGTAATCCAGTCTACAGAGTCCCTGAATGTTCAACCCCAGCTATTTATGCAAAAAAACGCTATTTTTCATTCAAAGCTGCTTTTATCCATAATAAAAACGGGGGGGGGGGACCCCAACCAAAACCAAACAAACAAAAAAGAAGGGAATGACATCCACATTCTAAAGCTGAGAAAACAGCACTTTTCAGCAAATTAACAGGTTTTAGACAGTCAAAGGTCCGTCTTTTAAGACTAAGGAGAAAGTCACAGACCTGAACAATTACAATTCCTCCTTTTCTTACGCCACAAATTCATTTAAGATTTCATATAATGCAACCTAGAGTTCAAAATATTTCACTAGATCTGGAAACCTGGATGCTAATCACAGCATGGGACAAATTCAACTTGATCTCTTCAACCTCAGCTTAAGTATAAAAACAAGTCCAGCCACCTTGTCCATTTATTTTTTGTTTCTAACACAGTGAAACATCAGAAACTGTGGAGCAAATTAAAGCCTCTTATTCCAACAAATTGCATATCCCAAATATGCCTTCAGTGGAAAGCTAACAACTGACATTGGCACCACTATCCAGCAGCCAGATCAAGGAAGCAAAGCATTCCATACTCTGATCGCAGGAACCCCTTGTCTCCCTTCTAAACACACCTAATTCCAGACACAACTGTTGGCTTGCAAGAATATCATCGCAACCAAATCAGTACGTTGGATTACCAGAACACGTGCAACACTATCACACTTACAAGCTCAGCACAGTTTTCTTGACGAGGGAACAGCCACCAAGAAAAGGTGGTGACGTGCAGTGGTTAGTGGCAAAGCACTCATGATTACGAGCAATGATGGACAAGAGACTCTCACTAAATGCAAATCCAACACAGTCCCAAGCAACTTCAAGTTGGTTGCTGATCACTCGATAGTCTTGCTTCCACTGACATCTCCTTTCAATAGGAAGTGACTGCAAATCTTACGAATTTACTAGCTGGCACACAATTTACAACAAATCTATTTGCCCCTTCTGAGTTTTAAATTCGTTTTTCATAGAGGAGCAGTATAAAAGGCTGAATGGATAGATATCAAAACATCAGCTCTGGAGAAAACACGTTTCTCCACTTGAAAAATCCCTTCTGTTTTATTACTGTGCTTGTTTTCCCTGCCCTCCTCTGCTATTCATCACTTGCAACTTATAAAAAGTAATCACATCAATGTTGGGTGATAATGTTGATTTGATTTGGAGAAGCTGACATTAAACAGAGCCCTGATATTAAAAACAAGCCCCTGTCAGAAGCAGTTTCCCCAACTCCAATTGGGTGGGTAGTAGATTACAGAAAACAATAACCTGGATTTTATCCACATTTAACTAGTATAAATAGGAAGCAAATTTAGGCAGTATTCTTCTCTCATCAGAGATAGGTTATTTACATTTGGCTTTGATTATTATTAAGTATACAGCCCAGAAAGAAAGTTGACAGCATGATTTTGTAATATTTCTCTGCAAAACTAGTCTGTTTATGCAGCTGGGGAGGGAGGGCAGGCGCCTCTGGTCATCAATAGGTGGGTTGTCTCAAGTGCTCACTAGAAATCCCCACTCCTGTCTCTCCCATCTCAAGTCATGATTATTAGACAATGCAGATTCTTCATTTCATTCCAAGTGGGTGGTCTAAAAGCTTTCACTCTTGTGGACCTTTTCCACTCTAAAACTCCGTCCGGCATTTACTTCTCTGCTGAGATTTCTGGATGTCATCAATGAGGGAGCACTAAAGGTAGGTATCTACAGCCCACCACCTCTGGAGCAGCCCTTGTGCAGCTGGCAGTGAGGAGTGCTGTGAAACCAGGACATGGTTCAAAGTGTCACAGCTCATCCATCATGGGTTATTTATTCAGAAAATTTTTGCCCTTAAAAGCTCTATGAGCAGATTGCTATTTTATTGAATTTGTGGTCCAGAGTCATTTGCCTAATGCTTTCACTAGATAAAACTCTGTAACTCAGCTAACTTGTTTTTCCTGCCCCTAGCCACTGGACAGCGTGGTCAGCAGTTGTGTAATTTTTCACTCCAAATCTGAATTTTCTTCCTGCTAGCATCTTAAAAGAATGTTCTCATGCTGCCTCTAAGCAATCTTCCTTCAAAATTTAACTTTATATTTACTAAAGAATAAAGTAATTCAGCTGTCAGCCAGCTCTAACTGCTTAGCACTGGGCTCAAATACAAACTTTCTGACTCTGTTGTGTCGTTCTTATAAGAAATGCTCTTCCTCTCCTGCTTGGCTCAGGTGTAGGAAGGATTACAGCACAGTAGGCACATGCAACACGCTGGTTATTTTACAGTCTATGTAACTACTGGCAGGAGCTGAAACCTTCTGGCTTCCCAGAACATCCCACAGCTTAAATTTCCCCACAGTAGATGTTCACTGTTGTTTCAGAGACTATAAACTTAGAAGCCAGGACTTGTGTTCCTATCAGATGGAACAGGACTGCTTAATATCAAGTCTCAAACAGCTTCCTCATTTATTATCAGGTGAATAATTTATCCCACACAAATCTGATCACTTCACAACCGTTATGAAGACTTAATGACCCACATCAATGCTCTATGCTAGTTCTCAGGGGGGAGTTTTCACACAGAGGAAGATTTTAAGACCAGACAGAATTTTTAACCCGCTGAAGGCTGCCTCAAACATGCTGTGCAAAAACATGCCACTGGAGTGTTTTCTTTAGCACCCCACCTTTCAGTGAAATAGCAGTGCCTCTGTTATACTGCTAGATCACCTGCACTAGGCAGTGAAAACGCTGAACTTTTTCACTGGTTTGCTTTCCAACTAAAGCAACAGAGAAAGTTTTAGACAAGTGATGCTTAGTGCTTATGGAGGATTTTCCAGCATCAAGAGAACAATGAGGAATACAGAAGAAGTCAAGGCGTGGAAATGGCATCCATAGGTATTTTCCCCTCAAGCCTACATATTTTCTGTGTTAACAAAAGAATAAAGAAACTGCAGTTTGATCCAATGCCATAGCCTGTATGTGAGAGACATCTGAATGACTGTCTGACCCTGAAGGGATGCACTATTAACTCTGAGGACTCACCAGCCAGAACGTTGCAAACTGTGCTGTAAAATTCACTTGAGAGTCACCAACAACAGCCCTGAGGGCCTCAGGCAATGGAGATGCAGGTTCCATTTATTTCTGTGTAAAGGTAGCAGAGCTCATGCCCGAGAAATCAAGGACAGAGTCAGTGCTGCAGCCTGTAAATCCCAAGGAACACTTAAGAGCAACGTGTTCAACATGGCAGGATCCAAACTCAAGGGACTGGGGAGCATCCAGTTGAGGATTTTATCAATGCTGCAATACATCAGCATGGACATAAACTCCCCAACCCCATTAACAGCCACCCAAACGTTCACATGCCCTTTAGATCCAGTGTGCATTATCTCATTTTTATACCGAGTACCTCAGTTTCCCTGCACAAAACAAGGGCACTGACTGCTTAGAAACTTCAGTTGAAATGAATGTCAATACCTACAGCGATACATGCGGGGCTGGGCTTCTGGATAGCATCTGACTGGTTCCAATGGCCTCATCAGGTGGTGACACCACTTGTGACAATATCTCTTACGGGGAGTGGCTCTCAGAGGGGAACGCTGCTGTGAGTGGAGCTCCTGTTGCCTCTCCTGCTGTGGCTGGCTCCTACCAAAACACTTCAAAAACGTGGGAGTGACCATTTCCCTGCCCACGCTGTGCCCACTTAAGGAAATCCCCAGTGTGCACTGTGACTATCACTCTGTCCAAGTCCAACAGACACATCCAGATGTACATGGAGCTTCCCACAAGTAGTTATTTTTCACACACAGTGCGAGAGAAAAAAAGAGCCAGTTCAGGGCTCCTGCTGGGACAGAAAATTCCATTCCTGAAGACTCAAAGATTATGAAAAAATATATATTTTTTTGCATGCTCTTCCTCCATGACATAATCCCAAGGAAGCCTGTGCCCAAGAGGCAGCGCATCTGGTAAGCAGTGTATCTTGAAGGACTGGGGAAATAGAACAAAAATCATTTGCACTGACTTTGCCATTTGCCACTCTGCCATTTCCACAACACACCTGGCAATCACATCTGCTGGATACAAGTCACTTTTTCACGGATCAGTTCTGAAACACCAAATCCTTTTATAGCCGCATTTTTAATGGGAGTCTGCAATATGACATAGCTCTCTTTATCCCAATAAACCATACATAAACAGACCTCTGGAATTTGCATAATTACTTTTTAGAATATAGTCAGGCTACTAGCAATTATACTGATTTGGGGCTTCTTTTAAACTATCTCTTATTTTAATGTATTATATAGAAAGGTATCTCAGATCTAAATATATGGTTTTCCAGTCTCTCACAAAACTTCTCAAAAAAACCCCCCAAACAGGTATGTATGTTTCTCATAATTAAATTCCACATACTTCTGCTAGTGTCTTTATGAAGAGCAAAATGCTTCTCAGCTTTAACCTGTTGTAAATGCTGATGACAGAACAACTCCACTTGTTTTAGAGAAAGTCTAAGGCAGACGAATTGCACTCTCAGGACACAAACCATTTAAAGCAGCAATACTGTAAAAGTTCACCAGACCTAAATATGGCATCATCATTAAAAATGGTAACACTGACAGGTTTTGTAAAAATCAGAGTTTGGCACATGGCAAACCACAGCCACACTATAGAAACATGTTGGATCTCACACGGGTACATGCTCACATCTAGCTGAGGTTCACTGAGACTTGCATTTTAAAGTCTTCACTTAGAATCGGGGACAGACCATACCTTGGTATCAGGCTGAGGTTTCTGTTCCTTCTGGTGAAATCTCTGTTTGACTTACAATCGACAGAACTTTGTTTTATGTACTTCAAATACTCTCTCAAACCACATGCCCTGGCATCACTCGTGTGTACTTCAATGCCATAGCACAGAAGCAATGTTTGTTGAATTATTAACTACTTACAGAAGGACAAAAGCTTCAGAAACTGTGAACATTTGCAGCTTCTGTGCAATTTAATACAGATTGCAATAGCTCAGCTGCTCTCAAGGTTTAGCCATTCAAACAAAAACGTTTCAGAAACAGTTTTGCATTCTGTGACTGGATCTTCAGGACAAAACAAATACAATACAGCATTAATTTGTGAAGACAGGACACTTAAAAAGATGATCCCTTCCAAGGGATATTACAATTGTGTCATAAACCTTTTTCAACTCCTTACTTCCCTGAGAGTTTTTCATTAGCCTTTCTTGCCAGTTGTTCCTCACAAGCCTAAGGAATTAGGACAAATGCAAGTTGATGATGCTTTGTGTAAATAAGTGTTTGCTTTTAGTGTCATTAACGGCAGCAAGGTTTAATATTACAACGGTCTCAACATTCTCATACGGTGCTACCGCAGATGCTAAATTACTACCTCAAATGCTAAATTTAAAATAGATTTACCCGTATTCGTTCAAAATTTTGACCCGAGCTCTTCAAAAAGGAAATGTTCTCTAACATCATCCAGGTCAGTTTTGTCATCCACCTCAGAGACTGTCCCAGTATTCCGGATCACCTGGGTACGAATGAATCTGTGGGTTTTAACAGGTCTCAATGAAGTTTTAGTACTTCCCAGGAATCGCATTTGGAAAGCGTTACCTTCGCTCCTGGAGAAGTTCACCGTCTCTAATGTCGGAGCAATCTTCTCTCCCCTCAGTCTCCCCGTCAGACTACGGCCTCCTTCAGGCACGCCGGGACCCTTCCCCGGGGAGGGCACCGTCCCCCGCCGCCGGGCCGCTGCCGCCCCGGAGCCGAGCCGAGCCGAGCCGGCGGCGCCGTCCCCCTCCAGCCCCGCGGGGAGCCGCGGGCAGCCCCCCCGGCCCGGCTCCCTGCTCGCTCCGCCGCCGAGCCCCCGGCCGGCTCCGGGAGCCCCCTGTTCCCCCCTCGGGCCCGGGGCAGGGCCGGGCCGCTCTCCCCTCCCCAGAGCGCCGGGCCGGGCGCGGCCGGCGGTTCCCGCCAAGTGCCCTCAGGCTCCCGCAGCCCACAGGCCGCGGCGGGCCGAGAAGGGCCGGCCCGGGGACCGCGGCTCACTGCGGGATCGCCGCTCGCTGACTGCGGGGACCGCGGCTCACTGCGGGATCGCGGGTCGCTGACTGCGGGGACCGCGGCTCACTGCGGGATCGCGGGTCGCTGACTGCGGGGACCGCGGCTCACTGCGGGATCGCCGCTCGCTGACTGCGGGGACCGCGGCTCACTGCGGGTCCCGCGTTACCTCAGCTGCGTGCGGGCACCGACCTTCGAGTTCCTCCATGGAGACTGGAAAGCGCCGGCAGAAGCAAAGCCCTCCCCCGCCAGTGAACGGCTTCGGGGGTGGGCAAGCTACATCTACTCCCGGGGTGACTGGGGGACAAATTATTCTAGGGGAAGCAAGGCTGCCCTTCGGAATGACAGAATGAAAAGGACAGTCCTCCTGACATGGGAGCTGGAGTCGCAGAGGATCGTGTTTCCAGTATCCAAAGAAAACACAAAGCATGTGTTTTAGAGTTGTCTTGTAGGTTCGGCAGACCCACCAGAAAGAATAAGCAAACAAAAAATTCCTCCTGTCCCACCCCTGTCTTCTCATGGGGAAGGAAAGTGAATTTGTCACGTGTAAAGCACTGCCAGGGAAATCAGATTCCAGCAGCAGCATCACACACCGCTCAGAGACAAGACACAGATTTATACGGGGTTTTACAAAATCCTCAAGATTCCTCACAAGCATTAGGTGCAAAAGAAAGTGAACGGCACAGACAAGTTGAGGTGGATGAATGACGGCAGTAATGTATATGTGGGTATTTTGTCTGTCTGCCCCTGCTCCATCTGACAAGGGATTTTGCTGCCTGCAGCAGGACTGCACCTGGAACGCTGCAGTCAAATCTGAATACCACATCAGCAGAAATTCGTTGGCACCTTTAAAGCCACTCCAAACAGCCAAAGCAACCGCCAAAACACTAACACGGAGCTACAGAAGGAAATGGAAAAAGACCTTAAATCTGTGCCTTTTGAACCATGGTGTCACTTTCTAAATTCTTTTCTGCAGGTCACATCCAAGCAACCAAACCCAGTCCTGCTACAGAAATGCAAAGACCCCAACAAAGAAAAAACCTGTATCGACATGCAGTTTCCCTCCCTTTTTCTTTTAAACTCTTAACTTTTCTATAGTGACTTAGTTATATCAAATATAAACATTATTATGTTATTATAATAATTAAATGTATTTATCATACATGGATTTTTAAAGTCTTCTGATTAGCAATGTGTTGGCCTACCTGTGTAAATTAAAACTTCAATTTAGGGTTTTTCCCATATCATTCAATATAAACCAAAAATGGAAGAGAATTGTTCTTTGAGCACTATGAAAAAGGTTCACTCCATTGTTTCCCTAAGAGCCAGTGCACAGCTGGATTCAGCTGGAACTGGAGCGGGTGAACAGATGTGAGGTAAAGAAAAGGGCTTTTAGTCTCATTGTGCAGATCTGAAGAGACACTGACAGCCGAGATCAACATCCGTATTTCTAGATATTCCAACTAAAATACACCTGGCTAATATACTAGATCAGAAGAGCTCACTAGATAATGTTGTCCCCTGTTTATATTTTTTCCCTTTCCTTTTTCCAGCTATATCTTCTCAAATTTTAAACAGAAAAAATGAGTTCAACTTCACAGGTTTCCTGTTTGAACTAGATCTTCTATAGAAAAGCTCCTATATGCTGCTCCAATAGATAAAAGTGGCTTTAGCAGTATGCAAACACACTTCAATTTTAACCGTGTTTTATACCTCCTAAACAGCACCAGCTAGCCTTGAATTCACAGGAAAGGTTTCCTGTGTAATTTCGGTGTGCATTTAAATCCATAAAGTTTTTGTAATCTTTACACAATTAATTCCCTTTTCTAAGTTTTTTTTGATTTAGCTAACATTGTCTGGGGGGACTGGGGGTCAGGAATCATTATTATAATTGAGCAAGCAAACACAAACCATGATTATAGGGGGTTTATTCATAAAATACTCCTAGATAATCCAAGTCCTTAGTCTAAACAAGAATGGTTCTCTGCTCTGGTTCAATGCCTGTCCCACTAATAACCAGGGACTTTCTGCCCTGCTGACCCCCTGCTCCTGTTTCTTCATTAGAGGATGACAGAGTGAACTGAGACTGTCTGACAAAAGCCTTTCAATGTGTCACAGAGATTAGAATAAAGCATACCCTCGGAGGTTAAAATATGTCCTCCTTGACTTTTATCAACAGCAGCGTAGGCCCTGCCTGAGGGACAAAAGCACATCAAAGTACTAAATCAAATAATCCTTGAAAGCAGAAAAGAGTAGAGCAGCATCTGCTCAAGGAAGCTGTAAAGAAGGTTCCGTGACACTGCAGAGAACAAAGGTGAGAGTGTCTCAGGAAGAAGTCATAGCCAAGCTCCCAGTTAAGAGAAAAAACAACAGAGCTTCCAACCCCCACCAATGCAGAAAGTCTTTACCAATTATTACCAGGAAATATGTTACCACTTTTTCAATGAAAACTTGCAACCCCATCTGTGCAGCTCACTGCTGCAGGCAGGGGTTAGAGTCTCCGCTACAAAAGTAGGGAAGAACGTCGAGTATTAATTACATTGTCCACTCCTGCTGGATGCTTGTGCCCATCTGTGTGCTATACCCCTATACCCCAACCTGTGTTTGAAGTTCTCTGGAACCCTTAAAGAGCCCCTCTAATCGCTCTACAGTGCTGAGAGCAAGGCTTCTAGACATCACCACGGGACAGATTACAACCAGTACCAAAGCTCCTGCTCTCCCAGGCACGCAGTCCCACACTGCCCATATCCCACTATGGCCATCTGGTCACTTCAAAACTTCAGGGGCTCACCAGCCACCTCATAGTTGTACATGACAGAGCCTTTCAAAAGCAACAATTGCTGAGCCCTGTATTTTCAGCTACCACTGTTCAAGTTCCCACTGCAATTGTTTTGTAGTCCCAGCCCTTTTTGTTCGGATTCCTTGGCACACACTACGGTAAAGAATACATATACCGCAGCAATGACTGGAAATCTGCAACAGCTCCTCTTCCCAAATACTTGGGGATCTCTAAGTGTGCCCACATTAAGAGCTTCTCAAAGCACAGGTCATTATCCAGCATTTTTCAGCTGGCTGCACAATAGTTAAGTTCACCCCACAGCAAACTCAGTGTTGAAACACTAGTGTCGACACTTGACATCTGCAGACTTGTCAGAAACTGAGCAGTAGCTATAAAACATTCTCCAATGCCAAAGAAAACTTGTCCCTTAATTACCTCCCTAATTAGAGCTTCCACAGTCCCCTTTCCCACTCCTCCTCAGGAAATTACACATGGGAGCTTTGTTCTAGACAGCAAGGGGTCCCAAGAACATGTGCCAGGCAGACCTCCCACGTTTCTAATTAAGATCTTCACTCTACTTTCACTTAATAGGACTTTGTCAACTTTCCAAAGCAACAAGGACTTTTGTTGCTTTAAGAGAGAAAGTGGAGCTCTGACATACTGACAGCTCAACTCTTTCAGACTAATTTTGTATGAAGCTAATGCCAGGGGAGAGATTTGCTACTAATTAGTGTGAAAGGTGATCAGGAAAAGACATATTCCCCAATTCATATAAAAGCATCTTTAGATACAAAGCCTTGCCAAAAAATATTAAATTTCTCCGCATATGTCACCTCCATAGTATAATAATCATTATACCTTAAAATACATATACCCACACACCCAAAGAGGAGGCAACTATGTCCACGCTCACCTCACAGGGCTCATCTTTCTCAGCTGGTTCACTTTATTAACCCCACTGAGAACACAACAGCAGTATCAGAGCAAAACCTCTTTACACTTGCACTCTTGGTGTGTAATCTCATGCCTCAAGTATGAGAATCATACAGCAAATTTAAACTAGGCAATTCCCTGGAGAAAAATTACATCTCTCTCTGTTGATCCTTCACTGTTTGCCCAGCTTTCTGAGCATCCGTGGATGAGAATTAGCATCTGCTTTGCATATACAACATCATACACTGTTCTGCTTCCCATGAGCAAAGAAGAGTCTACCAAAAATTACTAAAAAGGAACACAGTAAGATGAAAATCTTGGAGACCCTATAAACAAGTTGTTTTGCTACAGGTAACAGTTTGGTGCACAAATAACCAAAGCTCTGGCAGAGGATTCACCTAAGTGTAAAGCTTTCCTTAGACTTCACACAGGTGTAAATCGGGTCCAGGAGCAAAGTGCAGAAAGCACCTTCCCCTAGCACCTACCGGACATTCAGTTCAACACAGAATTTGAGCACATAATAGAGGCTGACCAGAATCGTTTGGATTTAAGCATACTTCCTTAAAGTGAGGCAGGTGCTCAGGTGATGAAAGGGCCAACAACAAACCCAAGAGCGTTCCACGGCTGAAGAGGCTCTGCTGATGCTGTGTGTTTGGACATCTACAGCAGGGAAGGAAGGAAACTACACATTGGTGACTGCCCCTCTGGCTCACCTTCCTCCCATTCTCCATTTAAAAGGAAAACTCTTGCTAGGCAGAACTTGTCCAGCTGAATCACTTCTGTTTTCTGATTTCATCAGTTGCACAGTGCTACCAGAGAAAGGCACAGGGCAGATTTAACACCAGTAACAAAGTTCTTCCTCTCAAGTATAGTAAGAACCAGAGTGGTAATTCTTTTGAAACTACAGCCCTTCTCATTTTTCTCCCTATCTCTGCTAGATATTTCACTAAGAAAATTATAAATACACTTCAAGTTTTCCAGACCCTTTTTCCCCTTATGGCTTTCTTAGTGCTGGTATCTGAAATGTCACACACCTTCAAATGCACACTGATGAACAAAGGAGTTTCATTATGTTCCTCAGCCCATCACAATCTCGTTGTGGGTTTAATTTTGAAACCAGAGAAGATAGAAGCATAGGAGCACCCATGGCTGTTCATTGTCTGCACTTAAAATAGCAGCATAACTCAAGGGAAATGGGTGGAAGAGCTTGCAAGTGCCCTAGCCTGTGTTGTTACCAGACTGAATCCCTGGTCTAGTAAATCACAACCTCTGCGCTGCAAAATCCTTTTGCCTTTCCAATGGAAAGAGGTGTGAGAACTCTGTCAGATTACCAGGTGTGTCCCACATCTTCTAGCTACAGTATGCCATCAATATTTATAACGGCCTCTGTTTGTATGTCGATAAATGACCATCAGCAATTCAGCAGAAATAGTTTTTCATATGATGAGTAATCCTGCAACAGTGAAGTAAAACATCAGGCTAGCATTTGTGATCAATCTGCCCACGACACCACACTTTTAATTATCAGTATCGGATAACTGGGTGAGTTTACCAACACCTAGACTCTTCAAATCAAAACTGAACATCTCTGTCAGAAGCCTGCTGCAGTCCAGGCACCGGCTGTCAGACTGAACTAGCTGACAAAGTTTTCCAGTCTGCTGTACAATTAGGAAACAGTTTGTGCAAAGTAAAATGGAGATCAGGACAGAAATGACAAAGAAACTGTTTTAACTCTTCAAGGAAGTCTAAAAGTTGGGTTTTTTCCTAATATCAACAGTAGCCAAAGAGAACAAGCCCCTTTTTCCCATGCCTGTTTTCCCCTGACAGCTTTTGGCTCAGATGTTTCCACTATCAGCTTTTCAGGGCAAAGCATCTGTCTGTTCTGAGCTCTCCATATAATACTTTGCCCTGCAAGCGTTTTGAATAGCTGTCGCTGCAAAACAAAGAGGAAACAAGCTGGCAATAAATATTTTTTAATTCATACAAATGCACAAATACAGAAAAAAGCTTAACCCTTCGGCTTCCTGCCAATTCATTCTTAGCCCTTCTCACACCATTACTCCCAATAATTGGTCTGTGCAAGAACTTTTTTCATTTGAGCCTTAAACTGGTCTTTTTATGAATTAAAACCTGCGGTTTAAGAAGACAGGGAAGATTATGCTTTAAGGACTCCACTGCTATGTAGAATGACTTTTTAGTTCATGGATCTAACCCTTAATGAGAAGGAGTAAAAGGTTGCCTACAACTAATGGTGCCTATGCAGCTCATTACTGAGCATTATTTCAATCTTTCTAGAAGATAAAACCTAAATCCATTTGGGAGATTAAGATGAAATTCTCATCTATTCATGATGGAGCTGTGCAGTGGGGGGCTGGAGGGCACTGAAGTGAAAACTAGTGGCCAACTTAAAACGAAGCTTCTGTCGTGCTCTGAAAACAGGAATGGTCCCCAAATGTCAGGCTGACAGGAGAGAGATTTTTCTGCACAGCTCACAGTTAGAATTCTGCTTTTCTACTTACATTTACTTTGGGACATTTTCATTTTACCTGCATTCCCAACAGATCTTTGTTTTGCTTCCCTGCTGTTCCCTGCTCTGGGGTTTTCCCAAGTCAGAATAAGAACCTCATTCTGTTGGACCTCTCAGTTTCACGGTGATCAGGGATCAGCGGAGTAAGCTTGCTTGACCTGTACAGGCTTTAGCTCAACGTGTCTACATCTCTGCAGTTCCCAAATGGCTCAATAGCACTACTTCTCACTTCACCTTGTTTGAAATGAAGGCTGTAATGCATTGTTTGTTTTTTCTTGTGGAACGAGTACTTCTCTCCCTTGGCAGAGTATCCAGGGATATCCTCGTTGTCAGTGTGATAGTTCTCTGTCATTCACTTCATACCAATCAGGAGCTCAAGCAGTTACAAACACTACACGGTGCACGTTACTGTGCCGCTTGGTGAGCTGGCCGTACTGTACATATATCTTGGCTACTCTGCATAATAATACCTATGGAACAAACCTGTGAGTAATGCAGTGCTCCAGTGAAAATCCCTCATCCTGCCACTCTGCGAACTACTAGAGCTGTAATTTTGGTATTATTTAAACAAGTCTCTACAGCGCAAGATCAAACGCTTTAACTGCATTTCCTCCTTTCTGCAGGGAAAGGAGGATTTATTTTCATAATGACAGGTGAGCACAGAGCTTCTGCCCCTGAAATAGCTGTGAAACAGATGTCACAACCTTGCTGCCCTTCCTCCACCTTCGTCCCCCTTTTCCTATGACCACTCCCCCATTTTACATCCAACTGTGCTACAGACACAGAGGACGTAAAGACTCAGGAGAATGACTCTACTAATGTGTGACCGTTGTTACTAGGAGGAGGCCTTAGACTCCTTCTCCAGGATAAGGGTATTTCACTTCTTTTCATCTTTTTAAGTGGCAGTTCATGATATAGCGCTGGACTCTGCATTTTAGAGACATTGCTTTCAACTGATAATAACACACTGCTGGTTTGGGGTTTTTAAATAAAATATTATGATGACCACAGAAACACTATGGACATTAAACAATACATTTCATGAGACCAAAATGATTCAACAGTTGTCCTTGGTTTATGCACGTTAACAAAACTCACCTCTTCCTCATACGCTGTTTTGAGAACAGGTAACATTTGCCCTACTGAGTGATATGTTCTTGGCTTGACCACAGCCTAGACTGACAGGAGAAGGAGGAAATTTTATCCCATTTCTATCTAAAGGGAAAAGTACCAACTAGTTTCAGACCACCAGAAGGCAGAAACTCCTGTGCTCAAGCAGTACAATATGAGCAGTCGAGACTATGGCCCTAGAGCAGCCGTTCAACAACTGCCTCTTTTGACACAAAAGTCCATGGCACAACATGCACTGCCACTAGTTTAATAAAAACAAATCACCGTTTAACACATTATTAGAAGATTCTGCCTCTTTCTGTGATTTCTCAAAGGAACCTGCAGCAAGAATCATGCAAGGACAGCTCTCTGCTCCAACCACTGAGTAATTTTCAGTCACTCTGAGTCAGTCACAAGTTGGAAGGGTTAAATGAACAGAAAGACACCTGCTTCTAACCCACAGTATATATATGACTGAGGGTTTTCTAACTGGAGGCAAATACTTTAGTGGGTGGAGCTGTGAATAAAGCCTGTGATGGCATCTCTTGGGCCCAAGTATTCCATATTCTGGATAATTTTAAACTCAATGGGTGGCACCTATTAATTCTTAATTAAGCCTGGAAATTCTTGTCTGGCAACAAATGAAAAAAAACCAAGTTTACTTTGATGTACAGACTAGAGGCAAGAGATGAAGTTCTGTAGTTTATAAGTGTACTTTGAGTATATTTATGAATAAAAAAAGATCTTCAGAGCCAATGTGCTCTAGCTATACCAGCATAAAATACAACTGCTGATCCAAGCCTAGAGAAATCAACAAAATATTTCAGAGGATTTTGGCTCAGACCTTGCAATGCTAAAATACTGTCTACACTGCAAACTCCCAACACATCACACAAATAATGTGTTCCACCTTTAAATGAGCAAACTTGAATAATGGAGGCAGCCCAGCCATGACAATATGGAGCCCAGCACTGCGTGTCATTATACCTCTCCAAGCTAATCATCTTCTAATACCACAGAAAGTTCTGTATATCATCAAAAATAATCTCTCTGCCACTTTACTGTAGGTTGTCCAGATCTCTCAGAAAACACTGAGCTTCAAAGAGTTTCAAAGCAATTATCAAATTATTCCATTAAAATAATGTCTCTGAAAGCACGCAAGCAGGCAGACACGCTTCTCTGCTGCTGTATTGATGTAAAAGTCGTTGTTGCTCTGAAAGATGATACGAAAAAATGTTCTTTCTAAATGAAAAAGGGGAAAAATTAAATAGACTCACCATCCTCATGCCCTTCTCTATTTCTCCGCCGATGTCTGTCTCGCCGGTGGCTAATAACTGACTCTGTTCCTGTTTCATTGTCCAGGCCATCCCGGCTGCTGGCAGCATTTGGGCTGTTAGAGAACAAATAGGAAGAAACAGTGGAGTCATCTCTTTTTTTTTTTCTTTTTGATAAAAACAGTTGCAGTTGTGAGCATGTTGGTTTAGAAGCCAAAAAACTATTACGCAGATTAGCTGCAGTCTTGCTGCAGCACTGCAAGCTCCCCCAGGCTGCTCTGCTCACCCCAAAACTACCCGAAGGGTGAAAAGACACTTCGGTATCAGTGCCCTGTTACACAAGTAGTACCAGCATGACATTGAAAAAGCTGCCACAAGACGGTTGCGTGAAATTTCCACAGGGAAAGAAGCCTACTGATGTGCTAAGGAAAGGGATCACTTTAGCACGTGCTGAGATGACAACTAAGTAGAAGACAGCTTTAGGTGCTAACACACTTGCAAAGGAAATGGGAGTTCAGCACAGTCCCAGCGTGGCAGCTTTAACATCACACATTCACACCGTACCTGCCTAACACAAGACCACAGAACACTGGGGGGTTTTTTTGCAAGAACAAAACTTGTTTGACCCTAACACTCCTCTCCACCTCCAAAACAGCCCAAGTTCCCATGCATCTCTCAAACTCTCCCATGCTCATTCTGAAGATCACAGATCCAAGAAATATATACAAGTATGTACGAGCTCCTCTCGTAATGCCGACAGACAACGTGCTCTATCAGGGGCTTATTCTCAAGCCTGTGAATTAAGTTGCCTTTTCTACAACAGCCCAATAAATAAATATTTTTTTTTAAACTAAACCCAGTGTTTCAGCTCACTTCCTTAAGTGCTTGTTCACCCTGAGCAGGTGTGTTTTCCTGACAATACCCAAGCTAGATATGCAGCATGCTGACAGTCAGAGGGCAGAAGCGACAGCTCACTGTGACCACTTCCAATACCGAGCACTGACCCTGAAGGCTGAAGTCTTGCAAGTCACAGCGAAGCTCAAAATAATTATGTGCGTGTCTGTGAAACGTACAAATAGACCCCAGGTCCTTTCCTCATGTTCTCAACTGTGTTTGAAAGCTACACAGATGTGCCAGCACAATATTAATCTAGGAAGTCCCAGTGAAAGACCATTGTGAGCTTTGGGCAAAAAGCAGAAAGATCTTGATGATGATCTCAGTGGCCAGATTTCTTCCACTCTGCTTTTGCGAGGGTTCTATGGGGAGTAACTTTCTCACTATTACAATTAGCCAGAACAAAAGGTTTCAAATAGGCAACAGAGACTTGCCCCCATGATTAAGGGCCACTTTCTGGGATGAATCTAAACAACCAGCCCTGACAGTTCCACACTCTTGAACTTGCAGGCACCAAGGAAGGGCCATTTCTCAGTTCATGGAAAGCAGACTGGTTTTCACTTCTAACTCCAATAGACAAGGCAAGGGCTAACCAAGAGCAGTGGCTGTAGGACAGAACACTGAATATGAATACGTAAGCCTGGTTATTTGCAACCATCTGTTTTCAAGATCTCTGCTGAGGAAAAAAAAAAAAAATTAGTCATGTTAAAGCAGAGTTGGCGGAGCGAAGGGGAAGATGAAGATGCTTTTTTTTCTCCTGCTGACCAGAACTAGCTTAGCTATTTAGTTTTCCCCTCGGGCTCAATCTGTTCTATATCTCTCCACTATTCTTATATTTTATAAGGTACCTTGAAGTGCTCATATGGAAGGAAAGAAGAAAAGCCTCTTGGGAGTGCTGGCAAAGGCCATAGATCATTTTAATGGACTAAATCGTGGAAACTGAGCTAAAGCTCCTTAAAATGCATGATCTGACGTGAGCTAATGCTCTGCTGAGAAAGATTTCCCACAGAACATCTCTGATCATACTCTTCCTCTCTGTCCCATAAATAGCACCCACTTAGAAAGGAGTCCCAATTCACATCTGCCCTTTGCACCTGCTATTTCTGCCTGACATGTCCTACTTACACACACAGAGCACAGAATGGCCACCTCTGTACACACAGCACAGCATCAGTCATTACTGTATCTCTCCTGCAATTCCATGAGGCTGGAGCCAAGAACATTTTACACAGGGAATTAAACCACCAACGATCTAACCAACTGGCCCCATGGGCTTCTGTGGAAGCTGGACCCAGGACTGGTGTATGTGGAAGCACATCTGTATAGCGTCCCATTTCAGGGGACTGCTGAAGAGCCTTCTGCACACCCACACACTTTTCTTTGCACTAATGAAATGTACTGACATGCCCACCACACAGATTAGGAAATCCAGGTTCTTATTCAAGAAAACATTTGACTGCACTTTTTAAGCCCTAATGAAGCTATCACAATGGAAGTATATATTTAAGTGTTGTCACCAGTACGTTTGCATTTCTTGTTTCTGTCCAGTACAACCGAAAAGAGAAAGAGGGTGACAGTTCTAAGGTCGCCCTGTGAGGCTCTCGAACACCTCAGCAGCACCATCTAGTGACTACTGCTCATCCTTTCCACTTCTAAATCGCTTCCCAGGCTAAAAAAGTGGTTTAAGACCCTAACAAAGACTGCAAAAGGATCTCACAGCTGGCTTGTTTCCTCTCTCATTGCTGAGCCAGTTAAATTCAATTTTCAGTGCACGTACCCAAGAGCTGTGTTAGAAAGGTAGCTCAGAGGTCACTATTCTTAACTCATGCACCTCCAGCAGTAAACAAGGAGCAGCCTCACCCATTCAGATGAATGTGGATTTGGCAACCAATAAACAGAAGCAGTGGAGCATTAAATACAGGATGAACTTCAGAACTCTCATCAAGGAGGGAAAAGTACGTTTTCTTTGGATTTAATCAATGATGAAGCAAAATATCACCGCTGTCAGGCAGCCAGCTGAGGTTACCACTTCACCTCTGATAAGGATCTCGTTCCCTTGGATGGTATTGCCTGATGACCTGTCTGCTTCATCTGTTTCTCGTCTTCTTCGTTGTCCAGCAACATTTCTGTTTGTACAATTACACAACACCTAGGCTCAGTTGGGGCTTCTTATATAAATAAGCCCGCAATCAACACTGAAGAAGGAAGACAGGAGATGACAGATCTCCGGTAGTTTGAGTAGCATTTTAAAAAATCTCAGGGGTTTAGGAACCAAGATCATTAAATCACACTTACAGAAGGGGAGGTAATACTTGAGTGTACAGCAATCCTGAAGTGACAGTTGGGAAAGTTACAGGGTTGCACCACTCAAATGGAAATACTATTCAAGGAGACAGCATGCAGAAATGGCACCGAACACACTATTGTGGAATCACCATGCCAAAATCCCAAGAAACATCATTTTCAAAAATTGCTGGAGAATTTTAAGTGGTCAAAAGAGAACTACAGTCATGAGTGAAGCTCTGGAAGTCACATTTTACAATGAAAAACTTGAGCAGCTCAACTTACTTAGTTTATCCAAGTGAAACAAATAATTTCAAAATACAGTGGATTCTTTATCACTTGGAATCTTTAAACCCAGAGTGGGTGTGTTTTAAACTGAAATTCTAATAGTGAAACTGAGTTAAGGGCTTCATGCAGAATAACTGAGTGAGATACTCTGCCCTGTGTTACAGAAATAAATTTAGGTCATCATTAGGCTCTCTTCTGGATCAAAAAAAATGAAACACAACAGCAAAAACCCACTACAAAACGTTAAGACACCCAATTGTGAAGAACCAAAGAAGGCATTAAAGGAGCACAAGTTTTAGTCCAGAAGACACCCCCACAAGCCAGATTCTCTACTGCAGTTTAAAACAAAAAAGAAAAAAGGGGTGAGGGAGAGAGAATGTGGTTTATCTAGGAGGAGAACACAAGCCTGGAAGCATGACCTCCCGTGTTGCTGCTCCTGACTCAGCCTGACCTAAGTTAGGTCACCCCTTGAGGATTCCCACATTTGCTCTGTGATACGAAGACAGCATCACTTGCAGCACTGTGCTGACCGGTGGCATGAAGATACAAGATTTTTAGATCTCTGTGGAAGGCAGCAGGTGCATCAGCAGAGCACAGCTTAAATTTCATCGGTCCGAGTACACACAGTTATTAGCAGTGAGTGGTTCCACAAACACGGACTTGTGCCTAACTTACACTGTAATTATTTTTGAAAATAAAGTTTGATCTTGCAGAGATTAAGTGTCGGTATAGTTCCAGAAGACAAAGAACTAGTTATATTTGCAGGTCATGTGACTGAACTCACACAGGCCTCTCCCAGCCAACATAAAGCAATTCATAAACACACGAGGGCAGTAAAGCCCTTGCATCACACACAGTCAGGCAGGGTTAGTATTTCCCAACATTTCTTATCCCCTCTAGAAGGCATTTATCTGTAAAAGACTCATACACAACACTAAGGGCTCTTCCAGGCAATAGATGCCCCAGAACGCAATGGAAACCCATGATACCAAGCAAATCAAGACCATGTTTTCTTCTCCAAACACAGACTAAAATCACAGCTAGAACCAGGTTCTGCTTTAAATCCTCCTTGTGGAAATTCAGCGGGCCTCCCTGAAAATGAAGGAATTCTAAGGATATACATCGGCTCTGCACACGTAGCAGGAAATAACAAGGCTATCATTAAATCAGATGACTCCCCATCTGGCTATACACAGTTCAAGCTGCTAGCCTCTCTATGCACTTGGAGGAGGCATTTTCCCTTATGGAAATTTTTGCTCTTGATATCAGTGTTCTGCTGGCTCTGAATTATACATAACACAGTAATAGAAAGTTGTCATCTGTACACTACGAAGAGTATTTTGGGCTCACTTGCTACTTAACTCTTCCACAGTGGGTTTTAAAATGATATATATAGGATATATATTTCATTCTAATAATGACAGGTGTTTTTCCTTCCCATTCCCCTTTTAATTCCTCTGTTCTAATAAGTATATTCTTCTTCTTACAATAACAGTAAATAGCTGGTTGGCAGCAGCAGGGGGAAATGTGGGGAGAAAACAGACAGGAATTGCATTTTTTGGTTTAAAATTAAAGAAAAAAAGAAGACAACTTGCTCTTACTGGAATGATGGAGGCCGGGAGTCTCCAATGCCGCCTGTTCTCTCAATGGGTGGCGGAAGGTCTGTGTGGCTCTCGGTGCACTGGGAGCCTGTGTCAGAGTGGGAGCTTTCAGCCAGGACCAGCTGTCAACAGAAAGAAGAGAATTACATACACTTGTACAGGTTTCTCCACTCCGACATCAGGTGTTCAGCCACTGCTTTGCTAAATATTCTGTGAGATCTAAGGGAAACTAGAGCGAAGGAAGTGCTTAGTGTCCACTTGCATGGATTCCTGCCAAACTTCCATAAAATCAGGTTGCGTTCAATCTCAACATGAAAACATCATCAGCTGGAATATACACAAAATTCTTGCAAGTGCCACAGAATTTTTCTCAGCTCAGAACAAACAAACACACCAGGCAGGGAGTGCACTTTTTTTTTGGTGACTTGTCATTACAGCATTCTCGGAGTTGCCTAAGCATGCAAGTTGTCAGCATTCCTTGCAAAATGCACACACGCTGTAAGACTACACTCTCGGTCTGGTTTTGCCATGACAAAAATAAAAAGCAAAAGCTGAAATTTGACAGATTGACAGCCCAAATGTGGTATCATTTATTATACAAAGACCTTCAAAAGCCCTGAAAATTCACAGTCTGGTCTGGACCAATCACCAAATCGCAGAGTTGCCACCATCCCTATTAAGAGTCTGAATTAAAATCAACATCCACCGAATCTCAACAGCCATATACTTTAGGAGGAGGACCAGATTCCTGATATTCACCATACTTGTGTCTCTTGTGTCCATTTTGCCTCTTAATGTTCCCTTAAGGCAGAGATGCAGACAGGAAATGTCATTTTCCAATCATGCCATGAACAACAGGATATGCAGTGTGCACTCTCCTGTAATTCATAATGATCTGAAAAATTTTATAAAACTACACTGTTTCAACTATCACCTTCAAAACTTCTCCAAAATTAGTCTGGAGAAGAGGAGGCTGAGGGGAGACCTCCTGGCCCTCTGCAACTCCCTGCCAGGAGGGGGCAGAGAGGGGGGATGAGTCTCTGGAGCCAAGGCCCCAGCGCCAGGCCCCGAGGGAATGGCCTCAAGCTGCCCAGGGCAGGGTCAGGCTGGCTCTGAGGAAGGATTTCTGTGCAGAAGGGGCTGTTGGGCGTTGGAATGGGCTGCCCAGGGCAGGGCGGAGTCCCCGGGATCCCTGGAGGGGTTGAAGAGTCGGGCTGAGCCAGCGCTGAGGGATCTGGGGGAGTTGGGAACGGTCAGGGTGAGGGTCAGGGTTGGGCTGGAGGAGCTGCAAGGGCTTTTCCAGCTGAGATGATTCTGGGATTCGGTGACACTGACATTTACATTCCTGGAAGCTGAAGGTGCCTGGCCACATGTCAACCAGGGGAGAAGGAAAGGCTGCAGAGCACCCAACACAGCACTCACATGGAAACAGGTAACTGAAGATACGCTGCAACAGTCAATCTTCTCATTAAAAACCAAGCATCTATACACAGCCTGGTGTGTTTGGGAATGATTATATATTCCAGTCCCATGTAAATTCTTCATATAACAACTAATGCCAGCGTGTATTATTTCTATTTCCTATCAACATCCTCAATCGTTAATAGGAATTCTCCTGGATAATGGATCACAGGCGTGGTCATGGCACACAGGAGCCTTACGGTACTCAATCCTACTTCCAATAAATTCAGGACAGAAAGACTATCTCCATTCAGTATCCCCAGAGTGACATCTTTAACCAGCAGGTAAACAGACAAAGGGAAGAAGAATGAGTCTCTCTTCCTGTCCCCAGACTCCTGGTTTGTAGCTCACGCTTGACGGAGGATCTTCCATTTAACTAAGATCTGATTCTATCCACTTATCTACCAGGCTAGTATCTTCTTTTCTGCATTTTTTTAAAAAAAGTAATAAAAAAAAAAAAGACAGAGATGCTTTGTGTTAAAGGATCCTTTTGTACATCTAGGTGAAACTGGTTCTCTACTGTTTTTTTTTAAAAATCCTACTCGTGCTGGAAAAAGCTCCTGACTGAAGTGCACACCCAGAAACCAGACAGATCATGTCCCTTCTCTAACAATGATTCGAGAAATCTTTTATAAGAAAAATCAGCATTTGTGTCTCAGTTTCTTAACCCAGAAAGGCAGGATACAAGCGATTTTGCACAACTGAGATTAAAATAATTTATGTGCCTAAATGCAACTGAAATCCTAGGGTAGAACCACCATACAGTGGGTAAAGCATCACTGTAGAAAAACAAGCAATGGGCACTGATCCAAAATTCCTCTTAATTTATCTCTGCAAACAGAACAGTTGTGGTGATTCCCAGCTAGCATTTCCAGTTCTAATTCAACTTCACCTGCTAGATTATGTGGTTATTTTTTACTAAAAAGCATAACGGTGCAGAAAGAGATTCCAGTCCCCTCCTATACAAAGCAGGAAGGCAGATGACCAACATGAGAGGTTTTGCCCAAAACAAAACAAGAATGCCACCAACTGAAAGACTTGGTTAGTATTTTAATGTCTGCACAAAAATTAAGTCTCCCATTAAACTGGGCATCCCACCCAGACCAAGCCCACCGAGGACTGCCTGTGCTTCAGACAGACAAGATCAAGAAAAAGGCAGGGGGGCAGCACTGCTGGTACCACCGTACTGAGCACAAATCGAGGCAAAATGAAGCAACTTGCTCAGCCTCACCCAGGAGGTCTACAGCAGTCTCGAAAGCTAATTCAGACTTCGAACATCCTCATCTAGTTCCATACTTTCCTTACTATATTTTTAACATTTTTGTAAGAATGGGAGGAAAAAAAAACCCAAAAAAACAAACACCCAATCAGAAAAGAAGCTAAAAACGATCCGTATATTTCATCAGTCCACTGACCACTCACAACATTTTCTGGCCACTACCAACAGAAGTTAGACTTGAATTAGTGACCTAGAGGTGAAAAGGTTTATATCCTATTACCGATCCCCTGAGCCATCTAATCACTTTGCCGAGTCTCTTTAAACAATGTGATTATAAAGTCTTTAATTAAATAAATGCTCAAATAACGATATAGATTATTTCACTAAGAGACAACAAGATCTCAGCTTCCCTCCATTTTTAGCTGTGGAAAAACTAGCCCTATGGAAGAGATTCCAACTATAATTGGTTAATTTATCAAGGACTAATTCTACTATAATCAGCAGATAGATGCTAGGTGTTAAAGAAGGGGATGGAGAAGGAGAGGCAGCATGATAGGAGGGGATTGGCACTCAGGATGCAGCATGTTACTCCTAGGAGCATATACCATAAATAGGAGAAAGCAAAGACACACAGACTGTCAAAAAAGGAACTGCCTGAAGACAAAACAGTTCTCCAGCACCACACCGAGTCAGCTGCATTATTCAAACTCTTATCACCAAAGCAAGAGCAACAGAGGAAACACTGAAGGGAAAAATAACACGAGCTTTCCTAATAACTTGATAATTAAGGTTTCTTTCTTTCAGGTGGGGAAGTTAATAGGGGATGTTTAGAAAACATGTTGGCATTACAGAGATGGAAAAATGTCTCTGAGCCTGGCTCATCCCCTGAGGAAACCTCTGTGCCTTCTTCACTAACAAAATCAAACCAAGGGATAAAAAGGAGGAAAAAAAAAAAAACCACAACCAAAACTGGGTGTAGGCAAGATCTATGCATCCCCTCACCCTTCACATTCTAAATTGTATCAAACTATGCAAATAAGCATCTTGTCTGAATTATCTGAAAGCAGGAAAACATGTTCCTTCTTTAAGCCTTTCTGCTGATGGCAACACCTGTCTCAAAGATGATCTTGATGCGAAAAGAGACGTGAGCCAACAAGACAAATCCTTTCCGTATTTCAGGATATTTGCTCTTTAGCATTTCCCTGCTCCTGGAGGAGGAAGTCTTGGCAATGCAGAACCCATTAGGAAGGCAAACCCCCTGTACTGATGGAGGTTGCAGATCGTCTGGGGAGAGCTGCTGAGCAGAAGCAAAATCCACTGCAGCAAAGCAGCTCTGTGAGTATTGCCCCTGGGCTGTGATTTCCTGAAGGATAAAGCACTGGGTACCGGCTTCTTACTGACCTTCAGTGGGATTAGAGTCACAAACAGCCTCAGACTATGCCATTACCATTATAAAGGGAAGAGGGCTGCAGAAATTACCCATACTAATCTTTCAGCTGCATTCAGGAAATACAGCACTTTAAACTTGAATCAGTTCACTACCAGATAGAGTGAACTCGACATATATTCCAACTCAAGAGAAGATACTAGCAGTATCTCCACTTTCCAAGTAGTTTCGTAATCCTAGATAAAGATCTTTCAGATTTCAAGTAGTAAATCGTAACCACAACAGCCGTGATAACGCAGTGGCCGGTGCAGAACTTCTCACGTTTACCTTCCCAAATTAAGATCCACGCTGCACTGCCTGTACTATTAGTTGTAGCCTGACCTGGGCATTTCCACACAAAATATACTTTCTGTCATTTAGACACCATCCTTCAGAGTGAAATTTTGCCGCTGAGGAATAGTAAACAAACAAACAAACAATAAAATAATACCAAGAGTGTAACAGTTTAAATAGATTGCCTAATATGATCTTACTCTCATGATAACCAGGACCTGGGAGCTTCTGCAAGAGGATCTGACTTCAGGGATTTAAATAAGACAGCTTGAAGCAATTCCGTTGTTAAAACAAGACACAGGCTGTCCAGATCTATGTCTGGTTACAAGTGCAGCACTCACCCTTCCTCAAAGCTTTCATTCGTGACGTACAGATCTCTGTGTTCAAGAGCACTAGAATACAAATGGATCGCTGTAGAGCAAATTAACAAAAACACCACAAAAGAGCATTCAAAAAAACATTTGTTGTGCTAGAAAAGAAAATCTGCAGTAGAAGATGGCACATGCAGCAAGATTATTACGGCTGCACTGTCAAGCTGATTTTTCCCAAATGTCAAAAAGATCAGAAAGGCAGTGTAACACCTCACACAATGGAATACTGGCCTCAGCTGGAGCTTCACAGTGAGTTAGCAGCCCCACCTTTTTCCAGGAACCTCGCAAAATGCTTTCAATTTGATGAGGGTTTGATGGCGACTGCAGAAGAGGCAGAATTATGTGGGGGTGTACGCTTGTTGACTGAATTCACATGTCACTGCCCTGGCTACACGTGTGGGCACAGAGAATTGCTGTTCCCTGCTTTGCCGTGTTAGCTAGGAGCTCCTCATTCCTTCCAGCAGCGAGTAACACTCTGTAAATCATTAACTATCCTATCAGCTTTAAGATAAATCGTGTCCTTTCCTTTGACGACCTATAGTAGGAATAAAACACTCCAAGATTATATCCCTTTGAATGGGGATGATAATGCAGTATTGGACTGGTGCATTATAGACTCCTCACTGTGTTTCTGCAAGAAAAGTAGTGTTAACCCCAGCTTCCTGGCCACAAGCCAGCCCTGATAATTACATTTCACCCACCAAGCTTCCCCTGCAGTTTTGACTGGCAGTAGCATTTTAATCCATTTCTTTACTTGCACTGTGTTGGTAGCGTGTGTTGTTCAAGAGCATGCCTGTGGGCTGTGAAACAGCTGTTGGGTTCCACCCCAAAGGACTGTGAAACGTGGATGTCTTCTGTGTGCTGCACATGGAGGAAGTTAATAAAGAAGTGTGGAATTAATTGCAACTTGATTCAGTTCATTCCATCGCGCTGAATGCTGTTTGTTTTTTCAACCGAGGTCCTACCATCACGCTCGCTATTAAATCTTTCCCAGAAGTGGAGAAAGCATATCAACCCTGGTATGTTAGAAAAGACTCTTATGTTCTTCGGATACCCCCAGTGATTCCCACACAGCCACGTCCTGTTCACGACAGCACAAACACCACTGTGCTGTGCAAATTCACTGCTCGACGCTGCGGCAACAAAACACGCAGCCTGTTCATGCTGACAAAAAGTGCATGTTTCCTTCTGTGCTAGAGGAGGTTACCCAGCATCGCCAGACATCTGCTCAGAAACAGTCCTCTTGGAACTCATTTGAAGAAAGAAGCGTTCGGTTCACTGTTTGTGTCGACGTTGTTCACTTCAGCAACCAGGCTTCCAGTCTGAAGCCCGAGCACAGGCACAAAAGCAAACCACACCAGTCCGTTCTGCACGTTGTAAGCAAATTCAAGTGGTGGAAGAGCAATTAATAGGATGATAGCTGGGCTCTCAAACACAAGCAAAACTTAACCTCCCCAGTCAGAGCTGAACAGTGACACCAGGCCAGTGAATGTTTTACAGTGCCAGGAGAGCCTCGTTTTCTTCCCGTTATTGCTACTGATTCAGCAAGTCCTTGGATCAATTGCTTCACCTCTCTGTAGCTCAATTTGCCTTTTTCTCATCTACACCACATTTGCTTATGCTTTTCACTTAATTATGGGAAGCACTGCCTTTTATAGCACTCAGCACTCTGCAGACATCTTAAACTCACAGAGGCGTTAGGCCAGCTCAAGGAGGCAGCCTGCTCAACGTTCATGGCTGAAGACACCAAACAAGAATCAATTTAGAAGTGAGAAGAGCAAATATTGGTAAACTCTGCTCTGGTATTCTCATCTGGCTAAATATTTATTAGTCTATCCTCACGAAAACTACAATATTTAAATTCTCACTGTTACTGAGAGTAGCAGCTCTTGGTATTTCTCTTCAGCTCAGGGAGAGGTGAGGGACGGCTAACAGTAACTGAAGAAATACTCCAAAAAAGCCATTCGTATTTTAGACAGCAGCTTCAGAACAGCCACGTTCATCTACAAGTTGAAAGTAATCATTACCTATAAAGTCATAGACATCTCAAATCCCAAGGCAAAGCTTCAGAGACATGGCCATTATCCCCACGAAGGCTGCTCCCAAAGGACCAATTGCACAAAAGGACTTACTGATGAGGCCCTTTATTCCACCAGGAATTCTGTCAGAGGCAACAGTGCTAGAAGGCCTGCAAAAGCCTATCAGGAACATGATGCTTATTTTAGTAATGAGAAATTGTCTATGATGGGTAGATTAGGCTTCCCTCCTTTTTTTCTGCTGAAAACTACAGTACATTTGTTTGGAGTCGGCTCCAACCATGGACCATAGATACTCAGAGAATACAGGATCAAGTTTATATAGCCTGGAAATCAGAAGCTGTAACAGGCTAAAAGGAACAGTTTTAAGAAATCTGTGGCTGCCAGGTAAAGGGTGACCTTTTTCAGTGTTCAGAGACAGAAAGATGCAGCCTGGGTTTCAAAATAAAATTGTCAATTCTATCAGTGATCTTATCATCTGCCACCTTCTATCATCTACAGAAGTTATTGTATCTTCATGAAATACAACATCTCAGATTACTCCCAGATTCTCTTAAGCATCTCAGGTGTTTGTTTACGGTGCAGCACAGCAGGCTGGCTGTGAAACAAATTCAGTTTCACCGACTGACACTTTGCAGCAAATTCTCCTTAAACACAGGATTACCTGCCTCTTGAAGAACATGTGGAGTAAGGACAGGAGGAAAAAAAAAAAAAAAATCCTATTTCCATGTCTCACCCTTACAGATTTTTTCAGCAGGTTAGTGACTTTTTCTGAGAGCTTACACATTCCTCACTCCAGCTAAAAACAGGTACCTGTGTACATCACAGCAATGCAGAGACCTGGGTTGAGTGTCCCCACACTTCTGCAAATGATAGCAAATACTGCCACAGAATTTTTGTGCATATCAGACCAGAACCACTCAACATTACTTTAGCAAAGAGAAGACTATAAGATCATAGAGCTCTGAAACTTCCTCATTCAGCACATCCTTTCACTTTTTCTTCAAGTCCCCCATCTCTCATGTTAACTTGTTTGCTTCTTCCCCATCTCTTTCTCATAGAGACCCTCGCACTCCAGCACCAGCAGGAAAAAAGGGGGAAGAAACAGGTCCTGAAATCAGTTTATTTTATACAAAAGAAATCAACAAGAATCTGCTTGTGTGGATTTTCATTCATTGCCTCAGTCCCCCGAAAGGCAACAATGCACTTTGCTGAAGATCATTTAACAATCCTGAAGCTCCTGCATTGCCTTGTATGGTAGAAGGCTAAACAGCTCTACCCAACAATTTGAATCGCAATTGCAAATGCAGTTTCTAAAAAGCTTATGTACAAACAGGACAAGTATTATCTGTTGGCACCCAGATAATAGAGAAGAAAGGAAAAAAAAAAAAAAAAAAAGAGAGAGAAAGACTCACACAAGGCTATGACATCACTGCCAGCCAATAGGAAATCGTGCACATTCCCCGCAGCCAGTCAGGGAATTGTTCCCAGATGTTGCAAACCCTTCCTAAAAAACACAGATAACAGCCAACCGACTCTGTGCAAACTGCTGGCAGAGGCCACTCGCTGGCTCCAATCTGGCAGCAACCACAAGCCAATTCTTTCCATATTCCCAACTTCCACTGGGAGGCTGTCCCTGGACTGTGCAAAGAGAATAAAAGAACATTATAAGCTTTTGCAAAAAGCCTCAAGGTAACACATTCTCTTCCCTACAAGCTATTTTTCCAAATTGCCCAGTAAGGAGCTGGACCTGAAAAAAACAAAAATGCATTAATCACTCAGGTAAGCAGTCCCAAAGAACTCAAAACAAATTATCTGGAGAAAAATTGTACCCTATGTTTTGTGTGTATGGGTGTGTTAGCAGAACAGGTACACATGTCTTCTGCTTCTTGCAGAAGATGTGTTTGTGTAAATGCATTTACAGTAATAACTACTAGATTAAGAACTCTGCCATACAATGTCTCTATGTTGCTGAGAAACCTAAAGGTCAACCACTGAAAAGGAATCTAGTAAGTAGTAGCCCTCTGTCCCAAATTATTTAGTCCTTAAAGACACAAAAAACCTCCCCAAACCACACTGAATTCAAAAGGATAAGATCTAAGATGCGGAAGAGAAAAACAAGCAGAAGGGATGGGGAGGAGGTTTAAATAGCTAATTAGCAGCAGTGATTCTAATTCAAGTATGATATTAATCTAGCTGTACATTGAGTTTCCAGGGCAGCAAAAGTAAGTAAAAACTAAAGACTTGCAGGTCCTCCCTTGAACATTTTCCCCAACGGCAATCAGTCCTGCCTATGACACCAAGATCAAAGTTCCTACCTATGACAAATAGGAGGATTCAAATGTTATTAAAAAAAATGAAAATCTCAAATTTCTAAATGTCAGTCATCTTGTAAACTTCAAAGTAGCCACTGTATCAGTCAAGAGGGGAGTTGTGGGGGAAGAGACAGCTAAGCTAGATCGTGTGCCCTTCATGTTCCAATTTTAAATCTGTCGTCTCAATATGAAAGACACACATAGACACTGCAGCAATTTACAGCGAGGACCACAACGATCACAGATGGTTTTGTGAAAGAATCCCAAGCTGTCTGCTACCAGCTGATGCACATCTTATAGCACAGGAGACAAAGAAAGCTCAGGCTCACCACATGAAAAACAAGGTAAGGAAAACAGCCCTGCCCAAACTACTTTTTTTTCCAAAAGGTAAAAAACCAACTTTGCTAGACCTGAAAGATATGTAAGCAATTATCTGTTAAATTCCAGTGAATAGGATATTAAAGGGTTCGAAACTGTGAACAATTAACTTACAGTAAGATTTACATAAAACTCCCCCAGTAATTAGCAGCAAATAGAGGCAGATAAGCACCGCAATTTTATGGCTGTTAGTGTGGAAAAAGTAATTTGCAATTCGTAATGCGGGTCAGACGCAGATGTTTCAGCTGATTGTTCAGCAGAGTGAACAGAAGCACTTGTCAACATCATCTGCAGAAGGTGCACTATAGGATCTCTGAGAAAAGAGCTCTAAACTGAATCCAAACTAGTGGGATATACATTTGGAAACAAGCTGATGGGTGGGAAGGGAGGGAAGAGTCCAAGTGTTTTGAAGCAATGGATCTACCCATACTACCTGCCTGTGCTCACTGTCTCCACCCCAGCTGGAATAAATGGGTTTATAATGCATTATGTCATCTGCTGCTGAGCAGCGAGCCCGTGAAGAGCCTACGCTGGTAGAGCGCTCACAAGAGGCTCTACGGTACTAATTCTCTGAAACAATTAAAGCCACGCATCGAAATTTTGCTTTTAGATCTTTGCAACAGCACCATTCTCGCTATTAGAGACTTGGCTGCTGACTCAGACCTGATCAGACACAACTGATTCTTGTCTCTTAAGTTCCTGGGTTGGCATTAAGAAGAAAAGTTATTTCCCTTTTTATCACTGAACTAATGTTATTTCACCTAAGGAAGAAAAGTGACTTGAACTCATCCTTCTCCTAAAGAAAAGACATAAGAAATGAAGGAGGGATTGTGTTCTGACTTGGGAAAACCAAATTTGTCTTTATATTGTCTATTAAAGGTAGATGAGAAACTGCCTTAGTCTTACTGTTAAATAGGACGATGCAAGTATCAGAAAAGCTACAGAAAAAGCCATGAATCCATTCACAGAAGAGCTGACATTGCAATGGACCTCTGGAGATTGTCTGACCTTGCTCAAAGTAAGGTCAGCTAGAGCAAGTTGCTAAGGTCCTTGTTCAGTCAGGTTTTAGGTATCTCCAAGACTGCACATCTCCGGGGAAGCTGTGGTTTACCACCCTCAGAGGAAAAAATGGGTTATTTGTTTGAATGCATTTTCCTTTATTTCAATTTGTACCTATTATCTCTTGTCCTGTCACTAGTGCTGTTGAGAAGAGACTGGCTCCATCTTCTTTACTCCCCCCATCAGGTATTGATACACATTGATAAGATCCCCTCTAGTCTTCTCTTCTTGAGGTTTAACAGTCCCAGCTCTGCCGGCTTCTCCTCGTATGCCAGATGCTCTTCCCCTTAACCATCATCAAGGCCCTTTGCCAGACTTGCTCCAGGGTGTCCAGGTCTCCCTTGTTCTGGGGAGCCCAGAACTGGACGCTGCACTTCAGCCGCGTCCTCGCTGGTGCTGACACAAGAGGAGAAGGTTGACCTCTGTCAAACTGCTGGCAATGCCCTTCCTGACAGCCATGGATGCTGCACACCTTTCCTGCAAAGGCCCATCGCTGGCTCACAGTCAGCAGGAAAATATTAAGTAATCAGACTGCAGAAGACTTTCTACATGAAGGGGAAGAAAAAAACCCACATAAAAAACTTCTGTGTCTCAATTCCCACCTATAATGTGGAAAAAGAAAATAACAAAGAAAATACAAGATTAAGGTGTCTGGACCAGCAGCCGTGTCTCCCACCACACACATGTATGTACAGTGCATGGCACAAGGAGAAAGACAGGAGCAGAGACACTGGTCTTGGTTGCAGCTTACAAGCAAAACTGTACTGTAAAAAATGGGAATGGGTGGGAAGATTTGAAACTAGGTATAAATCCTTGCAGCAAGGATTCCGCATCCTTCTACATTTGGAAAGCGGCCAGCAACCTATACTGGAACAGGAATCACAATAAATTGAACCCGTTCTTAAAATGCATTTCAGGAATTGTAACGCTTCTCTGAAATTAAAATGTAACAGTCACAGAATTAAAATATAACTCTAATGTGTGTACATGTATGTATTGTTGTTCTGATCTTCCTGTTCTTTATACTCCTGTTTTTCAGCTGGAAAACAGAAAAGGCATATATTTTCATACTATTTAAGAAGCTGGGAAAAGAATTCAGATCTCAACTTGAGATCAAATGCCCTCGGGCTTTTGGTGGGGAGAGGGAAGAAGGAAGAGGTTAAAGAATTGAGATGTAAAGAGGAATGAAATAATCCACATCCTTATTCATGTGGAATATTTTGGGGTTGGGGGTTTGTTTTTGCCTAAACTCCAAGAAGGTTGGCCCGCGGTGGAACAACCTGAGTCATATTTTGCTGCACAGAAGAGCCTGGATAGTGTACACACGTTCAGAATGAATCACTGGTGTATTGAATCACCAATGCAAAAGATACAGTCTTTAACTAGACCACATAGATAAAAACAAACACAACCAGGCTCCTGAATGCACTGGGAAGAAGAGACCCCATTCAGGGATGCAGAAGGCAATCGGAATATCCGCCTGTTGTCTGAGTTAATATTTATCAGTTCAGCAGCATGGGACAAAGGGGAAGAAACAGGGAGGGAATGACACTGAGGAGCAAATCCAGTGCAAATGTTACATACTGAAAAGGAGGAAATAGGTTCTCACGGTTAATTTGCTCTCCTGATAAGACCTACTATTTGCTTTTACCCCTTTGCTTTCAAAATAGACATGCTCTCATGTTATGGCAACAAAAATGAAATTTTCACAGCCTTTTTTTTTTTTTTTTATCTGAACCTTTTGGGATGCTCTCTTCAGCTTGTTAATTACACACAAAATCCCTTTTTATACTATCTATTCCCATACTGTCAGAACACCACGCTATAACCCACAGTAATCCTTGAACTGAAGACAAAAAGAGCATCACCAACACTCACAGCTCAAGCATATCCTGAGAGTAGCACTGAGCCCTTCAGCCATCTCCAGCCCTTCAAAGAAAAAAGGGCCTCGTACCACACGGGTGGCCACTGGCACGTATGTTAAGCCATGACCTGGAGAAGATAACACCATCCTACGTTCAGTTCCCACGCAAGAATGGATGTAGGCCAACAGCCTCATTAAGAAAAAAATCTTGTGCTGTCCCCCACAGCACTCTAGGTGGACCATCAGCTCTCAAAGACCACGGCTGTTTGTTTGTTTAAACATTAATTTTATTCTCTAATGCCAGGGATTTTATTCTAGAGAATGAAGATTTCTTTTGACAACCAATTTACTCCTCCACGGAGCACAGCACCCGGGGATCTTTGTGAAGATAAGCAGGCAGATCCCTGTTGTGTTCATTTCTTTCCCTTGAGCGCTGCCCAGCAGTGCAGGTTTATATCAGCACAACTTTGCTTTGAAACACTCATTGATTTTCAAACCAAGACATTTAGCTGCCTAACACCCTCTGCCGGGTGGAAATACATGGCTAAGTTCCACAAACAGCTTTGAAAGTCACACTGGTTATTAGTCAGCTATGGCTGCCGACTCAAAAGGTTGGAGCGCAAAGGCCAAAAACAAGCTATGGAGGTCCTACCAAAAAAAAAGTAGCTTTTCCTTCTGAATGCATTTCTCAGTGTCAAAACCGCTAACTTTTAAGAGAGTATAGACTGAAGGGAGAACTGAAGGGAGAATCCTAATTCTTAAGGCCTCGCTTCAACACAAAATCGAAAAAGCACTTAATATTCTGTACACGTTTGAGGGTGTAGGAGGACTAAGGTTAAGCTCATGCCTTAGAAGCTGTGAGCATTGCTTCCTAATACTAAGAACCTGTTGGGACTAAACAGTTGTCAGAGCCTGAGTGTCTTAAAATTAAAAGCAATCAATAGAGCAGAAAGAAGTGGTAATATTGTATGATACAGCCGAGCATAATTCATCTGCCAGCCCTTGCCCTCACATGAGCAACATTTTCAGCTGCTTAGAATCCAACAGGGGCTGTATTTCATAAACCACAAGGCAACATTACTTAAGAACAATCTCACAGTCAAACCGATGTTTAAAAGGTACACTACACTTTCCTTACACAATAATAGAACGCACACATGCAGATACTGGATTTCATTTCGAGACCATCTAAGGAACCCGAAGGCGCACATGTCCATGGGACCTGATACGATACGTCTGCAGGACCTGAGGGAACTGGTGGATGAAGGGACTAAGCCTCTATCCATCATATTTCAGAACTTGTGGCAGTCCGGTGAAGTTCCCACTGATTGGAAAGGGGGAAACATAACTCCCATTTTTAAAAAGGGAATAAAGGAAGACCCAGGGAACTACAGGCTCACCTCTGTGCCCAGCAAGATCATGGAGCAGATAGTGGATCCATGGCAGGGGGTTGGAACTAGATGATCTTTAAGGTCTCTTCCAGAACAAACCTTTTATGATTCTTTGATGGCAGTGGAAGCACACATAACCCTGTCTACAAGAAGCCAGGCTTAGAAACTTTAAGCCACCCAGCACGATTATATGCAAGGCCCAGACAGATTTCCTTATTCTAAATTCAGTGACTGGGATTGAAATATTTCAGGGATAATGGTTGTAGATGTGTGAGCAAAACCTGCAACTCCTAAGATCAGCATAGAACTGGAGAAATAGATGGAGACATGGCAATTCATTCCAGCTGAGAATCCCAAGTAACCCCAGTTGTCCTGTGCAGTTGGAAAAAACTAATAAACCTGTTTAATTACTACTAGTTTCTTGCTTACCTTCATCCTACCAGAAACAGGAAGATTTCAGACTTGTATCCAAACATACATCCAATGCTGAAAGGCTGTGCAATGTTTCTAGTTACTTCAGCAGAGAGTTCTCACACCACAGCACTATGATTTCTAACCCTACTTGCATTACTTGTTGAAGCCAAGCCCTTAACAAAAAAAAAAAAACATTTCTGACTGGAGTCAAACATGAGCTTTGGGGAAACTATTGTGTTTCTGATATCCAAGACGGTAAGGTCAGCTTGAAAGAGGATATTAAAATCATAGACAGACTATGTCACAAATGCTTTTTTGGTGTTAAAATCTAAAATGCTAGTGCCTTCTTTTCTGCCTAAAGGTGCACAAGCACTTTAATCAACTTTGACAATGGCAAACCTCTTACCCCCAGGTGGAGAAATATGTTCATGAAATGGCCAAACATCAAATTTATCTGTGTGTTTAGCTGTGCCCCAAACATAATCTGAAGGTGGGAATTACTGTATTTCACACAGTAACCTTGGGGAGCAACGGAATTTATTACATCTCCGTTAAGTAGATCATAACATGGCTGAAGAACTAGGGGCGTGGAGAAGAGATCAACTAGTAAAGGAACAGCAGAGATTGTATCCTGGTCAGCCCTTCATTAAATGGCAAGCAACCCGAAGGGCTGTGTAACACTTCAGATATAGTAATTAAGAAAGTTAGGTGACAAATATCATGGCATACCAGAGAAATGAACACATTAAAAACAGACAAGGGAATAAGGGAGATGTGATCTGCTGAGCAGCACAGTAACTGGGATGAACAGCTGGATCAGTGACTTCCTCTATAACCGGACAAATTACTTACAGGCCAAATTCCTCTGACCTGCTTATTTTTCCAAGGCTATAAATTTCTGTGCCTTTTTACTGAATGCATGCATAATGTTTAGCTCAGAGATTTATACCTCATTTAAACCTTCTAGGCACTACCACAATGCTGATACACTGAAATTAAAATAACATCACCAAAGTCCCCTAGAATATCACGTTTAGCTGGTTTTTAATAAGTTGTTTTGGCTATTTAGTGACAGTATTAAAACTCAGTGATTTGGCAGAACTCTATTAATTGTGTAACACAGACCAAAGTGTGCTTCCACTCTCCTACTGCCAGCAAGCCGGCTGTTATATTTAACTTTATATTGTGGGACAAATTTTTAATTATTTTTTTTTTTTTAACAAGGATTAGAGCTTGGCTCTTATCGGTTTCAACAAAAGTTAAGCAAGTAAATGCTTTTAGAAGTCTAGCCTTATTTTGGGAGGTTTTACAGCAGTATTTCAGAGCCCTCCATCAGATTCAGTAATAATTAGGATGCGAGGAAGAGAACAGTAGGAAAGAAGATACAACAAAACATGTTACTACGTTAAAAATTTCATGTTTAAACCATCTTTTCAGCCCTGCACACCTTTGTGAATGTCACTCAGGTTTTTAAAATAGATTACTTCATAACAGGATGTTACAGATATAATGAAAAACTAAACCTTTGCTTCCATGTAATTTGAGTTCATGACAAAAGCCAGGATCCACGTACGAACTACCCTGCTACTGTGCCCACGGTATGGAACACCACATGCATACAGACACAAGAGCCAACATACCCAGGACACCACTCTTCCATTGAAGCAAGGGAGCTTTGCATTGTCGTCTGAGATCTCCTCCTTTACCACCCTGGAAAAAAAAAAAAACAAACAACAAACAATAGGAAGAAAATCAAGAGTTTGAAATTACATCAGATCAGAAGGGACAGTGGTTTTCTTAAATGGTCCGGGAAAAATATAGATTTTTTTTACTAAAATATTGGTATCAGCAAGTCTTCTATATTTAAAAAAATATGTGACTATTAGAACAAAGGAAGCAAGTAAAAATAAAGGTTAGAATAGCATCTCTCGAGTCAACCAAGCCAAATTGCTAGGTGGGATCTCACCTACAATTTTTTACATCTCACCACAATTTTTAAAGATTTGATGGTGATTAAAAAATCCCACTGTGTCAGAGATCACAGATCACACCTTGAAGCCACTCCGCTGGTAAAGGACGGACTATTACCTCCATTTCCTAGACTGGATTTAGAGCTGAAACACAGCACCTTCCCCCCAGGGCACTGAAAGAGTTGTGGTCGAGCTTCACACTGAACCCTCATCTCCTGTACATCACACAAGCATCTCAACCGTCTTCATTAACTCAAGCTCTCTTCCTACTCTTGCTAACCACGCACCAGAATTGCTCCCTATTTCACACTGGTTAGCAAGGCCAAGGCCTGGCCCGGCTCAGGGAAGAGCTGACACGGTCACACACAGAGGTGGCTGTGTGTGACATGAAGCCGTGGCTGCGCACTCCCTCCCCGACCCTCCCTTTCTAAACACATGCCATGCCACTACAGTGTTCAGCTGGGAGCCGTTCTGAAGGCTTCTTGATAAAAAGCTTAATCCAGAACCTTTATAATTAAGGAGAATAAAATCAGCAATTTCTTTTACTAGCATAAGGGTTTTCATAAGGTTTTGACTTCTGAAGACACTGTGACTCAGTATCTCAGAATCATCATGTTTCAACAGTTTAAGATTGCTCAGAACCAAATATAAACAACACAACTACTGAGAAAACAGAAATGATTCCATTTCATTAGACTTAATTCCAAGCTTTTGGAGGTTTTGTTCTTCTAACTAGCACAGTAACCAACACGGCCTCCATTTAACCACCTCATATACATTAAATTAGCCAGTCGGAATCACATACAGATATATTTACAGCTACAAAAAGATATTCTGAGTTCTTCAAACAATTCAGTGCTCACTAGCACTCATGTTTTAAGTCGGCAAGATCTTTATCAGGTCTGCTGAAGGCAAAGTGAGCCTCCAGTTCTCCTGTAAGGCCTGGACTAAGCAGTCTGCACAGCGGAACGAACTCTAGGCGGCCTCTCTAAGTCCCATCCAGGATCCGCAAACAATGGTGCTGTTGGACTACACCGGAGCCACTTCCTTTGGATTCATCCAGATGAAAAGAGCAGGTTCAAACCCAACTAGTGGTTCAGTACTACTGGGAGCAATTAGCTACTGCCTTGAAGCACTCTTCGCAACAAGCCTCCAGTGAGCCAGCTTCTAACTCTACAAACCAATTACAAATGTCATCTTTCAGCAGGGCACTTGAAACCCTATTTTTTAGGACTGCTGCTTTAAGCTGGAGAGTTCCAATTTAAAGCGGCAAAGATTAAGAAAACCCTGCATCAGCTTCCTTAAGCCTCCTTCATTTATACAAGGCCATGATCTCTCAGAAAGTGTTTTTTGTCTTCCAAGAAGAAGTAAACATTGCTGGTGGCTTCTGAAGTGGCTGTCAATGAGAAATTTTAAAAGAATCACAGTTTCAAAAATCAGCCTGAGCTGTGCTTCAGCTTCAACATGTGCTTTATTACTTGGTTTAAAATCAGAACCACTGAACTCTGCTAATTGTGAAATCCGGACTATAGGATTTGGTGAAAGAGCCGGGCTGCTTCACTGTTACAGTTCAGCGGTTCCAGTGTAAGACGGTGCAGTCCTGGTTCAGTGCTGTGATGGATTCTCTCTCGTTGATGATGATCCACAGGACAGGACAGAAATGGTCCCTGTTATCTACGACAACACGTTGGTCTGGTTTTCTCTAGTGAGGAGGACAGTTAGCTCCCCGGGTGGTTTCTCCAATTATGGGTAAGAATGACATCACTCTGCAAAACAGGAGCCCACAGAATCACTACACAGACTCTCATCCCCATGCTCCCCCAATAGGACATGAATGACTTCTGCCTAGAAAGCAGACCTTAAAGACAGGCTTCCTTTCAAGCCTTTTTTTTTTTTTTTTTTTTTTTTAATCTGCAAATTGGAGCAAACTCTAAACCCAGCATCTGGCAGAAGCCCCAGGCCCAGCAGCACAGAGAATCCCACACTATATACACACCACACACCTTGTACAACAACTATTGGAACCTGAGGCCCTGCGCAAACATCTCTTCAAATGCTACTGCTGCCTTTCTTGGAGCAAGATTCTTGGGGATTCTTCTAGTCCTACAAGCAAGGGCTCAAACAGGGCTGAAAGGCAAGCACTCAAGTGCAGGACTTGTCAAATTCCCATTTCAGGCAGCCTCACGTACAGAAATACTCCCAACACAACACAGCTAGCTTGCAGGATGTTTCAATCCATCTTAGTCTCTTATTTCAAGAGAGGACTCCAGGACAGAGTTCACCTTAATTCACTTAATCCTCTGTACTCCATTTATCAGAGTTACAGGAATAGCATCAATGTCGATATACCCATGGCTTCCTTTAAATTCAGAGCTCCCCTCTTCTGTTTCTGTCTAGATCCAAATAAACTAAAGCTGTGTGACAGCCGGGGCCAGCAGAGTGCTCCTGTTAAGTCCTGGGAGCCACTTGTCCAAGAAAAGGCTTGTTTCAAGACTCTGAAGAGCTAAGGGTATTCACAAAGATGGCTGCAGCCAGGTCAGGGAGAATTGCTGGGGTTTGGTTTTTTAATATACAGCTTGAAGGAACTGAGCTAACTAATACAAAGACACTCAACTGCAAAAACACCAGGTTTGCTCTTAAATGTAAGGATTTACTACTGCATACTGATGTGAATACCCAATACACTGTTTTCGTTACCTAAGGGCTCCAACCAAAATTGGGAACCAATTTTTTGTTTTGTATGAACACACAGGAAAGCTCTTCAGAGTGGGGACTGTCTAAACACGGGCAGAGGAGAGATACGGTGGTATGCTTATACCAAGTCAAACAGTTAGATCTGTAGCAGAAGTAGATTTCTGGCCTCAAATCCCTACACAGGGGAACAGGAACAATTTGGTTTTGATGGTCTCCAAGCTTTAAAAAAAAACCCAACCTGAAGTCTAAGTCAAACTCAATAAAAATTTGTGGTTCCACAACCACATTTTCCTTTATTTATGTTTTTGTCTTTCTTGTTGCTGTGTAGAAAAAAAAAAACCACAATAGCCACAAAGCAACTGACTATGCATGAAACAGTGTCATACTATGAGGGGAAAAAACTGGTTAGGAAGGAGAAGAGAGGAGAGCAAACGGACAAAGAATTTCTTTCTATCTTACTTTTGGAAAATGAGGAATAAATAACACCACCGCTAATACCTGCATTTGCACATTTTAACCCATTTTTTAAAGAAGGGATGAACATTCTCGTCTTTTTCCACACTTATTTGCACTGTTACTGGCTAGCAGTACAATATTAGGCAGTCTTCAGTCCTTTCCTATTATTGGAGAAACACTTTTAAATATTCATTTAACTCCTAACCTGTCTGTCCTCCCTTCACCTTTTGGCAACGGGAAACATATCATATGATTTCATTATTGGGTTTAGTCATTTATACCCAGACTCTGAAGAGACAATTAAGAATAAACTCCATTGAAATCAACAGATACTCAGTGCTTTAAAAACCTTTGACAATTCAATGAAGCTCTCGGACCTGTAATTCTGGAGCTGCAAACTCTCTGTGTGCAGTCAGAGGATTTGCATGGATCTCCAGGCCCAGTGGACTGACTTGAATTCAGACATTATCTGTTGCGTTTCAGAGAGTCCTGGAGAGAACATTCACTTCGCAAAGATCCAACTGTAGAATCAGCAAATAAAGGTGCTGCAATAATTTTATCTTGACAGCTGCACGTTTTAAATGACATTATCTTCGCTCCCATAAGGAAATGCCACTTACTGCATCCCAGAAATGATATGCAGAACTCCTGCATCAAGCTCTATTTAGGTAAAAGTCAAGCACTAAAAACACACTGATTGTGGTGTTCTCTCCAGAGAAAAGGCTTGGGGGTCTTTCTAAAACTGACACATACAATGACAGTGAAGACATCCCTGCAATACTGCACAGACTGGTTCAGTTGTCCTCGTGATGGAAAATGAGCACACTGGAGTCACCACTTACAAAACAACACACTTGATCACAGCATTAGCCTTCTGCTGCAGCTAAAGGGAACAACTTCCAGATCTGTTGCAACTTGAACTACTAAATATAGCCTTGAGCTATGAGGCAAGAGAATGACAGACTGTAATTCCCAGCTTGCTCTGGGTAGCAATCAGCAGTGCCAAGAACATCAAAGACAGCAGCAGCCACTAATTTCAAATATCACTGTTTTACAAATCATTATTTGTAGTAAAGAGGCAGTTCCTTTCAGTTCTCAGGAAGGAGAAGCAATGGCGAGAAGGCAAGAAAGGCACAGGAATAGTTGCAGCCATATGCTTCAGTCTGAGGACAACTTTGCATTCAAGAAGATGTCTTTTGCTCTACAAGAACTTTGAAGAAAGGGCAGCAGCAGATCCATGCCTCTGTCTGCTTTTGGAACACACATGGTTCCTCAGGAATTAATATATACAGCAGCTTAAGACCCTAAGCAATGGGTTCACAACCTAGACCCAAGCCAAGCTAGCATGGCAGGGAGGAAAAGGTGACGCATTTGATCTGCCAGAGACTTAGGTGACAAAGAGTCTCTTCTATTCTCTATTGGATGCAGTCCACTGTGAAGATACACCAGTGCTCTCAAACACGATTGTTAACGGACTTACCGTTTGATAATAAGACAAAGACCATCTGATATCAAGGAACACATCCCCTGCTCTCACAGAGTTAAAGCTTCCCTTCAGAAGAGGAGATATTTCTTTCCTCGGTCACATCCTGCCTCCTGGCAACACTGTGCCTCTGTAATTGCTGGCAAGGTTGGAACACATGCAGTCTCTACTCCAGCACACACAATCTGCCGCTTAACCTAGGTTATGAGCCGCTCTGGGTCAGAGAGAAGAGAGCAAATAAACACCTACCCACAAAGCCATTTACAGAGCTACCACTTAATGAACACCAAATGGTAACAGAACACCCCAGTCATTCCCAGGTAAGCTGGGTTGCAAAACCTCCCAGCAGCGGGTCTGCCCCGTTGCTGTGTTCCAGCTGTATACAACTCTCCTTTGCAACAGGGAGGGAGGGGAGATTGCCAGCACACCAACAATTTAGCTAGAGATTTTTCTTCAATGTTCAGAGACTTGTAACATTTTCCTCTCCACCAGACTCCAGATAAATTTTGATGCACAAGATATTAGATCCTTTAATTCACCCTTCATCTACCAGGTAAAAGGAAGAGAAAAGAACACAGGGGAATGACTCACTCAAGGTCACATCAGTGACAAATCATGAAAAAGACCCCACACGCCTGGATACCCCCAAGCACCTGCTCTACATCGTCAGCAAGCTCCCCACTATCAAATCTCACACCAATAGTCTTCACTTAGAAAGAGTATGTGCAAAAAAGGGCGGGGATGTGCAGGGAAGGGGAGGAGGGAATAGTTCTCAGAAGCTCACATCCTCTGCTTTATTTGACTTAGAGGAGATTTACGAACTAATTACTAAATGAAACAATCAGTGCTGGTAACAGCCCCTCCTTCCTCTCACTTCCTGGAATTGTGTCTGGCTCCTCTGACTTTGCTGCCACCCTACTCTGCACAAATAGGTATTAGTGCATTTACCAAACCCAGTCTTGTTCACCCTCTCTCTCACACCTCACCTGTTCCTATGCCAGGTTTGCACTCCTGGTTATCATCCCAGTATCCTGACTTCTTGTTTTCCTCCCAGGAGGATTTTAGCCTGAAGCCCAAGGGTTGTTTAGGCTTACCCTCACTCTCATCCCTCTGCCTGGCTGCTTGCTGCCTCAGAATATATGCTGACTTCATATTAAGAATACCAAGTGAACCCCACAAACCTCTAATGACTCTCTGATTCATAAGCGTTTAGGCAATTGGTTATTAAACACTGGGCTCGATAGTGTTGCGTACACTTGCATTTTGATTGCATCATGCACACCCCTGAGAGACTTAATCTCCAGAATTAGCTAGGTGATTTTTTCCTTCTACTCCAAAAAATGAGTTTAACAAGGAAATTCTCCTTTGCATCACTGACCAGTTGCAGGCCCAATCCTCCAAGGCCACATACGTGGGAAACACAGGGTTGAGGCAGCAGTGAGGCCCCTACAGATTCATTCTAGGTTAATGTGTACCATGACACAAAGTGCACATCCTAATATCCTTTAGCACCCGATTATTCCCGTCTTGTCACTGTGATCATAATCAAGTGTTTTCTTAACTCTTTCTTATTGTCTCTTATTGATGGGAGAAGGGGGAGAGAAGCTTCATTCGTTACTTTTTATAACTTGCTTGGAGGTCCTTGAGAGAAGGCAAATTAAGCCATTTGTTCTATACATATCTTCAATGACTCCCGTCACCACAAAAACAGGTAAGAGATTATTGAGATGTTGGTTTTGATTCACAGAACCGTGTAGGTTGGAAGAGAAATCCAGGGGGTCATCTAGTCCAACCTCCTGCTCACAGCAGGTTTCAATTGCTCAGGGCCATGTCCCGTCAATTTTTGAGTATCTCCAAGGATGGAGGTTCCACGACTTCTTTCAGCAACTTGATTCTACTTATGAAGCAGCAGCTTTCCAAAAAAGCTGTTTAAATTAGTAAAACCATAAATAATCATAAATTCACATCTGCAGTGAAACAATACCAAGGGCAGCCATTTGTAAGATTCTACTAACTGCTTTGGCGGGTTCTAAGCTCACCCAAAAGCAACTTTTGCTTTGGAAGTTCCCAGCCTCTAATGTGCTTTGACAGATATTTGCACACTGGACTAGCAGTCAGAACTACAGTAGTAGTATTACACGGCACTGACGCTAGCTAGCTGCTTCACAGAAACCCTCTGACTTCACTAGCCAGAAAAAAGTATTTTTAAAGCTCTCCAAGAAGAAACCCTTTCTGAAGAAGATCCAGACTTGTCAAGCTACCCTCTGCATCTTGCCTGGCCAAACTTCCATGCAGAATATAAACATCTCTGAAGATCAGACTGTTTACTGCAACGCAAAAGCAAATGACAGAGGCCAGCCATTTTTATTTATTTTATTTAGGTTTTCCTAAAGACATGCAGTTCCTTTAAGGACAGTTTGAACTGCAGAATGCACATAGCAAACCCAGCAGCAAACAGCTGACATGCACAGAAAATAAAAATAAAAACAAAAAACCAAAAAAAAAAAACAAAAAAACAAAAAACAAAAAAAAAACCAAAAAAACCCACCCACCCAACCCTCTCACCCTTCTGATCACATGACACTGCAACTACTCAACTGGAATCCAAGGCTGCAGCTCTAAAAATAGTCTCCCTGAAGCTGATTAACATTTCAGTTCGAATCTTTAATGCAGAATTAAAACTTTAGGCCTTTTGTAGCTGAGGTTGCAACACAAAGAGCCCTTAGCCAGCTTTCCAACTCAGAGAAATGAATCCAAATAAAGCCACCCACTGAATCTGCAGGTGAGGCTTGGCTAGGATAGAATGTTTATGCTGGAAATAAGGAAGAGGGGAGGAGAAATCTTTTTGCCAAGCAGATAAACACCATAATGCAGTGCAGCATAGAAGGGCTGTGCTCAACACAAAAGATCCGCAGCCTTCTGTGATGCAGGAAAGCCTCAGATCCTGCCTGCACCCCACTGAGCCAGCGAGCAGGCATCGGTGCTGCAGCGTTCCGAGGCAAACCCACGGCGCGTCTCTATGGAAAGCTCATGCCAATCACTCCTCAAAATACCACAAAGCCAGAGCGGAACCAGCGTTCTCCTTTTTAGGTTGTTATTCATAAACAACGCTGGCAATGCTTTGCCTTTCCATATATGCACTTTTGTGTGCCAACTCCCACATAAACTTGTCAAAAATGAATATGAACATGCTCCCCACAATTATGATATAAACGACACACCCGAGTGTGGAACAAACCTCTCTTCAAACAAAGATATCTAGCTTCAGAGCATGCAAGAGCTCTCCTAACAAAACAGCTCTGTATGATCTGCAGAGGCTCAGCTTCACAAGTTCCACATCCCTTCTGCATAAAGCCATTACTAAAGCCAGCTCTTGTGACAGCGCTCCCCAGCCTGAGGTTAACCTCCTGTCCTTACACCACACACACTATCTCCTTCTTATAGGTCCTACAGGAATTGTAGCAACAAACTGCGTGCAGTGGGGGTCAGGGAAGTCACCTCTTCTGCACAGGTGACAAATGTGTTAAGAAACACTCTCTTCATTTATGTAATTAGCTGCTACTCTCTGTCTCACATTACTCTTACCACTTTTAAAAATCTAGACACACACTCTTAGTGATTCTGTCTGCAATTAACAATTAACGCATTCATGTATTTATACACCAGTTATCCTCTGCCACATCTGAACTTCACCACCACACTAAACACTTTTGCCCACATAACGGCCTCTTCCCTGTTTTCCCCACTCCACCTTTATTCCTGGAGGCACATGCAGCAGTTTGCCACGCCAGCCCTCTAGAACAGTGAGGATAATTTATCACCTTTCAGGAAAACTATTGGAAAAGTGAAGTCCTACTCCAGATACTGACCTAAGCTTAAGCACCTGACTGAAGTGAGAACTACTGTATTTCTTAGGAGAGAATCAGCTTCAATCTGCCCTTCATTTCAAACATAAAGCTTCACTTTTTACAGCAATGAGTTGGGACTCCAGGACAACTAAATTTGTTTAGGTTCCACTCTGGCACCAACCCACTGTATGACCTTGAGGAGGTCATTTGGCCTATTGCACTCCCTCTTACTACAAAAAAAAAAAAAAAATGGGACCTTCCTGTTTAAAATTCCTTGACGACTATTTCAATTTGACATTCCAGCAGCAGAAAGCCTCATTACTTGGTTAGAGAAATCCAGAGTTCTGCTTAAGCCAGATCCCTGCACATGAATCCAAAAAGAACAATGGGAGCATGGCAGGGAGGGAGGGAGGAAAGCAGAGTTTACTTGCATTACAGCTGCCTCAACTGTGAACCAGGGAATGTTGATCTACAGCAATCCAGTTTAGCCATCTGCATCACACTCCAAGCACTTCTAAAGGCCTATCAGTCGTTACCAAGTGCAACAGTCTCACACACTGACTCATACTAAAAGGTTCCACGTGTTTTGAACCAACTGGTACTTGGGCTCCCAGCCCAGATCTGTCTCATCCTTCCATTTCAGTCAAGTGCAGCACAGCCTGACTCGTGCCAGGCTACAGACCCTCACCAGAACTTCTACCCGGTAACTTGAAAGGGTCTCCAAATATAGTGCACTTTGAGGCATCCATGAAACAGCTTCCAATTAAGTATTTTAAAATATTTATGACTGACGGTTAAAGAACAATAGCATACAGGGAATACAATTTGCTTCTCTACTTCTTAATTAACAACATTTCAGTGGTTGTGCAGATGCTTAAGGTGTGAAAATCCCACTAAAATACATGCGTTTATGGCATGATATCTACAGAAATTAGCCTATTTTGATTTTAGCACTGATAGTCCCAACTGTGCCCAGTGTTATCCTCCACTCCATGATCAGCTAACCCAGCAGAAAAAAGGTTACTCCTAATAACGTGCACAGAGAAGCCAAGCAAATCATTGACTTTTGGAGTCCTAAGACCTTACCATGTGTTTTCATCAATACCATCTCCTGCCTTGGAAAGGGTTTGGAATAGAACTGGCCAAACTGTCTATACCAAGCAAACCGTTTTAGCCACACTGACAAGTCTTCTCTCTTTTCTATTATTTCCATTTTCCCTCTACCCCCCTGTTATTTAGTAAATTATTTATGTGACTGTATTACAATCTCACAGGTGTTAACGAATCTATTCTTGCAACTGTCCCAAGGGACAGACACATATCATCACCTCTGCTGTGAAGACAAGAAAGTCACAATACGAAGGGACAGGTCAGCATAATTATGACCTGAACCCAGATTTTCAAGTCCCAGTCCAATGTCTTAGTTACAAAACAATAAATATTAACAAGCCCCCATAAAATTAAATAGTTCTTGAAAATAACCTAGGAAAAACACTGTAAAAGAGAGGCTACTGCCAACAGCAAGTTGGTTGTGGAATGCCCATTTGAAACAGCTGGCTCTGATTTTGCTTTCCCCAGGGTGCAATTATCTTCAAAACTCCAGAGCAGGACACTCTCAAAATAGCACTTAGAGATGACATTCACACAAAGTCAAGGCAGAGATGCAGCCTGTTGAAAATCTAAGGCTCTGCAGGCTGAACTCAGGTCATGACCTTGCACACGGAGAGCTACATACCGATTCATTGAGATGTTGTGGTTTCTAACGCACAGTCCAAGCGCCATTCCTGAAGCCCAGAACTGAAAGGCAAAGGTTCATGATGCCTTTAGCTGATCAGCAGCAGCTCTCGGCCCTGCTGATAAACAGCAAGAGAGGCTGCACAACCTGTAAGTTTATTGGTCATTCCACCTACCATATACTACCAATAAAATCTCTATTTTTGTGCAAAGGGAACACTGATTTTGGTAATATAGCCTCCCTCAGCACAAACTGACTTTAATATAATAGTATGTCCTTTTAGCTATGCTTCCAGTCCTTTCAAAGTTCCTTGGGAAGCATTAAGAGCTCCATGAATGCCCAAAATTTCACATTATCCCTAAGGATGTTTTGGGATAACATTAATTCATCAACATGCAAAAAGCATCACTTTGCAGCCACTGTTCCTGGCCCTCCAGCCAGAAGTGGGGATGCTTCAGCTTAAGCCTGAAATTCACCTACTCGGTATCAAAACGGACAAAGAAGCATTTCAAAGTGCTGAATCCAAGGTAGTTTTAACACAGCTAGGTGACAACAGCAGTACTGTAGCTGCTTACCAGATTACATTAAGACTCTGGTACTTCTCTGGCTGCCAGACCACACTTAAGACCATGCTGCCACAAATTATTTCAAGGTCTTCCCACGCTATCAGGATTCAAATTAAGACAGATCCACTCTTTGCTATTGCACATCCAAAATGGCACACAGAAGCCACTCTTACCCTGGCTCATACCTATAGAAAACTCAACAGTCAGGCAGAAAGGGTGGTGTGAATATGTTGAAGGATGAGCCATGAACCACAGCCAGAGCAGCATACCTCTGTCACTGCTGGGGACTGATTTCAGTAGCCAAATTGAGGGCTGGTCACCGGGTCACTCCAAGGAATCACTGCACCCAGTGCCAGTAGCTGCCGAGGTTATAAATGTGTGCAACTCAAGCTGACGCTGAGTAAAAGACATCTGACAAGTTGAGTAGCAGAAAGTACCTGAGCGGAAAGGTAACAATTACAGAATAAGGATGGAATTATAAGACAATGCACACATGCAGTAGCAAGAGTCCAAGAGAATTTCATCGGGGCACTGCAGTCCACTCGTGGGTCTCATACACTGTGTTTTCTAGCAAATGCCACCCTCAAACTCCCAACACTAACTTTTGGGGTGAAACTCACTCCTGAGCCAAACACAACCACAAACGCCACGTTCAGTCTTAAATGATGTATCAGCTTCAGCACAGGGACAGACCCGACCCAGGCAGAGCTAACTGACAAAGGAGGGCAATTTGGAGAAAGGGCAGAGTAAATACTTCAGAGGGATGTTATGAAAATATAATGAGTGATACCCAGACCATGGTGTCATAGGTCCTTTTCCAAAATCCCAGAAGACTACTACGCAACAACCCATCATTTTTATTTAAAATTTTGACCACTAATAGAAACTGAGCCCACAGAGAGCAGATGTCTCTTATCTCTGTGTATTCGCACACATTTCCCAATGGCCAAGTGCCCAGACAGTTATTTTTGCCCTGAGTTAAAACCTTGTTTCATAGCAAGATTAAGAGTAAATCTGCAACTTGTAAGCTCTTCAGGGCCTAAGTATATTCAGCGGAAAGGCTGACAATTACATATATCACATTGCAGCCACAGAAAGAAGGGACCACAAGAACAGCCGTTGTTTCTCTCAGCTGAAAGAACATGCAGACGTGACAACCCCAATGCCATCACGTGCGTGCGTCTATAAAAGCAAATAAATGAGGCAACTAATGCTAGACAGCATACTGAGGTTTTGTGCTGAAGCAACCCAAAGTCACATGTTCTTACACTGCATTCAGAATTCTACAGAAAAAACCAGCTTCACCAGCTAAAGATTATTGCCAGCAGACTTTATTTGCATTACTAGATGTCAGGCAATCCACTTGCAAAGGCAATACAACCAATAATGTATTGTAACCTTGTAAATCTACTTTCTGTCCTAAATGGAAAAGAATATACATGTGCAGAAACATGTTACTTCCATCTCAGTACAATCCATTTGCTGTCACTGATAACACTGACATGAGCACACACAAACCAGAGCATTTTGCTTAACTGTCCCCTACAATTATTCTGGCATTAGTGGCACAAGCTCACAACACGTGGTAAAAAACCATGCACAATACTTGTCCTTAAAAATGTGACATCAGTTTTTCTTCATCACTTCTTCTTCATCATTTCTTCACCCAAAACACCATTTTAAAGATAACTATATTTTCATCTAAAAACACAGTCCCTAAGTATTAATGCATGGTATAAGAAAAATCCCAGATACAGTCAGGTCTTCATTTTAGAAAATGAGTGCGTATACTAATTTTGCAAAATTTTAGATGTCTACCTTCAGCATATGCTATGTTAAGGAGATAGAGGTGCCTGCTCTGCTGACAGAAGAAGGAACGAGAAGAGACCCTCCTTTAAGGTTATGAAGGACAGGTGCAATGTCAAATTAATAAAGGGATGACCCTGGCCGAGTTGTCCTTCAGGCATCAATTCCAGAGCAATAAACTTCAGGAAGGAGTCAATGGACTATGCCTGTGACCCTAATCCCACATATTCTATCAAGTCTGCTGGTCTCAGTATGGAACAAAGCACCTTTCTGGAGAGGTCCACTGACCGCACGCCGTGAAACCACTCTCTGAAAGACACTAAAAGGAGAATGAGCTGCCTGAAAACGTGTCCTCCCTCTTTGCTTTTCAGTCAGAATGACTTCCAGTCCTTCGCAACAAAAGCAAGAAAGAAACAAGTCCAACATACAGCCTTAGAAAGTAGAGCATTTTTCCTAATCAACTAGAAGTGAGTTTATTTCTACCATTCTAAGTAACCACTGGATACAGTAGCAACTCCAAACCTCTTATTACAACTGTTCAATTAATTTTCAATAAAGGTGTCACATAACCATGACAGATACGGTGTCAGCTGTCAAACAGCACAAAACAAGAAAAGCTAAACATACATGAGAGGAGTCGAGATAAGAATCAATTCTTATTCCTCTGAAATGTTCCTTTTGTGCTCTCTTAAAAGTACCTCATTATAATAATAAAGCTAGGTTAAAAAATAGCCACAAGTGTTAATCAATACCTCACAGAAATATTATTTAGACAGGTTAAAATAATTGCTAACAAAGAGATGAATGCCAATCTAGTTACATGAGAAACAACCCTATTATCCAGCAGTGGCTACAGTATTCCAAGACTCCAGATACTTGGGAGAGAAAAGAAGCTATTCATAAATTTATTTAGTATGGTTCCTATGCAGAAACCTCAAACACTTATTATAGATAATATCTCTCTCCCCCTAGGTTATTTGTCTAGACATATTTTAATTAAATGGCATAATTCTGGTCACTGATGTGGCAAAAATTATTTAGTTTATTTTAATAAGGTCTTTTGGTCTACACTGCTCCAGCTTCCAGAAGCATAACTCACAGCCCATGACAAGTTAGATGTATGTTTTAATGAATGTGATAGCGCCTGTTGCCTCCGGACCTGTATAAAGCACCGGCACAAAGGTGGAGACTATCATCTCTGTTTACCTTGCACATGCAAAATGTCAGCTCACCCACTGAATTACACAGAAAACCCTACAAGATTGTGTATCTTTTTTTTTTTTTTTTGTGGGAAGCCACTGGAAGCCCTCACTAGGCAGTTCCCTGTTACAAGCTTTTAAAAAGTGTACTGCATCACACTGAGAGACCAGTTTAATGCACAACTCCCAGAATCTTCGAATCTCAAAGGCCACCCAGGAGGGGTATAACATGAACCAACTTCACGGCTGTTTCAGCTGTGCACAGCCTGGACAGTCTCTGTGGACAAAGTATTTTGAAATCCAGATCACAAGATAAAGTTGACCTTGTCTACGCCCCTTCGAATTTTAGTCTCCCACAAGGAACAACGTGTTACTGGTGGAGGGGACGTAGAGATACAGCCCTCTAACATTTCCCTGGGATAGAACACTGCAAAACAAGCTTCTAACATAATGAAAAGCTGGGTTCAGACCTCTTACATTCAGACCTAGTAATAAATTCCACCCACACTTCAACTGCAAAGTCTAACTGGACCTACGAGTTTGTTTAGGCATTGAAAGAGAGATCTCCAGCTTGCCACAAAATCCCAGGTCAGATATAAATTAAGAAACAGGTAGTATTTGGATATATGCCCATATGGGATGGTGATCACCCTTTACAGATTTTCACCATGCTAAGTCAAGAATTTTTGTTTTCACCACCAGAAAGGTGTTCCAGCATAGAAGTGAAACAAGTTCTCCATAGCAAGTGAAAATCCCCAGCCCCAGGTTCACATTTAAATACAAGTTTACTATTGAAGCTACACTATCATTCATTTTACAAAAATATATGCTATTTCACTTAGAAAAATAGCAAAGAGTGATATCACAAATTACATGGATTGATGTAATCGATATCCTTGTAAAACCAAAATAAGAGAGGTGTTGCTTTGAGAAAATAAAGCCAACCTCCCTCATTCTTGAGTGGCCCCTTCAGTGGAAGGCACTGGTAAAGGAAAGAGAGATGCGGTTGTTTCATTTACTACTATACTCCTGAAGAACTACGAGCAAGAAGAAAGCTGCAGGGCTCAGGGACTCACTTTGGTATTTGACACAGGTTTTTGAGTTCTTTAGAAAGAAATATTTGTTCAAGCTCTTCTTGCTCGGTGCATCCTTACAAGAATGTCTAGCAGTACTGAAGGACGCAGATTTAAAAAATAATAGTAATTAAAAAAGCTGCAATGAAAAGAGTCCACAATACTGTATTTCAGCATTTCCCCAGGTCCAGCACAGGCTTTCCCATCAGATGATAAAGTCCTTGTTCCTCACAAATACAGCAAGAAGCACTTGGCAACAGCTCTTAAGCTCCCATTTAAGGAAAATAAAAATTATATAGGTCTAAACACCGAACCATTCCACTAAGTTACCCTTCAAAAAAACAGGGAGCAGGCTTGCCAAGAGCTGACATGCATCTGCTAAGAAATGGTGCTCCTCCAAATCCTGCTCTTATGTAAGTAACTATTACCTGGCAGCTGGGAAAGCACAAAGGCAGACTGTTCCGGGAGCGGCCCTATTAACACAGGAGGTACAAGCTTTTTACCTGCCTAGCTCTGCCTGTTTGGTTCCCCACCTCCCACTCTTGAAGAGTCATTTCAGCAAGCTAAGAGGCTGCTCAGAGAAACAGTTCAGATAAAAGGAGTTCAGATTTTATGCATCACAGGGAGAGAACCTGAACCTTTTCCCTATACAAAGGGAGAGCAAGCAAAATGCAAACCCTTCATTCCAAACCTGCACAAGCCCAAGTACATTTGACTTCTAAATGAGTATTTGTAGGTTTAAGTACAGAATCCAACAGAACCTCTGCCTTAATTTACCAGTGTATTAGTGTGGAAGAAAGGGGGGGAAACACAGGGCCCAATTACTTTTTTCTTTTTTTAATTAAGCATCATTTAAAGCCCTCTGAAACAGAAAGCAGACCCTCATTATCCTGACACCGTACAGAATGAGATAAGCCTTCTGCAGGGAAAACTATCATCTAAAACACAAGATGAAAGACTCATTGCATCTCTGCCAGCAGATGGTAAGATGAGGCAGAAAATGGTGCGGCGGGGTGGACAACAGTACTCAGGTCTTCCAAGTGCTAGGTAATTGCCTTAGCCACACACAGCCTTCTGAAGAGTCACTGTCACTCTCACAAGCATTTCACCAGGAACTGAACAAGAAGAAAAACTCAAGCAGTGTCCATTCAATGGAAATTCACATTTGCAATTTGTAACGAGTAGACTCCCTTGCCTTTATTGTCTTATTTTCACAAGCTTCACTGAGAAGACTGCTACAGTATTGGCAAAGTGCACTTGGGACAGTCTGCTGGTTCCTTCTGGATTCAGTGATCCATCCATTTGCCCAGACTGAAGATACACATAGATACACCCCTCTGGTTCTGTTTCTCCCGAGGGATCTAACAAAGCTCTGAGCTGTTATCTAGTTTGGCTGTGGAACGCATCACAGGGAAATCTGAATCTCCCCCAGGTTTCAGATCAACAAATACCACTCCGGGCAGCCCTGTCTTTGAAAGGAAACATCCTGAACCTCACAGGTTTGTACATACTGACACGGGGCAGTATGTCCCAGAGATGGAGCCACAAACAACATAACTGGCAGCCTTTCTACTTTGCTAACATAAGGCACGAGCCAGTATAGCCTAACTCCCTAGGGAACTATGTGCATAAACACTGGAAAGCCACATCTTCTGGGTGCGGAGCACAGCTTCTTCCCCATGCCCAAATGGTGTCTAGAATCTACTTTGACTAGCTGCACGCGCCGTGAAATGACACGCAGCATCGCCAGGGAATGTTTGATGAACACATTCATGACCCCAAGAAAAAGGCTGAGTTTGAAACCAGGAAGTTCTCCCCTATTACTAGTTGTTAGAGTTGCACCATCCATCTTTCATCAAACTCAATATTTTCCTCTCATGGGAACTCCGTAAGCCACTGGGCCTCTGACTACAAAACAGCATGTACCGGCCCCACTTGCTTAGCCAAGATTTCTACCCGCTCCCTAGAGAACAGGCAGAGCACCAGGAACAACCTTTACTGAGAAGGCAGATGCAGCCAGACTGCGGATTTGTATGAGGCTGCGTAACACTCAGCGTGGGACACGCAGCGGGGCTGCAAAAGATTTCTGCCAAATCTTATCAGAGAAGCAAAAGCTGTTTGCCATATCCAGTTCAAACTAATGAGAAGAGCCCAAGTTCACATCCTAGTGCTCAGAAGCACTGAAATCGTATGTGCCAACTGAGCTACAACCCAGAAGTCAAAGCAGTTTTTCACAGGTCAGACTTTCAACCGACTCAACATCAACAGATGTAACAGCGGAATCGGTAAACCGTAAGGTTTTATTTTGTTGCTGCTTTTGTTGTAAACACAGTAAAGAGTGGCTGAACAGCTCCAACTCAACCGATCCACACCATAAATCCTGAATGGCTTCTTCAGCTTTCCAAATGCTATCTTAGCAGAAGGATACCGATAGCATCTCTCAAGAGTAAAGCTTCACTTTGTCATTTCCTAATTCTGATTTCATTGAGACATATATCCTGCTGTTTGGCAGAGCCAGATAAGAAGAGACCCAATCCCAGTGGTTTTGTAATCTGTCTGTTCTTGTATTACAGCTGTGTCCCTATCTTTACTCATTTTCTGTCAGAGACTCGGTAAGACCAGCAGCTCTGTAACTGCAGCAGTTGCCAATGGTTATCCAGCCAACCAGCGGCTGATTTCTTAATTAGTGATCCCTGGAGTCTAAAAAGAGAAAGAGAAGCTATTAAAAGGAGACAGCATGGATGAGAAGGGGCAGAGAATGGGAATTAACTTTGAAATATAGACTAGTTGTTTAAATTTGCCTAAAGACATTCTGAATATCTTATCCACAGGTAAAGTTCTAGCTGTTGCTTTTAAAACCAGTGTCCAACAAGCCACTAAAAATCCTTTTAAAAGTCAGTCTGTCAAGTGGGGAGATCAGAAACCCACGTTAAGCAACTATCTCTTGTACAGACTCTTAAAGAGGGCTAACAGTTTAAGACACCTCGGCAGTATCTCAGTTTAACATTTTCACACAGATACTACCTTCTGACCACATCCTGAGTCACTATTTTCAAAAGGAAATCTGTCCATAAGAAAACACAGCAACAAAAGGAGGTACTATCAGATTCTCAAAAATTACAGTGACTTGACTTTGCCCCGGCAGACACCGTTCACCAGTAGCACTGTGCCTCCACCCCTACAGACACAGCTTCTTTTGATAACACAGGTTTAATAAAAGTTCAGCTTTTGTATACTGCTTCCACAGAACACTTTTTGGAATGCTATCTGACATCTGCACCTACAGTTTAACACTCAGGAGAGTGAAGCATATTAGGAAAGGAATAATCTATTTTCAAGAGCTGTTTTTGTTTTGCATTCAAATTTCTATACTTATTATCCTTAGAGAACAGAATGCTTTAAGAGTTCATGAGCTGACAGATGTGCATGTCTGTTGTTTTTATTTATTTTGCCTGGCTGCTCTAAGTAAAAAGAAAATATTTTTAAGATCAAGAATATATGAATGTGAGAAATCAGCAGTCTTGGCAGAGAAAAGTCAAGGTAGTTCTATGACTACTTAAAATAGGTTTTTAAGAGCTAATGCAATTTTTAAGAGACAGGTTTCCTATAGCAGCTAGAGAGAGCTGCTAACATTTCTTACAACGAAGGTCTTAATCACTTGCCAGCAGTGCAGTTGATTTCACAAGTGTCTACAACTTAAATGCCTAAGATTTAAAGAACAAAATCAAATTGTGAAGAAGGAAATATTTGAGGCAAACTCTTAGAATAAGTACTGAAAATCAGAAACACATTTATTCCACACGTGCAGCGCTGGACACGTCTGTCTCACCCTTTTTTAGATGCATGGGCCACTGCTAAGTTGAGGACAATGTGACATCCAGCGTCCTATGAGAACAAAACAGCAAAAAGGTATTGACTGGAGTGAAGGAGTGGAGATTTTCCAGGAAGGAGAAAACTACCAACTCAAAGAAAGTTTAAACAGACTCCTAACCCTGGAGAATGAAACCTTCCATTCATCCAACAAGTGCAGATGAGAAGCTTCAATCCTTCAATCCCTGGAGGAACGTCTCGCTGCAAACAGACGTGTTTTCAGAGACAGACAGATTGAGCCCTGGCCTGTCTGTCGAGGCTGTCAACAATGGGGCAAAGGACAGTGCTGACCTGTCTACTACTCAACTCCCAGGCACTGGAAGCTGAACCAACTCCTCAAACAATCCAACATCCGTAGCATTATATTCCAACCTAGAAACCCACCCAAAAGCACCATCACTCAACCTCACCAGATCCCCAAGGTCATGGAAGTTCACAAAAGTGTCCCGTCTGTGTACAGAGTTACAAAGCCATTTCCTGATTTGTATGACATTATTTCAAAGAAATCCAACATAGAGCTCTGATGATGATGTTCAGTCTGCTGCTGAGAGTTCACAGTGCCCCAATTAGTAACTGACATATCGTAAAGTTTTTTTGTCAGTCTGGAATCCAGGGACAAATCACCACTGCTATTGCTCCTAGAAGCCCTCAGGATAAAAGGAGAAAGGAACAATAAGACTCAAGAGTTTCTAGGACTATAAAAAAGAAGAAAGGTCTTATTTTGATTAATTTGAAGCAACGCATTTTATTGGAATGACAGTGATAGACTCAAGGTTGTCAAAACCAATTGCATCCAGAAGCAATCACTGGAAGCAACCTTTAGTCAGTTTGCCAGGCTTGGCTAGATAATTATGTCATGAATTCGTTCTTGTATCCAGTATGTCCCAGGCCACGGTCCTAGACCCTGACTTTAATTTCTACTCACGTGTGACTGTAATTTCTACTCACGCATTTTCTATTACTTCCACTTTTATTTCATGTAAAGAAAAAGGACAGATGTCTTAAAAAGGATAGATCTCTTACACCTCAATGGATTTCTCTCTTTCCTGACATTTTGTTATTTTGTGTGTGTGAGGAGGGGATGCATTTCAGCTTAGTACATCAGTATTTAGGCAGACTGAAAAACTTTTAATATTCCAGAGGGATGACTGGGATATTATCCAGAACTATTGTACGTACACTAATCCTACACTTGCTTCTAAATACATTAGACTGTACTTTGGTCTTGATTCTCTAGACTGCTCTTACTCAGCTGAAAATCTTTACTAGTGCTTAATAATTATCAGTGGAAACAATAGCACGACGGAACTTCTTTACTCACTAGATGGAAAAACTAGAGTGTTGACTCCAACTGCTTTATTTACATGCTCACACCTATCACATCTGTGTCACCATGATAATTAAGAGAGTCTGAAAAAACTTTTGGTTAAGTAGAAGTCAATTTGCCAAGCATAGGAGGAGGTTCTACCTAACACTTCCCTTTCCCTGTGGCTTTCGGGAATAGGAATGCAAGCGAAGTACAACAGTACTTCAACTGCACAGCTCACAATTTGACAGCCCTGAGAGTGTCTGATTAACAGAGCCTAACAGAGAGACACAAAACTTACCCTCTTCCTTTCTCTTTGTGCATCTAAGATATACTTACTGCTAAAGCCTCTACGAAAAGAACGAGTCCCAGAACTTCATGGACCCAGAGAGCAGCTGCTGTCCTAGCAGAAGGGTTTACCTGCATAACCCAAACACAAAAACCACAGGTGGAAGGACTGCTACATTAGCATGCTCCGGCCTCCTCGGAAGTGATTCTTCTAAAGAAAGCTCATGTTATACCATAATAGGATAAGAGGAATATTTGACCCTTTTTTCCCCCCAAGGAGAGATCGTTTGTGTGCATACAAAATATACAAAGGTGGGGATCAAACCTCTCTCTTTTCACCAAGTTTTACTTTAAGCTCATTATTTACTGCACCGTGATCCTCTCATTCCAAAAAAAACCCCCAAACCCTGCAATGCTGCTGTTCTTCTGATTGTTTTTGCTTAGCTGCAATGTAAGTTCTTCAGAGGAAGGACTGTTTTCTTAGTAGGAGTTTACACTACGCCTCACAAAACATGAGACCCACCTTCACAAAGGATCCCTCCCCGTATGGACAACAATCAGTAACCAAGCTGTATTTGTCTCTGCCACTTTTTTTACAAACGTGAAGAGCAAATGCAATTGATGCAGCAACCCCACAGGACAAGGCTAAGACAGACCAGCCAAAGATGTCCCCATAAAAAAGAACAACCTGTCAAGGAGATGCCTCCTAAAGCTCAGTCACTGCCCTTCAGCACCCATGAGCCCCCCTTCCTGTCAGGAATGAAAATCCCAGTTCTTTCTGCACTGCCTGGTTTTAGTCACACCAACTAAAGTCAGCTTGGCACTACACATGCAAAGCTGCCCTGCAGCAAAGGATAATTCACAGTAGCATTATCTTCAATTCACTGGCTTACTGGTAATTTGGTCAGAACGGGAGGGTGGGAGGAGTGTTAGCAAAGACAAAAATAAGCAGATGACAAATTTGCTTATTAACCACGTTGAATAAGAGATGTATTTAAAAAAACGTAAGGAGGGAGAGGGGATGAAAAGCAGGATGTGAAAGAAGCAGGAGTTGGAACAGCATGGCTAATGTCAACCATGAAATGCAACCCCTGCTGGGACAATTTGAAAGACAGAAGAGGCAGGCTTTTTAATATTAACTATTTGATCACTTCAGGTGCATCTAATAGCATGAGGAACAGGATTTCCATTTACCCTATAGGTAATTCTTACAAGCTAGAGACCTGAAACAGCATGAAGAACAACTAAATTCACTCTGCAATGAAAACTTCCATTACCTGCACTCGAGGTTGATCAGGACACACTGTGCAAGTCATCAAGGAGCAAGGAAACCACCAGAGTTCTTACCAATGCTCCAGCTGCACATTCACACAGGCTCCAGGGCCTTTACTTCATTTACCTCTATTCCAAATACTCAAAGCTCTTTGGAAGGCACAGTCTGTACCATTTCAGGATTAGTTTCTAGTACCACTGAAGCCAGTGAGGATTTCTGCATGTGCTGGTTTTGGCTGGGGTACAGTTAATTTTCTTCATAGTAGCTAGTATGGGGTTGTGTTTTGGATTTCTGCTGGAAGCAGCGTTAATAATTCAGGGATGGTTTAGTTATTGCTGAGGAGTGCTTACACAGAGTCAAGGCCTTTTCTGCTCCTCACCCCACGCGGCCAGCGAGCGAGGGCACGCAAGGAGCTGGGAGGGGACACGGCCGGGAGAGCTGACCCCGACTGACCCAAGGGATGGCCCACACCATACGGCGTCATGCCCAGCATATAAAGCTGGGGGAGAAGGAGGAAGAGCAGAACTTTTGGAGTGATGGCTTTGTCTTCTCAAGTCACTGTTACCCATGATGGAGCCCGGCTTTCCTGGAGATGGCTGAGCACCTGCCTGCCCACGGGAAGTGGTGAGTGAACTCCTTGTTTTGCTTTGCTTGCATATGCCACTTTTGCTTTACCTATTAAACTGTCTTTATCTCAACCCATGAGTTTTCTCATTTTTACCCTTCCGATTCTCCCCATCCCACCGGGGTGGAGGATCAAGTGGTTGTGTGGGGCTGAGGGTTAAACCATGACAGACTGAAATAAGGAACTTGTCAAGCATGTCTGCAAGCCTTGCACTTGCTCAGCAATCTCTAGTAAGTATCCCCACGTTTCCCTGTGACATCAGAAATCCAACCTCTCCCTTGAATTCAACAGTTTAACTAACACCTCTAGTTAGAAACAACACGGTTGGTCCAGAGATTCCTACTGATGTCTTCTGCAGCACTCATATCTTGCCACCACTTGCTACAACTTCTTCCTCAGTAAGAGCAAAATGTAATTAATGTCAGACACTTCTCTGCATATTCTTTTTCAAATGAAGAAAAAGTCATGCATCCTTACTCCCCCTTCACCTTTGTACCAGGCAAGTCTCTGGCTCCATTAGTTTTATTCCATTTATTGTACGCTTTTTCAGTTTGGGTCTATAACTAAAATAGGTCATAAATTACAACTGAAAATAAACATATTCAAAAAGTAGCCCCAAAAAGTCTTGCAAACCCACTCTTTTAGTAGTTCCATTCTTTCTGCATTGGCAAATTATTTTTATTTATGTAATTTTAGGACTACAACCACAATAGTATATTCAATGGAAAATATTACGTGGGTACAAATGGAACAATCACTGAAGCTGGTCATTGCGAAGAACTTCTACAACAATGACTGCCAAAAAGCAGTGGGGCAGGGAGGGGAGAAGGAGCCTCTCTGCGACTCAGCAAAACAAAAGGAAAGAGAAATCTGATAAGATACCACGCATCTGCACTGGTATACTTCCATAAGTGCAAACTCTCTGCATTTACGCTAGTCTGAAACAAGCTGGAGTTTTACTCTGATTTAGAAGTTTTTACAAATCAGGACTGAAACTCCAAAGTAAAATCCCCTCTTTACAAGTTTCCTAGGCACGTGATTTTAACGTGTTTACAGTCTCCTCCAAAGGCACAACACTCACGTACATAAATTAAGCTAGGCACAAGTTTAACTGGTTGTAATATCGGGGACTAGATCACTCACTCAAGGTCAAAAACAGAGTAGCTGGAAGAGAGAAAACTGAACTCAGATCTCAAATCCCAAATCAGTGCCTCAACCCACACAGTCATTCTTCTCTTCACATTCCAAGAGGGAAGGTGGAGAGACTCATTTAAATATCGTGGGTTTCTGACAGGATTCAACTAATGCAACTCTGAGAGGCAATTTTCAAATTGATCTGTTTCTCTTAAACTGTTATGGGATGAATGTTTGGTTTCAACAGCCTAACAGTGGTTAAAACACAAGCTCTTGTCCCAGTTACCCATAGTAAGACAGCTGTTAACAAACAGGATTTGCACACTTGCTAAGGATTTTCCAAATGCATCTATGTCTCACATCTACACCTAAGAACTCAGAAAGGTAAAGGCACATTAAAAGTAAATAAATAAAATCTGGAGGCTCCCTTTTAAAGTTGCTTCTCACAAATTGCTGAACGACCTCTGTAAAACACTTCTTCCAAAATCAGAGATATCTTAAAAATAGAGTTATGCAAACCTAGCAGCTTTCCAGAGCACTGGATGGACTCCATAGCTCAGTCATTAGAACTGAGACTGCAGGTTGCTGTGAAAATGCCATCCCTGGAAGACTTGAGGGGCCTCAGGATCCACCTCCCGTACCTCAGTCCTATGCAGTGAGCCCTCAGTCACATTCCAGTCAGTAAGCAGCTCGTTCACCTTCAGCATCGTGGTCACCCTCTGCCTGCAGCAGACACCCCCCATCCAAATCAGAAATCTTCATACTGATTAGGCATACGTGGTCTTATTTTATTGCCAAACAAAGCCAAGAATGTCAATCCTCACTTCACCTGCTTGATAAAAAAAGAGCCAGAGCAATTTTCAAAAAGATGTTATCTTCTTCAGAAATGATGAAACAGGTAAAAGTAAAACCAACAGCCAAATGATCCATAGCAAGTCAATGACATAAGGTGAAGGGGTTCTCTTATTATCCTCAAGTGTTTCACTCCAATAACTGAGTGAAGAATATCATGTTTTGTATGCTTTAAATATTCTCCCAAATGATTTTCATACTTTATCTTACCAAGGCCACTGAAATAACCAAAAATTATCTTTATTCCCTCAGTTACTTACATTTCACATGGAAATAAGTCACAACAGAATCATAGGGCAACTATTTAGGTCGTTCCTTCCTCAAGCACTCTAAATTCTTCTGTATTTGCTCAGCAACTTGTCTCAACTGATTAAACTCTACAGCAGAAATTAGAGGACAAGCCTCCAGTAGTCTTCTCTGAGAATAGGAACCCCCAAAACAGCATCAGCAAAATCACCAGTGACATCCTCCCCCTTCCTCAAAATGCTCATTAATCCATGAGTTGGTGCTTAATTACTTTGGAAAATGACATTCTAGCAGCAGGCCAATCCAAATGTCCTTTGCTATAAGGCAAGCAATAATCAGATGGAAAAAGCAGAGCCTGTACATCAAAGCTTTTCCTGCACATATGATGTACACGTAAAATCTTCTCTTAGCTCTGATGCTGGAACAAGAGTTGAAGGCTAAGAGAAGACGCCGAGAACTGCATCCTCACACCTTATCCCTGCTGCTCACTACCTCAACACCGATACTCACTGTGGAACAACTCACCCAGACACACTGGTGGAGCTGACAAGAGAAAGCCAGCTCAAGCACAGGCATAGTTTTTCCTTAAGTCAGCACAACAGGAAGACTGTACTTTTCAGGACCCAGGTCATCGATCTTTATTGGCTCTAAAACTCATCTCCAAAGAGCCAGCTGTGCTGAACTAGCCATGACCAACCCCTCTTCCCTTCAACACATACATTCTCAGTATGGCATCCTCTCTCACCAGGCATTTTCTTCTTGAAAATAAAAGCTTCCAAATCTAGGGTCATTTATATACTATGCATATTTATAGCCAAACTCTAGGGTCTCAGAGCTTGGAGCATCTCAATCTGTTTTCAGGAGCACTTGCAATCCCACAAAAGAGAACCTAACGGAAGTCATTCCCTCCAAACAGCTTTTGATATCCAACAAAACGTGGACAAATATATTATCAGAAGAGCCTGTCCCAAAGTCCATCAGAATTAACTATTAACTATTTCTAGGTACCATTAAGGGGTTTGAATCAGGCCCCTACTGGGACCTATGAGCGAGACAAACAGCAATGAACACCTGTGTAAGCGCAGTACTACATATGAATGGGTTTGCTTCTGAGATTTAAGTAATAAGATTCAAGCATTTGACTAAATTAGGGTTTAAAAGCTCTGTGTGTCACCAGTTTCCACCTGCTATATGCAGTGATGCTTCGATATGGATACCACCGCAACGGGGACTTAGAGGCAGCCCCCACTCCCATCCCCTACTTGGCCACAGAGACATTCACTCAAGAGTTCCAAGAAGACCACCTGGCTCCAAGAAACAAGTATTTCTGCTATTGCCGAAAGACAAACAACAGATGAAGCAGTAGCAGCAAAATCATTCTTCAAGTACCAGATACCCTTAAAAGAAAGCACCACGATGACAAGCCAGTTCACCTCCATGACTCTGCTTATAAGGTGGATATGTAAAAGGCTGTAAATTCTGTATTTTTTAGCTCATACGGGAGTGTATTTTCACTATATCATGTTCTCACACAAACACACATGTAGAGGACAAAGCAATGAGACAAAAGCATCCTGCAAAAATAAAGATGGTTACAGATATCCTTTTCTTCCCTGCAGGAATAAGGATGACTAAAAAACGGCTTATGCATTTCCATAAGACACTGTATTTCTGCTAGAAAAGCCAGTTACCCATCCACAAACTGATGCAATTTTCAGTCCAAGTGGTACCTTTCACCTTGAGGTTATTATGTTTGGGAAAACAAGCAAAATGTAATATTTGAACAGATCTTCTCAGGAGACAGCTGGATGCAACTCTTAGATTTGCAAGTTTTCTGGAGAGCAGGCATGACCTCTTCATTTTTTTCCTCCAGAAGAATATCATCTATCTGCCAATTTTTGGAGGGTGTGTAAGGAGAGGAATTTGCTTTTTTGTATATTCTCAAGTAAAAGAGGGTCAGAAAACAGTGGGAGCTGCCATGAACTCAGAGGGGAAAAAAAAATATCGGATGTTACTATCAACAGATGCTGCTTCCTCGAGAATATCTTATGAATTTGCCTTTTTAAATACATTGATTTTTAGGCCAACTAAATTCATAATGAGAAAATACTTTCAAAAATACTTTAAACGGCTATTGATGGACTACATCTAACACAGTTCTGTACCACGTGGAACATTTCAGCACGTTTGAAGCTAACCTAAGGTAAGTCTTTGGATCATGGATTGTAGCACGCAGAAGTAAAGGTTTACACTTCTAATCAGGCTAACATAGGGCTGATTCTTTTTCAGTCCTGCTTTTTCACAGGGCCCACTGTATCAGGGAAAGGAACCATATCACAATTCCAGAGTGATACCACTTCAAGTCAGCCTCCACAAGACTACTTTGGGCAATACAGGTACACGCTTAAACTGAAGACCAAGACAGACTGGGTGCTGTTCTATTGAGAAAGGACATTTTTACAACTTTCATATATTTTACTGTGGGCAACAGGCTCTTAAACAGATGTTTTGATTCAATTACTATTAGGCTTCCAACTGCAATACTAGCTTTGTGAGCTATACTAACAATGCGGACCAATTTAAAAGCAATGTTGCCTGCATTCACTGCTAGATCTTTGAACAGAAGAAAAATAAGGAAAAAAAAAAACAAAACAACAAACCTGTCTTGGAACTCTTGGATAAGCAAGGCAAGACTGTATTACTGAACACTAATGGTGAGATGTTCAGAAGTGGTTTTCCTTTAACTTGACTGGAAGTAAAGTTAGAACTACCCTAAATGATTTTGAGAAAACAACACGTTTTGCTGGGACAAGAAAAACAGATGAGTTTCATCATCTGTCCAGATTCTGCACTCCAACCAAGTGAATAAAAGCAAGCTCAGATTAAACAAACAGTAAAACTGATATTAGAGATTGTCAGGAAGGCTTTACTCCCCCTTTTAATTTTCCCAATCCACCTACTCAGTATATCTTGTCTGAAAACAGTCAGTTCTTTGGAACCAGGGTTGCATATACTGCATCTTGTAGAATTCTTAACAAGTAGCTGCACTTAAATTGAATTTACATGTGTTTTTCTCACTAACTACATGTAGAGGGATTTAAAAAAACTGGCTACTGAAGGCCACAGTACTCTGACATTTACTCAAGATTGATCTGGTAAGATCACACAAGCATCCGTTGCAGGACTGTCTTAATTACTGCCATGTAATAACACAATTAGAACACATAAAGTAGACATTTAGGAAAAGACGAGGCACTTGTTTTCTTTATAAATAACACAGCCAAAGAAAAGATGCAGTCCTGGATTTCATAACTAATTAGCCATCAAACTGCTTCAGTACAAAGTAGTAGTTTAGAGACTTTGGCTTTAGTAAACTACGGGGAAATCCTTATGCATAAAGAATGCAAACAGTGGGATAAATGGAGACTAAGCAAGAGGCATGAGCAAGCCTTTTAAAAAAGTAACTACAGGACCAAGGAATATTAATCTGTCTCAGTTCAGTGCTGTGTCCATTTTTATCAGTGGGCATTCACCTCATCTCCATTATTCAGTAGAGCCAAGCTATCCAAAACATCCAAACAAAGGAGCAGCAACAGCACAGCTTGCTTCTTATACAACAGGCTGAGTCCTGTCAGTCCAAGGGCAAAGCTAGATATCGTGGAACAAAGGATAATTTAAGTCTATCTGTGGCAGCCTGTCACTGGAAGGACACGGCCACTTTTTTGAGCCTTCTTCTCAAGTTCTCTTTAGGTGTCTCAGCTGCTTCAGTTAGTGTAGATATCACAGCAAAAGAGACAGAACTTACTCGCTCACTTCGGGATTATCTGGTATGTGACAAAGTCTGACTTTACCTCCAGTACTTGCAAAATAGATGGTCAAGTCACACAGAAATACCTTTTCCCACGTAGACTGAAAAGAGGAATAAAACTCTTCTATTTACTCAGTAAGTTTAATACGTGTCACTTCACTTCCTCTCTCTTCCTTTCCAAATAAAAATCCAGAAATCTCAGCGTTTTAAGGAACCAAAAAGCTAGACAGAATAAACTGCAGTAATACATATGTATAGGACTGGGCTCCAACACTGCTGAAAGTTTCAAGGATAATGCTGCTCATTTTTAGGTTACCATAAACATAGAAAAAAAAAAAAAAAACACCAACGCCTCTGTGCTGTAGAAGTTTTAAGTAAATTTAAAATAAAAAAGGCTCACCACTTCGCAAACACCAGCTGATATCCCTAAGTTATTTAACACAAAAGGAGGTGGAACAGAAACTTCAACCTTCCTTATTTCAAAGAGGCTGTAAACACAGCTCACTGCTGTAATTGCAAGTGATCATCCTACACGTTCACCCTGGAGATGTTAAAATTAGACCAAGTAGCAATGGAGACAGTGGACTAAGATATTCAATCAACAGAACATTAAAACACTGGGTCCTTGCAAAGAAATTCTAACAGCAAACCAGATCCCTGCCAATCACAAGGTGTTCAAAATTGCAGTGGGGAGACTACAATATACTGCAAGTTACTTGAGGTCTAGTATAGTCTCAAGGCAAATATCAGCTGCATAAAGACAGGGATGGATAGCCTTTCTCAAGGACTACTTACAAGGAAAGAATGATACTAACACAGAAAAGAGAGTGAGAATTAGCCAGAACTTAAGGGAAAAAAAAAATAATCACAATTTGAAAGAATTTCACGTAAAGATGAAAGCAGAAAATCTACTGTTGATCATATCAAGCACAACAACATATCTAATCAGCCAAATATACAGGAATCCCAACTGTTGTGGAAAAAAAAAGAGAGAAAGGAAGTAACTTTAATTATCAAGACATGCAAATTGAAACATGTCATGATTCCTAAAGAAGATAAAGACCAGAAGAACAGGGAGAGAATTCTCAGAGTGATGCCATTTACAGAAAAATCACTGTCTGTGTTCCAGTAACCACCACCTTGTCAGCCTTTCCACCCAACACTGTGGCACAACAGCTGAAATAAATGGTTGGTGCTCCCAAACAATTCTCTGACAGTACTAATCAGAATGAGAACTGAACCAGGTTGCACACAGTCAAAGTAACACCTATCAGGCTGCATTTAAAGTGGAATCTGAAATCCAAGCGTGAACAAGGCTATTTTTGAAAACGCCTGACTCGTGCTTGAAGGAAGAAAGCACAATCCAAGTGAAGGGAGCCTGCTGTGCTAATCTCAAATATACCACGGAAATCTTTACAGGTTTTAACACTGTATGTAAATTAATTCCTTAATTCAAATTTTAAACTATTCCATAGCTATTTATGGTTGGTTTCAAAGAGCTGAATGTGGATCTCCTCCTGGTGCATCTGGATCTCCTCCTCGTTGCCTGTTCACTCTCCTGTGGCAGGCTAGAATGCTGATAATCTTTCAAAAATTATTATTAAATAAATCCCATTTAATTCAACATACTTCACAGGCAAATTTTAATGAGAGATACAGCAAGCCCATAGATAAGTTGCTGAACTTGAATCCTATAGAGGTGGTTAATGTTTCCAACAGCTGTACAGACTGCGTGTGTATTCTTAAGCCAAAACAAGTCTACCTGGAAAAAAAAAAAGAGAAACAAAACTGTGCTTACACTATGTGGAGGTGTTCATTAAATGAACAGTAGTAAACTTGTTTTTCTAACTTGTCCCACTGCAGATCACTAGCCACAGGAAGCAGACCAAACCTGATGTATCCCTTTAGCATGTTTTCATAGCATTAGCTTTTAATAAATATAACATACTCCACCCTCAGAGCAGAGCGGTCCTCAGGTTCCAGCAGAAAAAGTGGTTGTTTTAAATATTTAGATTACATTACAGTTGGGACGTTAAAATAAGCAGTGACTTGTACTGTAGACAGCTATCAGAATCAGCTCGGCAAAATATGTGTAAGCTAACCTAGTGTGGTTACGAGGTATGAGCTTTGAGGTCTATTAGGCTGGTGTTCTTATACATATTTTTATTATTTGTACTACAATAGTGCTTTCTGATGTCAGCAAACAGAAAAGCACCACAGTGCTAGATGCTGCATAAACCTAAGTAGTAAGACCTGCAGTCTCCAGAAAGTTGATAAACTTCAGCAGAGAAAATGGGAGAAAGCTAGGAGAAATAAAGGCTATTCTCTTCAGGCAAGCAGCGAACACAGGCCTCAATTCAGCACTAGGCTTCAGTGCTTCTCAGTACTTTGCTGAGTCCAAGCCTAAATCTGTGGCTGAATAGAATTTTTTTTCTATTTCCCAAGTCTCAACTCTGTGCTTTAACTACGCAACTATCCATTTTCCTTCACGAGGTAACAGTACTCTCAACTTTCTGCAGGCATTAATGGATTCTCCCTTCCAGTCTTAAGAATTCTCCTTCCCCCTGACGGCCTCTACGTGCTTGCTGTTGATGCAGATACTTAGGCCTAGGACCTGCTCTTAGTAATCCCTATCTTCAGAACATTATTCCACATTTATTTGATTGACTCAGCCTGAAACTTGGCCTTCAGTTCCAAGTTCCTCCATTTAACAGCAGACCAAGACTTCTGCCATGTTTACAGCATTTAAGTGTGCACAGACCACGCTGCGTGAAATGAAAGCTGGAAAGAACCACGACCAACCCACTGAACTGTACAGTCAGAGTCACCATCCTCAGTTTTATCACCTGTATCAAAGAACTATTAAAAATCCAAGCATCTTTTCAATTCAATCTACTTAACCAACCACTCTCCTCCCACTGCAAGTTACACATTTGAACCACTATTGTCCACGTGACATAACAGTTCAGCTGGAACCTGGCTCAAAATTCAGTGCATTTCAGAGGAAGGCTCTTCTTAGTGACTTCACCAAGCTTTGGATCTGTCCCAGAGCTTCAGTGCTGCCACCTACCCTTGCTATAACATCCCAAAGGAAAGCTTGGCAGCAGCAGAAGAGAAGGGTGATGAATCTTAGCCATGGGCTGCAACATGCCTTGCATTCATTTTCTCGGTCAGCCATGCCTGTTTACATCCCAGGGAACAGCTGTCCCAGCCTGACCTGAAGACAGCTTTGACTATTATGCAATCATTCCTTCCCAGCCTACAGACAGGCAAACCTGGCCAAAAAGGGTACAGGATTAAAAAAAAAAAAAAATCTTTAGAAAAAACCCATTTATTTGTCTGTCTGTTCAGCCACACTTGCCATCCAAAAGATATTTTCAGTAAACATGCCATAGGCATTTGCAAAGATCTCTATGGTAAATTATGTGACTGCATTCATTACTAGTTGAAGCCCCAACCCTTTCCAATCGAGTGTCCAGTAAACTGCTGGGTTTTTCTCAGTGTCACTGTATCTCAGACCTCTGAGTATCTACTAACCGATGAAGCAGCCCGAGATGACAGAGAAAAGACAGAGGGTTAACACTGGAGGGACACACATCTCCAGGAAGCTGTTTTTGCTAGTTCTGCCCTCATGGAACTACTTCCTTACTCATTCACCCCTGCTAAAACACCCTGTTCCCTCAATAACATGGAGGGTAAAAGAGACTAAACAGGGAGGAGACAGAGAAGCACATGGGAAAACAAGAACTCAGAGGGAGATTCTACATGGCTGCTTTGTAAAGATCATCTCACTTATATTTCAAGGCCAAAAGTTATCTGCTCATCTACCTGCCCATCATTCAGGATAGCAACCTGGATATTGTCTTGAATTCTCTGACTGCTCCCTAGACCTTCACATCCAACATACATTTAGGTCTTGTCGTCTGTGTGGTATCTCTGAAACTTTCCATTTATACAGCTAAAACCCTTGCCAGAGCTTTGATCATAGTATTTGCCTCAACATCCCCTTGCCTAGTTCTGATCCATACAGACTCACTCTGTGGGTATCAATCCTTGTCACAAAGCTGGAAAGATCATTTTCCTAAACTGTTATTTTTAGCACATGCCCCCTCTGCACATTAGTCTACCAGCTCCATATTTTCTAATGCAAATATGAATCACTTGCCTTCATTTTATTCTGTTTCAAAAAAGACAGACTCCTACCTGTAACTGACCTATATCAGCCTCTGTCACCTGCTTGTTCAGTTTTCAAACAAGTGTGGAGGTAGGCTTCCTTTCATGTTGCTCTTTAGTCTTGAGAGGATCTCCTTAAAAACACCAGCAAAAATACCTCATTAAAATCTTTGTTGCAATAACTACCAAAAAATCCCCAACCCAAAGCTATGCTCTTACTACTACATATCCCAGCAGAGTCCACCTAAAAGGCACAATCCTACCTGCAGTGCAGTTTTGGCCAAAAACTTCCTCTTGAGTCTGGTTAGCTCAGAGTCTAGGACTCTGTGGCACCTGATTGACAGAGAACAGGCAGAGCTAAGACTTCCATGGGTTTTGTCCAATGTTCCTCTGCCTGCTGCATTTTTACAACAGCTTTCATAGTTACATTCAATAACCATGGAATTCTGTGAATGTAACATACAAATCAACTTTCTGTTTTCCAAATGATATGTCCAGTGTCCCAATGGCACTTTAAGCATCAATCGTCTGAGCCTCACTGATAAATAGGCAACTCCTACTTTCATTTGCCCCTATAAAAAAATATTTTGAGGGTGATTTTTTTTTTTTTTGAGTATCTTGACTCTAAAAGCTTTCCAAATTATGAAATTTTTCTGCATCTCCGTAGCTAGACATTTGTCAATTAGGATTCCTGTTTCTCAGCTAGGACTCCTCTTAGGCAAGGGTGAAAACAGAAATGGTCCATTGGCTCCATGAGAAAAGACACAAAACCGTGCTTCTCGTGTTCCTCTTCTATCAAAAATTGCCCCATTCAGCTCATAATCCCAATCCCAAACCGGATTCCTACTGCTTTAAATCACAATTGCTTGCTAGATTTCAACACACTAAATACCAAGAAAATCAATTTCTGCCCAAGAAACAGCTGCACCTAAAAGTGCAGTTTAAAAGGAAGTTCTTTTGCTGATACCAAAGGAATGCTTAAAAAGCCACTCCTCAAAGTACTCCCTAAAGAAGTGTAATCAAAAGAGTATTAGTTCACACAATGGAAAGAATGAGGACTTGAACCTCACCCAGAAGGATGGCAGGACAGACACATACTCTGGTATTCGATGGGTAAAGATTGCAGATTGGCTTGCTCTTCCTATCCTGCAGCACTGAAAGACACCATGAGCCCTTCCTGCCCCAGTGACATGTTGACTGAACAGAGCAAAGGAAGCCAGAACAATGCAGGAGAGAGTCTATTTATCAGTGTGAGCTTTTGTATGGACCTAAAATGGTACGGTTCTGCCTCTGAATCTCCCCTGCTCTAATCCTGTCACAGCATAGCATCCTATGCTGACCAGAACAGCATCACGGAGTCTCAAAGTAGCTAATTATCTAGTAAAATTAAAACACATAACTTATGGCAATACTTGGATCATATACATCTATAATTTTGAATTTAGTGATGGTGTTTTACAAGAAAAGCTCTGGAAATACCAAATATTTAAGAGCAGACAGATAGGAATTCCTCTTACAGGATCTGTCAAACAGACTCATTATGAACCATTTAAATCCAACACAGTTTATGCAGCTGTCAGAGCTTCATTCATGATGCCCAGGGAGCAAAAATTATAGCTCTATTTTTAAATGTAGTCATTATTTGACATTTTTCAGTCATCAAAGAGTCAACAAAATTGCGTTATACATTATTGCAAGGATGTGTGTGGCTGTAACCTTAGAATCAAGAGTTCTGGTGATTGGAAGTGACCTCTGAGCTCCTTCCCCAAGAGGGAAGAATCAGTCGCTGTAAGCAACTAAGCAAGCTGATGACACAGCTCCCTGCCTATAAAACACATATCACAAATTTCAGCTTTTCTGAATTTCATTGCTGGTAGATATGATCATATTAATAAATTTGCTCCTGTAATGTCCCTGTTTCGTTTCCCACCAACTAGAATAAAAATAGAAGCTACAAAGCACTTCCAAGGATTGAGTCTTAAAGTCAGAACACAGACATCCTGCGTCTTAAAAACAACATCATATCTACAGATGGAGTCAGCAGGAAAACATGGGCTTTCAGAATAAAGACAGGTCCATCTCGTCAAGAGCTAGTGCAGAAGTCACCCTTGAGAATGAAATGGCACAGGGAAAAGTGGTTTTATGTCAAAGTAACCCTGCCAGGAAAACCAAGATGAAGGTTCCACGTTGTATCTGTTTTCCACAGCTTTACTGATAGCGTAACATTAAGACCAAAAGGCAAAGTAGTAAATTAAACTATAATGGAAGTTCAGAAGAAAATACGCAGCACCTGCACCTTTCTTCTCCTGCACTTTCCAAGAAGCAAAGCTGAAAGCAGGCTGGTAACTCAGCACAGGTACACAAAACACAGAACTGCTTAGTTCCATAACACAGCCGGACGTGGCTCCAATGTCCCCAACCCAACTCCACTCCAATCCTCAGCAACTCTATCCTTCACAGTTGGAAACAATTCAACGCATCCACTGTTTCTGAACACAATTATTTATTACTTTATTTCGGGATCCAGGAAAGGCCGTGCCTTAATTACAACAACATGTGCAGTATTGCGAAGTCAGTTCCCAATCGCTGGCTTCTCAAGGAGGCTCCACTTCTCCTGGAAAACATTTGCTTTCTTAACACAAGAAGTACTTTTCACTCCACATTGGGATTTACAAACCGCCCTGCCAAGCAGCGGTCACCATGCCAAATCACAGCTCCGCACAGCCACCGAGGAGCAACGTCAAGAACAGAAGACTAGAACTGTAGAACACTACAGCTGAAACCAAAATGTTACTGTAGTTTAAGACTAAGTACCACTTACAGAACACACAGAAAAGAATTTCTTTGGAGAACATTTTCAGGCACATAAGATAGAAATTAGATACACAATTTTGTTATGGTTATGGCAGCTGCATCTATAATTACCTATTCACAACAACAATTAAAAAAAAAGTCAGTTTGAAGACGAGACGATGAAAAAAAGCCCCTATTTACTATTAACATTTGCTAATACAGCTGAAATTTGTATGAGTTTTCTTCCAATTCCCTGTTTTTCCCAAGTATTTAGGATTCAGAGAGGACCGCAAATTTGGTTAACCAACAAAACAAAAGCAAACAAAAATGTGACTGACAGCTTACTGGCTTGCAGGAGTCACTATCTATAGTTACTTTGAGCTGTCTCAAGACAGTGGATTGCCACCCTAATGCATTCAGTAATACCTGAGTTTAAACAAGAGACAGAATTTACAGGTCCTAATCCTCATCACCCACTCGAAGCCCATCATCTCTCCATTTCCAAACCAACACAAGAGTAACGGACAATTTTCAGCCCAGTTTCGAGACTAATTGAAGAATCCGCTCTAGGGTTTATGCTACTAACTCTGTTACCTGGTCAAAGATCAAGAACAGCCCAAACACGTTAGAGATCTTCCTATTATGCTCAACACGCCTCAGCACAGTTTACGTTCTCTAGTACTAAATTTCTGAAGCAGTAGGAATGAATGCACATGCTCTCTCAACAAATCCAACATCCTTTATTGAGGTTGCAGAAGAAAAACTTAAGAGCCTGAATTTATACAACTGCAGGGTACGTGTCCCTGTTACTTGAGGGTGGGGGGTGAAGGAGAAAAATTTATGAATAGACAATTTCAAAGACCGTATCTTGAAAACAGTTTGTATCATTGTTTCCCAAAAAATGTTTTCACGGTCCAGAAAAACAAGAAGTCAATACATGAACACTCCTACAATAACACGCCAATACTAACAACTCGCCACATAAAAAATACGTGTCAACAAACAATATCCACATTCCACCACGGATAAAACCACAATTAACATTAAAAGGCTTCAGGTCTCACAGATAAGAAAGAGGCTACACAAGATGTAAAAGGATGTTTGGGATGATACATCTCACTAAATGTAAAATTTACACCTCAGCCACGCTGTTAGCTGAGAGTCAGGTCCATATTAGTTTCCCACAAACCTTCTCTTTTTTTACTGGCACTGAAATATGTAAAATTGTCTTGCCAGCGACAGATGTGAGTACAAAGAGAAGCGATTTGCTACAAAAGGATTAATACATTTTGAAAGTTACTCTCTGGCAAACTGTCAAATGGGGGGGGGGGGTTATTGGTTTATTTTATTATGCCCGTAAATAAGCCCTGTCGGTGTGCAACGCGCAGTTGTGTGCGGAGACTAGAAAACGATGCTAGACACCCCCAGAAACCCGGCCTACGCGGTCACAAAGGTTGTAGGGAAGCCCGGCCCGCTCTTCTCCCGCACTCCCGGGAAGCAGGAGGCGCGGGCCCCGGGGAGAAGCGGCCCCTTCGCCCACCGGCCGCCCGACACCCGCCGCGCCAGTGCAGACCCACAACCGGCTCCTCGGTCTCCGCCCGGCGTTTCTGCCCTGGCACAAGGCTTCACCTCCCGGCGGATCCGCAGCCCGGCTCTCCGGGGCTCCTCAGAAATCCCCGCCCTGGCCAAGCGCTCCTGCCCCACCAGCCTCGCCCCGGCACGGTGACAGCTACGGCCGGTGGCTGCCGGTGTGTCCGACCGTGGCCCCCCCCCGCCATCCCCTGCCCGGCGTCTGGCTCCGGCCCGGAGCGAAAGGGCGGGCGGGGAGCGGCCGAGGGAGCCCGGCCCGCCCCGGTCATCGCCCAGCGCGCCCGGGGGGGTCACTGAAACACGAACCGAGAGGCCTCCTCGCCTCCGCGGGGATCCGGCCGGGGCTGTCAGCTCCCGGGCCGCCCGCCCGCCCGCGGGGTGACGGCGGCACCGCCGGCCCCGGCACCCGCCGGGCCGGGCCGCCATGTTAGCGGCGACACCGGCGGCTTCCCTGGGGTGCCGGTGGCTGCCGCCGGGGCCTAGCGCCGAGCGGGCGCCGCGGCGGGCAGGGCCGCACCCGGCGGCGGGCCCGGAGCGCCCTGGCACGGCCCGCACACAGCCGGGGGGGGGCTGTCGCGGAGCCCCGCCGGCCGCCGCCAGCGGAGCAGGTGCCTCCCGGCCCGGGGCCGAGGGGAGGCTCAGAGACCTCCCGGCTGTCAGCGGGAAGGGGCGCGGGGAGGAGAGGAGGGGCAGCCCCCGCCCGGCCCGCAGCCGCTCACCCGAAATCCTGGTCCATGGACTTGAAGAAGAACTTGTAGCTGTGCACGGGCCGGTTGCTGAGGACATTTTTGAAATCGGCCAGAGTGACTTTTTCCGGCGGGACGGGCAGCTTCACCAGATAGGGTGTCTCCTCCTCGTCTATGTGGTAAATGATTTTAGTCTCCGCCATGGGAGAGAGGGAGCGGGGAGCGGAGGGGAGCCGGCCCGGGCCTCCGCCGCCGCTCGGCTCCTCTCACGGCCTCCGGCCCAGAGCCGCCCCCGACAGGAAGGCAGCTCCCAGCGCCCGGCCGCCGCCGCGCAGGGGCTCCTCGGCCGGGATTTCGCTCCCTGCACTGCTCTCTAGCTGCCCGACCCGGGAACGGCAGCCCGCCGCCGCCCGCCCCGCCTGCATCCTCCGGCCGCCGCTCGCCGCACCGCCCCCCCACCCCCGCCAAAGCTCCGCAGCGGCCCCCCCGGTCCCCGGGCCGGCGGAGCAGCGGCGGCGGCGGCGGGAGGCGAGGGGAAGGGACGGGAGGGCAGCGGGGGCGCGGGGCGGCCGGTCCAGCCGCCCTCCTCCCGCCACCGCCGCTCTGCCCGCGGGCCCGCCGCGCTCCCGCACGGCGCCCCCTGGCGGCGCGGAGGAGCGGGACGGGCCCGGTGGGGCTCGGCCGGGCCCGGTGGGGCTGCGGAGACGCCGGGAAAAGCCGCCCCGGCCTCCCCCCGGGACCCCTTCGCCACCCGCCGCCAGCCCGGCAGCATCCCGGCGGGCCCGGGGCTGCCGTGGTGCGGTTACAGCGGGAGGGAACGGCCCCGCGGCTCCGCGCCTCGCCCGGAGAAGGGGCTGGGCTGGTTTCGAAGATCCTCGGCCCGCTGGTCCCGTCCTTTCCCAGGGAACGAGCAGCAAGAGCGAAGGCGCTAAGCACTTGCTCCTTGCCCTAAAAATCACTTTTCACACTCGAACTGCTCAGGTGCACAAACACTCTTTGGGGTACTTTTGATTTATCCGAGTGCAACCCACACATGATGCTCTTTATAAGCATCACAGTCTTTGGCCTAAGAAAAAAAAAACCTCTTGGCATCCCCCTAAAGCCAAGGGTTACATAAACACTCTTGGTCCCCTTGCAGCTCTGTCCTTATTCTCTCCTTGTAGGAATTGGCAAACATCTTCCAGGTGCAGGCCCCGAGGCACCACACAAAGGGGGGCAGTACCCCTGTTCCCATGACAGCAGGAAAAGGCAGGAATGTTACTATACAGAATCCCAGAATCGTTCAGGTTGGAAAAGCCCCTCGGGATCATCGAGCCTCATACAAGCTCTCCCCTACCCCACATCCCCCCCCAGCTCATCCAAACGGCCCTTAAACACCCCCAGGGATGGGGACTCCCCCCTCCCTGGGCAGCCTATTCCACTCTGACCACTATTTCTGGGAAAATTTTTTTCCTAATGTCCAGTCTGAACCTCCCGTTGCAGTTTAAAGCCGTTCCCTCTTGTTCTATTCTAACCCAGGACTCTCCACAAGACGCAAGCTACACTCTCTCCAACGTATTTATATGCGATGTGCAGGGCTGAGAACTGACTTAACTACTCACAGCATTAGAACAGCAGGCAGGCTACTGTATTTGAGGTATCTCAAGAATTCAGACTCCCCTCCCTCAGCAGACCAATTCCTTTTGTGTTTCATAAGAATGGAGATGGGTTCTGTTTAAGCAATGAGCTCATGGATCCTCTGCAGATCGTGAAATTTTCCACAGTGCAGCTGGCTTCGCAGCTTATGCTAATAAGACAGGAGAGACACATTCGTGGCTCAGAAAAATTGCTTTTAATAGCTGCTTCAGTGGAAGCCTGTTGGGCACAGAGCCCACTGAGGTGCTTGGCACAGAGGAAGCTTTACACCTATCATCTTCTGAATTTCACAGAACAGCAAGAGTCATTGTTCAATGCTTCCAGGTGAGAGAGCTCTGTTTTGGAGCATACAGTCCAGAGAATAATCTTTAGAGAGCCATGTTTTGCAGGTGAAGTATTTGGGAAAAGTTCACCTTTATTTCTAGAAATCCCTGAAAATGACAGCCAGAAAATTAGGATTGCAGGATAGCATGCTTAGGTCTCAAGGAATCTTTTGTTCATTAAAAAATACTTCTTCAGGAAAATCCCAAGCTAATGACATTCTCTCTTATTTCTTTTCAAAAGAAGAGGACATTCACTTCTCAGAATATTCAGCTGCTTTCTGTGAAGAGGTAAATCACAGCTCAGTGACTGAATTACCTGTGGTACTGGAATGATTTTTCTACCGCCATGAAACAGAGGAGCCAACTGTGTTAGAGGCTGCCAAAAGGTCTGTTAACATTATTGCTGTTTGTTATTTTCAGTTTTCTGGAGGTTTAATCATTACCAGTTCCCAGATCCTACCAGCACACCACCACATGATTGCTGCGATACCACTTCCAGAGCCACAGTCTCCTACACAGAGCCAGATCTGGGTACCTCTCCACCAATGGCATGGTTAATCCACAACTCAACAAGATTTAACAATTTTGAGAAACCAAAACATCATCAATTATCTGCTGTCATTTCTGGTCTAGTGAAGCAATTGCAAAATCACATTCACCGGGGTTCAGCTCCAGTGACTTGCTCATCTGCTGACATTCACACCACTCATCGCTGCTAAAGCTGAAGGCTTGTATGATCATCAAAAAACATTAGATAAACAGCAAAGTAAAGGTATGGCCTTAGTCTTCATCATATAACTCATGTTTTGGTACTGGTTTAAGTCAGAAATTATCAACTTAATTCTTTCCAAGAGTGGTAGCCACTGATGACTAGTCATTTCTCATCTTTCAGGTTTGTAATTGTGATAGAGTAAAACCTGAAGCACTGAAGATTTCTGTAAAACTGTGCATTCAACTTTCCGTCCTGCCTGCATGTGCAGACACATGCTATGGGTCTGCAAGTACCTGAGAATACCTTGGTATGGAGAGTTTGCCATGAATCCATCAGTTCTACCATACACAAGAATCTCTGAGCAAGAATGAGGAAGGCTTCCTTTAGCAGGTCTATAAGATAACTCTAGTACAAGCTATATTCTCTGAGATACTGAGCTTTATGTAGTTTTTGCAGTATGAAACTTGGGCAAAATATTAACATCCAACCCTTTGGTCTCTTCAGTTCGTACTTAATGACCTCCTGAATTCCTCAGAGACCCAGGAGGTATCCACACAAAGACTAAATCTGTAGAGAGCTCTGTTCTTGCTCTATTAGCTTTGCTTTCACTTTTAACAGCTGAAAATACGATGAGTTGTATAATTGTCAGATGACTACCTTGGAACAGACACGATAAGACTGGATCTATGACTCACAAAAAGCTTTCTGTGTCCCCGTAAAGCACAGAGAGAAGATAACCCACTTTCATGTTACACTCAAACTACAAGCTAATCCAATTAAAGAGCGGATGTAGGAATGCAGAATACACCACCTTAGCAAACCACTAGTCCATCAGGGCTAATATCTTGCTTCTTGCAGAGTTCAGGCCTTAACACTTCAGTGGAAAATAAATATAAGGCATAAAATCCCTTGCTATTAGTGCTATGCTCTCCATGATAGAGCAAATAGTCTTGCTGACCCCTGCAGGGAGCAGATAGTGTCCCGAGGCATAAAAACCACTCACCCTTTTCTTCATTTATACAGCAGTGCACTTCATTACCGCACAGAGGATAAGCGAACCCTTTTAAAAAGCCATCCTTTGAATTATAGTGATGGCTGTTGCTTGTCTCCGTGATCTCCAAAAGATCATCACACTCTGGGTGCTTAGCAAATAACTATTTGTTTAAAGAGATATGACAAAAAGAAAACCGAAGCTCTGAGCACTCCGACACTAAGCTGTTGACTTGGGACCCATTCTGAGATTTTACGGGCATTTTTTATCCACCTGCAAGAATTTATTTGTAAAAGAACAACATCATCTTTCAGGTGAAGGATTTCTTCTCCTCAAGAGTCAGTCATGGGCGGTTTTGCCATTCATGTCCACGGAATCGGGTTTGACTGTGCGTACCTTCATTGGGATGGTTAACCCCGGGAAACGGAGGGTTCTGTCTGCATTTGTTTCAGCAGCACAGCAGGATCAATGTGGCTGGCATCACTGCAAGCTTCCCACCCTTCACTGCCAGCTACCCATTGTAGGGCTGATGGTACCTACAAGGAGGCCAGTAGTGTAAATGTTTTAGAAATTAAACTGATGACACCCATTAGCCAGGGAAGATTCCTTCCAGACTGGAATCACAGTACACACACAACATCTGGGTTACCAAAGTACTGAGTCCCATCAGTAGGACTAAGCCTTATATTCCTTCACTTAAGTATTTTTTCTCCAAAATCACCACTGTTTAAAAATAAACGGAGAAATGAATTTTTGCCTTTGATCATTGAAGGGATGTATCAGAAGGACGGATCTGAATGAACCACAGAGGAACTGTTAGCCAAACTATGCCTCTTCTTCAGAGACCCTAAATTACCCCGTGTAAACACTTTCAGCACCTTTAAAAAGGCAAGTTATGCAACTGCTCTTCGCCTCTGAGCCAAAGATTCCATCTCGTTCCACCGACTGACACGGGCAAGATTAGCATCAATGCAGAACAAGAACTAAACATGGAAATGATCCTAAATGAGAGAGAGAAGCACAGAGATACAACTGCAACCACACAGTTTGGATGTGCTTAGAACTGAGATGCTCCCAAGTTGACGTACATCAGCAGGGCGCAATCCAAGTCAGTTTGGATCTGGTCTAAAAGATCTGCAAGGGGTTTTTTACTCCCTTTTATTCTTCCTCTGTGTGCAGTGGACCTTGGGCAGTCAGGTCATGGCAGAATTCAGTCCCAAGAGTTTACAAGAAAATAAAGATATTAAACGCTAGAGGGAGGCAAAAGACTTGCAGTCCAGCAATGCACTCTCCAGCCTCCTGGGCAACGCTCCCCAGGGCTTTCATTGCCACTGGATTCAAATACAAATAAACCTGGGGGAGAAATGACAGAGGATATTTTCAGTGACGTTCCCAAAAACCCTCTTAATTGAGGGATATTGCCCTACAGGTCTGTAGGAATGAGGCACCGTGTACTTCACGTGGAGGGGAAAAAGAAAATAGAGGACAACATTCGTGTTGGTGCTCCACAGGGACTGCTAAAAAGAAATTGGAAGAATGCAATGGAAAACTTTAACCAACGTTGCTAGCAGATGCACACAACTGGGATTCATATATGGGTTTCACAGGAATGAAGAGTGTCTCCTCCAATTTCAGTCTCTTTTTCATCTAATTTGAGTCTATTGATGACTGTTCAGTTACTGCTACTGAAAGTCTGATGCATCTCAGTTCTGTTATAGTGTGATGCTGTAGTGCTGGAAGAATTATCACACAGAATAAACTATGTTCCTGACCTTTCAAGGCCTCCCAGCAACAGCAAACCTCAAGTGAACATCAGATACTCACACAGAATGGCATCCACCTCCCTACCCCTGCTGCAGAAGTGCTGCTAACTTCTGTCTTGGAACTCAACCGTCCTTTAAAGAAACAATCGAAACAGTGGAGATGAGACTGGAAAGATGTGGAATGTTACTGCAAAAGGCAACAGGTTGCACACTTCAAATCACTGAGTGACATCAAGCTGGGTTTGATGAAATACCTTTTTCTCCATCACGTGTTCGCTGTAGATGGGTCTTCGGGGAGAAAATTTCATGAGACACGCTGGTGTCTGGGTAGAAATCTCTGACTGAAAAGAAGTAGTGATGTCTTCAGGCAAGACCTCCCTTGATGCTGAACCACATACACAGAAGGCTGTGGGTTAGAACATCAGTAATCCTGCTATGAAATCTCAGCACTTCCACACTTTTTTCTGGAGTCTTCTTAGTGCCAATCACGGAGAACCAGTCACTGCTGCACACACACACGCTTTTTGGCAGCCTCAAGCATTTCCAAACACTTCCATGCAATGCACACCTCATCAATGAGTTTAATGGGCTGATCCCAGCTCCTACTCAGCATGACTCAACCTATTTTCTTTGCTCAGCCATTTTCTGGTTCTCCTACCTCTTTTTAGGAGCTTCAACACTTTTTTTTTAAAAGAGGAGAGCTACACTTGAAAATTTTCCCTGCAGCAATTGTCCTCAGAGCAGCTGATCTGCAAAGGGCCACATACACTTGACCTCTAGGAAACAGTGGGGTTTTTTTGCTTAGGAATGTCTACTCAGATCTTTAGCCTACTCCTCTCAGGTCCCCAATGCTGCTTCTTCCCCTCAAAAATTTGTTCTGTTAATGACTAGCAAGCCCCTCTCCACTGGTAAGACTCTTTCCAGACTGGGAAGCAGAAAGGAAGCAGGGACAATCTGGGCTTCATATCAGACAAGTCGAAGACAATGAAAATATTTAATTTCAGCCGTCTGCAAAGCAGACCCTGTGGTTGCTAAATTAGCTTTTTCTTGTTCCCAGATGCCCTCCTGGAAAATCAGACCCATTGCCTGCAGAGACAGAGAAAAGTAACAAAGATGCCCCACCAACAAATAACCAACGACGCCTGCCAGCAGAGATCCAGAGCACCAGCAGAAAGGACCAGGGCTTAAAGCATTAATGACACCCAGCACTAGCCCAGGCTATGCAGCAAGACCTCACTCTTCAAGATAATTGCATAATTGCAGCTGCCTTATTTGCAGGCTCCCCCATGCGTATAAAAAAACAAAAACAAAAACAAAAACACCACACTGGGTTCAAGAGGGAACCGGTCAATTTGTACATGGATAGTGTCAGGCAAGTATAAATAAGCTGACCTGCAAACACTGCATTTGTGTTTCTGAAGCCCTCAAAGAAACTCCACTCAAGCTCCATATTCCCCCAACAAAGAGCAAATATAGAAATCCAATCCATGTGTCACCTAAGTCCAGCAAAATGGTGGCATCTCTGGCTCCCAACATCAACAGTATAATTTTAATTTTTTTTTTCCCCCAGTATGGTACTCTAGTTTGCCTGTAGCATTTAAGAAAAAAAAAAAAAAAAGTAAAAAGTTAAGTTTAAACGTTAGAAAGATGTTGTTGAGTCAGATGTTCCCAGTGGGGACTGGCACCAGCTCCAGGATGATCTCACTTTGCCCGAAGTGTCTTTTTCAGTAGTTCTCATCTGGCTTCTCCTCACCGTGAAGAATCTCACTTACAGGTTATAGCAGTGCCTGAGCAGTAAAGCCCCCCAACAGCACCACAGAGGGTACTTCGGATGAGATCTTTATTGTAGATGGCTCCTGGCTCCACCTGCTCAAGAACTCCTCATTCATTCTCAGCAACAGCAGAGCCCAGTGAGAAGGAACTACTCCCCATCCACTTGTCTTCAACTCCCAACCCTTTTAAACCTGCTGTGTTTTGATTTTTTCCCCCTCTGGTTATCAGAGAAAGCACAAGCAGCCCTCGCAGGAGAATTCATCCCCATGAAGAGATGGTATGAAATGGCAGGAGATGGGCTGTAGTGTATTTTCCGAGGAGGTAAGAGAGAATATGATAGTTTCACCAGAGCTAGGCAAGCTGGTCAATAATCTTAGTTTGCTAAACGCAATTCTTTGCCACTTCTTAGTTTCATATCCTGCTTTGATCCTTCAAATTCTTGCACCTGTCCATCCAAGCAGCAATACAAGCTGTTTCCATCAGTGTCCCTGGAAGGACTCTGTCATGCCAGCTGGGATACTACTCAGTGGGTGGAAGCCCTCCAAGAGCAGAATGTGCAGCAGGAACTTTGCAAGGTGTTAGTTCTGCAAGGCAAAGAGGAATTTGGGCTGGGAACGAAGTATAAAACTGTGCAGTTAGATATTCCAGCAGGATATGTTATCTTCCCTTCTGGACCTGCAGAATTATGTACTACGAAGGAGCTGCCAGCCTTTATCTCTCATAGATGGTTTGAACTTGCAGATCTGTTCATTATACAACATTTCTGAAAAGCTAAAAATTTGTCTGTGGGTCCCATGACCAAGTCAAATGATGGCGTCCCATGTGGAAACCATACTGAAATCACTGGAACAACTTATTGCATCCAATCTGCACTTTGTCAAGAGCTTTAGGATGCTCCGAGATGAAACACACTGCACAGCTATTGGAAAGAATTAGCTAATGCTGGCTAATAGCTTAGGTAGCATCTCCAAAGAGCAAGAAATAAAATCAACCTTAACTTGAAACTCCGTTATATTCTCCTTTATTTCCTAAATGTCAGGAGAGTTACACAACAATGATAAATGGTAGAAGTTAAGTAACAATAATAAAGAAAATTAATTCTGTTACAACAAAGGAAAAACCACGCTTTGTGGAACAAGTCCTCCTCTCAGTCTTGAGAGGAAGCAGAGTGTGGGCAGAGCTGAAAAGAGGGGCCTCTAGTTCTAGTCTCAGTTTTAACCCCTTTTAAGGTCACTGCCATACACCCTTTCCTTGTTCCACAAGGGCTTACAGTCCATACGTTACCCTGGAAGACACTTCCATTTCTCTGCCGAGCTACAGTACTCACTGAGATGTAATTGGTACAAAAATATTAGGCATTATCATTATTTTAACTAACTGAACATAAAATGCATGTCTCAGGAAACCAAGGACACTATAATGAGGCAAAGCCTGCCAAGAGCCTGCAAAGTGATGGGTAAAGAAGTCTATCAAGATGCAGCAGTCCATCAGTACAGCCAGAACTTGACTTTAACTCAGGCAAAACACATTTACCAAAGTGCTACACACATATTAAAAAATTGTTTCTCCATGAGAGTTACAGTACCATCCCATATTAAGAAAGGCTGAGAGAAAGAGAGATAAAAACAGCCTGTCTAGAGTTGCACTGAGCCTATGTCCGTGGCAACAGAAAGGAGTGGTCCTGCCCCCAGCCGAGTGCTTAGTTGCAAGTCAAACCTAATTTTCACACACGAAATCAGCCACACGGACTTCATGCCCACACCAAAGACCAACCAAATACACTAAGTTTATATGTAAAGGACCTAAATGGCTTCTCACCAGTATTTAAAGGCAAATAGCCTTTGATCATTCTTCTGTATTAAGAAATAAACAAACAAAACTCTTCAGTTCAGCGTTCAGTTCTCCTTCTCTCTCTTTTCAACAGTTTGAAAACACAAGTGGTTACCCAGCAGTCTTGCCTGCATCTCTTTCAGCCAGAATTTTTTACAAACTAAATTATATGCTGGACGCAGGCTGCTTTTGAAAACCACTGTTCTGATCACCAGTCCAATCACACAACATATGCCTCTCCTGAAGAAAAAAGGGCCATAATCTCAACTTGGACTTCCATCTTGATCAGTCTAGGGTTATACTGGCGTGTCTGACCATTACTCAAATTCAAGCTAGTGATCAAAGCAAGGATGAGGAACTCATAAAGCTCTTCCTAGTGCTTGTTTCAGAGAACATATTATTTTTTTTTTTCCCTTAAGCTATTTTGCAGCCTAGAAGTCAAATGAAATATTTAAATGCCTCTGGAGTTTATGACTAACCCCACTTTGAGCTGGTGTCTATATGAGCCGTGCTAAGCAATTTGAACTGGCAAGTAAAGATCTCCAACCTTTGACTCACAGACATGAAAGGGAGGGAGAAAGACATTAATGACAATTACTTGAGACTGTGCCACCCTGATGGAATAACCAGTGCAGCCTTATGCACCTGCAGGAATGTGGCTTGGGTTTTAAACAGGTCCAGCCAGAGGCAGCCTAAGAATGGCTGGCTGCTCTGGGGGAAGGGCAGGAAACGGGGACCTGGGCCCAAGCCCAGGCCCTCCTCTCCACTAGTCATGGCTCTGTCCAACCTGAGCGCTTTCGTAGGGGGGAATCTTAAGTGAAGATGAAGGCAGTGAGTCGCAAGTCACAAAAACTGTCCACAGAGCAGTGGCAAACTAAAAGAGCTAGGAGAGCTAAGCAAACTAAAAAAGATAAGGATCTGCCCAGCTGTACCTTAGGAAGGCTTGCCTCTACCTCTACTGTTACATATTATTATTAATATGTTTAATATTTGAAGGCATTAAAAGTAAAGCTCCCAGATATATTTAACATAGTCCTCACTAACAGCAAGAAGTATTAATATCTAAAAAAATTGACATGGTCCATTTTTCACTCCTATAAAAAGTGTGCATTGAAGTGCTGACATCCTAGCTTAGACTGGCTCTGAGGAAGGATTTCTGTGCAGAAGGGGCTGTTGGGCGTTGGAATGGGCTGCCCAGGGCAGGGGGGGAGTCCCCGGGATCCCTGGGGGGGTTGAAGAGTTGGGCTGACCCAGCGCTGAGGGATCTGGGGGAGTTGGGAACGGTCAGGGTGAGGTTCAGGGTTGGGCTAGAGGAGCTTCAAGGGCTTTTCCAACCCAGATGATTCTGTGAAAGAGGCAGGTATGGGACTTGACATTGATTCCCACACAAGGGAGGCCCATAGTATTGAACAGCTCTCAAAACAGCACTGGAGCGTCACAGTACCTGTGCTCCTGCAGTGGGCAGCTTCACCCAGCCCTGACAACATCTCTTTCCAGTTTGACCAAACTTGTTCCCCTCTTACCAGCACTGACACGTCCCTGGATAAGCGCCGAGGGTGTCTAAAACACCAGCCACGACACACACCATAATAGGCAGCAGGTCACATTCCCAATTGCTTAGCTGGTAGACTGAGATGCTTCCCTTGGACCACAGCTACTTCCTCACCTGCAAAGGCCTCAGAATTCTCCATCCTCAGGAAGAAATCCCCACTGAGATGCCAGCTGCCAGCAGATTGAAACCACAGCATCACCCTCACATCCTCCCTCATCCTCGCAGTAGTTCCACACAAGCTCCTCTTCACGCTTCCAACACCCGCCACATCCTGCAGACCCTACCCCAGCTCCATTCAGTCACCAAACCCACGTGCCATCCCTCCCTCTGCCATTCTCTTCAGACCACCAAAGAGCAGGCTGGCAATCTTTGGCCACCTTCACCCTTACACAAGAACACAAGCCACCGTCATCATGCTCTGAACAGTGGGAAAGGCCTTTGCTTCTGTGCCCCAAGGACCACGCATGTGCCTGGTTTGGGAATGGTGCCACAGCATATCCCAAGTGGTCAGAGGAGCTCTGTAGAACCGTTAATATTCTCCAGTTCTCCTGATGCTTTAACATGCTTGGATTACAACACTGAATTACTGACTTCCAATTTTTTGACAGCCCCACCTGACACACTGTTCATATGTAGAAGTACCCTTCAGCCCACAGCCCCGCTCTCTCAGGTATCCGCTCCCCAAAACAATGCCAAAACCCACGAGAATAGACTCATCTCTCTCCTCAACTCCCCTTCTGAGCCCCTGGCCCATGAGATTTCCTGACAGGCTATCGAGTGGAGTGTGTTGTTACTCTTGCTCCTCAAGGTCTGCTCACAGAAGCGATCCCTTTTAACCACCTGTCTGCCTGTGCTGTAATCATACCTTCGTTTGGATGCACACACAAGCTCTGTGTGGCCTGGATCCACCCAAGGACTGCAGGAAAAACACATTCCAGATTGCACCACACAGGAGTTTAGCCCTCTCCATAATATTTCTGGTTCTGATCTAACTGAGACTGGTATTACAGCACTGTAACTCCATCAACTTCAGCTGAAAGTGCCTGCTCATGGCAAATATGATTTGGTCTGCACTGAAACAAAAAACAAACAAGTGAGAAATACAAAGTCAGGCTTCCAGAGCTCTTTGGAGTTGATCCCAACCTTACCCTTGGTCATTTGTGTGCCTCCCTCTCCCCTGTAAAATGAGAATATTGACATTTTCCCATTCATAAAGTGAGGTATTTACATCGTCATTTGCGAAGGAGTGTACTCTTTGTACTTCACCTGGAATATGTAAAGTGCTATGTGACACTGATTTATCCCAGCCTATGAGAGATCACAATCAGGCTCTGCTATTATTTTGCTGATTAATACAGTACATGGAAAAATGCCTGATATAATGATGGCTCAAGATTAGTGATGCAGGTTGGTTTATTTAAAGCAGTAACATCAAAGCAAAAGGTCTGCTGATTCAGCTCATAAAACTCATTGATGCATAAACCCAACAATAATATCAAGAAAGAAAAGAGGAATGGAGGATTGGGAGAACAAGGAAAGAAAAGGGAACCCAAACCCATCATAAGTACACACAAGACGGTCAGTCTAACTTTCAAGAAGCATTTGCAAATACCCTTGTGCTTAGTGGGGAGAAAGTCTATGTGAAAAAAAATCTATGGTAACTGGAGGGACATGATATTAAGAAAAGGCATCTCTTCCATTTATCTATCTTTGATTGAAGCTTCTGGTCCAGCCAGCAGCTTGGGAATGTCTTCATTTACAATATTCCTTCCTGAAATCTGAAAGCAAATCGAAATGGAGGTCAGTACCTGAGGAGAGAGTTCGAACCATCCAAAGCAGCACACTGTAATATGGACTTAGCTGTTTAGCCCCAGTATCCTCTTCATAAAGCCCACAGTGAGATATACTGTGTCTAAATTACTGCACAGACCATCTCTGCAGAATGGAGGCAAAAATACCATGAGAACTCCACCAAGAACAGCAGGTTTAAGGCAACCCATGGACTCTCCAGACCACTCACTTCTTGACATCATTTCAGTCACACTTATTATAATCTAAATTCATCTGAAAGGAGTCATGGAACCTAACAACTTCTCACAAGCACTGCTTGACATAAGTGTGACTCTACAAACTGAGGCGCAGTACTCAGGATTAATACTGGATAAGCAAAAGGAGATTCAGCCCCTAGGGAGGGAGGGTTGTTTGCTTTTGTTGGATGAAGTAAGTGACAGCCCATTACCCATAAATTAATCCAACTCAAAACACTCTCTTCTGCACAGTGTTTTCTTCTCAAACACCATGCCAGGACATTTTTGAGACACATCTCCCTCTGAGGTTACAGCACAGAATGCACTATTCCAGCCCTGCGAGGCATTCTTTTTCCAATAAAGAAAAATCCTATTTGTGCCACGCCAAAAGTTTTTAAAAGCCTAATCACTACTTGCATCTGTGGCTCCATGATGAAAGGATAGGAAGGGAACTAGCTTCTCATTCCTGCTGTCAGTTGTCATGATGTTTATCATTCCTCATTCGGCTGTGGCTTGGTTTGCTCACTGCTCAACTGTGTTCTTCCCTCCTCCCTCCTTCAACCCATCAGAAAGTTCCTACAGCCACCAATTAGGGCGAAGCAAGTCATTATTACCTTTGTCTAAATCAATGTTCTTTGCTGGGAAACTTCTGGCTTGCTCAGCCTTCTCCTTCAGGATGTTGTTTTTGTAATCTGTGTAAGGGAGGAGTATAGTTCAGACAGGCATTAGAACATTAAAAGAAAACAAAGCTTTACAGGCAAGGCAGACATGTGATCGGTCCTTCCTTGAAGTGCTCTAGGCCTGGCATCTCCACATCTCTAGGAGTAACTCACGTAGTTACTGGAGTCCCCTGGAGAAAGTCTGGCTCGCAGATAACAGCACTGGCAGCCACGGTCCATGGGTGCTTCTCCTGTCTTTGCCCCTAAGCTACCAAGCAGCTTTCAGAAGGTCATACTGCTCACTAGTGAATCCAGTTCTCCCCTCTCTTCCTTTCACTGTCTTTTTGTCAACACCTTGAGAGCTCTGGCTACCTGGCTCTCTTTCCCCCATGGGTTTGCTACTCAGCAGGAAAAGGAAAGCTGCTGCAACTTAATTTTTGCCCCTGGCACTAACCAGTTATGCATACTTCAGCTTCCTGCTCCTTACAGGTACCAGATTCTTCCAATATGTAACAAAAATCTCTGGATTATCCATGTGAAGCTCACCTGAAGGTGACTGATGAGTTATTCAAGGAATTTGCTCACAGGGGAGCTCTCCTGAGACATGGAAAGAAGAATTTGTACTTGCTGCTGTCCTAGTTTGCAACCCATCCTCTGCATCCCCTTTATTCTTTACTTCAGATTTTGTATCTTGTTTACTGCAGCCCTTACAGCAATTCTGTAGCTTGGGACCTAAAGTTTGTCAACTTGTTCTTTTTAAAGGTTGTACCTTTACTGGGGGTGCACGGAGGGGCAAAAAGGGACAGACTCAATTGTTTCCTGGTCTATCAACACATTCACTGACGTACAGCAAGTTGCAGCAAGTATGAACTTGGCATCATGACAGGTCTTCAGAAACCTCAGGGCAGTACAAGAGGATCAATTTTGCTTTACAGACAATCTGGTCCAAGTCCAAGCAAGGAGAAACCCTGACACAATAAGCTCAAGGCTGCACCTTCAAGCTCTAGTAAGGAGCAGGATCCATCTCCAGGAGTGTTCCCCGAGTCAGTCCTACATACCCCAGCAGAAGTACTTGCACAGATCATCAGGGAGATTAGCTTCCTTGCCTTCTTTTCACTATACTTCATGTTACCAGGAGTTCCAGTGGTTTTACGTATTTTCTATCCTTTATATTCTAGGACTTTTGATGCAAATTTTATTCCTACCATGTTCTCCAAGTTTAATTGTCCTAATTACTATCACAGATCTTGATAGAAGGCCCAACTGTTCACTAAATGATTTGACATCCAGGGAGGATAAAACTGTAGAAAGTTAAACCAAACTGGCTTCAATAGAAGGTGGAGGCAATGAACTCAGCTAATTCATGACTTTTCTTTATCCCCACTTTAGTGTAGTACTGAGGACTGTTGATCTAATTTTTTTCTCCAGATCACTCACTCTGAGCTAGTTTTTATTTACCGTGGAATGATAATATTCATATTGACAAATGCTTTTAGTTTCTTGGACGGGAGACTCTAGACAACTGCCTTGTTGATCCTCTTCCCTACACAAACTGCTTAAAATTTGAGGAACCTGCTTCCCTAGATGCTGTCGTGATCTCATCCCAAATTATTTTGCACTGACTTGAATTTGGCTTTCAAGTGCAGGTCAAAGAAGCCCAAAAACTCCAGGTGAAACAAGAGAAGCTGTGCCTCATTACTGTCCAACCTCATCAATCAGCCTCTAGTTAAACTCAAAAGTCAGGACTGCCCTCTCCAGCTGCAGTCCCCCCGCTTGCCTGCAGGCTGAGATTCTCAAAGGTGCCGTTTCAAATCTGGAGGTTAAGTCGCTTCAAAATGGGCAGCTAAATGCCATTAGAAAATCCTGTTATAACGAGCTTTGACCTGGTTTGGAGAATGGTTGCTAGCTGATGCATACCCAGCCTGAGGTCTTCACTTCTGTATTGAGTCAGATCTGTTGTGTCGACGGTAAATTCTTTAAGGTTTACATCCTTCCTGAAAAAGGAATAACAGTGAAAAATGGTATTGTCACATCTGTCAATAACTGGCTCCTTTCACGCTTTTCAACAATAGCTTTTCTAATGCTACTTCAGAGAATTTAATTTACAGTGTTTATTTGCTATATATCTGTAGAAAAGTTGAAAAAAAATCCACAGAAGATTGCATTCTCTATTAAGTAGTGGTGATTTTCACAGCAATCTTTACAGAATCCTTTCCAGTTTCTATGAAGCTTCCCTGGAGAACACATGACAGACAGATAACAGCACTGGCAGCCGTGGTCCGTGGGTGCTTTTCCTGTCTTTGCCCCTAAGTTATCAAGCAGCTTTCAGAAGGTCATACTGCTCACTAGTGAATCCAGTTCTCCCCTCTCTTCCTTTCACTGTCTTTTTGTCAACACCTTGAGAGCTCTGGCTACCTGGCTCTTTTTTCCCCATGTGTTTGTCCAGAGCTTAGAACAATGGGGAGACAATCTGTGACAGAACTTTCCCATCTCTTCACTTTAACAATATATCATAAAACATAAAGGAACCCAGCAACACAATCTTGGCCCCATCTCACAGTAGGGTTTACAGCAGATCTGTGCATTATCCCTTTACCACTAACTCCTAATGCCATCTCACAGAAACACAATCCACGAATCAGTTCCTAAAGTATAACAAGAGGAAATGCAAGTGCCATATCAGCCCTACAAACCATTCTCTCCTCCCGTGCTTTGACAGCATGGAAGTTGCTCCCTGATATGCAATCATTATGCAAGTGTATATTCCTGGGAACATTGAACTAATAATGACTAGAGTGTAAAGCTGCAGCAGAATTGGTGGAGAGCAATGAATTAACTCCATGAAGCAGCCCATGCTTCACGTGCCTGTACTCTTATTAACCAGATTCTCAGCTGGTTTAGGATCTCAATGAAAGCTGAGTGTTGGGGCCCCTAAATTCATTTTTATGCATTCTAATCCTAGATAATAGACCCTGTAATTATACTTACTCTCCGTATTTCTTCACGTTGTATTCATAACCTAAACAGGGAGAAGAAACAGAATGAGCAGTTGTGTCCAGCCCGACCAACCCCTCCCAGGTAACAGTGATAACCCCCAGTACTTATTCACAGAGCTCCTTATCTGGGATGCTCACAACGGCCACTTTCATAGTCCCTCCCGCACAGGAGAATTCACAGGTGTTCCACTGCCACGGGGAGATTCCCTTTCCTTTACTCACCAGCTTTCCAAGTGGTCTTCCCAAAGCTATGGATGACCAGCCACAAGAAACTACAGCTATCACCATACTTCATTTATTTCCACCTGCCATCTATTACAAGAATATTAACCACACCACTCATCTCTTGTGTGCTGGTGCAGCACTTCCCATCGCCAGCTCGTTGCTCAGGCCTGCATCCACCACATGCTCCAGATGCTGGTTTTCAGCAGCCTCCCACACACCAGGTATCCAGCTACACTCCTGTCTCACCCCACCCTGCCAGGAGTGATGATTTCAGGCTCCCCTTTTCTATTCAAAGGCCAGGGCCAGGACTCTGTCCCCTCTGTGACTGCAAAGTAACACAAACTCCGTTTTGTGTTGGTGCTAATCCCCTGACACGTAAATAAGGATGAATGTGGTCCTGTAAAGAACACACAGAAGACAGACATTCCCTGGTATTGGCTTTTTGTGTGGGGTCCAAAACTATTTGGGTGGAAGTCATCCAAAAGATCTCAGCGTCCATTTATCTAATTACACACAGAGAGTCACCCAGCACAGGGAGTCCAGCAAGGACACACAGGGAGTCCAGCAAGGACTTAGTTCCTAAGGGATGCATGTGGGCCTTCTGCTCTAAATTCCACTAGTAAAGAGCAACTATCTAGCAGTTCTAATTTTCTTCTCCCTTACAACGGAGCAACTCAGCAAGTCAAGTCCTGGAAATTTTTACACCACGCTAATGAGTCTCTCTTGGCATCAGCACCTGCAAAGACTCCCCACTACCTAAGTTGCTGGTTTTCCAGAAGTGGATCTCTTGTGTTTTGCAGTAATTATCTGCAGAATCAGCTCTGCTGTCAAGAGACATCCCTGCCAGAACTACAGGGCTGGCCTTTTCTAGCACTTACCTCTCTGCCGGTGCTTGCGGGTGACGAGGACAACAATGATGAGGAGGACAATGAAGAGCAGCAGAGTTGCCAGGATGTAGCCCAGCTGCTGGAAGAAATGCACCCGGCTCTCAGGGATGATGACATTTATTACATTGTGGCCCCTGACAACATTTGGATCTGATGATAGAGGAAAAGGAAAACAGGCTGATAATTGTAATCGGCATCCAAAGCAAAGCACGTTTCACGTGTAGACCCGTTTGTGGACCCGAAAAACACGTTCAGCGAGAAACTCTTCTGACCTGCACAAAGAGCAAACAGTTGCCTAATTTACAACATACTGCACCTTCATCAGATGGAAGATGCCTGCGCTCTCCACAAGACCATTCTACGTCCCAGGAGCATGAAGGATTAATAGTAACTGTTGCACATTGCCCTCCTGCTGCCTGGCTCTCAGTGTGTTCTTGCTCATTGCAGAGGGGAAGCTCAGAAAGAAGCCACACTAGGCAGCCCCAAGCCTTTCTGCAGGGTAACACAACCCTCCTCTGGGTCCCTGACAACACACACACCACGTTGCTTCGGCTCCAGACAGCTGAAGTATGAAGCAGCCCCTCCCTGCCAAGGGTTATAATTTACAAAGTGGGAGGAATTTTCAATGCCAAAGAATGAGTTTCCTTTTAAATAAAATAAAAAATCAATAAAATAAATAAAAACCCACAAAGAAAAGCCAAGATTCCATTCCATTTGTGGGTGCAGCAGCGTTTTAGTTCTGCAGTACAGGGAAGCGTAACTTAAAACTTTTACGTGGAACGTTTTTGTAGATCTCAAATAAATAGGTCAATGTTTTACACATATAAAGAGGAAGTTATTTCTCTGCTTGTAATAGTCAGAGCAGTGGACAAATCCAGCCCAGGCACAGCCAGCAAACCTGTAAGAGACACTGTGCTGGGAAGAGAGAGGCTTTCTCTTCAGAACACAGCTCCGAGTGACACCTCCTCCCCCTAAGAGGGAACATTCAGCAAGAACCAGTGCTGGGTTCTGGCCTACCATTCTGTTGGGAGTTTAAATCCTGTAAATTAGTCAGAGGGAATAAGGGAAAGGTAGGGGAAAATATCCCAAAAGCCACAGTACCGTTTAACAGATGTGTTCTAATGTGAGAAACGTTGACATTTTTGGAACTGCTGGCATAGTGGCTGGTTCCAGTTTGTCAGACAGTTTGTTTTCAGCATTTAAAAGCACAGACCCGCCAACAATAAAATCAAGCAAGACGACAGTGAATTGAAATAAACGCTTTGAAACCAGAGATGATTGTTTGTAATGCTAACAGCAGTCCTAGAGAATCGAGAGGTTCTAGCACACACTCTGTTCTGGTAGCCCAGCCTCTCACTCCAGCAACACTCTGCTTTTCTCACTGGCATGGAAAACTAGCATGTGTTTTTCACCACTGCTAAACTAAAAAATACCAAACCAAAAAACCCACTTGCAAAGCTGCAAACAGTATCCCTGACAGTTCTACTTTAACAAATCTCTGGATCATGGAAAGCTTCTTCAGCAGTGCCATAATGAGATGGTAGCCACTGGAACAGCTGTTGAGCCAGAAGTCAGCAAATAAATACATTCTATTTCTGGCTTTTTGCTTTCCCACAATATTGCAAGATAGGGTAGGAGCTGAGTTAAACTTCAGTCAACACGGAGGTTGAGAGAGGTCACTGTAACAACAAACAGTGGAAACAGAGATTCAATAACTTCAGGCCTCCTTGACTTCCTCAGTCAAGTAATACTAAAAATATTTGTCACACTAGTGTTTTAACAAAGCATCGCCAGTGAAAAGGCAGCAGAATATATCCCATTTTATAACTGGGGAAACTGAGGCACAGAGTTACAGCTGACTCAGTCACACCAGGGGATGAATGTTGGCACCTAGAATAGTATCACCAACGTAATACAGACTCTCCTCCCCGTCCTAATGTTATACCAGAATTTAAGCTGAGGTGATGAAGGTTTATTTGGTAACGAAGATCTGCTCTTTCAGTACATCTCAACGGGGCATACCCATCTGCCTCCAATTTGCTCCTGTGATCTGGTTTAACTACTGGAAAGTAAGTTCTAATGGTGGAGGGGGGGGGGAAAAAAAAAAAAAGTTAGAACAGAGATGCCTTTACATTAATTTACCAAAGTGTCAAGGGTCAGATTCTTCTGCTGGGAAAAACAGAGAGCTCCCCACCAAGGACGCTCACAAACGCTGGCTATGTGGCCCATTTTCTTTTCAAGGCTGGCAAAGATTGAGAATAGTTTAACAATAAGCATGAGACAAAACAGATGCCATTCTTCAATCACTTGCTCCAAAGCAAACACAGAGTAAAAATGCACTGAATTAGTAGACATATACACCACATTTATACTGCTGAGACTAAGAGAAGAATTTAGCTTATGCTTATATTCAAAACAGGATGAAGTTTCCTGTCTGGAAATGGCTCCGGGCCTTGGAGCTAAGCCAGAAGCTATAGCTGCTTGCTGAAAAAGCTCATTGTTTTGCTTTTGTTATCTCCTGATGTTTCATTTTGGCTTTACGTTATATCCCCAGAAGAACTCTATACAGTTTTTTCATGGAACGGGGCAGTATCTCGGCCTTTCCTGCTATACACAAATAGGGCATGTCCCAGCAGGCTCCTCATCAGCAGTGGGTTTGAAAAAGGCACTCCGGATGTCTCAGCTTCTTTCACATTCCCATCGACTCAGCACATTTTTGTGTGTGGTGCTCTCGGACCAGCTGAGCGTTCACTGCCCATAGGGGACAAAGCTCTTCTAAGGCTGTTCTTTTAGAGAGTGGAAGTGGTTTTTCCCAGCAAAGCGAGTTCCTCCTGTACTGAGGGCACTACTGCCAAACTAGGACAGCCCTGGAAGGTTAAATTACTTGTAGGTTCTCTCTAAATTCTGAGCAGGTAGGTAACTATTCAGCAACAACCAGGACAACATCCAGGAAAGAGAAGAATAAATTCCTGGGTGAGCAACTCTGAAAACAAGATTTAGTTTCCATCTGCACAATGTGATCTGGATAGGGCTCAAGGGCAGCAGGAGGGCCACAGGCAGGAGACTGATCTTTGTATGTCCTGGCCTCCCTGTCACCTCAGCCCCAACAGCCACCTCTTTCGCAATGCCGGGGTTTGCTGGACACCAGCTTTAATCCCAGGGAGGAGGTTTAGGTTTCTGTGACTTGGAAAAGCCAATTTCTAGAGAAGAATAGGTCTATTTAAAAATGTATGAAGCATGTCAAAATTCTGTATTAAGCAGGCAATAAATATTAAACCACAATGAATATTTTAAAATGTTAATAAGGAACTATACCCAAAAGACTTAAAAAAATATTAAACTTGGGATTTTTATTTTATTTTTCTGCCTGAACGAAGCATGATGGTCTTGAGTTTGGACAGGCTGTCAGATGATAGCTCAGTGCAGCGGAAAATATGAAAATTGGTTTAAGACAAAAAAAAAAAAAAGAAAAAGCTGAAGGGTGGAGGAAAATTCCTGGTGCTTGATTCCGCACAGTCTGGCATCTTGCACAGCCTAAACCCCTGTGCAAAGGGGAGAGAAACATTTATGATCTACACTGGTGAGAATAGTGGCATGTTGTGACACCGAAGGCAGAGTAGAATCCATCCCGGCCCCACACCTTCTCCTGTTCCATAAAAGCAATCAGGAAAGGGAGCCTGTTAGAAAAACAGCTTGTTTGCCTCAAGGCATGTCAGCATAGCAGAGCAGAACACGCTGCAGAATTGCCCTGGAGCAAAGAAAACAGAAGCTGGCCATGATGTCACTACAACACTGCAAGCAGGGTAATTAACCCTGATGGGTGGGACACCCCACTTTTGGTTCAGCCCAGCGTTAAAGCAGCTCTGCCAGATCCTCACTGGTTATTGCTGCAGCTCCAGGTACACCCATGTAATGGAAAGAACCAGGCTTGTACACTAGAGCCACGTACTAGTTAGTGAGGGAGGCCAGACCTCACCTGCTCTTGTGACCCTAAGGGCAGGAACAGCCCCTGGCTCAGATGTAAAAAACCTTCACAGAGGAAATCTCAGTGTTGCCCCAAGTGGCACCTTCACTTCAGTGGTGTCCACGGTACTGCAGGGCACCAAGTTTGCCTTGAGCACGCTCCCTCCTGCTGGGATGAAGCCATCCCTGCAGACCACTGTGGAGGGACGGGAAGGGCAAGGATGTTTTGGCATTTGGAGCAAAGTCCCCCTGAGGTGACAACGGGGAGTAATGTGTTATAGTCCCATCCTGTGGTTTACTGAGCTCTTGAGAATTCAAGGTCCAGCTGTAGATACTTAATCTCTTCCTCAATCAGGAGAACCACCTCCAGAGGCCACTTACCTGCAGCCGGGGCAATGTTGTGAGTTGTGAGGTTCACCACCTTCTTCTCTCTCACCGGCTCTGTCACAAAGACTTGGTAGATCCTGCGTTCATGCAGGCCACAGTAGTGATGGTGCAGGTGGCAGGAGTAAGTGCCTTCATCTGCACTTTCCAGCTCTGAAATCCGCAGGGAAAAGTCACCCAGGGCGAAGGCTGTGTCGGTGATGTTCATCTTCTGACGGATGAAGAGAGGTCCGTAGGAGCGGCGCTCCCCGGAGGCGTACAGGTCAATGAGGCGGTCAGCCCGGTCGTGGGGAACCCCCGGGGGCTGCCTGTCCCAGTGGACCACTTGTTGTTCCTCTTCGCTGTGCCGTTCGGTCCAGATGTGGTTACGGTTCACGCAGGGGAGCATCACTGTGCTGCCTTCTAGGGCAACAATCACAGGCTTTTCCCCATCCCAGTACTGGTTTGCATCCTCAGCTGTGGAGACAGTACAAGTTGTACAACCTCGGCACGTGCATCTTTACACACTTGTCCTATTCTTAAGGACACCCAGGTGCACCTAAGATCGCTTTCTGACCCTGCAATCCTATAACACATCCCCTCCAAAGATCTTGAAGTGCCACAGGGGTAGCGTGCCTCGTTCACACATACTTCAGCAGTTAAAAAAAAAATAAAAAATAAAAATTGCACCTTTATCTTCTACACCTTAGGTCAGTGCTTTAAGCAAGACCACTTTCTCCTCCTTATAACTGAGAGTTAATCTCCTGTGCTTCAGAAAGCAGGAAGCACATTCTCTCTGCAGGCTAGGAATGGAACGAAAATAACAGATTTCATCTTCAATATGCTGTGTCCCAGTTCTCCAAGCAGGAAATGCTTTTCTATCCACAAATGTCCTAATTACTGGAGGAGTTCTAGAAGCACTATTTTGTTCTTGAAAAGAAACAACAGAATCACCAAAACACCAATAAGCAGATTGGGGCTTACAGGCCTGCCCGGGTGTTTTTATTGCATAGAAGCTGTGAGAACAGCAGCAGCAGACACACACTCTCTACTCTCCCACCAGCCCTTCAACAGCTTCCCAGGACAGTCAGCCCCAGTAGCTTCACTTGTGCATTATACAAAGGTTGATTTAAATGTCACAGTAGTGATGCACGTGTGGCATGGGTGGCAACACACTGCAGTTGCCAACGGCCCTCAGAATCTTGCTTTTAGAGCTGGAGTTCAAGTGTGGTAATTTGAGGAGGCTTTTTAACTACAGACTGCTCAGGGTTAAGCTCACCAACCAACATACCAGGCAGATCTTTGTGGCTAACCTAACCGATGTCAGATTGTTACTAGGGTCATTCTACTGCTGGAGCAGTCACAGGACAGTTAGCTAACTGGGCTGCCTAGAGTAAATATTTAACTTTACATGCTCCATGCATTGTTTGGCACATGCCAAGTCAGCAGAGAGCTTCATAAATACACACATTGAATAACGTTTCTGAAACTCAGGGAATCTGTTAGCAAACAGCATAGGGAGCACCAGTCTCCTAATGCTTTCCAAGCCTCTTGTGGCATCTGTACCCTGAGCCTGCAACTGAGAGGGCATGGGCAGAACCCTGCCTCCACACTACCCCCCTCTGACACCAGCAGAACAGCATGCAAGGGCCCCACTGTGAATTCAGGAGTCCTGGTGGCCCCTGGACTCCAGCTGCCAGACACCTACCTTTCTTGGTGATAGCTAGTTGGATTTTCACAGTTTCATATAAGTGGCAGTAGTGATGGTGAAGATTACAAGAATACGTGCCTTCATCACTCTCTGCAACATCTAGTACAACAGGGAAGAGAAAAGAATGTTTTATACTGAGACAGTGATTACTTTTTTCATTTATGCTGTTTCCCAAATGCTTGTATGGATGCGAAATGGCTTTTACATTACCTAGTTCTAACCTATCCCTATCACCAGGGTGGGCTAAACAGAAAAGAATCATCTCACCTAATATAATAAATTGTTCAGTTTATTTGCTCTTGTGTGGAACATATTACAGAAAGAGAAATCTGATTTATATTTAGCTAAGGAAAAATGGGAATTTTATTTATATTTAGCATAGGAAGAATGACAATCTTGGGTTTATAGTTCAGGAACTGAAATACAGTCAAAGGTCCACAAGAAGCCCAAGTGACTTTTTGGGCAATGATTTGTTACCAATTCTCTTTTAAAATGGGACTGTTTCAGAGGGAAATAAAACACTATTGCCAGTGCTTCAGAGAACCTCATTAGACTGATATTTATTTATAGAAAATGCCCTGCAAAATAGCCACTTTCACTGAAAAACACAAAGTTAATTTGGCTGTGAAACCCCTATTCTGCAGATAGCACAGGAAGAAAAGATACTGTTCATACCTTTGATCACCAAGGAGAAGTTGCCATCTGTAAACGCATTCTGGGGCATGAATATCCTCCCTTGGTTGTAGGAGCTGTACACACGCTGATGCCCAGCTGAGTACATGTCACAGAGCCTCTCCATCTTGTTATCTCCATAGTAGTTGCTGTACACGTCCCAGTGCACCACACGCTGGCGGTCGTTCAGGCGATCCTGGGTCCAGACCATGCGGTAGCTCTTGCAGGGCAGAACAGCCTGTGAGCCCAGCGCAGCGCTGATGTTTAACACCGACACTACGACGCTGTCTGGGTTTGAGGCATCAGCTGGGACTGAGGCCAGGAGCAGAGAACAAAAAAACCCGAAGTTTAGACCAGATTAATAGCATGTGATGAAGACACTAGAAGAGGACTTGGACCTGTCCTAGAATCTCTGCAGACCTTCCACCCAAAAGAAACTTTCAAGAGCAACACAGAGCTCCCTCATGGAGAAATACAATAGAAAGTCACATAAAAACACTGATTTCACTCAGTGAAATCAATGTCTATGATGTCTGTTATCAGGACTGTAGATTCAACCTGTCCTACCGACCCTTCCTAATCCTAACCCCTGGTTTAACCAAAGTTTAGAGACACTAGTTCATGGGATGCATGCTTCATGCCTATGGAAATCAGCAGCGAAACCCCCACTGCACATCATGGAATCAGGGTTCCTCTCATTTCTTCTCATGATCACAAAAAACAGGCAGATTGCAAAAAAAGGTCACTCACCTGAATATAAATAAACAGAACCTGTCAAAACAGAAAAAAAAAAATGTTACTGACAAGAAAAGGAAGAAAAAACTACAAATACACTCATAGTTAGCAGACACCTCTGTTATTATTCCATTGATTCCTCCCTTCTCTGTTAATATACTTATTTAACAGGTGTGTTGTGGTTAAGCCCAGAGGCTCAAGCTTTGGTTGGTCCATGCTGCAGCAAACATCGTGCAGTTACAGCAAAACAAAGTGCCTGACCCAAGAAACTTAAGAGCAATGTGGGATATGCTTAGCCTGCAACCGAATTTTGTACAGCCCATGTCTTCATTTCCTACCATCTATAGCCGTAGAGTCTTTCCCACCGTGCTACTCAAACATTACACCCAGGGTATCTGTCAATGCATCACCCACCAAAACTGTGTGAAAGGCCTCTTCTGCCCAAGAGGAAACTGTTTAACAATTGTCGTATAAGACAAAAACAAGAACCCAAGGAGACTGGAGCGGGCAGGGGGGTGGCACCAGGTTATCTCAGGATCTGATATTGATCCTGCATAAATAACAAGGCACCAGCAGAAACAGTAGGACAAGAGCAGTTTGTAGAATCATAGAATAGCCTGGAAGACACCTTTAAAGGTCGTCTAGTTCACCACCCCTGCAGTGAGCAGAGACATCTTCAACTAGATCAGGTTGCTCAAAGCCCTGTCCAACCAGGCCTCGAATGTCTCCAGGGATGGGGCATCTAACACCTCTCTGGGCAACCTGTTCCAGTGTTCCACCGCCCTCACTGTAAAAAATTTCTCCCTTATAACTAGTCTGAATCTATCTTCTTTTAGTTTAAAACCATTACCCCTTGTCCTGTCACAACAGGCCCTACTAAAATGTCTGTTCCCATCTTTCTTATAAGTCCTGGGAGGCTGCTCTAAGGTCTCCCTGGAGCCTTCTCTTCTCCAGGCTGAACAATCCCAACTCTCTCAGCCTGTCCTCACAGGAGAAGTGTGTTCCATCCCTCTGATCATTTTTGTGGCCTCCTCTGGACCTGCTCCACTAGGTCTGTGTCATTCCTGTGCTGAGGACTCCAGAGCTGGACACAGTTACTGCAGGTGGGCTCTCACCAGAGTAGAGGGGCACTACTCAGATGTGACCGGTTAAAAACCATGTTCATTTTTACACTGACCATTGTGAAATGAATGTGACGGTTCTGTTTCCATCTCTTTCCCAGAAGACACCCATATCTCAGTCAACTTTCTCTGCTAAGGCAAAGACCTCAGACTTGGAGACAGAGCTGAGCCCAGCTCGTCTGCTGGGGGTTAGAGCTGCCCAAGCAGAGGACAGTGGATCCACACGAGATCCAGGGCCAAAAGAAAACTTTCATCTCCAAGACTCCAAATCAATCTCCTCTAAAATTGATGGTGGGATTAATGCATTGAGGGAATTCTGTAACTCTACAAGCACGCTGAGTCTGCCTGTCAAATGAGGAGTAACAGGACTTGGCTGTTTGGCTTCACACTCCTGACACACGCTGTTGTCACCACCCTGCTGCACAAACACATCCTGGCTTTGGGAACGTGCCCCCCCCGCCTCCAGTCCCTCCCGCTCCCGTCCCTGGTCTTCAGAGTTAACACTGTGATGCTCTGCATGCAGCTGCAACTCCCTCCAGCTCATGTGACTCGGATCTACGCAGGAAGAACTTTGCAAGAACTGAACTAATGCCTTTATTTCTTCATTTTTCTGGTCCAGACCCTCCTGCTTTTTGTGTAGGAGGGGTCTAGGAGGTCTCCTGGCATCATGGTTTGAGAGCACCATTCAGATTCCCAACACAATGACATAATTCATTTCTCTAACCAGTCAAGCCCAAATGGGTTCCAGCAAGATCATTAGATGTTTTGTCCTGCTAATGTCATAGGCACAATGTCCTCCAGACTAGGGCTGTACTTTTTTTCAGCATTGGAATTTATGCATTTCAAAAGCGAGTAAATTAACTCCATACTGGGGCTGTTCTAACCACACCCCCAGTGCACAGGCTTAGAATAAACTCTATTTCCTTTCCTTTTCCTACCAAAAAACACTGGGCAGTGACACCAGAGAGCAAAAAGGAGCAGGGCCCGTTCAAAGACACTCCAAATATAAACTATTTCTTCTACATTTATAATCTCAGCATCACAAAGAAAAAAAAAAATAATAATCTCGGACAAAGCCTGGACTGCTCTGGATATAAGAAAGAGACATCCTACCCAAGACATTTTAATTCCATCATTTGATGGTCTCTCCTAATAGGCTGCAAAGTGCCTGATGGTAAAATAGGATAACCTGCCAGCCTCTGTGTCTGGAAGCCAGGATTTAGTTTAGTTTAGGACAAAGGAATGATACAGAGCTCTTCTTCAGGAGAAATCAGTCGTGCAACAGGACAACCAGCTCTCAGCACAAGAGGATCCACTTGTCTCAGTGTGGCAAAGTAATGCCCATGTGTCTGAACCGGGGGTGTTTGCCCGGTGGCAAGGGAACAAAACAGTGTCCCAACGTCAAGGGGCTGAATCTAGGGAGTGGTGTCTGTGAGCTGGCTGGCTGCACAGCCAGTGCTGCCAGAGCCTTGCATTACTGCTCATTAACAGCAGATTGATTTGGTGCTACAGAAGCATCCTCTCCTGGCTCAGCAAGAGGAATGCATGGACTTTTCTCCTTTCCTCTTGCAAGTTAATGTAAAAAACATTAAGCCCAAATGCGACATTATGAATCTAACAACTGACAAAAGTATTCACCTAAGCCTTCCACTAAGCTCTGCTCAGCCGACTGTCGCAGCCCTAAACTAACAATAGCCCTAACCCCTAGCTGTGTATCTTTCAGCTGGCCCTACCAGCGTGGTGAGGACCACCCGGGTCCTAACTCACCATCCCACCCGCGGGGGCCTTTTGCCAGGCTCGGCTGCTGCAGCCCTGTCAGCCAGCTACACACATTGCTCCAGCACTTCCAAACACTGTAAAACAAGGCAGCGGTGAAGTTGTCTGTAGCGTAACAGCTTTCAGAGAAGAAAAGCCTACGTCTTGTGGGTTTTGACAGCTTATTTTTCCCTCCACTCTTAAAGCTGCTGCTTGACGTGCTGAGCGCTGCCCCATGAAGCTGAAGAGCCCAGGGGTACAGTGACATTATGCACGGGATCAAAACCCATCCAAGGTGAAGGCAAAGTTAAGGATCGTGTTGGAGTTCTGCATGGAGACGAGACAAGGAAAAGTTTTTTTCACTGTGTACACTCACATACACACACAGAGATTCTGGACAGAAGCTTTGGGTCTGAAGCCTGCCCTAGGGTATCATACCAGACAAAGTGGTAGGTGCAAGTATCAAAAAGCCAGCGGCCAAGCAGCCAATAAGCAAATTCTAGAAGGGAAAGACAGGACAAGTCTTTACAAGAGGCATGGGAACTCCACAAGACAAAGAAGGAAGAACTGATTGTTCTGATTCTCCAGCAATGCTGGAAATCTGCACACATGCATCAGGATAAGACTCAAACTTATTTGACATGGCTGTAAATGAGATCACTGAGAAATCTGAGGAGCCTGGAATGTCTCTGATCTCTTGTATGCCCAGAGAAAATGGAACTCAAAACAACTGACCTTCAGTAACCTGAACACAGAGCAGTAGTTAAAGGAGGAATAAGCCTTTTTTCTCTTTTCAGTCTCCTCTCTCTGCTATGAGACCTAGCTCTGCCCTGCAAGACAAGCAGAGCAAACAAGAGATGTCCCCTAGCCATGATTTTTAAAGTTACTGTTTGTGTAACACGGCAGCTACTGAACAAATGCAGAGATACATCCATAACCCAGCAAAGCTGACAGCTGATGAACTGCAGGTGAGTCACACTTCCCAACCTGCTAGTGAAAGCTCAGACTTTTGTAATCACAGGGCTCCGGGACCTGGAGCCTCAAAACCACCAAATACCTTAATAGCTATCAACACAGAACTCACTGTAGCTTTCATTTTAAAATTTCAAATTCCATGTGATGGATAATCACTTTGTCCTCTCTATGTGATGTACCAACAAAAAGACAGCTCTGTGCTGTCCCCTGCCATGCTCTCTGCAGACTCAACATGCCTCTCAGCAGGATCCCAGAGGTATTCCGCTGGTCCCTTAATATAGGAAGAGGAAAGCAGTCTGCAAAAGCATTTCCTAATCCCTTGTAAAAGCCAGAGCCAGCTCTTACTTCTTGAATCCCATCCACTTTTCAAGTGAAGAATTAAGCCACAAAAACTGCAGGCAAACTAGAAGTAAAAGCCTCAGGCTCTGAAAGACATCTTACATACTGAGAGCTCTCTAGGCAGTGTCCTTGGAGCAGGTCAAAGAAAAAACTGTCCCTTGAGTCTTGCCTGAACAATAGCACCACTTCTCTCCTCCTGGAGATAGCTGCTGGCAGAGGGTCTACGTCACAGGCAGATGCATGTGCTAATGAAACCACCAAATTCCTGTCTCGTACTGGAGGATGAGAGACTACCAGAGCAGAAAAGGAAACTGCAAACACCAGGTACACTCCGGGGGCCATCCAACACCAGCTCTACCTGCAGTGCTTCTGCTGAACTCGGGAAGAGCCCTGCCACTGATGCCAGCAGAGCGAGGATGAGCTGCCTGGAACAGCACCTTGCAGGGCAGTAAACATCCCTGACGTCCAGATTGTAGCGGTGGGCAGGAAAGAAAACAAACTAAAAAGTCATTGGAGAAACGAGTGTCATAACCCACCAGGTGTGTGAGTTGAAACAACAGTCTGTGAGGTTGCCTAAGTAAGCTCAGCTCATTTTGCACATCTGGTCAGTCTCGGCTTCTTTTTTCTTTTGAAAAAGGGAGTGAGATCACCTTTACTTTAGGGGCACAGAGGGATGGTCTCGTCCTAAAGAAAGGACACGTTTTTCCCAAAATCTGTATGTGTCAGATTCCTTATTTCTCCCATAAATCCCATTGTCTATGCAGGGGATTTAATGGTCTCTGTGGAGCCATTACACAATTATTGCAAAAACAGCAGCCTGTGCTACCAAGCTCTTTCCAAATACTGCTGGAGAACGGCAGTGGCTCCATCCTGACTCTTCAGGGAGCTGACCCAGCATCTAAGAGGCCATAACGATGCAGTGACATCAAGGTGACAGCTGTACACATGAGCTCAGCTCTTTTCTGGTGGCCATTTTTTTTAAAACCCACTGACCAGGAACCAGGAATAATATCTGGGCCCATCTCAACGAGGCAGAGGAGGGCGATAGTGAGCACTACAGTTCCACCTCGACATCTCCCATTCACCACCTGCCTCTGCTGGTCGAGGACTGCAAGACTAAGCTTTTCTGTAAAACAAGGCTTCCTTTGCAAAGCCAAATGATGGTCAAGCCAGGCTTTGAACTGGGCTTTTATTTAAGTCTCTATGTCTCTTTATTTTTAAAGGCTTCCTGGGACAACTCTCAACAGCAGAGTCTTGTGCTTTCGTAACCGATGTCAGGACTGGAGAGCCCTTAACCACCCCTCTAATCCCAACCATTCCAACCCCTCACTGCAGGTAGGAACATGCCCATGAATCAGCAAAAAGCAAGAATGTGCTGCCTGAGCAGAAAGGAAAAAGCCTTCTGTCTGTACAAGAAACCCATCCCCATCTTGGCCACTCAGAATCCCTCACAGAGTTGCCCTAACATCCCCATGGACAGTTGGGATATTAGCTCAGCTTTATAATCCCTTCTCTGCTTTGTGCACTTCAGGTTGGCTCTAGGCCCACAGAATAGTTTGTAGAGCCTTCCAAACACAGTGCTGTTCCTCCCTGCAAGACATTAACACTTGAGGGTGTGGTTCCTCTCCAGAAGGGATCATTTCAGCAAATACAGAGTGGCACAAATTTCCTCCCTTCTCCCTTTCCCATCTTCACTGATTACGTTATAACCTGATTTGTACGGGGATAGCAGGACTCAAACATCAGGGCTGCGTGGCATACAGACAGTTCTCTCTCCAAAATACACCTGAAAATAGTCAGTCTGAGATCATCCATCCTCAGGTGCGATACTGTTGCTTCTATAGCTCCCCCACTGCTCTAAAGCAACCCAACCTGCTCTTCTTGCCCTGGGTGCTCCCCCAAGCTCTGTCAACATGCTAAACCACACTGCGGAGTAGCTGGACTGGTTGGGGCTTCTAAAACACAGTATGTGGCCTCTCCTCCTTCTCCAGGCTTAACCCAGCCCCACACACTAGTTTTCTGAGCCACTTTAACCCTTCTGTCCCTATGACTGATCCCCTATGTTGCCAATTCCTAAACCTTGCCTTGAGGCATTGTAAAACTGGGGATGATGTGGTGACATGGGAACTAGATTAATTAGGGACCAAACTGAGAACTCTTCAGCTTACTCCATCTACATACTAAGGAATTTTGAGAGGCTCAGGCGGCTAGCCACAGCCTTTCCTTAACAGGGCTGTAAAGAGCAGGGGGGTCACCGGTCCCCAAAAAGCTCGTGCTCCTCACTTCCTACTGCCAGCACCCTGAAGTCTCTCCACACTGTTCTTAGAGCTGCGGTTGCTCCTTTGCTCATAGGTGCCTTCCTCAGAGCCCAAAGCACTGCAAGTGTGGATTTGCTGGGTTTTGCAATTAATCCTCAGCTCTTCACCTGCCAGCCAAGCCTTACTGAGGTCTCTCCGTTTAGCTTGGGGCCAGGCTCCTCGGACCCTGAATCTGCTTTCAGCTCTTACAGAAAGCTCTGTGATTAAGGAAAAGGCACAAGCCATTATGTTATTGTAAACTCATCCCTCATCCCTTTCTTGCACCTTACCCAAAAGTGAACTTATGTCTCTGTCTTTATGCTGACAGGAAAAAAAAAAAAAAACAAACCAACAAACCACACTTGAATTTTTTCCTCTACCCTGAACACACACACACACACACACACATATCAGCTGTTTCTGCCTCCTCAAAAGTATAAAATAACCTTGGATCATGTAAATTTAACTACGCAAGCTTCACTGTACTCACATTCAAGCTTATTGTTTTTGAATTTGCTGGTCAAGGTAACTGGTAGGAAAAAAAAGTTTGCACAAACATGCTGAACGGAGTATCACTTAAACAACCTCAAACATTTCTCCATTCTCTCCCCTTCCCTCTCCGAAAAGCATGAGAAATCCACGATTCCCTCCCCTCACAGACGATAACACAGCTAACTTAGGAATCTGAACAAAATCTTACAAAGATAACAGCTCAAAATCTTCCAGCTAACCCCGTCCTCTGCAGTTGAAATAAAAACAAGTAACATCATGCCGATCAGCTGGGAGCTTACTTTGCTGAAGCAAAATCTGCCACAGAAGGAGTTTTGCTAGTTGCTCCATTTCTTCAGCTTCTCCGTGTTTTCGTCTCTCTTGAAAAACAAGTTGAAGACTTTTTTTTTTACTTTTTTTTTTTTTTTTTTTATAACTGGAAAACACTATGACCTCATCAATTTACATCCAGAAAGCTGTGGACAGCAGCTCATATTCTGCAGAATTACTCCACCTACAACTTCCAACTCCCCACCTCCCCACTCTGCTCTCCCCCTACACTCACACTCCACCTCCTTCCTTTCCCTAACGCTTTCTGCACCATTACCATGAACACCCACTCTTCTCTTTCCCCTCCCTCCGGGACCTTCTGATCTGCCCCGACTTTGATGTAAAAGTTTTATCGAGTAAAGTTGGTCCCACACAGCCCTGGTCTCGCGAAACAATCTTTTTCCCTCCCCCTAGGGATGGAACTAATTTTCCTTGTGCTTTACTTGATCCAGCTGTTCCTTCCTTTGTTTGACACTCATCCAGCTGTCTGCTTGAGACTGGATTTATTCTGTTGCTTTCAGTGGTTTTTTGATCTTTGTCTCCTCATATGGTTTTACTTCAAGTTCAAGTCTCCAGATACAACCTAGAAAACAATATTTACTCTGTCCTGTGATTTGTAAGCAAGAGCTTAATAGCAGCTATCTTAGCAAAAGGATAATAATGACAAAGAAGACTGAATATGTGAGAGCTTAGGGCAGTGCAGGCGAAAGAGCCCACAGTGCAACTAAAAGCCCCAGAATACTGCGACGTGGGGAACAGGTTTCCCTGTCCCAGAGGCCCGAACATGGAAAGCTGGGTCAGATTCAGAACTTCTGCTTTCAGCCCTTCACACAGGAGCTGAACTGTGCTAGTAGTTGCTCGACTGGCACCAAGACAAACAGCCAACACAGTCACCTTAACCACAGAAGACCTGATACACTGCTGCTCTTCTCCTTTGCATACTCCTAAGATAATACCAGCCCCGACAGCAGTGCCGAGACACAGCAACAACATCAAGAAACAACTGAATTTTCAGCAGTCTTTGCTCAAGGGAAAGAATTAAATTACATTATCCAGTTCCTAAAGCCTGTTCTGATGTATTTAACTGTTTTTATAACCCACTTCACTGTGTCCCACAATAGTCAGCAGCATTAACGCAGTCAGTGACAAACAAACAGAGGAAGAAGCAGTTCTTAAACTCTTAAGAACTCTGAAGTTCTTCAACTCTTAAGAACTCTTAAAACTTAAGAACTCTGAAGTTCTTCAACTCCAAACACTGCTTCACAAAAGAAAATCTACATACACCCTGTATGTGTACACACTCACAGACCAGTTAAAGTTCAGGTCGCCTTAGTCTGCATCTGCAGACCAGAGATAGTAATTTTTTTCAGTTTAGGGAATTACTTCTTTAGACACTGCAGGATGTTCAGCAGGGACTGACTCCTTAAAACGGCAGGGCTAACCAAGCATGGAATGAAATCATGCCCTCGTGCCACTGCTTGAACAGTTGAAATTTCACCGGCCTAACCTGAAGAGGGCAGCAACCTTCAGAGGGGAGAATGGCTTAATTAGTCTGGGGTTGAACCATTTAGAACAGTCCCTAAACCAGTTTAAATTAGTCTCCTATGCTGACTCTGCAAGTGTTAAGACATTTTTCTTCCACATCAATCCAAGACTGAGTTCTGAAAAAAAGCAATTCATTTCCAGTGGAAAAATTTATTTTATTTTCAAAGGGGACAAGATGGTAAAAGACACAGAGTATTCAGCACCCTGTCCCATGAAGCACCTTCAGCTGTGGGTATGAGAGGTGTAAACAATGCTTTAGACTTGGAATATGGCTCCATCTGAATCTGGCCTTGCATAGGCCTAACAACCTAATCCATGTAGGTGACTGAATTAGCCAGGAGTCTTTTAACACAAGACTTGCAGGAAAATTACATGAGTATAAAGTCAGGAAATAGGATAGCTGCTGCTCGTATATGTAAAAAAGAAAACACGGTCAAGCTTTCTGTTTACTTGCATTCTGTTGTTTGATTATTGTTGTTCATGGTTAACAGTGTTTACTGGATTTAACGATACAATCAAATTAGTCATCAAGTGGAAAATGTGGGAAAGGGAATTAAAACTTGTCTTTCTTAAACATCCATCTGTAGAAAAGAGATAAATATATCTGCGACTCTCGTAGCAGAGTTTAAAAATACAAGCTAGTAGCCTTCCCATGACACTCTGTGGAGATAACCTTAATTGCCCCACTTGAATTCTTCCTTCTGACATTTTTTTGTACCATCTAGTACACCAGAAAATAGATTTCCTCTACCCCAAAGAGGGCTGTGTTTCAGGAAAGAGGAGGGCATTATAACAGAAACCTAAATAAACATCTAAATAATCATACTCTGCAACAAGGGAAGATTTGGAAACATTCAGACTAAATCAGATCAGAACTTCATCTAGTCCAAGATCCTGTCTCCAGCAGCAGACAGAACCAGACACTTCCAAGGAAATTCCAAGAAACTGGAGCTCTTACTATTAAAAAATTTGACCATGAAAAAAGTCTAGTTAACTCCAGCATGTCTTCATGCTGTCCAAAACAGATCCAGGTAACTGCTGGTTTTCTTCTAGTGAAAAATTCTAAAATAATCTTCAGATAAAAACCCCACAAAATTTCACTGCAAACTTCAGCCCTGTCATCTATATTAAGTGGAGAAGTTTGTGGGTAATTAGATACACACAGTCACTCACAGTCCAGGTTCCCACACACCTGAGCTGTGTCAATACCCTCTATGTTCACACATCCAGCCCGACTGTAACCTAAAGCAAAACCATCAGCTTGTCTTTGCAAGCCTCAGATATTTGCATTAGTCCAATTCCATAACCACCTGCATGCAGCAAAGGCTCCTACCACGCCATCTCCCTACGCTGAGAACCTGCTGCTGGGTTCTCAGGCATCACAACAAAGGCAGCTGGGATCTAGAGGAGCCGAGGTGCTGGCCTGTTGTTGGAGCCAGGAGTCTAGTGGAAGAAGGAGCCTCTCCTGCTGTCTCAGGGACAGGGAGCCAGACGAAAGGCTCAAATCTGACAACCTTGTGTTCAGCTGCGTCATCAGAGCAGAGGCTGGAAAACGTTTGGCTGGGAGGCAAGAAGCAGTTTGCCATTGTGCAGACAGCACATACAGCACCCTCTCCTTCCCTTGGTTTTGCTCAATTACAGGCAGAACCTTCCAGGCTGCAATTCCAGGTTGCTTTTCCACCTTTCTGCCTCCGAGCTTTGGCACTGCAGAGGTTACTGGCTGTTTCTTGCATGACTTCTGGGATGGATGCAGATTGCTGTGGTTGCTGTTGTCATGATTTGGCTATTTCCTGACTGAAAGAAGCCAAGTTCGGGCTAAACCCACTGAAATCTCCGAAAGAAAACCACCCACTGGAGGGAAAGAGCAACAGCTTCTCTGGGGTTGACAATGAGAGGAGGAAAGGGACACAGGAGGCTATTTCACAGATCTTTGCCTTTTCCTCACTCTAATTCTGCAGAGTCTCTAGTCAGCCCCGTCTTCCTAGAACTTTGTTAGTCCAAACAGATCCTGGAAGGGCAGCTGTGTCAACACTTTGCCCCATCAGGGGCTGAATTTTAAACTATATTCTCCACGGCAGCTGCCCTGACCAGTTCCCAAGCCTTTCTCCTTCCTCTGAGGTATTTTGGGTATTGATTCTCAAAACAAGCAGCATCTCTTAGCTGCCTGCTGTGGCATATACAGCTGTCTACCTGATCACAGATGCTGTCCAAAGAAAGCAACCTCATCCACGCGAGGGAAAGGAACTTCCCAGCACCAACACAGGTGGTTTTGCTTGCTGGAGCTCTGCACCTGCCATCCTCATCACAGATCAGGCTAGCAGGGAGAAAAAAAGCTCCCATGCTTGCAGAGTCACCCCCACTTCAGATACAAAATATATGGTGATATGAAATAGGTATCTCATGGGACTCAGGTGGAAAAAAGCCCTGCCCAAAGACACTGAAGGGGTCACAAGATTAATTGGTTTGTGGGAAACAATAATGGACAAGCCATGTGTGCCAGGAAGTTTCCTCTTCCCGATCTCTTCCACGTGAAGATGTTTTAACCAGTTTTCCACAGCTGCAGGCTGCACTGAAAGACCTCTCAATAAATCTGAATTGAAGACCACCAGTCTAGAAAAACTGAGCAATACTGGATTGGGAAGAAGGTCTGATGCCAAAAGGCACCCTCCATCCTTTTATTGTCATTTTGAGAACCCTTAACCCTGGGAAGCAGAAGTGGAAGTGGCCTCTTCTGCCCCATTTTCACAGCTATAAATACATGTAAAGTATTAAAAAGGAATGCCAGAATTAATGCTCTGCATTAATTACAAATAAATACAAATTACAGTACAAGGCGTTACGTACAGGATTTGTCAACACTCCATGCTTATTACCAACATCTTTTTTAGATCTTCTTTAAATACAGGACCCATAGTACTCTGCCCTGATCAAAGCAAAGGAGAAGATACCTACCCACGAGCGGAAGCAAGGATAATTCCTAGAACTGAAAAGTAGTAGGGAATGCTACAGCTTGGGAATAAAGAGCACTAATTGACAGGTACAGTGGCAAAGGTGGCAAGTATCCTGCAAAGCCAAAAACATAAGCAGAAGTAGGGCTTTGCATGGAAACAGCAGAAGAGAAGGCGGCAGGGTGCTGCAGCTCAGGGTTCATGTATGCTGACACCATGGATCTTCTGATGGGAATTGCTCAAACCACCCCTGTAGCATGATCAACCTGTAACACGCATAGGGATAAATACACACCCATATTCACCCCCCCTTTCTAAGAAAGGTTTGGTGTGGGTAGGGGGAGCCTTCAGAGCTGCCTGCTGACGGAAAAGAGCAATGCAACACAGACCCATGTGAATTACCAGCGGGTATCCGCTTCCCAGGAGGCTTCATTTGGTTGCAAAGCTTTTCTCATTAAAATAAATCTTTCAGCTGCAATGAATCCCATAAGCAAGTCTGAAATAATTCAACTTGCAGTAAGAGCTGTGAACTAAAAGGACAAAACTGAAACCCAACCACAATAACAGGGGTGGCAAGTGAAACCTGTCATTACTGCAGTGATGTAACAAGCCACGTACCTCTTACAGACCCAACATTACGATGTTTGTTCCCTAGCCATAAATTCTAAAGGCCCTGATTTGCCTTCTGATCATATTCAGAATGACAAGTTGAGGGTCTGGCCAGATGTTTTTCTGCTTTATTTCACTGGAGTCCACTGTGATCACCAGCCTGTGATGCAGTCACCCAACCAGCAGCTGAGACAAACACACATGCCTAGCGTATGGGAATGGCAGATCTCTGACACCCTTTATACTACATATTTATAAAACAATACCACGGCAACAGTCAATAATAGCCCTGGGACAACCCGTTTCCAGCACAAAGGTGCAGCCCACAGAACCATAGTGGCAGTCACTGCAACAATTTAAGCTATGCTATGCCCAAGCACTTCTGAAGCAAAAGGAGAGGGTTGCCCAGGAACAGTACGTGTTATCTGGGGGCTGTCCTTTGCAGGCAATTCCTCAACTTCTCCCTGTCTTGGATCTCCAGCTAGAAAGTTCTACTTCCCCATGTGCCAAAGGCACTGGAGCATAAATTAATGAATGTGAATGTCCAAGTATGCAAGATATTTAGCTAGATGGAATCTTAAGAGGTTTTTGATCTTCTGCTTATTGAGCTGAGCTTTGCAGCTTGCCTAGCAGAGACTTAGATATGCACAAACAAGGAGTTAAACTGTAGCATCCAAGCAGACTGCTGTCTTACTGAAGCCATTAATAAGTATGCATGTGTGTGCTTATATGTTCTTCCAGCACTGCTGTGCTCATAACAGGTCAGAGAGCTCCGTCTGCATCTTTTGCCGTAAGGCATCTCTACAGCTCAGTGGTTCCTGTCGTCTAGCATCCTTGGATGGCACTATATTTAAACACCCCCTTTTGTTGGAAAGCAGTCAGCTTCAGATTCCCAGGATTCATCTCAAAACCATTAATAGAAACCAGTTAGAAAAACAGAGAAATTGCCCAGGAAAGCAACACGGGTTTTGGTTGGGGTTTGTGTTGTTTTTTTGGTTTGTTTTTTTTTTTTCCAGACTGAAGCCTGAAGATTATTTTTCCAAGATAAAAATGCATTTTGATGATTTCTCCACAACATGAAAACCCAAAAAGCTGGGTTCAGTGTGGGTAGAAAAGCCAAATGGATTTATGTGCCCAAAAAAATCAGAGGCAGGTACTTAGCAAATATAAATCAGCAAGCTTATACTACCTACCATGGATCTGTGTCGGTTTACACCTGCTAAGAATCTTCCTCATAAAACCTTGTGTTCCACAAATAGCCACCAGATCATTAATCCTACCACCAGAGAGCTTTAGGTAATGGTGATATTTGATTACCCTTTTCATTAAAAGAAGAAAATGCAGAGTCTCCTTCTCTTCACCTTGTCCTTTCTGTAGATCCCATGTAGCTGTGCTTCACCAGATGGTTTTTCTGCTGCTGAACAGATTTGCCTAAACATAATGTACCATGACATTCATAACCTGTGAAAAACACTGTCAAAACCCTGTAAATTTTTGATAGTAAAAAAATTTCTTTAAATCAGCATCAAATTCCAGGTTGTTCCAGATAAGCACCTGAATCAGATGCAGTTAGGCTAAGTGTTGAGTTGGTTAAATCCCAACAGATCAATAAATATTCTCACTGAGGTGGTTGGTTGTTGTGGATTTGTTTTTAATGGTATTTAATTTAAGCACAACCTCCTCATCACAGCAGGCAAAGACTTCCTCTAGGGTTCCTGATCAAGGGAACACTTGAATATTCCATCTCCTCTATTACTTTCTTTTGAACTCATTTTTAGTTCACAAATCTTAATTGGGGTTGAAACCTACAGTCTCTTGTACTATAGCAGTGCCTCCTATTACAGCTAAAGGAGAGGTTTCATTAGGTGACAGTAATAATGGGCTGTGATCTTACATCTAGGCTAGCCACAAAAGAAAATTCCATGTGTGTAGCCAGCATTTCCTCAGATATCAAGTATCAAAATTACCATTAAATTTCATTATATACATAGGCACCAACCATTATCAGGATCCCTTTGAGACAGAGATGGTACATACAGAATCAAAGTCCTCACCCTAAAAAACCACTGACCAATGAGAAATGGGAAAACAACAACCAGCAAGCAAATCCGGAATGGAAACAGTGACACCAAAGAAGCACCCCACTGACATCCATAAAGCAGGTGTGAATTATAGTTTTCTTTTAAGTTTAATACCTTTGGCATAAACCAAAGCGTGTAAAGGGAAATCTGGGAAATCAGTTCTCTACAAAAATAATTTCATTTTAGTTGAAAATAAATAAATAAATTTAATTTTAAGTAGCTTGCCATCATTTTTTCAATTAAAATGTCTTTTAAAAGAGACAACCTAAAACCACATTATGTGTTGGGTTTTTTTTTTCTGGTCCCTCATTCATGTTTGCAAGGGTCTTTTTATTGGTGGTATCACGCTTGTGTTTCTTTGCTCCACATCAGCCAGCTTCACATACAGCACAGGCAGCTTCTCGCAGGAAGAGTCTGTAGTCTAAACAGACAGGAGCAGGAGGGAGACATACAAAGACAGAAGGAAATGACTCACCCAAACTCACACAGGGGATCAGTGGCAGAATTAGGAATACAGCCCAGACCAGAGGCATGTCAGCCTAGCAGTCCCTTGCTCCGTAGCCTCAGGTGCCTCTGTCCTTGCAGGGAGCCTGATTTTTAATTTTACAATGGCCCGTCACACCTTTTGCCTCTCAGATTTTTCCAGTGTTCCAGTTCCCTAGGGCAAACAAGAGTCATTACTATCTGCTGCTTCTTTTCAGGAGACCACAGTGAAATTTTTTTTTTTTTTTTTAAGTTTTACTTTGTTTAAAATATTAAGTGCTTATCCCCTAGGCTATTCAGAGAGCCAGTAGTGTCTTCAACACATCGAATTAAAAAAAATAAAATAAAGAAAAAAGCAGGTATGAGCTCAAAATCACCGCATGAGCTGTGAAGTTCCTGAGGGGATGGAAAAATATGCAAATCTGAATTGTAGTTACCATCAATCATAACTTCAGGACTTGGCTATATTCATGGATAAGCATCTCTTAATCCTCCTTTAAGGTTCAGAGTAGCAGCCAGCAACTCTATCATTAGGAAGCAGGGGGGGATTTTTTTTCAGGGCTCCTGACAAGCTACCACTTGCAACTGAGTACCCCCAAACCTTCTAGATCTATACAGACAAATGATTTCCCCCCTCAAATTAACTTCTGAATATCAAGTGCCCGAGACAGAAGGGCATCCAACCTATGACACGGGACTGACTCACTCCCATGGGAGCTGCGGTTCTGCAGCATCTTAGTGTTTTCAAATCCACACTGAAACCACCAGGCTCCGCTCTAGGGGATAGATACCTAGTCCTGGTCCAATTTGGCAGATGGTAGACAGCACCAAGATTCAGGAGGAAATGATTGAGGGATCAAATCATCACTTTGAACATTTACTCAGCCAGTGTGTTTGTCTTAAGAAATGTGAGAGAAGGCAGCAGCTCAAAACTCTGACTTTCCACCTGGCTGTTACTCAAACACTTTCTAAATTTCAGAAAAAAGGCACCAGACAGGCAGACCTGGGTCCCATCTTTCAGTTCAGCAACACTCCTCTGGAAAGAGAGGCCTGCACCGAGCACACTTTTTCACTCCAGATCTCAAGGCAGTTTACATGGAAGTTGTTCATCCTACACAAGGAAGGTCGGTTCTGAGGGAGAGGGGAGAAGTAAGTGGGCTAAGGGCCACTGAAGAACAGCGCCCAGAAATCCTGCACCACTCTCCAGTGCTCCTGCTTGCTCACGTGCCCCTTGAGCACATTGCAAGATAAATGACCAAAGAGGCCTGTGCTTCTGCTCTCCTTTATCAGAGACAAGAACAACATCCAGGTCTGAACCTAAAAGCACTCTGAAGGAAGGAGGAAGAAGATTCACGTATATTTAAACAGGCTTTGAAGCCGTAATTGTTACTGCCTAACTCCCCATTTCTGCTTGTTTCTCACAAGTAACCTGCTAAGATTCCATGCCAGAACAAAATTAAAAGCAGTGATCACCCACTAACAGCACTGATTCAGTGCTAGTGGAGAGGACTAACAGGAGAGCCTCTTCCAAAGCAGTTCTCCAGCAATCTCACACAGCAGGTCAGGTTTCTTGAACATGGGAAAAGCTTAAACCACAAGCACACAGCACTCTATTTCTGTGAAGACCCAGAACGTTCTGAGGGTACTCAGGGAGCAGACACATTTAGCTGAGAGATGGCATTTTGTGTCCCCTTTCTGACCATCAGCATTGTGCCTCAAACCACATCTTTCGGTCTCTCCGTACATGGGAACAGTGTTCTGGTACTATGAGCTTTTGAAGGGAAACTTCATCCCTCACACTAATTGCAGTCCATCTGTTGCACCCGCCTAAAATAATTAAGCAGTGGGATTCCAGGGACAGCATCTTATTTTGAGATCAGAAATGACTGGGAAAGAGTGGAAAAATTAATAGGTTGGCTCTGAAAAGGGTGCTCAAAGGTTGCCTCCCAGAGAGTTTTATTATTTACCCCAGATTTGCAGGCCATTTCATTTAAAATAAAAATACTTTGGCTGAAAGGAGATTGCTTTCCATAATGCAGTATAATCCTCCTGCCAAATTTAGACACACAAACATGGAGCCTCGCCAGCTTTTAAGGGTAGTCTACATGAATTGTGTATTTGCTCTAGATCAATCCAAGAGGACTCCGGCAATTACAACTAACTAAAAGGTGCTGTTTGCTTTGCCTCCTTTAGAAATCAAGTGTTCTATTTCTGCATACAAACCTATTTGCTTGAATCAGCATTGCTCCTTCTAGCCAAAGATCTGAGTATTATACTACAGTACTAAATTTAACTTTCTACCACCCTTTTGAAAAGGATCTTCATCCTCTTTAAGAAAGAGAGGAAAACGAGAAATAAAACTTTTTAGTATCTTGCCAAATGTCACAGAGGAAACATGTCAGAGCTCAGAAGCTCCTGGCTCCTCATTTCTTATATCTTAAATAATACAATAATCCCAGTTAAACTAGTGGTATAACATGGAACCTTTCAGTGTTCTCTAGTCCCCAAGGATTTCTTACTCTAATAAGCATCATCATCACTACCCCTTTCTTCCTTGAAATTAGCCAGTAGATGCAAGGTGCTTTTTTAGTGCTCATGAAACATAAACACCAACAGAGAGTAGCCAGCCATCAATGAAGAAATTAACAGTATTCTGAAGTCAGTGCATCCTCTCAAAAGTGTGATTTATGTAAGATGCTTGAAAAGCATGCAGCTCTGCCTAATTTTTCTTGCAGAAGCTGCCTGCTGTCCAAGTGGCCCTTGAGGAGTTGTGAAAGAGTGAAATACCCCAGCGTGATCATTCTAGTAAAATTACCTTCAACAGACAGGTCCAGAGAGAACGGTTTAGCTGAAGAAAATACGGATCCTGTAAATTTATAGAAACTTGGCTCTTTACAGTCACAGTAAATGAGGTGCTCCTGACAGAACCACAGCAGAGAAGGCTGTTCCTTTAGTACTTCTTGGCTCCATAAAATAACACAGTGCTTAAATAAAAGAATAGAGGGGTGAGTGTCTCAGCTGCTGCACAGAACAGTAAGCAAAAGCCACTGGATAATAGTTTAGGACAGAGGAAAGAAAGGATATAAACTTGAGACCCACCCCACATACCCCTTCTAACTTAAGCTGGTATTGTCAAATCAGCAATTACCCCCACAGAGCCTAATTTCTGCCCTTTAGTAGAAGCCACAGCTTCCACCATTGCATGAGTTCTGTCTTATTCATGACAGAGCTGATGCTTGCAGGGAAAACTGCACGTTTTGGGGTGGTTTTTGTGGCTGTTTTTTTTTAAAAAAACATTGCTAGAGGTCTCTTGAATACCAAAGACAAAAGGGAAAAAGCCTCTCACATCAAACATACCACACCCCTTCAGTGCAGCTTACAGGACCCCGAGACACACTGAAACTGAGCCATATCAAGGGAAATAAATGATCACTCAGCAGGATCCAGCCCAAGTTATGAGCATGTCTAAGCTGATTTTGATTTACTCCAGGCTGCAATACACAGCAAACAAACTGACTTTCCCCTTGCTGGTTTTAGGCTTTTTGTAACAGCCCTTTAGAATGGAAAAAGACAACTTCCCCTTGGCTCAACAGAGCAGATCTCATTCCTCTCTCCAAGCATGTACCTGAAACCTGACTGCTAGAGTTAATTCCCAGGCAGGTACACAACAGAAAGCTTTGCCTGGAGCTGATCTGTGCCTGTGCCCAGTTTATGGCATACATGCTTTGTGCTGCTCTCTCCCAGTACAGCTTCTCTCAGCTGTGCAGAACAGCACAAGCTTGCAGCGCTCTGCAGAGCCATGGAACCTGTCATCCCTCTCAATAGCTTGTGTATGCTCCGATAACAGAAACCATTTCAAGAAGGGGCGGGGCGGGGGGGGGAACAAAACAACCCAAAACACCAGTAAAGCTTATTCAGAGTTCCCACTCCAAGTTGGGGAGCAGCCCCATGACACCAAATGCAGTAATGCTTATTCCTCCATCTCTACAATTTGGAAATGTTCAAGTTACTCGAACCTAGCAGCCCTACTCCAGAAGCAGCTGTCCCTATGCTGAAAGCCACATACATGTATTTTCATCTGTTCTCCTTTCCGGTCCCCATGTCAACTTCGTAATTAGAAATGACTCAAGGAGGTGGTGTTGCACCCAAGGCACAGATATCGTTATTTTCCGCTCACTTTCTCTTCACAGTCCCAGGTTTTTGCATAAATTACTTGCGAGAGAAAGTCTTTCCTGTCTTTCCGAGGGCTACAACCCAACCCAAGGGATGGATGCTGTTATCAGAAAGTAGGACACGTTTAGCTCTGTCCTACCTTGGGATGGGCCTACAGCTGAAGTTCTCACAGACAGCAGGATGCCAGCAGTATTACGGGCCGTTCCTCCCCATCACAAAGACAGTAAAATTGAGCCCAGAGCTCTCTGGAGGATGCCCATTCAGACCTAGGGAAAGCAAGAGAAAAGATCTTAATGCAGCAGCATCTTCTGGACAGTAACTGAAACAATATGAATGGTCAGAGAAGCCAAAGCAAGGCCTGCTAAGCCTGGGTGAGCAGTCCCAGATTCTGCCTCGGGGATGTACCTGCTGATTCTGCTGCTGGACAGACTCCAGCTGGCTGTTCCACAATGAACCAGCTGCTCTGTCAGTAAACGGCTCTGACTCAAAAGCACCCAGGGAACGGAGCTGGTGAGTAACGTGGTGCTGTTTACACACAGTCACACTGCTGACTCTAACTGTTGCAGTTTCTTCTACCGGTTTTTTTCTTTGGCACACTCTTCTGTGACTGCTTATTCTTCAAGTTTAACCAGTTCCTCACTGGCTGGTGATAAAGCTCAGCCAGAAGCATCCTGCCATGAATCATTAATTCTCTTAACACAACCCTGACAAATTCCAGTCTGTTAGTTTTCTACCTGACGTACCAACTCCTTGGCTCAGGACTCCACATCCTTGCCTTAACACCAATCACTCTGCAAATGGTTGTGGACTCTGAAGTGCTTGCAGTTGCTGAGAGGCTCCAGGAGTGTTTTTTCCCGACCTTGACATACCAAAGGCAATGACACTCCCTCAGCACAAGATCTGCCCGATCGGTATCAAGTCTTGTTTATTGAACAAGCAAAAAAAATAATTCTTGACCAATATTTCATGTTATTTTTCTACTTTAAACTAAATTTTAGCCACATTTCCCAAGGAAACAAGGCACATGCAGTTACACGATTCCACTGTCCATTCAACCTCCTCCTTCTTCCTGTTATTTTGAAATACAATAGCCCATTTCAGCTACACTCAAGAGTAAGGAATAAGTCTGATTTAGAGTTCTTACAAGTTTTGAACTATCATAACAGAGGAGAGATGCATTAGTGCCCATGCAGTGAACAAGACTAAAAAATTGCCTTATTTCAGGGGATTGACCCGAGAGTCATATATCAGCCAGTCTTCTTAAATTCTCTAACTCACAAAACTCCTTGTTTCAGTTTTGTTCCTCTGTCTTAAAGGGAAAGGCAAGCAAGGATGGATACTTCCATGGGAAAGTCAGCACACTGCTTGCTTAAATTAAGCTCAGGTAGCTACAAGAGTTACAGTTACTGATTTTTTTTTTTTTAAATTTAAAAATCAGTAGAAAAAGCAAAACCCACTTTTCAAAACCATTTCAGTTCTACAAATGCAATGCTCCAGGTTAAGTACAGACTGCTGTTGGTTTTGGAAAGTAACCGACCAGGCTCAGCCCGAAAGAACCCAAACCAGGATGTTTTCACAGTCAAAACAGAAATGCCAACAGCAGAACAGCATGAATGGTGAAAAGAAGAAAAAAAAATAGTGATTTTAGTTATCCACAGGTGCTGTTTGCAAGATCGGTAAGATCACATGGGCCAGATTTTCAGCTAGTGCAAACAAGCACAGTTTATTAACTTTGGAATACATGGACTAGGGTTCACACCCACTGCAGCAGAGCTGGCTTCATATTTTGAGAAGGACCAAATCAGAGCTACTGAAGCCAATGTACATACACTAACTTACCCTAGGAAACATTTTGACAGTTTTTAATGTGAAAGTGTTCTATTTAATACGGGTATTAGCTCACCAGAGCAAAGGTACACATTATTTCTGCTCAGGAATTATTGGGCAATGGGTCAGGTAACAGAAGGAGCAAGGTCCTATTAACCCCCTGAAAAGTGTGTTTTGTACTCCAGATGCTCATAAACGTTCCCTGACATGGGCTAACACGTACTCCTTTTAAGCCTGATCTTGAGTTTACTGATGGAAGAAAGAACAACAGTTCCCACAACACAGACATAAAAAGAACTTGGACTTCTAGTGCCAGAGTTACGGTATGTAGAGAAATCCTCCTGGAGCAAAGGAAAAGGCATCAGCCCTGCCCTCTCCCTCTGATGTAAAAAAACCCAAACCAAAACAGAGAACCACCAAACAAAAAAAAAAATGCAAACCACCACACAACCAAACCCCCTGCTCCTCCCCTCCCCAAACAACCACAAAAACCATCAAACAAACAAAACCCACAAACAAAAGCCAACACCACCACAAAAACACCATGCTCAAAAAAAATAAAAACGAACATCCTATCAGGAGCCAATACAACGGTAACATGAAGAATATTTCTCTCTACATTTGCTGCTACTGTTGTGTGCAGCCAGGTTTACTGAGCATCCCACAGCCTGTCCTCAGCACTTCAACACACACGTGCCTCCTCCCGTGAGATCACGGCTGAAAACACTGTGAATAAACTCTTTCAGTCTGGATCCTTTCAAGGTGATGCTCCATCAGCCTAACAAAATCTGGGTAGTACCAATGTAACTTTTCTTCCAGGCTCCTCATGGTTTAGGATTTAAGGATACTCAGCCTTTTGCATGTCTACAAACAGCCTCAATTCAGATCAGACATCTTTGACATCAAGTCTTCAGTCCCTTTACAACCTAGGCAGCTCCTGGTTTGAATCAGCTTCAGGTTTGGTCTCAGGAGCTGGGGAAGCCATCATTACATTCCACTCCATTTCCTTTCCACATGACTCCTTCCGGGACAGCCAGCAAACTGTCCTCTGTCTGTGCCAAGGACAGCACCGAGAGGGCATCCATGCCTCAGACTCATTGCCTGCACAGCCTCAGGGCTGCTTTAACAGCTAGCAGACTATCCAACATGCTTTGTAGGGTAAGCACAAGATTTCCAAAGGAAAGGAACATCTTGTATTGACTGCTGGCCTTTCCCTTTTCCTATGACAAACTCACAGTTGAACAGAATTAATTTGAAGTGTGCCAAAACTACAGCAGACAATTACCAAGAAGCCTGTTCCTGTGGAGAACTGGAGCACACCGCTGCCATATAGAGCCAAAAATCTCTTCTGTAGACTCCAGACCATCAGAGGTGCTGTAGTTAACTGCTGTTGGTGCCTGAAAAGGTTAAGCCAAATGGCTAAACTGATGCAAATTTACATACATTTTAAATGTTTCTACTTTCCACAAATTTGGGGTTCAATCCTTGTTACCAAAGGAACCAACCTGCTCGGCTTCCCCATTTACACTGAAATAGTGCAGTTGTTTTCTTTATAAAAAGGTAATTGAAATAAATCTTCTACTCCCCATCAGTATCACAGATCTCCTGCTTCAGCGTTATTTCTAAAAATCTCTTGTCACTGCTAACACCTCATCTCTACCACTGCGGACCACTAAACAATCATCTAGCTACGCAAAGTACAGTTGATCCAGACTTTGCCACCCCTGTGCCAGTCAAACCTCTCTTGGATTGTGTTATACAACACAGTAGTTGAGGAAAAGCTGCAGCAAGCAGTTCTTTTGCATTGCTCCCTTGCCCATATACAGTCAGGCCCAATTCTCTGCTGTAAGTTATTTGTAAGTTTTATTGGATTCATTTGTCTGGATGAAAGAACTGTTATGTCCAGAAGCCTCTAAAAAACTTCAACAATCCACACTGATGCAATGCATTCTTAGAGAGAAGACTCCTAAAAATGCATTTAGTTCCCACCCTAGGAAGAAACATTGCTATCCAGGTCAAGGAGACAACTAAAATCTCAAGTTTTCCAGCAGCCATTACTTGCTGGGGCAGAAATACCATTTCTATCTCTGAAGCCCATTGTCACTATGCTGCTGGGGTCTGACCCTTCCAAAAAGAGTAACAGCCTCTGAGTTTGCAATGTGATGCTTCGGCTGAGAGAAACAAAACGCAGAACTTTCATCCCTTCTGAGTCAGCTGACTTCCTGCTTCAGAGCCAACTCATTTCAGCACAAACTGGATCGCTGTGATAAAACTACCAGACTCGATGTTCTGTTCAGCTATCCGAGCTCTCTGTCTGTATTTAAGTGACTGCAATCCGAGAATTAGGAGTGTAAGCATGAGTGGAATTGGGTTTATATTCCAATTTTGAGGGACCTTTCCAGACCAATGACTGTCAGGCAGTTTCAAACATAAAATCACCATCCCACAGGACATCTCCAGTCTCTGTAATAAAGAGCAAGAATTCATCTAGCAAGCTCCTGATGACTTTCAACCATTTCCTCTCTCTCAGAACAGCAGAATAATGAAACAAAGGAGAAATCTTCCAGTCTTAAATATTTTGAGTATTATAAAAACGTTTCCTGTTTGAAGCCTTTTTTTTTTCTGCCACAGCTACATATGCACATACACATATACATTTTCCAAGTGTGCAGCTACGTTGGAATGCACGGATTTGGGAGAGGAACAGCAACTCACAATAAAGCTCTGTGAATAGTGTATTACATACTCGTGCTCCCCCTACAGAAAAATAGGTGCAGCTTTCACCTATCTGATTCTCTGTTTAGCAAAGCGAGAGACAGTTCAAAATTGCATCCTGTGGTCAAGAGAGTTAAAGCAAGTTGATACAACCCTGGTATGTATTTGATTAGTGCCACGTAAGATAGAGTCGTTGCACTATCTGCCACAAAGAAAATACAAATTCTGAGATGTGCTTTGAGGTCCTTCAGCACGAAGGAATGGAGCATTTCTGTGACTAATACTGGCAGTAAGTGCCATGGATGGTTTACAGACACCTGTAAATTACACAGTAGTTCCAGACTTCTATACATGGTTGTGTAATTATGTCTAACAGATGTAAAAGTAAGAACTACCCTTGGCAGACTACAATTTGGACTACTACTTAGAGGGCAAACCATTTAATAAGCTACTTTACTCCATGGAGAGTTGCAATTCACCACATAAGTACCCTAGTATAATACACCATGGTACAAGAGTTCACTTGCACTGGACCATCACGAGGTACTGAATGATTATGTTTTGCAATTCCCACTATTTCAGTAAATCTCTTTTCTAGTTACTATCCCAATGTAAAAACAAGTTAGAGCAAGGTGGTGGTGCTGACCCAGGAAAATGGCATACAAAGTTCTCTGCCTGCATGACTCCAGCAGATGTGAGTACAATGGACAAGTTTGTGATCTACAGCCCCGTCATGATGCTTCTCAAGAGGTTTTATGTCAAACTACAGAGGTAAGACCAAGCTAAGCCTTAGTGGATAAAAGTGGACAGCATACCATTAGGTAGTTGGTAGATTCAGAGACTACAACAGAGAACAAAGATACAAGTTGTAGGATTAAGACCGACAAAATCAAGGAAGAATAAACATCAAAACTGGAATCAGAGGTACAGCACTGCTAAGTGAACAGGGCATGCTACTGCTGTCTTTGTTAAAAGTCTTTTGTTCTGTGTAATTCCAAAGGCATCCCAACTCTTCAGCAGCCAGCAATCTCCTGGAAATGTGCAAACTGATCATCATTTTTCCCCAGACAGAAAAACAGCAAGCTTGGACTAAGAGTTAGTAAGAGAATCTATAGGGCTGACAGAACAACAATGCTGGCATAAAGGCTCTTAAAACAACTGTGACTGGGGAAAAAGACACAGACCTGGCTTCAAAGGTGCTAATCCTCTCAGGCTCCAACCTTTTATCTATGCATCTTTGCACAGGGAATGCGGATTGATACTTTAGAAATGCCTAGATGCACTCTGCATATTTAACAAACTTGTAAACCAGAATTAACTCAATCTTCTCTTACTCAGAAAGTAAGGCTCATGGCTAGACACCCTCCTCTTCGTTGAAATCCTGACAGTGGGCCTAATGAAAGAGTCCTACTGGTCTCAGTTAAAAGCAACTGCTGCCTATTTAAAGCACGAAAAGACAGAACATCTTTTTAAGTTTTTTAATCGAGGTTGCCTACTGTTAACATCTGGTTTGGAAAAAATAACTATAAAAACATGCTAACCACATGCTTCTACAGGAATTCAATACAGTTCTCAGAATGCCAACAATTCTCTTGCAAGATTAATCAACTTTTAAATGTGAGTGTACCCTTTCCTTAAAATTCCAACATAAAGCTCCAGCTAGCTTCTACATTAATGGCTGAGAAGTTCCAGAGGCTTTGAATTTACTGCCATCTGGTGACGAGAGCAGCAGAGCCACACACAGACCCTGGCACATGTTCACTGTGTGTGAGGAGTCACCTGTCCCTCCTGCAGCAACATGACACTGTACCTAGTAGCAATGAGTTCTACGGATGATTTTTTTCCTTCCCTTTCAAGTGTCCTGCTCCTGGCAGATAAAGGGGAACGCATTTTCTGGTAGAACGACGAGCCTAAGAGAGCTCATTCTTTTTCCCACCTTTTTCTCAGCAGTGACTCCATTCCATCTATCTGCTGGATAAACAGGGAAGAACGACATTGCACAGAAGTTAACTGCCTCAGGCAGAAAAAATCTGAAGCAGACCCCAAAACAGAACCCAGACATAAAGTCCTCTGGTCAGGGTTTAAAATAAACATTTGTATTTTTCACAGCTTTCATGACTCTCTTCAATCATGTAAAACCAGCTGATTACAAGGTTGTCTCAGGCACAAAACAGGTTCTGTAGTTAATGAACAATTAGCTCTGTACTTTTACTGATACCAATATCTGGATGTTCTGTAGGACGGGGTCAACCATAGAAAAAAATAACAATTTTTATTAGCACCGAACAGAACAAACAAAAACACCTTTTAAGGATGCTCATACATCCTTAAAGCCACATGACACCACGGCTTCAGAGAAGTGAAAATTAAAGCTTCTGCAGATATATTCTGTGAAATTCTGATGCAATTCCTATTTCACAACAACTCTTCTGCTTCAATTTGTATCTCACAATAACTCTTAGTCAACACCAGTCCTTTTATAATAAGGCCAAGAAATAATGAGATTTTGAAAAGAACTTTTCAAAATACTTGTGTCTTCTATACACTTACAACCAGAAGAATTCTTTCAGTTATCCCATCTCCCACGACCGATTGTTATAGTACATGGTTCAGTCTAACCTTAAACAGCAACTTCAGAAATTCAGCTCTAGTCTAAGCCAGACAGGTGGGGGCAGCAGCACAGCACCGCACACAGCAGGGCCGAGTCACTATACAAAGGGCTCACACCATTCTTTGGAGGAGGAAAAGCACATCGCTGTCAGGTATAATATCTTACCATTGGAAAACTGCTCACCAAGACTGAAAATTTCCTCCTACTAATTTCATCACACTCAGAAAAAGGTTAAAAGCAATCTGCGTACTTAAATATTTTTTAATTACAATTACAGGTTAAAACTCATTACAAGTGTTTTTATCGCTTTGAACTTTTCAGAAATATCGGGGGTGTTTGCCATCCCGCAGGAGGATTTTTCAAACCAGCTCTTTTCCAGATGCGCTCCAAATCTTTCTCAAATTTTATCTAAAAGGGAAAAAAAAAAAAAAAAAAAGTAACATAACTCAGAAGCAACACTCAAGTATTCAGCCGCTGCCCACGTGTCCCAAGGAGAATCTAGGTACAACACATACAAAGGAAAGAAATGCTTTTAAGCAGGCAGCTTGTTACACAGGTCAGAATAGCCTTACTACAGAAAATATATTCAAATGCACAAGGATCTTGGTAGCATTATTTTAAGAGTCCTGTGCGAGGAAAACTGAGAAGGTGGAAAACAAAACTGTAAGAAAATTAAGAAGATTTCCTCATCATAAAGTGTTCAACACTGCTTCCTACAAACTCAAAGAAACGGAATTACAATTAACCCCAATTTGCACCTAGGCAAGGTGAAAATTACCAGCGAATGAACTAAACTACATCACAGCAAACCTAAGGGACTATTGGAAAGCAGTGTTGAATGAGAACATCTACAATTCGACCCACAGCTTCCCTCACCCCTTCTATCAGGGGAACTAAAAGGCTTCTGCACAGAAAAAGAGAAGAGGAAGCACTTGAGGGAAGAAATTAAAACTCGTCTCCCTGACAGAACACAGACACGTGATTTAATCTTCTGCACAAATGCTAAAATACTCCATAAGCCATATATTTTTAAGTTACTGATCATACAACAAAAATTACATCTAGTAACTACCACACATATATGTTTACAGCCACAGAAATTTTCTAAATTCCAACTTCTGAAGACGTACAGGTCACACACAAAACAGAAAAAGCTACTGAACCAGTAAATACTGAATTCATTAAGGCTCTCCAAGTTTCCCCAAATCAATTCCACCTAAAAACATAATCTGATACCTGAACAGAGGCAGTTTGAGAAGTGGACACTATTATGTCAAGAAGTTCTCTCTACCCTGAGCATACCTGACGTTTCTTCTTGCGACCTTCCTTTATCCTCCTCCGTATAAACTTCCTCCGCTTCAGCAGCTTTTTGAACTTGTGCCGATTCATTTTCCTTCTGCGAATCTTCAGAACGTTCTTACACTGAATCTTGTTGCTAAGTGTTCCGTCTCCTTCCTCCACATCAGCTCCTTCATCAGATGGGGGACAGTCATACTGCTGGAGGGGTTCATAGCCCACTTCTTCCTCAGCATTAACGACTTCTGCTTTAGGGAGGAAGTATCTAACTGTCAGCCAGCTTTCTAAGGGGCTGATGGAAAGTTTTCTGGGGATCAGCATCTCTTCCAGTTCAGGGTCCAGAGCATACCACCGCTGAGGCTGGGCTCCACTCTTGTTAGGTGGCTGCGTGCTATAGTGTGCAGATGTAGAATGATGGCAAAGAAAGGAAGACACTGACCTTGGCAAAAGGCGGCCTTTGAAAAGAAAAGAATTTCACTTAAAAGGCAGAATTTTCAAACAGTATCTTAAGAAAAGCTCTGCCCAGCTTTCAAACCACCAGACAACTGTGGCCAGAATGATCTAAAAAGGAAGCTGCTTACAAAAGTTATATTCCCACCAGGAAGCAAGAACGTATCTTTAAATTTTAATTTAATCATGTTGCTGTAATGCCATCTACTAAAATTATGTATTTTATTGTGTAAGTACAATTGGGAATGGCTAATAACTGTTCAATGTACTACACTTTTCTGCTGCAAAGGAATCTCCTCCTAAGCTTAAAAGAGGTCAAACCAGGCTACACAACACTGACAGAGTAAAACATAGTAACATTCGATAACTACTAAATCAACAGCCTCACCACTTCCACTGCTGCTGGTGAAGAAATTCCTGGGAGCCTAACTACCCCAGGAAAAAAAAAAAAAAAAAAAAAAGCAGAAAACTACATCACATCTGTTTACCTGCAATTCGTGAAGCCTTCAGTAACGGGGAAGTCAGCTGTGATATTAACATGTTGTTTCACTTCGGTCACCGTCAGAGCCAGTAACGACTGTTAACATAAGAACATTTATTTAATGAGGCAAACGTTGTTTCTGCACTTTAAAAAGTTCTCAATTTAATCCAAAACCCCAAAAAGATGGGCTGAGACACCCTCCTCGTTTTACCAACAGGCTGTGGGGTTTTGCTTTAAGGGCCTGGCCCACAAGCACTGGTGTAGCCGAGTTGCAAAGGGGGTTAATAAAGCTCCAGCTGTTGCAGGCTTAAAAATAAGACAATTTCAGGCAATTTCAACCCGAGGCCCACTGGCACACTTCAGCTCCGTGCGCAGGTGTTATTCCCACAGCAGAAAAAAAGGCGCCCACAGCCCTCAGGCCCTGAGGAACAGCCGCGCGGCCTAAGGACGCGCCGCTACCAAGGCGGGCCGGCCCGCAGCTCCGCGAGCAGCCTCCTCTCCACAGCCGAGCCGGCAAGCCCCGCCAGCGCCCCGCTCCCGAGGTACGGCCCCACACGGGGCTCCCGGCCCCGACCGGGCCCCGCGGCCGCCATCACTCACCATCCCGGCCCCGGCACTTCCGGCGGGCCGCGCCCCCGGTCGGCGCCCGCCGGTGCTGCCGCGCAGGCGCAGTGAGGCGCGGCCGGGCGGGGGGCCCGCGGCCGCCTCCCGCCCTCCCCGCCCCGGCGGCTTTTCCCGCCCCGCAGCCGGGCCCAGGGTCGCGGTTTCCCCCGTCTTGGGCGGCTGCCGGGGGAGCGAGGTCAGGGAGAGGGTGCTGGGCCCGGCAGGGCGTGCGGAGGGTTTCCCTCGGTGCCCGTTTGGCGGGGTGAGCAGCAGCGCCCTCACACCAGGGTTGTGACCCCGAGTTGTGTTGGAGCGTCCAGGGGAGGAAGCACTTGCAAGGCTTTTTCAGACAAGCTCTTTCCTTTCCTACAGCCGTTTCGTCTCTCCTGCTCCCCCTCATCTGACTCGTGGAGCAGGGACAGTTTCCATCAGCAACACAACTGACTGTCCACTCCTCACCGCCGACAGGACATCAACTTTTCCCCACCCAGCATCTGACAGTCTGTTAAAACTAAATAGTTGCAGCTAGCGAGCTTGCCCCTTACCTATCAGGTCTGTGCTGATACTACAGTCGCAGTTTGAGCTGAAACGTCAATGGCTTTCAGCTCGTGGGAAAGCGCTGCATGTTGGTCACCTGCTCTGTCACAGCAGCTCATCACTAAAAGTAGGTCTGAGCGCAGGAGCGGGGTGTAAGAAGCAGTTGTTAGAGACTTCACACCCCTGTCTGTGCGGGGATCACGGAAGGCAGCGAGACACCTCTCCCTTACACACCCTCAGCTGCAGCCGAGGGCAGGTCTCACAGTGGCTGCTGTCCAGGAACAGCCACACCAGCCTCTCCCACTTACCGGGCTGTTGGGTGTCTTTTCTTCCTTGGTACAGGAACCCACCGTCTTGGCACAGCATGAAAGCGCTGAATCAGCTGGCATGAGGGAGCAATGTTGAAGCCGATCCCAGACTTCAAAGAACTTTTTGCTTTTATCCCTACCTCAGCCAGAACACAGAGATCTTTTCACCAGCTGCTTTTAGTATTTCAGACCAGAACAAGGGTCTGCCTCAGTTTCAGGTACACCCCACCACGTTAAACCCATCTAGCCTCAAGGAAACAGTAATGGTTAGAGTTTCTTCCTGCAAGGTAGAAATACAGTTCTCTGGTCAGAGAGGAGAAACCTACATATAGAGAAATTAACTGAAGTAGTTCAGTAAACAGACTATTTGTTTAAACAAGACTTTATTGAAGACACTTCAGAAGTTTATGTACAAAACAACATTCCCACCCTCGTATCAGGCTGCTAGTCACCCACTGGGAACAAAGCAAGTGTCTGGGGACACACTCAGAGGTTGCTGAGGAATTTACAGAAGTGCCAAATTCACGTAGTTTAGAGCTGGGCAATTTCAGCCTTGGCTCAGTTAGGACTGAAGGAAACCAAAGGATCTTTTCCAGACACGTGTCTCCAGCAGACTGAACATACTGGAATCTGACGGCCTGCACTGGCCTTACTCTGAGGTCAGGTCATTTACTTCTGCAGAGAGCGAGAGGCCCACTTTGGTTTTGGAAGTGAAGAGGAACCAGCCCCTGGATTTAACTTGCAATTTTTAATCTATTTTAGATGGTTCCAGGAGATACCCATCACTAAGAGAACAGTAGTATTTGCAGGAAGCATTAGAACAGAGCAGTAGCAATACCAAGCAGAAGAGTCAGCCACCTCACTTTCCAAATACACCTAGAGAGAGGCTGGATATCGGACTGGCTATTTCAACTAGCTTATAAGAAAACCCTAGAGACAAAGACATTAGTGGCACAAGTTCAATAGTGACTGACATGCTGTTTCTGTAGTGTACTGCGTGCTTCTACCACGGTAGAGTTTCCCCCTGCCAGTCCAGGAAGGAACCATTTTCTTTTTCACCAAGACGGTCCATAACGGAGAGAATACCCGGGATAGCCTCTTGCACCTGCATGGGAGCCTAGAGCAAATCAAGAGGAGATTATTACTGGGAATATCCTACAGAAGAGAATCAAATGCATTTCAGGAGTTACTAGAATCAAGTGGGATGTGTTTTCATGTTTCATAGTGTGCCTCTGCAACACATGGAAGTGTATGCTGTACAGAGGGTTCTTGCTCAAGGGTTGGGACAACAAGGGAGTCATACTTTGACATTTTCAGAGAGATGCCTCTTACCATATTTCCGCCCATGTCTGTCTGAAGCCAGCCTGGATGCAAAGAAATACAGAGAATTCCATCCGATTTCAAGTCTGCAGCAAGACACCTGGTGATCATGTTCAGTGCAGTCTACAAGAGTGGAAACCATCTATTAGTGTGCTAGTTTTACAAACCTTGAGCAAGACCTTAAGCCAAGCTGACTGGAACCTCCCTTCCACCATGCTGTCTCTTGACAAATGAAAGAGCAGGAGCAGTATCTCATCCAGACTTAGTGAGGGGCTTCCTTCTCAGAGACACCTGTTAAAGAAGCACCGTGAAAGCTCTATTGCCATAAGCTTACTGCCCAGAGATGAAACTAAACTGTGATGGAAGATAAAGTAGCATTTGAAACTCCGAAGGAACTGTGGGGAAAATAATATTGACATAAGGACTCTGTTTTTCTGCAATAATCACTACACAAACATTCAGTTTTTCACTTCCGAACAGGGAAAACAAGCATATTAACAGCTTATGAGTAGGTGGTGTAGGAGAAACTGTCTAATCTTGACTATTCGTACAAACTCAGTCTCTGGATGTAACAAAACTTAGAACTCCACCTCTCGCTGACTAGCATCACCACGTACAGGTCAGCACACCTTTTGTTGAGTTTCATGCCTGCTATCTTGCTTCGACCGGAGAGGAACACAGCTGATAGGACACATGCTTGATGGCATCAGTTCTTGCTGAATGCCAAGTCCCTCTGGAATGGATCTACATCAGCGTAGCGATGGAGCATTTGCGAGCCTGTTCTTAAAAAGTTGGCATGCTTGCTCCAGATGTACAGTTTTCACAGATCCCATTTCCACCCACATGAAGAACAAGAACAGTTCCTGTGGCAGCCTCTCCAAGGAGATGCTGCACACCTCACATCATCATCTTAAGCTCAGAGTGGTCCTTGACACACAGCCTGCCCTCACCGGTGAGCCCAGGGAAGCCCACAAACCTTTGCTATCCTGTAAGGGTAGACCTTGAGGAACATCTCATTTGCCTGGACGAGTTGCATGGAGGCAGCAAGAGAGGACATATTGATAATAGCCGCTCTGTGGCAGCCCATTCCTGTGCTCAGCTGGGCTGCCTTCCTCAGAAGGGGTAGAAACGCCTGTGAAAACAAGAGTTTGTTTTAATTTGGTCAGCTTGCTCTTGGCCTATTCGAGGCAAATCAGACTCTCAGGTTCTGCTCTATGAAGACTTGCGGTACAACTCTCTGCCACCAGCACAGAATGGTGAGGGTTCCCCAGACAAGCTGGCCAGAGGAAACCTTTCTGTAACAGCCAGCTGTAAGTAACAAGGTCCTTCAGCCTCTTCTGCCCACCTCCTAGCCCACCCTGTCCACTGAAGTAACCGCATACCAGATGGATTTAAATAAAGAGGAAGATCCTTGATAAAAGGATCTCGCTGCTCTCTAGGCATGTGGTTTGATATCAGACCTGTGTCTGTGCAGCTCCAAGGTGACAAATGCTTGGGTCCAGTTCTCTAGTGGAAAATATATATATATATATATATATATATAAAATATAGTACTATATTATAGTACTTATAGTACCATAGATAAAGTGTATTCTTCCCAGTTCTTACCTTGGTGACCATCAGCTGGGCAACTGTATTAGTTTCATAAATGGTGAGCATTGTCTCTGCTGTGACTTCTTCCAAGGAAGCGACCACATTGATGCCAGCGTTGTTGATGAGGCAGTTCAGACCTTTGTCTCCCACAATTTCTTCCACTTCCTTGACTACTTTCTTGATGCTGTTTTCACAAACCACATCTGCACAGAGGAGCCAAGAACAGCCACAGTGAACTGTGCGGTTCTAATGCCGTCTGTCACTATGCAACGCGTGCTAAACCAAAGGTAAGGCATTAGTCTCAGTGGGGACATTTAGGCAGCACTCAGAGATGGCCTGACATAGATTATGTCTCCCCAGTGTTATCTTAAGGTGAGGCTGATGGTTTTCAGCTGCTGGAGGTCATGTACAGCTACTGATCACCAAGGAGACCAGTTTCTTAAGATGCACTCAGCTGACTTAGTTGAACATCTGTATAAGCCCTTTACTCACCCAGCTGGAGAAGCTTGATATTGCTGTATTGCTTGCTAAGCTGCTGGAGTTCCTAGGAAGAAGAAATTCTTTGGGTTATCTTTTTTATATATATATCTATATGTATATATGGCTATATCCATGGCTATTACATAAAACAGTTTGAGATCTGCCCCTCCAGGACTGTAACTGCCATTTCTTTTCATAACTGGGCTGAAGGCAGTGATACCACTTTATTTTCCAACCCACTGAGCAGCTTTTCTGAGAGCAAGATCAACTGCTTCAAGAAACTGGACTCTTCACCTGCTTAGTTAAGATACCAGCACGCCAGATTACAGAGTTAGTTCTCTGTAGTTTGCAGTGTAACCAAAGGTCTTCCCTCCAGCAGCCACCACTGCCAGTTCCACAGCAGACCCAGGGCTCAGACTGCATCCCAAGCCAGTCATTCCCCACTTCTGTAAGAAAAGCAAAATTCTCCTGAAGCTCACCTAGTGCTAGACATCAGGGCAACAGGCATGTTTAAGAAAAGCCATCTGGAATTATTGTTTGCAGGAAAAGATTTCCTAGCGATTTTCCCATGGAAATTCTGTTTCTCTGCACTCTCATTACCTTCAATTCTTGTAACTGAAGGTAAAGCACATGTGAAATCATTACATACCCAGCAACTGTCCACAAGGACAGTTCTCTCTCTGCTAGATAGCTATAATTCAGTCACCTGTCTACAACTCCTCAGTAGAGGAATGACTAGAGTTCTGGGAGAAAATAAGTACTATAGTGGTGCTGCTGCTGGACAAAGTGTGTCCAAATTAGATTTATAGGCCCAGCTGAAATACTTAGGTTTCTGTGCCATGTAGCCAAGTGGGAAGCGTGGCCAGATGTAACAGATGGATTACATATTCCCAGCCACGTTTAGGGGACTGAGCAACCGTGGCCAAATGTTCCAGCTCAAGCAAATCCATTTCTTTAGGAGCCCTTTGGGAATAGGGGTCAGGAGGGCTGATTTTGAAAGAGTACTTTTTTGCCACTTGGAGATGCTTAGGGACTTCATGTCCTCTGTCAAGCTATAACGCATTACATCTTTTATCTCAGTTCATAGTCTGCAGGATTCTCTCCAGGGTTGTTTAGAAAATCTGTTCTCCCACTGAGGACAATCTACAACTGCAGTTAAGGCTATTAAGGGGAGGGGGAAGGAAGAGGAACAAGTCAGAAGCACAAAATCAGATGACATTCCTTCCTTTGGATAGGGCTTAATGGGACAGTTTTCAACAGATTAAAGGCTCAGAACACATTATCTCATTTATTGATAGTCAGAAATAGTTCTGCCATGTCAAGGCCTGCAATAATTATGTGGCTTTGGACCGTCCACTGGACTTTAGTTTGACAGTATCATTTACTTGATAATAAACTCCAGAAGTTCTCTGGCTTCTCAAGGTTTGCTCATTTATTTATAGTCAGATTGCTTTACTCTCTGACAGAAACAAGATACTAACTTTTGCTAAATGGCCAGAGTTGTTTCATGTAGCAACAACAATTGAGAGGCTTCTGAAGTGAGTAAGCAAGATGTTCAATTAAAAACTCCAAACACTGTAGCGTTAAGCATTCTCCAGGATGTAAACAGCATGAAATTACAATTGCTGCATGCAAATCAGGTTTAAAATTCAATGGGTTTTCCATTTAGTTAATTACTTAGTTAACAAGTGACTCCCACTTCAGCGGTTTAAGTTTCTCAGAGGCAGCTTCCAGGCATAAAGCTGACACCTTTGGTCTTCAAGAATGTTACTTCACCTGATACAAAGAGAAGCTAAAAAATCCACTTAGGAAAGCTAAAAATTGCAGAAAAGTCTGTTCTTTTTGCTATTGTGACTAGAAGGAACATGCAGAGAGGAGGACCGAGACAAGCTGGTGGCAGTGCAATCAGATACAGGCGTTTCAAGTCACCAGCCATGTGTGGTGCTTCTCCTCTTCCCCCCCACCCCAAGTTGTTTTGATCAAAGAGATCAAAAGCCTCCTGTCTCCAGAGAACTCTGAAATAGTACTGCAGGATGCGGATAGTAGTTATTGACTCCCCACTGAAGGGATAAGCTTTCCTGAAACTCACTGTGGTCATCTGTCAAATGTCTTGTTCTCCACTCCATTAAAAGCAAAAAACAAAATAAAACAAAAAAAAACCACATCAAAACAAGACAAAAAAAACCAAAACAACAAACCAACAAAACCCAAACCTACACCACCAAAGTTGTCTGCATGGGGTTTTTCTGCAGCAGACTAGTGCTCAACTTTTTTTTATGCCAACCTGCTAGTGCAGAAGAGGCACTGTACCCAGGAGAAATGGGTTAAACCCCCCTGGGAAGACAAAAATCTCAGAGCAGTCTCCCAGAGCCAGTACAGCCCATAATAGCAATGCATCCATAAGAACAAGTGAGCTCACTGGGGCTGCTGTTTGAAGCACAGCTTGTATTTGAATGTCAGTTTACTCAGTTTCATTTAAAGACAGTAGGTACAGCCAACATATCCCAGGCTAAGTCATCATTAGTTAGTGTGCTGTGACAGCCAATTTAAAAACAAACAAGACAAACAAAACCAACAAAAAAACCACCGCACAAGCCCCTAATACTCTGTTTAGTCTAGTAGCTCTAGAAGTGCTCCACACCTGAATAGTTACCCCTGAGAATCAACTCTTAGGGATTCCAAGAAAAATTTAAACTCTGATTAGCATCTGTTGTTTCCTGCTTGCTGATTTTAATTACGATTAACAAAGAGTCAGCCTACTCCAATTTAAACAAGATCCTCTGGCACTCAAGGCTCCAGATACAGATTCATCAGTACACAGGATATTTATTGCTAGATTTCAACCAGGAAAGTTATGTTGTCTTTGTCAGTCAGCAAGATTTACTGGCCCAATTGGAAGCAATCAAGCCAAACTAACATTTGTCAGGCAAAGGCTACTTGGGTATCCTTTCACATCATCCTGCTTGCACTCAGGACAAAGATGTAACATATTTGCCCGTGTTTCTCTGAGACAGTATCACAGTGTACAGCCAACTTACTGTTTGATTGTGTAATAGCTTACACCAAGCTGCTGCAGACAGCCCCAAATCCACAGTCCTCTCCGATTCGAGAAGAGTCAGGCCTTAATGCTGTAGGAATTGCAGAAAAAGACCTAACACTGCAATAACCCCAAATTAGAAAGTCTTCAGGAATGCCCCCCCTTTGCCCGATACAACACATCTATCTTGCTAGAGCACTCCAGAGATTGCTCAGCTGCTCTTCCCAATAGCAGACCACATGGCATGTAGCAGAGAAAAAACAAAAACAAAACCTGACAGAGACAGTGTGCAGAAGCACTTCAGTGGGAGCTCTGTGTCTGACAAGGGAACAGACACAGCACTGTTAGTAACACTATCTCCTACTTCAGAGGAAGGGAAACAGCACATTAAGCCCTGGAAGCTTTCCAGAGCCCAGTAGAGGACTCTTGAGCAGCGAGGAACTGAACGCTTTCTTGTTCACCTGGGAACAAACTTGGGCTTGCGGGGAGAGCGGGAGGAACAAGGGATGCTCCTGTCCTGAGGCCCCACATTCAGCTCTCAGCACAGCCCAGGAGAGCCAGGCTGAGTACAGGAAGCACTGTGAACACATCAGCACCAGGGCCATTTGGATCCCCTTCAGCTACCTCGCTGGCCCAGAAAGCCATCGCTTCTTCCATACCCCAGCAAGTCAGAGAGGGGACTGCAGAGCCTACACCATCAGTAGGTGTAGCCTTGGGCTTTGGGTCAGAGTTCTTCCCCTTTTATGGGGAAGCAGGATGGGGGAAGAAAGAGCAAGAAAGAAAAGCAAGAGGGGGGTGTGGGAGGGGGTGTGGAGAATTACAGACGGGTCCATGAGCCCATCCAGGCTGCCTGATAATAACTGTACTGTGGTTTTGTCCATCTGGAGTGCAAAGACAGGACGTCAGGATTGTTTTGCAAGAGATTTGTAGCTGCTTCCACTCTCAGTGTTGGAGCAGCCCAAGTAAAGGCAGATCAGAATCAAAGTGTGGCTGAAGGAGTCTAGTATGGTGCTTTTCAAGGAGGGGCAGCGGTTATCTAGATGCGCCTGCAGGCCTGCTGCATGTTATCATGTGATCTAAAGCCCATTTGTTAGGCAAATGTTCTGTGGAGGCCACCTAGGAGCTATTCAGCACAAGAACTCAAGTTATTACAACTTCTGCCAGCACAGACTCACATGCAAAAGCTTGCAGCTGTTGAGCATTATCCAGGGTTAGCAAGTTACGGGAGACGTGCAGCTTTCCGTAGTAAGCAGAGGAAAGCAAAGTCAGACTCTTCTCCAGCATCCCTTTCTAAAGTCAGGTCCTGAGGGGCTCTTGTCTGTCCATTGTTTGGAGAATTCTGAGGTATGCAGTCATCTCTGTGACAGCTACACTCTGCGAGAGAGATTCTCTGGATAACTCTCAGCTACCAGGGAATTGCTGCTGACTGTTGTCCCCAGGATGGGCACAGGATTTGCCAGTAGCTAAGCATATTTAATTGCTTTTCCTCTAAAAACTGGAAGGTGATGTTTAAAAGGCTTTTCACTTAAGCTCTTCGCATCCTTTTTCCCTCTCCCTGCATTCTGCAACACAAAAATGCTTAATCTACCAAGCCAGATGAAAGCAAAATTTAATAGAACTGTCCAAAGTTGCTGTTCTCCAAATTCATCCTCTAATCCAGGAGAGGAAGTCGGGGAGCAGAGCACTCACATTAAGCAGGATATTTCATACAGTCACTTACCACAAAGCAAAGTGGGAGGAAACAAAATTAGACCGCTTGAATCTCTGTCAAGAGAAAAAACAAGCACTGACAGCTCAGGTGTGCAGAGAAAGAACAAGTCACTCAACTTCACAGCCCAGTCTGCACGGTCAACAAACTGGTCTTAGATGGGCAGAGCCCCATTCCACGTGCACTAAGACAACCTCTGGAGTGCAAGAACCCCAACTCTGGGTTTTCAAGATTTGACTGGAAAGTTAGTGAAGGCAAAGTTTTCTCTCTTGGAAAGAAAAAAAAAAAATCACTCCGAACCTTTGCCTTTCCTTACCATACCACACTGAAGCAACGATGCCAGATGGGATCCAAGGTTTGAGACAGTTGGATATGGTGCTGAGCCCCACTGCCAGAGGCTCAGGCACGTCTGTGCTTGCCCTCTGCCAGCTGGAAGGACCAGGCACATGGTGGAAACACACCTCAGAAGGTCAAAGGTTTGTGCCAGCTTCACGCATTGCAGGTGGGACAGATAACGCTAGTGAGACTACTACAATACCTTTAGTAAAGATTTTCCTTCCTTGTGGCGTTTCCAGACCCATCTGTTAGAAATATGCTTTCAGCTGCCTGCAGAGGTTTTTATTGATGTACTGCCAAAGCGCAGCACATGGCCTAGAGGTCCTTACAAAGAACAAAAACCCACCCTGATCCACCAAGGACAAACCTTGCCCCCCCCTCACCAAAAAAAAAAAAAGAGAAAATGGAGAAAAAAAAAAAGCTTAGGATGAATCCCATGTGGCCTGCAGGATCACCACTCGGGGTTACTGGAATGTGGCTCCTGGCCAGCTTCCTGCCTACATGAGACACGAGTGCCAGCAGTCTTTCCAGGTTTCTACTGCTGCAAACGAGGAGTGACCCAGACTCTCCCCAGGCACACTGCACTCTTTGAAGGCTATTTCATCTTCTGGTGCAGGTTTACCAGCCTTTTTGCTCCAGATTTTTAAGTACCGGGGACACGAAAAACCTCACGAGTTTGTTAAGATAACGTCCGTGTAATGTTTCCTAGGAAGCTCTTCCTATTGAAGGAACCATTTCACTTCTCCATGTAATTGATCCAAGAGCATTATAATGAGAAGTCGCTGCTGAACACAGGGCCAATTAGTGAAAAAGAACCTCCCTCAGCACCAGCTAAAGCAGCTTTAGAACAAACAACTAAGCGGGGAGATTTCTATCTAACAACAGGTCATATGTCTCTGCTGGTTTCCTGTACCCCTACTACACCATGCTGTTGTGCAATCACTAATAGGAAATACATCTGGGACGAATGCCAGATCTTGTAACAGGAGTTAAAAGCGAACAGAATGGCAGTGAATACCTGTTCAGGAGCTCCTGTAGTGCAGAAGGGGGGCTGAGGGGGGGAGCTGCAGGAACCGGTGGCTCTGAAAGGCAGTCTGTGCACCAGATTTCAGTCTTGCTGGACTTTTTCTCAGCAATTCGATTCAGAAATAATCCTAAATGTGCCTTTGTGCTGGAAAGGTGAGGGTTTTTTTGACAAGAAACACAATTAAGACCTTTTCCTTCAGTTCTGTAAGTACCTGCAGAGCCGTTCTCTGCCCAGCCCTGCACTACCATCCTTGAATGAAGAGCTTCAGCACCAGCTCTTGAAGTTTTTGTGTAGCTAAGCAGTAAACTAAGTTGCTATGTTTTGTTTATTGCTAGCATGGTGCGATCACAGTTTGCACCGAAAAGAATAAAATCCACCATAAGGGAACAGACTCAGAAACTCTGTTTACCTCTGCACATGCCAGGGAATTTGTCTTCTGCTAAGGCAGCCTGAAAGAGGGGAGATGCAGAAGTAGGGCTTTTGGTATCAATTCTCCGACCGAATGCCTGTGCCAATACACAGGGGTTTGAGACAGTCACAGAGCTGAGAGCTCTGATTCTTGCGGCTCTGGAGCTTTCCTAGGAAAGGAAGAGGGTGATACCTGCGTGTATCGTGGCGCTGCCCCAGCATCTGCCTCACTGAGCGAGTCAGGATCAGACTGGAGATGCAACAGAGGACACTAGTGGTCACTAAGCGAGCAGAATGACAACCTTCGTTACCGATTTGCCTCCCAAAGGTTTGGGGAGTGCCTTTAATTTGTCTGACGGTCTGGGAATAGGGAATAAACCAAACACCTTACCGCTGGGCTGTAGCAGCAGGAATGATGGCTGAAGGGAGAAAGGGCCACAAGCAAATTCACCAGCAACATGTAACAAAAGCTACCACGTTTTTCAGCAGAAGGTCCCTACCCAGCCAAGAAGAGCACTAAGAGAGTGGTTAATTCATCATTCATTTGGGCTTTCTCACTTGTTGCAAGTCCAGCAGAGAAAGGGAAGAGTCAGACGGAGCTCAGCTCCTTCTAGGGACACAGACACACCACGTAGAAGAGACAAGAAACGCTACAACGGGTTTCACTGGCTTCTGGGGGGTGGAAGTAGCCCTGCAGGGCTCCAGGTCCGTGCAAAACTGGGGGCGGCCAGGACAGACCCAGCTCCAGCTGCAAATCCAGCCCGGAGCTCCGCGACTCGCGGAGCCGGCTGAGATGCTGCCGCCGCCGACCCGCCCAGCCCGCCGACCCTGCTCGCCTCTCGGGAGGGCACAGAAGCCGCCGAATAGCGACAGCCCGTGCTCGTTCCACCTCCAGCCTCGGAGACCTTCCCGGCACCGGCTCTACCCCCGATCCGGGCACCGACGCCGGGCGGGCGCTCAGCCCCCAGCTCCCCTCCCGCCCCGGGCGCTCGCTGCCGGGACACCCGCGCTTGGTGGCGGAGATGCTCGATCTCTTCTGCGCTTCCAGAAGTGCCTTCTCCGTCCCCCCCGCCCCCGCCAGCCCCCCGGGCGAGCCCTGCCGACGGCTGCCAGGACATGTGCTCGGGGCTGCCCCTCCAGCCGGGCTGCTCTGCGGATGCGCCTGGGGAGCGGGGCGGGGGGAGCCCCGGCAGCCCGGCCCAGCCGGCACCGGGGAGGTGGGGGGGGGGTCCCCGATACACGCAGAGCGGAGGGGGCTCTCATCCTCCCCGTCCCGGTTACCTGCGCCTTCTCGGGGTACCGGCAGGTCGCAAAGACGAAATCCGGGGAGGGGCTGGCGGCTGCGAGCCCCCGCACCAGCCCCAGCCCGATGCCCCGGCTGCAGCCGGTGATGAGCACGGAGCGGCAGCGCGGCTGGGCCATGCTGGCACGGCTCGGCACGGCTCGCTCTGCTCCCGGGGCGGCCCCTCGAAGCTCTTAACCTGCGCGGAGCCGGCACCGCCGCCCCGATCCCGCCTCCGCCGCCCCGCCCGGCCCGGCCCGGCCCGGCCCGGCCCGGCTCGGCGCCTCCCCCGGGGCTCGGCTCCCGCCCTCCACGGCGGGGGGAGGCGGCTCGGCGGGGTCGGGGCTGGCGGAGCGTCCCGAGAGCCCACGGCCACCAGCCCCCAGCCCTCGGCGGCGTGGGCTGATGGCCCGAGTTCTCGGCCGGAGCCCCGCGGAGGAAGGAGCGTGCTCAGGCAGCCGTTGGCTTTGCAAAAGGGGAAGATAAAGCTCTTCCTCTCTGGCTGAGATCACAACTGCAGCCGGTCCCTAAATGCCCCGTCTCACAAAGGTCTGCAGGGAATAACCAGAACCGCCCCGAGCACGGCTGAGCTTGTGCTGGGCATCGAGTGACCGCCCCGTCGGGAATCACCCTCGTTCGTGAGCCCGACAGAAACGGGCAACGGTGAAACTGCTACCCCCAGCATCTAAGAGTGGGTAGAGGAAAAGCTAGAAGTTCTCAAACTGGCAAGAACTGAAGCCACATTTCTGGACTCTCTAAGCCTTTCTGGACTGCCCCGAGCATGACTTTCCTATTGACCCCGCGTTGTGGGTGACCTGCTCCTGGAAATCACTGCAGGCTTCCTTCCCTCAGCTGCCCCTCACCCCTGTCACCCACAGCACTTGGGCATGCTTTCCCAGCCAAATAGTCCGGTATTGATCTGCACACACTCCTAAACTGGTGTATGTAGGTGTAAAGGATTTAAATACACCTGTTAGTACTGTATTGCTCTTTATTTTCTTTATTAAAAGATCAGTGAGCTTTTAAAACATTAAGTTCATCCTGAAGTAGGTCAAAAATAGCTTCTCTGCTCATGCCTGGAAAACTAAAGCACAAAGAGATTTAGCAATTTGTTCAAATTCAGTGGAAAAGCCCAAAACATCTGATGAGTCTGCCCCGTTTCCCTTTCGGTTTCTTTATTTCTAAACAGCTGCAGTAGCTCCAAAAAACGTGCGGGAGCCGTGTATCTGAAAACCTCTCTTACTGCTGGATAGCTCAAACGCAGGTTTGATCTCCCCCTCGTGCTCCCAGGGCGAGAAGAGGATGACAAGATACTTGCAGTCATTCCTCCTACGTCAGGCCCTTAGACACGGAAAGTTTTGACTGGAAGCAAAGCTGACCAGTGATGTAGCTCCTTCATCAGTGTGTCTGTTGTTATCTTTGTGTAGAAAGCTGTGGCTGTGATGCTTATTTCTGAAATACCGAGTCTCTCTGCCAGAACAGACCCCAGCTGCTCTCAAGCGCAGAGTCCCCAGCTCGCACTGAGCCAAACGCTCCAGTTGGCTTTTAATATTAAGCAGGAAAGTGAGTCCAAGGTTTAGCAGATACACACTGTTTGCCCAGCGCAAGTTTTAAATACAAAGTATGTTGCGTTTAATTGTGTGTTACGTTGCCTTTTTATGGCATCATAAACACACGCAGCACTTTGCAAACAAACCGTAAGGGCAATATTCATCATAAATTGGCCCTTGCCCTGATAGGGATCGTAAGAGAAGTGGCGAGCGTAGCCGGCTGTGCTTCACTGCTGGGGAACGGAGGGGAAAGGATTTGTCTTGAGGGCGCCGAGCCATAGGTCAGGGGACAACACCCAGTTACTGCACTCTACTTGATGGATGACTCACGCCAAAAAGGGAATGGCCACCTTGGTTTTGCAATAGTGCCTTGCTCATTCGGAGTCACAGACAAGCAGGCAGGCCTTTGTGTGAAAATCCTCCCGGCCCCGCTCACTCCCATGCGGGAGTGATATCCATCAGCTGGGAACCAGGACCATTGTCTCCACACTGGGCTCAGACCAATTTGCTGCAGTTTTTCAGGCTTACTGTGTATTACTGGGGCTCACAAAGGGAAGGCAGCAGCCTGCTGCCACTCTTACACCACCAAGCAGTGCCATTACCACCACAGGTAAGGCCACTGATGGAAAGATTTCTTCTGCTTTCAAGAGGCTTTGCATCAGGTCTCTGAGGACTGCCAAGGGGATGTTGAAAACGCCACTGCCTTTCCCTCTGCTCTCCCTGACTTATTCCCATAGAAATATTACTCTCTCCAACCTCCGAGGCTGGGTTAGCTACATTCATTTTGAAGTCACGTTGGCTCCTTACAGGCTGTTAGTGCTGGGGGCAGAAGAGTCTGGAGGCACTGCTGGGCACAAGAGCCACCTACTGCTTGCCTAGTCAGGCCAGTCCCTTTCTCCCTGGGCCCGAGCAATGTTCAGACACTTTCAGAGAATTATGCCTCAACTCCTGGCTGTACAACAAGTTCTTCTGTCAGCTTGGGCAAGTGTTCACGCTGTCTAGGCTGTGTACGTTTAGGCTGCTGCTATTCCTGTGTAGTTCTGAGAAAGAGACTTGTCCACAGCAGGGTTTGGAGAAGTCTAATTGAAATTTGAATATGTGTCTTTACCCATCAGCTACACAGGACAGAGAGGGAATTCCCCAGCTTTGGTATCTAAATTCTCAGGCAGTATGAATATCCTTAGTATTTCCTCATCGTGTCCTCTACTGGCCCCATGACATTGTTTTTGTAAGGAAAAGTGCTCTGAAGACTGAAGGGAACTCACGTGCCACGAAGGGATCACCTGTGAGTCACACTGCACCAGGAGCCTGCGGAAGGGCCTCCAACCCCTCCATCATCTCAGGGTTCAGCGGCTTTGGAACTCACATTGCCAGGGGCTGGCTGCCCCCAGCGAGGGGTGGTGGTCACTGAAGCTTGGCTCAGCCTTGCAGGGGAGAGGCTGGTTTCACGCACGGAGGCTTGGAACGAATGTGTGTTCAGCCATGTGTAAGCTGCGAGCACCCACACACGTACACACAAATCAAGGGCCAGTATCAAGGGGTTCCAGAGCATCACCACAATCAAACAAATGTCTGATTACTGCTCTGCCATATATGAAAATGAACGTGTGGATCCACCACCCTTTGTTTAAAGCAGATCCACAGAATTAGACTCCACTGTTCTCTAAAGCTAGTGGGAAAAGCTCATCTTTGTGCAAAGATCAGATGTGGCAACAAGCCAGCGCTAAGGTTGCCCTGTATACCGATACCTGTGTTTTTCTCATTTCTTCCAAATAAAGCTCCCTTCCAGAAATCTCTGTCTCAAACACTAACACCCCCTTCCAAGTGGTTTAATCAATTACCTCCCTTCCCGTGCGCCCTGTCTTAATTTCAGACCAATTCCCTTTGTGCATTACCGACAGCATTTTGTTAGTTTTGGAGAATTTTTTAAAAATCCCCGTCAGGCGTAAGACCGCTTAGTCGTCCTCTTTGTGCTTGTAATTTATTCAGTCCTTGCTGTCAGCACATCCGAGTGCTGGTGCTGGCAGGCGTAGCTGGAATTTTGCACGTGAGCGAAGGCCACAGCGACAGCGCTGGGAGCGACTCCCCCGGGTGTGTGTCGGGGTGTACACGCTGCTGCAGAAGCACTGAGCAGCCCGTGAGAGCCCTTCCCCGGTGCAGGAGGGCTGTCACGGGCACCGCCATCACCACAGCACAACTTTGCTGACCTGAGAGGACAGAGACACCCCTGAAGTGCTTTACACTTGCAAGCCGACGTGGTTGTTGCTGACTGCAGGTTAAATCTGCAAATGTCACTTTGCTTCACTGCTGTTTGCCTTCAGTTTCTCAGGTATTGCTCACTGCGTTCCTCCTCTAGGCCGGGTCCTGTCACTGAGATTTCTTCACTGAGCCATCTGGAGTGGTTTTGCGCCAGCAGCTTTTGTGCTGACCCGCAGAACAAAAAGGATCAAATCCCACTGAAGTCAAGGCGGGTTTTGTCGCAGCCAGCGTGCGGCTGGGACTTTGTGCACAGGATGCTTCTCTCTTGTCTGGAATTCAGAGTAAGTCTCAAAGGGGAAGAAAGAGTTTTAACTAGAGGAAGATGTTACAAGACATCGCAAGGAACACGGGAGAGAAACACTGCCCAGAGCTCCTCGCTGTGCTGGAATGGCAAACAGCAGCCAGGTCTGGTGTGGGAGGATTCTCTCCCACCAGCTGCACTTAAACTGCACCCGAAGTGACCGGCCAGCCCGTCACGTCTCCTCACCTCAGCACTCCTCAGCACCTTTCCAGCTTTCACTCCGTTTGCCACAGCTTTTAATCAAGTTCTGTGTACTAGAAGCTAGTTCCTCCAGGCCTACTTTTGTTTAACTCTTGAAGTCGAGTCCAGATTTCAGCACTGTTAACCACAGCCTAACAAGGCAAATTTTTATGCTGTTCAGCTCAACCTGAGTTGGATACACCAGAGGCAGAATTGTTTTGCTTTGCAATTTCTCACCCACATTTAAAGACAATAAAAACAAGGGTTGCTTGGCAACCCTTGGAGACAAGTTACCTGGCAGGACAATGGAGAAAATACTCATTTTATTTTGCATGAAGCAATACTCTTAAATAGTTGCTACTTGCAGTTTCTGTATTTGAGTGACCTCCGTTCATTCAGCTCCTCTTTGGCTTAGGTCTGGTTTTGTGCAGGACATGCTGCAAGGCTATTTTTTTAATTTTTTTTTTTTTTTTTGGCAGGTCTCTGGCACTTTTGCCACCCAAGAACATATCAGAATATCAGGATATTTATAATGTTTGTGGAACTATAAATCATTAATAGAGTGACAGTCTGTAGGCAAAACAAGCAAAATAAGGTTTAAACCAGACACTCCCTCTAACTAAATGGGTTTGAATCACCAGTCCACAGCCTTCAGGTCAGCAGAACTCAGTTTGAGTAGACTCTAGGAAGTCAAACATGAAAAGAATAGCCACCCTTCACAAACAGAGGTGCACAAAATACACCATAAACCAAAGCTGTGATCAGTTTTGGTACTTCAGACCTGGCTGTGTTTGATCTTAAGTGGGCTTCAGAGGTGGCGATGGACTCCAAGACATCTGGCCGGACTCCAGAGACAGTGAGCTCGGCAATGAAGGTGGACAGTTTCTGACAGAAGCTGAACCTCCCTCCCCTTTCCCACCACACTGATTTTCCAGGGGGACAAAGGGCCCAGCACCCAGCCCTCTGTGTGGAAGCAACATCTGCACTGAAGCTCATGGTAAATCTCCATTAAAGCCTTCCTTCCAAATGTCTAACAGGGAATTGAAACCTGCTTTTCTCATCTGATCTCAAAATTTCCAAGCTCTGTTGTTCATTCAATCATTCTTTGATTGTGTTAACCCCTGCCTTCCTGTCTTCGGCTCAGCCAACGGGCCGGATCTATCCCTCTTGGTCACCACCTGCCTGGCACACACTGAGCTGGATGAAGTTCTGCATCTGAGGAAATAATTCTTTAGGCTTTCACCTGAGGAAGGAAAGCTTTGTTGGCTGACCCTCTGCTGATACAGAGCAAATAGAGATCTGAAGGTGTGACCTTCCACCGGCACATTGGATTTGTAGCTGTGGAGTCCACTGTTGAAGAAATAGGAGGTAGGAAGCCTGGAGGATTATTTCCTATGAAGGAAGGAGGACTAGGCTGCAATGCCAGAGCCCCGAGAAGGCTTTATCTGAGGAAAGAGAACCATAGCCTGGCCAAGACTGAAGTGTCTTCTAAGTCAGAGGTTTCAGTAAGCACTGTCCCTTCAAAGCTTCTAGCCAGGAAGATAACCTCTCTCCAAGCAGGAGGAGTTACAAGTGAACACCAGATACAGAGAGATCACAGAGGAGTAACTTGAGAGATGCTCTGATCAGCGAGAGCCACGTTGCAGTCTTCAGATGTTCAGAGAACAGAAGTCATAACTCACCTTAAAAATGTGGCGCTTTTAATTTATTTTAGGTAAACCTAAGCTCCTTGTTTTATGTTCGCTCAGCCCGATACACGCAGATTTCTGTGTTTTGTAATCTTTGTAACCATGAGAACTAGAATTTTTTTTGTTTTCTTGAAATGAAAACTTAGATTCTCTCACAATTTCTTACCCAGTAGGAGTACGGGTTGGAAACAAATTCTCAATACTGTAGGATCTGTGATATGTTATAGTCACAAGTGCTGGTAGCTGGGGGGAGCTGAAGAAAAAAGATTGGTCTTGGTACTATGAATAGAGTGAAACTACTATGCACAGGCTTCAGCTGGAGGAACTAGTCAGGTCAGAGGTTGTCCCATTTTCTGACTACTTAGACTATGTTTGGATGTAAGGATAATCATAATGCAGGCCTGCACCACTTCTCCAGCATCCCAAAATATGCACTAGGTCAAACACTAATGGCATCTAGAAAAGAGCAGCTGATTCTTCAGGAAATAGTGAAATAACGTCTGAGCAGGATTACACATCATTTATTCTATATTCAGCTCCACTTAAGAAGAAAATGAGTAAAAATTAGAGAACTAAAAGGTTCAGAAAACAAGTTCTTTACCAAAGAACTGCCAAGTTCTCTGAGAGCTCATGTGCAGGACTGACCTGGCTGACAGAAAGGGGATTTTCTAGGTCATGGTTAGGGTATAGACTGTCTCATCACACCTTTTCACAGGAACCACCACAGTTCTGCCAGGCACCAGTGGTTTCCAATTGCTACCCCATCAGATGATCCCAAGGTGAAGGAGGTTTTTCTAATAAGACAAAAAGCAGCCCTGTTCCTTTCAGCTCCGTAGGAAACGTTGGGAAAAGCAACTGACACTTAATCAGATGTAGAGACAAAACGTAGGGTTGTACGAGGGCACTAAGCATATGTGGGGAACAAAGAAATGACTTGACACAGTATTTCTCAACGTTTTCTCCAAAGACTGGGCCGGTTTCTTTTTTTGCCAGGCTCTTTTGCAGTGTTGTGCCCAATCACATCCACTCGACACCTACCACAGGAACTGCGCTTACAAAAGATTAAGCGAACAAACGCAAAGTGGTGCCAAGAAAAGAGAAGAAAATAATCTGTCAGCTCCATTAATGGGACTTCTGGCTTGCTTGTTGTCAGCAGCACACACTTCCTCAAGTTGTCTCAACAGTTCCCTGTGGCTGGCTCACATCAAAACCATCACAGATGTTCAGCCACTTTGAAACATTTTCACACCACAAACACTGACTGTAGCCTATTTTCCATGTGTCAAGGGGCCAGATTCTCAGGAGCCACAATTCTCTGATCTCCCAGAGATCAGCTACAGTCGTTACCTGTGCAGCTCGTTCATTATTGCACGGGGGAAGGGGATCAGTCATTCCCGTTCGTGAAATTCAGCTGATATCTGACGCACGTGGAGGCTGTTGCGTATACGTGCAAAAATTAAAAGACAAGCCCCTAAAATAGATATATTGTAAAAAAAAAACCCCAACCCAAACAAAACTGCACACCACAAAAATCACCTCTGTTTCTGCTTGGGTTGGGTGAATGAGGGGAGGGGTGTAAACTTTGGCACAGGTCACCAACACTGCGCAGTACGACAGCGACGACGCTTCTTAGCGCTCAGACAGTAAATACTGAAAGACTACTTGCTCGTAAACAGCCTAGAGTTACCAAATAGATGTGGTAACTCTTTAATCTTGGACTTCCTGAGCAAAGTCAAGGTTTGCTGGCCCTCAGGGCCGCACACCACAGCAGCAGGTAGTGAAAAGAGGCACGCGTGCGTTCAGCAGCGGCGCATCTGCTGCCAGCCGACGCAGCAGCCCCCGGATTTCAACAGCTCTGCCTTACGCTTCCTCTCGCTACTCTACATCTCTTCTCCCAAACCCACCTCGCTGCCAAGACATCCGGTGGAGCTATCTGTACTGGGCTTTTTGCTGGTAAAAACAGATTGTTCTCTCCTAGAACAGGACGTCTTTTAATCCTGTGATATAAACCTTTTCGTTTTGGAACCAAAACACTTTAATGTAAAAATATACACACTTTCTCCCTTGTTTTTTCCTCTCCAGATTTTAACAAATGTACTAGAAAGTAGATTGCTATTTATTCAGCAGTTTATAGAACACAGATGCCAATTTTTATGCTGAGACACATTGCCATAAAAAAGCACACACACAGGCTGGGTCTTACCTTTATCCTTGTCCGCGTTACTCCTGCTGGAGGAAGGTCATGTCTGTAGCCAGCAAAACAGACACTTAACTAAGGTAATTCCTCTTAACGTCTTTCTGGAGCTGTGAAGCCTCCCTGCATGTTGCTTTCCTCAGGAACTGGACAAGAGGCAATTCCAGAAGCATCCAGAGCAGAATGAAGTAATTCTTTCAGTCCTGGAAACTATGTGAGGGCACATGGAAAATAAAGTGATTGGCGGCAGCCAGCGTGGCTGCACTAAGGGCAGGGGGTGCCTGACAAATCTGGTGGCCTCCTACCATGGGGTTACAGTGTGGGTGGAGAAGGGAAGAGCAACTGATATCATCTACCTGGACTTGTGCAAAGCATCTGACACCATCCTGCACCACATCCTTGTCTCTAAATCAGAGATTTGGTGGATGCACCACTCAGCGGATCAGGAACGGGCAGGATGGTGGAACTCAGAGTTGGGGTCAACAGCTCAAGGTCTGAGCAGAGAGCAGGGATGGGCGGTGTCCTCAGGGGGTGGGACCGGCGCTGTTTAACAGCTTTGCTGGGGACAGGGGCAGTGGGATCGAGGGACCCTCAGTGAGCTCCCCACCTACACCGAGCTGCGTGGGGTGGGGACACGCTGAGGGAAAGGATGGCATCCAGAGGGACCTGGGCAGGCTGGAGAGTGGGCACGTGCAAACCTCACGGAGTTCAACAAGGCCAAGGGCAAGGTCCTGCCCGTGGGTCGGGGCGATCCCCAGCACAAACCCCGGCTGGGCGAGGAGTGGCTGGAGAGCAGCCCTGAGGAGAAGGGCTTGGGGGTGTCAGGGGGTGGAAAACTGACTGTGAGCCAGCAACGTGCCCTCGCAGCCCAGAAAGCCACTGGTGTGTGGGGCTGCACCCAGAGCAGGGTGGGCAGCAGGGTGAGGGGGGGATTCTCCCCCTCTGCTCCGCTCTGTGAGACCCCCCTGCAGTGCTGGGTCCAGCTCTGGGGCACCAACAGCAGAAGGACACGGACCTGCTCGAGTGGGGCCAGAGGAGGCCACGGAGATGCTCGGGGGGCTGGAGCCCCCCCTGTGAGGTCAGGCTGGGAGAGTTGGGGGGTTCAGCTGGAGAAGAGAAGGCTCCGGGGAGACCTTAGAGCGGCCCCCCAGGGCTGAAAGGGGCTGTGGGGAAGGGGGGAGGGACTTTTGATCGGGGGTCAGAATAGGACAAGTTTAACAGTTTTAAACTGAGAGAGGATGGACTTAGAAACACTGACAACCTTTTAGGACTGGAATTGCATTAGTAAACAGATTTGAGATTGACCTGCTCCAAAAAATATCCAGGTAGTAAGAATTAGTCTCAAACTGGGAACTCTCTAGCCAACATTGTTACCTTAGGCTGTTCACAGCTGAGTAGGTCAAAGTCACTTTTTGTACCACACTACGTGTGAGCTCCTTTAATACTTTGACTTCTACTCAATTATTTACATACGAAAACAATTAGTTTCCACCTGTGTGCAAAGGTCACATTAAAGCAGTGAGCTTGCTGATTCAGGAACAGATTCCACAGCAGCACTCTGCTGAAAGCTCCAAGGAGCCTTCCTTGTATCTTTTTTCTCTTCTCCTGTAACCAGAACTACAGCCAAGAACTACAAACGAAGTACTGCTACTGTGAGATGACCAGGAAATAACCAACCTTCCCCCTGCACAGAAAATACGGGCTCCCACTGAAAGTATCCAGTAGCAATACATTTAGAACAGGTAACTGCCTAAAGTAGTAATTCCTGTTACAGAACGTGACGTCAGGGGGAGCTGGAGGTCAAAAGCATCACTTAGTTCAAACAAAGATTAGTGGAGTGCACAGATACATCCACTGGTAATCACACAGACTAATCCTGCACAACCCCCAGCTCAGGAGACTGGTAGACTAGAGGTTGGCTGTAAGAAAGGCTGACTGTAGGAAAGGCTGCCTGCAAATCCTGCCAGCTGCCTTGCCTCCGTATTAAAAATTAAGAAAAGTGGCCACGAGACGGGTTTGGATTTAAAACCAGCATTACAAGGGTCACTGCCACACTGAGGCACCCACAAGACTGACCACAAAAAAGCCTCAAGCATCTTGTTTTCCCAGAGAGGGCAAACGCTCTAGTAAGACCCTACTCAGAGCTTGAAAGGCTCATGTAACAGCACCCCACCTCACACCCTGCTCCGCCCCCAGGATGGGCCCAGCACGACCTCTGCTACACCGGTATTCAGGGTGGAACAACTTGGGCTAGTCTGAAATCTACTGCAATTTGATAATCTCCTCATTCAGCACCGAATTTCCTTCCTTAGGAGTAGGCACAGCGGTACAGCTCATAAGAAACTACTGTCAAGTAAATTTAATAGAAAATCAAATACTTTAATGAAATTAGGGAGCATGAGAGTAACAGCTCAGATATACCACTAGAACTGATACTACTGGGCTGTGGGGTTTTTGCTATTTTTTTCTTTTTTTTTTTTTTTTTTAAATGCTCTGTTCTTCAACAAGCATGCAGATTGACAAACTACTAATTCTTCAGAGTGTCAAAGATCCTGAGTAAAGAATTTCAAACCACTTAAAACGTATATATAGGAAATGTCTTATGAGCTGGTGGCCTGCACACAGCATTGCACAGATAAAAATATACTACTCTCAATACACAGAGCTAAATACTTTCACATTTATCAGAATTTTCTACACAAGTCTTTCGATAGAATTCAAGTTTTGAGTTTTCTGTATATATCTTCCACCTGTATTAAACAAATGCTTATTTACATTGTGGATAAAGTGTAAAGGCTAGTAAGGCCATATTCCCATACTGTACTGTAACACTGCAAAATATATATATACACATATATAACCTAATATAGGCAACAGTTCTAGAAAAAGTCACCTTACATTTGTACAACATAATTAAGTCAGTATGAAAAGACAGCTTTGTTAGCACCAAGCCACTCCAATGGTTTTTATGAACTGTCTTGAGCCTTCTAGTTCCACAGGGAAGGACTGTTCAGCACAGTATTGCAAACTGCTGAGCCACAGAGGTCCAACTCGCAGAACTGGAAGTCCCAAGTAACACTCCACTGCACTACGGTATGCAAAATTACTAACGAGCAGGCATGGAGCCTCCAGAGACACGTTCTGCAGCAGAACAGTCACCAAGACATCTACCAAGTTCAGTCTTTCCATCAACCTCCCTTGCTAGCATCTTTCCTTTGGATTCAGGACAGTAAGGACAGAATTGCCAACAGAATGGACATTACTCAAGCGAGGTGGTTTACAAGGTGGATAACTCTACGCTGCAAAGCCCACACAGGGAAGAGTTCCACTGCTTTAATTCCAAAGGAAAGAACTTTTGGCTTTATTCATCGCCTGTGCCGACTGTGGCCGGGATGGTCCCGCTCATAGCGATGACTCGCCCGCTCGTAGGAGCGCGAGCGCTCGTGCCTGTGATTCCTGTAGTAGTGACTCTTCTTCTTGTACTTCCCCGAATGGTCAGAGCGCTCCCGGGACCGGCTCCTGGACCGTGACGAACTCCGGCTGCGCGATTTCCGTGGTTTGTGTGTCGAGTATTTGTAGTCCTTTGATTTCTTGTAACTTCGCACCTTGGAACCTTTGTAGCTAGAACTGTGGTTGAACTGTCTGGGAGGAGAGTCGCTGCGGCTCCTGGAACGGCTGTGGGATTTGGAGCCGCTTGATGTGGAGTAACTTTCACTTTTCCTTGGGAAAAAGAACAGGAGAGAAAAGACAATTTGCTTAACATTAAATAGAACGACTCCACCTTGCTGTTAGCAGCTAAACACAATCACAACGCACAGCGACACACTTCAGTAAGCACCGTACAAACACTCCTCACTGACACAGCCGAGGTGTGCAAGCACAGTTTGAGACCAGGCACTTAATTCTGGATTCTCTCCTTCAGTTTCCCATTAAAACTAATCCTCTGTCCTAGACTTGATCACATCTGGCTACTGCAAAATACTGGTTTTTAGAAAAACTCACATCCATCTGGAGCACAGTAGTCACGTCTCAGTTTTACAATTTTTTTCCTTCACTGCTTAGAGAACATGCAGAAATAGCCAAGAGGAACTGCCAGATTCAAGGTGACACCAACAATAGGACAAAAGGTAAAAATACTTCTGCTTCGGTTATAGTAATACCATTACCAAAACACCCAAGTTTGGAGTTAACCTTTCGGTCTCTTTGATTTCCCCTCCATACGTATCGTGGTTATATGCTGAACTTCAAAGTCAAAGGCAGTACAGAAATCAGATTTTTAAAGCTGTTTCATTAAATACAGATAATTACTAAAATGCAATTTTGAATTCAACACTGAAGAATTCTAATCAGCAGGTTTTAGCTTTGGTCTTTTACACACACAAAGCCATGATTTTATCAGCACACACCCAAACCCAATGGGGTAGACTGTTGAATAAGAAGTCACAGTTGCATTGACTGAGGAGCATGAATCTCTACTACTCTCAACTAGATACAAATCAGGATCATTTTGTATTTCCTAAATTAAGGTCTTGCAGGAGCAACTGCCTGTGAGACTAAGGCTGGAGCTGTAAGTTCATCTACTCCAGAAAATGGTTTAACTACTCCAGTAGTTCAGTGAAAACATAATTCATTAAAGGTTGGGGCCACAAACACCCAACTTTAAGTAACAAAATCCCAAAGCAACAAGCCAGTGCTGCTGCCTGGTGGGCTGTAAGGCACCAGCAACAGGCTGACACTGAGTGCAGTCCACCTGGCACAGGCAGGACAAGGTCAGACACTGCAACTCCCCTGACTCGAGCCAAAGGTGTACAACTCTTACTGTATCGTTTCTGGAGTTTTAACCAGTAGCACACAGTGCTATGTTGTTTCACAGCCTCTCTTGTTGAGAAACTACCAAAGCTCACTCTGAAATGGCCGTCTGAGAGCTTCTCTGAGCACACCCTCTACAGCAGGACATACCTGTGCTTAGGGGATGCAGACCTGGATGGTGATCTTGAATAACTCTGATCTCGACTTCCACTTCGACTTCTGCTTTCTCTTCCTTTCTGAACGCTGCAAGAGACAATAAAACAGTAAGTTGCTTTGCTTCAAGTAGTCATGGGGGAAAAAAAAAAAAAAGCTTCTTTATTATGAAAGCCTTACCCATTTACTGGGCTATTTGAACTCATTCTTTTTGCTCCCTCTATTTTCCTTTTAGCATTCTTCATTGCCTGAACTGGTAGCGGTGAAGGTTTATTTCCTTTAACTTCTTTTGGAGACTCTAGAAAAAACAAGCCTTTGTTACCTTATTTTGAAAGTATGGGTAGTGACTGAAAGAAGGACTGAAACCTCCCCTCACCCCATCTTATCACCTTTATACTACCCAGTACTGTGCACGTGCAGTTTGTGTGTCTGTGCAGGCATGCACACACACAACCACCCACCAGAAGTAACCTGAAGCAGTTCACAGAAGGCAGAAGCTGAAACACTTCTGCCAAAATACTCAAGTGACTCCAGGGAGTTAACTGCAATACTAACATGTTGCTTTCAAAGCCACTTCAAGAAGGGGCAGAACAGCAACTTCCTTTTCTTGCCAATTATTCAGTATCTTTTTAAAGGTAAAAAGAAACTTTCGACCAAGTATGCAGGAAAATATTCCCCACCCATCACCCCAAAAATACTTCTGCCAGAGTTCCTAATCATACCTGTGCTTTCATACTGCTTTAGCATAACATGCCCATTGTAAGTATTTGTTCGAGTTTATTGCCAAAACCACATAAAAGCGAGCTCCTGTACTGTAAGAGTTTGAAGCAGCCTTAATTTTAGACTAATTTGATTTTAGCCTTCATCTGTTCCAAGAAATTACAAAGTTACAATGCTATTCAAACTCTGCCATTTGAATAGTTGCTAGAAGCCAGCTTAAAAAACCCCAGAAAAACCCAAAACAAAACCCAAACCACACTATATGCATCCCAAATGGGTAAATATACATTTAGGATGAGGAGTTATTAAAAACAAGTTATCCACTACTTACCATTTTTTGGGATAGGGGAAAATCCTGATGTGTTATCTAAACTTGGGGCTCCCTCAGGTACTAGACCTTTAGCTTGTGCTTTTGCCTCTTCAATAGCTAACTTCTTCTTTTCTACTTTACTTTCCAGATCAGACAGATCAACCTGTGAACACAGGAGAACCGCTTATAACAGAATTTAGTAAACTAGACTTTCTGCTTACTCACTCACGGGGCAGGGGGGTGAAAAAAAAAAAAAAAATAAAAATCTAAAGAGACCCAGACACTGTAACTACTATCCTGCTCCACTTAACACACCAGGCTTACAGCTAGTTTCAAATGGGATAAGGTTTTGCAACTCGGGTTCTAAACTGCAGCTTTTAATGAACGCTCAACAACATGAAACAGAAACAAACCTTTTTCCGAGTATAAAGTTGCAAAATTTTTAAGCAGATTTCTTGAATTTCTTCCTCTGTTGCTCCAAAGAGTAAAAACCAGTGTGGACGATTAGGAAGTGGAATCTGAAAGGGAGGGGAAAACATGTTTTTTCTGTTTCTATGAAAACACTAAACAAACTTCAAATTATGGAACTGGATGCTCACCTCCAGCGTCCTAGCTGCGAGGTAAATACATGCACAGGCAATGCTTTCTGGCTGGAATCTTACAAAGACATCTGTTCTCAGGCTATCATTCATGTAATTCCTGAAAGACAGGATATCAACAAAGCTGCATGGCACTGCAAAGTTGTTTGGTGGGTTTTTTGGATTTTTTGTTTTGTTTTTACTTCTACAAGAACTATTACTTTCTGCATCGTTACTAGACTTCAACATTATACTCCTGTAAATCTAAAGAAAAGCTGACTGATTTTACTACCAAAAAAAAAAAAAAAATCCCTCGAGGGGAGGGATGTGTGACAAATTAAATTTGACAGACTGACTGCTGAAAATTCAGTTGTGAAGAGAGAACCAATTTTAACCTCACTTTTCCTTCTGGATCTCTACTGGCCTGCTCTCATGCAACAGACAAGTTATTTTCATCAAGACAACATACAATATAATCTGAAGTACTCAGAGTTATAGACTTTTAGGTTCACATGTTTCTCTGCAATAGGGTTAACCCAGATGGTTTCCTGAAAGCTGCAGCTCCTGTAGTAGTTCTCCCATGAAAACACCGTCCACTTCAGCACGTGTCCACTTCCACTGGAGATTTAAGGGGTCCCTTTTCCTCCAGAAGCATTAATTTCCATCCAGAACAGAATTCTTTTTGAAGCAAAAAGCAGCCATAGAAGAAATCAGGGTGTTTGGGAACATCAATTCAGGAGAATACTCAGTATTCAGGCAGATCTCCTCTTTGGCACATGAAATACGGTTTCCAAATTGTCCCATTTCAGTAAGGTTGCTTAAAATGAATATTCACAGAATGAGAAAACTGTAAAATATTACATATATTCCAGTCAGTACACTTAAGCATAATTCTTCTAAATCTTAAATACAAAGTAACTTCCTCTGAATCTGCCAGCTGATGTGCTTAAAAAGATCTAGATTTTTGAGCACGTATGTCAAGTAAAACATCAGGTGGGGTAAAGCTAAAACAACAATAGAAAGTCCTCAAAATAATATGCTTTCTGAAAGCAGTAATTAAGCATGTGGGTACCCAGTACACAAGGATTCACTAACCCCCAAGACATCCAAACCAGAGACCACGTCCAGGCACCTGTAACCAGTTTACACAGGAAAGACAAAAGGAACTCGAATCCCAAAAGCATCAAACTCCCACCTGCCCCCGCTGTCTTACATCCTTGTTTACACAAAAAGCAACTGCTACCCCAGAGAGGCAATGCTAAACATCAGCTCATCTTTCTAGGAGAAAGGAGCTTCGAAACTTGCTTTTCTTGTCCCACTAAAAAGAGAGCACAAACCTTTTGGCAAAAGAAGCGATAAAGAAAAGTGGTACTTCAAACATCTGGAAGTCATACAGCCTTTTTCTAATTTGCCAAATTGAAAAACATGCCTGCTTCCAAGTTTGGCCTCTGCATGTTTTCCCTGTGGGCTCAGAATCAGACACATGAGGAAATGAATCCTTGCCACAACATTTTAAGAAAAAGGTAATGTAAAAACACGCATTTCAAAACACAATTATACTGCATATCCATTACTTTTCAGCTTCTGGAAGTAACAAGCATCAGCACACAAATAATGTTACTTTAACATCTGAACCGTTTCTCAACTGTGGTTATTTCCTCCCTCCTCCTCACCTGCCCCTCCTTTCATAACAAGCAGAAAACTGGTAACGAGTAGTCCGTAACTCACATTCCAGTACTTCATGCAATGGTACTGGGAAAACTAGTAGTGGGAAGTTTCTTCAAGTGTTACATCTGACTCCAAGTTCCACACATACACTGAAGCGTTTTCTAACTAGTTTACAATTGGAAACTGCATTTCAGGTTTTGTTGTGTTAATTCATCTCTTTAAGACTTAAATCCCACCTTAATTTTGCTTTATCACGTAAAAATACATCATTTTGACAGTTATAGAACATTCAAAACCTTTCAGAACTTCAACAATCAGGTTATAAAATATACAACAGTCAAAATGCACAAGAAAAATCAAAGTCAAAAAGTATAAGCACAAGAAGCAGTTGGCCAGTTACTATACTATCACGTATATACCACCTGTCTAGGGTCAGCCTTCTCTTTGTAGAGCCTGCTTTGGTTTGGCTGAAGACGGCAGCTCTCCCTGCACCATAGCTCTTGGGCAGCAGAGGAGAAGTCTTAGTCACTTACCCTCAGAGGCTACCCTTTGATTAAAAGAGTACAGAAAAGAAAAGTCAAAACTGGTTCTCTACACACAGGTTACAGTACCAGACAGTTCAGTCAGCAGAAATATGATCTTTGGATTCACTAAAGGTTTTTAAACCACAGTATTCTTCAAAAAGCATTATTGTTTAAAAACATTATTTCTTAAGTTTAAAGACCTGCAATTTTACACAAGCTTCCCAGCCCCATGCAAATCTTTACTGTAATGAGAGTGACAAGGCAGAGGACATTTCTTGGCAAACATGAAAACATTTGAGTTTATTCAGTCTTAGAAGTTTACATCTTGCATTATCCGTACAGATAAAAGAAATTTATCTGTGCTGAGTTTTTGATACACCTGTAATCAAGTCCAAGCCCCGGGAAAAGCCATTTCCCAGCACTGGTAAAAGACTTTTAACTACACATAGTTTTCTCCAAAGAACAAAAAAAACCAAGGAAACACTACAACCCACTCAACATTTTCCCTTCAGCTGGAAAGTGAAAGCAGAGAGGAGGGAAGTGAGAAGTCAGGGTGGAAAGCTACCTTACCATTAAAACACTGCCTCTAACTTAAGAGGCCGATCAACATTTGAGTAGTAGTTTGGGGCACGCCAAGAAACACTGGAGCTGTCTGGCGTGGCCCACAATCATTTCTGAGCAATGCTGACCAGAGTGCCTCAAGTGACATATTTCTGCTACTGCCCCTGCTGGTCTCTTATAACAAAGAAAATCAACTTACCATGAAGTCTGGACCAGGTGTTGGTTACGTTCACATTCTAATACCTGAAGGTACATAACGATTATCTGGAAGATATGGGTTATTGAGTTATTAACAAGAATCTTGAGAGCCACTTATTTATTTCAGAGGGACATCCATGAGGCATCTGTAATTCTCTTTCAGGATCTACAACACTCCACAGGAGAATGTTTGCAACATCCTCAGTGTTTATCCACACAGCTTCTGCTCTCCAACGCAAAAGCTGGACACTCAACCAGATCTGACCTTCCTAGCTCTCCGTCTTCCGAGCTCAGGCACCATGCTATTCATCTAGATGTCTTGTCTTCAACTCTTAGGTATGTTCTCCTACACAACTCACCATTCCTTTTAGCTGTAACTTGGGAGAAAATATTGCTAGCTGCAATAATCAGTAACAGAAGTATAACAGTGTTTGCAGAGAACATGTTGTGTGTCACTAGTTTATTCAATTCTAGGTTTTTTTCTTAGGTTTGAAAGGAAAACAAGGATAGAAATAAAAAGACTACTCTAACAGCAAATTCAAACCAATTAACAAGTACAGTTGTCCTTTGGGGTACTTGTAACATGAGTGAATTCCAAAAGTCAAGCAGGCTTAAGACGACTTTTAAGGCTGCAGTAGTTTTTAGAGGAAGAAAGAGCAAGATCCCAAGTTCTGCTGGCACATAACTAGAAGGTTCTTTTACCACACTTTGCTACTTAGGGCACAGTGCTAATGGCACTAAAGCACCAACTGCAGTAGTTGTATCTTACACATATCATCCTACTCTGACATGCAATACTTAAACTATCTCATTTCTAGCCAAGCCCTTCACACCTGAGTGTACTTTTCAGAATTTCAGAAACACTGCTAACTAGCTCATACGAGTTTAATAATCTCAGCCTGTTTCCACAAGGAGTGATCATGACTGTTTCTGATAATAGGCTATCACAACCCCAGGTCTCCAAATTATTTTCTGCTTAAGAACCTACATTTAATTGATGTTTTCCAACATCAAAGCTACCTACTTATGCAATTTGACTTCAAGGAATACTTAGCATCTGTATCCAACTCCAGTCGTCATTCAGCAGTGATACAAGACCAACTAGTAAACATCTCTTAAATGAGAAAGAAGACATGGGGATCGTAAGAAGCTAGCTTTAGCGAATTAACTAGTGTTATCATGCCCAAACCACACAGCTTCCGTGCAGCTGGGCAGTCTACTCAAAGCATTTATGGCATATGAAACACTGATTATAAAGTGAACTTATACAGTACAAACCTTATGAGGGTGCTTTACATGAACACAGAATCCCAACTCCTTTAACACTCTTCTTTCCGCCTTAATAATTTGATTCTTCAAGTTCACATATTCCTGATCCAGTATTAGAGGCACAGGTTTTCTGCAAGACAATTTCAAATTCTGAAGTAGATAATCTTAACCTCAAAGAGTACTCGCATGCAGGTTAAGTTTGTGTAAAAACAAAAGACATCACTATTTACAACACCCAAAAGATTTACTTAATAAAATGGGTCCACTCACTTTACTCCTTCATGAGATCTCTTCACGATGTTCCCTGATTAGACAGGGAATGATACTATCACGGGCCCATGAAATTTAGTAATTTAAATACAACATTAATACTTAAGATTATTTCAAAGTCTAAGCTTACTTTTTTTCCCGTAGATGTCTGAGGCGATGGAACACATTAATTACATCCCTTATGCGTCTTGGCGCTTCTTCAATTTTGGATGCCAGATGAACACAGGCCATTGACACATGCTGAAATATAAGTATTGCAAGATACTGATGTTTTGCTCAAATCAGGAGCTGATCTCCTCCAACAGCTTAAGGAGGGATAACAAGAAAAAATGGTGGTAAAACAAGGAAATACTAAAAATTTGACAAAGTCAGTACTATGTAGCTTTGTAAAATCATGTTGATCGATAAGTAAAATCTACAGACTAGTTACTAACGCTCTGATCACATCTAAGATGACAACTTGCTAAAAAAACCCAAAGATTAAATAACACTTGGAGCCATATACAAATTTTAGCATTTTCTTACCTCCATGGAATGCTTCACAAAAGACTTGGTATAAAAAAATCGTTGAAACAGCACCTGTCCTGTAGCCATAGCCACCTAAAAAGAGAGTAACCACAACAGGTGTTAATAAAGCAACTACCTGTTTCAAAAAAAAAATTACCTAGGATGATTTCAACATATTTAAGACCCAGAAAACTACTAAGCTGTATTTAAGTATGGCAGTAAATTCAGTGGTAGCTAAAGAAAAGTAGCACCCCTACCTCCGTAACAAATTAAGTTGCCCAAAAATTACATCAACACCACAAACGCCATAAGGTGAAAACATACGTTAAATCGCAAACGTCTTTTATGAAATATGAAAATATGCTCCAAATTAATTAAAAAAAAAATTAAAAGCCACCAACTCAACACTAGAACTCAATAAAACTGAAAGTTATGACAATACGCCAGAAAAATGTTACTTTTTCAGCGTGGAAGGAGAAGGGGAATCTAATAATACTATGATTTGCATAGACTCGTAACACAATTTGAGTAGCTGAGACTCGACAGCTAGAAGATGGCTGGAAAGTTTTACACTCGGAGAACAACGAGACGGCGATTTGAGCTAGCCGGGAAACAAAACCTTTCCGAGGTCACTACAATCCCGAGGAGCCTAAGAAGCCCCTCGTTCCACAAGCCCTGATCTTAAAAAAAAACAAAACAAAAAAAAAACCACTGCGGGAGCCCCCGCCCTGGCCGGGCCGGCCCGGGGAGGCGGCGGGGGCAGACGGTTACATCACCCGCTTCCTGCTCCCGGCCGGGCGGGGGAGGCCGCAGGCCCCGCGGCTCTCGGCGTCCCAAAGCCCAGCCAAAAGCGGCAGCTCCGCGGCCCTCCCCGCCGCCGGAACCGCGGCCTAGCGATCGAGCGCCGGCTCCGCCCGCCCGGTGCCGAGCAGGGGGGCCGCGGCCTAGCGAACAAAGCTCTCCCTGCCCGGGGAGCGCAGACACCCGGCCCCACGCCCGCCCCGCCCCGCCGGGGCCTTCTTCCTCGGCCGCCGCCGAGAGGCCTCCCCCAGCCCGACGGGCCAGGCCGCGGCCCAGCCCCACCTGCGGGAGACGGAGCAGGATGCCGGCCGCCTGGATGAGCTCGCAGCCGGTGACGCGCAGCTCCGTCTCGGTGTCGGTATCGAGGCCGCTGCTCATGGACGGGGTGAAGCGCAGCGTGTGCTCGGGCAGCAGGCAGTTCTCCAGCGTGATCAGCACCCCCGAGTACAGGCGGTCCCCGATCAGCACCGCCCCGGGACCCGGCACGGGCGCACCGCTCCCCGCCGGAGCGGATCCCGCCGCCGTAGCGCCGGCAGCCTGAGGCCCCGCCGGGCCGCCGCCTCCCACCGCTCCCACAGCCGCCGCGCTGCCCGACCCCGCCGCCATTTTGTGGTGCTGTTGCCGCCGCCTCGCCTGGCTCCGCGTTCCTTCCCCACCGGGCGGCGCCTCTGCCCCACCGACACGGCCCGCCCCCTCCGCCTCCGCTCGTCGCCTATTGGTGGGACGCGGCGAAGCGGCGGCCGCTGATTGGCGCGGCCGCAGCAACGCCTTGACGCTGCTCCGGGCTGAACGGAGCAGTGTGACGCAGCGGTTGGGAATTTGAACAGCGCCGAGGGGGCGGGACTTCCGGCGGGCGCCACCGCCCTCTGCAGCGCCGCGGGGCCGGGCCCGGCCCGGCCTGGCGGGGGCTCCCCCGGGGGCTGGGGGCTGCCCCGGGCCCGGCGGAGGCTCCCCCGGGCCCGGCGGAGGGGCCGCACCGCACCGCACCGCTCCCTGGCCTGTCCCAAAGCTGGCCTGCGCGCGCCGAGACCCCTCTCGGGCAGGGCTTTTCCCCCGCGCAGCACCAGAATCCACCACTCAAAATTGGTTTTCCAGGAGCAGTTACCCCAAAAAATATCTTTATTAAAGTCCTTAAGAGAACAAAAAGCGTACGCACGCTATAGATGTTGTTAACACCGGAACTTCTGCAGGCCTGACTTAAACACTGCTAACTTCAAACTGCAGTTTTCTAAACTCGAGGTGGTTCAGTTACAACGATACGGGAGGGGGAAAAAGTCATCAATGTGCAAACTTCACACCCAGACCCACCCCTTCTTCCTTCTGGAACCATCCTTAGAGGATTTTATTCCACTGCTACCTTAGCAGCAGTCAGGGAGCGAGTTTACTTTGCAATGCAAGTTCCTGTTTATAACCTATCTGCAGGCTCTTTTACTATCAATAGTGGTGTACCATACGTGAAAATATCCCTTCTGGTTCTTTTCCATCTCCCAGGGCAGCAAGGAAACCTTCTTGTCTCCTCCTCTGGGCTAACGCAGCAAGGGACTTGAACGTCTTTGGCTCATAAATAGCCAAATCAGCAATCATTTTCCTATTCAGCTCCACCTGGGACTAAACACAAGAAAATTGTTGGTTAAGTACTGTAATTTTTATGAACACCACCGCAACACTTAATGGTTACCTGAGGTCTTAAGGCAAATTACCTTTTTTTTCCTATGGTGTACAATTCTGGATCTATTAGAGAACTGTCAGACATCACTACTCAGCCACGGATGTCTCATTAAGCCAATGTGTAAATTTTGTTTACTGACTTTCTCAAAGTCTTTCTGGTAGAAACCATAAACTGAAGGAGAATCTCATTTCATGGAAGGCTACATGTTGCAGGTTAATCCCTGGCATTTGTTTCTGTTCTTAGACATATTCAAGTTTACCTCTTGTGATAGAAGGTGCTTGGTATTTCAAAATGTGTCCTGGAGTAGAGAAGGAAAGACTGCAGTCTTAATACTCTTAAGTCTAGATATTGCACTGTTAACTGCATATTCTAAAAGGGATGTATTATATAAAAGTTTACTTTTGGATCTTCCAACAGAGAACCTTACAAAAATACACTGCTCTGAAACAAGAATCAAAGGGACAGGCATCTTGAGGAGAGAAAAAGATAAAAGAGAAAAAGAGTTATCTTTTTAGGCAGTGCTCGATTCTTTTGGTTACAGCATGACAAAAGTAACCAGGAGGAAGAGTGTATAAATTTCAGGAACTATACAGGAAACGTGTCTGAAAGCCTAGAAAGTGATCTATTTATTTGAAACCCAGATAAAATGTTTTGAAACATGCCATAAATTTATATTTATATGTTTTGAAACAGGCTATAAATTTTATGTAAATTTTAAGAAGCAGAAACACTACCTTCTTACTATGATCACAACCAAGAGAAACAAGTTTTAACTTTACAGTTCCAGTATCAACAAATTAAAACAAATTCCCCAGCATATTTAAGAACAAGGGACAGTGTCACTAACTCTGCCTGGTCCACGCTCACCAAAACACAAAGCTAGTAATGAAAACAGCAGAGTTTCTTAGGGTTGTTTTTGCTAATCCAAACCTTGTATTTTTAAATTCCTTGATGTAAAAGGAAAGGCAGCAGTCACTTAATGCCTGCTGTAGCAACAAGTGTAAAAGCATTTTACAAGTCACGTTCTTAAGACGCACAGTAAAAGTTTTGGGGACAGAACAAGGTGTAGAGCAACAACACTCACCAGGATAAAAGGTGATTATGCATATAAGGAAGAGAAACAGGTTTGGGGCAGGACTTAGTTCCTGAAGTGAATTAAATTCTTTTCATAAGCAGAAGGCTTTTCATCACAACTAGGAAGCAGGACAGTGTTGGCACAAGTTCAGTCTGACAGAAGGAGCTTTTCAAACCCTCCACCAAGCCCTATTGCCTGCTCAGGCTCCAATTTGGAAGTCCCCACCACTACTCTTTAAAGATTGGTAAGTGGAGGCTGCAGCTTCAATTCCTTGCAGTTGCAATCTTAGATAGTAACCAGCAGCACTTTGAGATGTTTTGTCAGACTACATCTACATGAAACACTTTGGAGTTTTAAGAAACTAATTTGCCCGGCATTTCAGAAGACCTCTATGAGACATCTTCTCCAATCTGTCGTTTCAAAGCAATTATTCTTCAAGCACCATCCTTACCTTAAGCAGATTGCTTATGAAACCTGGGTATTTCAAACCATGTTCCAGACAAGCTGCTTCAATCCTTGTGATCCAAAGCTGAAAGTGTAAAAATTAACATCTTGGATGATAAAATACTTTAAAAGTAAACCTTTTGTCATGCAGATCTGCTCACACTTAGTAAATATAACATTTTCAGACCTGCTGTCTTCTCAGTGCAACATATACATGTATGAAATTCAGAATGTGAGCTGTTTCACTCCACAGAGGGACTATGCTTACTTTAAACTCTTATTTCTCACCCACAGGTAAAACATTTTGAGAGAACCCCCCCCAGTAAGGAAAATGGCTACTTCAGTTCTGCTCTTCGCACATTTTAATGTTTACATCTAACATTTTGCCATTTACCGCTCTTAGGAATCTCTTTTTTTCTCTTCTGGCCTTTGTAGACTTCACAAAAGCTCTGCGAACACTTCGTACGGCCAGCTTATAGCAGCGGTTCTTCCTGCCACGAAAATGCTGAAACAAAACCAAGATGTTCTTGTTATCTTTAAGGCTCTTAAACCCTTCAGAAATACTAATATATGTTCATTTGCATTTCACAACTCTTCATAAGAAGGATCACAAAATACTTCAAAAACATCAGCTAAGCCTCCAGCTGGTATATAATGAAAATATTATTTCCTTGTTTTATAGCATGGGAAACCTGAAGTTGAAAAGTTGGAGCAGGCTGAAAAATTTCAGTCCAGCAGAAGGGAACCAAAACCAGACCTCATGTCAGCTGTGGTTCCAGCAGGAAGGCAACCACAAAATCATCTTCAGTGCTTTCAGCCAAACCCTAAACTCACGGATTTATTCTCATTCCCGAGCTGCCCTCTCAGTTTTGTCAGTATGAATACAGGGACGGGACAGGAGCCTCTGGTATGTCAAAAACATTGCAGCTGCCCAAACACAAAGTACAATGAATAAGTTTGCTGGAGCTACCAACATCCATCTAACGTGAAGCAGGAAGAAGTAGCCAGTCCTGCAGTCAGAGGAATAAGTAACTACTACAGGGACTGTGGGCAAGATACTGTCACTTAACTGCAACATCTTCCACCTCAATCCTACAAGACGTACCAGCTACCAGCCAGGCTGCTAACAGCCTGCCCTTGAGAAAGGTTCTTCCCGAGTGTAGGGGCAATAGCTTGAACTTCAGTTGAAATCATGTTGTGCAGCACTCTCCTTCACCTTTTAAAATACGCTTGAAGAACAAGGTTGGTTTTTTGTTTTTTTTTCCCCTGCTCCCTTTGCCAGCTAAAACCCAGCAAAACCCCACAGCCAGCTCCAGCCTTTACATTCTGCTCTGCCCGTGCTGCTCCTAGTTCTTCTGCCACAGGGCTCTCGCTTTTATTCACCCCCACGTGCTGTGTTGTAGCACCAAGGCCCGGCGTGTCCACGGCTTTAGCCAAACGCAGAGCCACTTCCACACACACTGCTGACGGGAGCCAAGGACCGCGGGCCGCTCGCTCCCCGCCGCCGGGCGGGCCGGCGCCCTCAGGGGGGGCTGCGGGGGGAGGACCCGCAGGGCGGACACTCACCCGCGCATACTTGAGCACCTCCTGCACCCTCCAGAAGCGGTCGGTGAGGCGGCTGCGGAGCCAGCGCGGAGCGCTCAGCAGAACCATCTCCGCGGCCCCTTGGCGGCAACGCGGCCCCTTCCGGGGCGGGGACGAGGGGGCCTCGGCCCTTCCGCCGCCTCCCGGGGCCCGGGCCGCTGTGCCGGGGTGTGTTTGTCTGTGTGTGTGTCTGTGTCTGTGTGTGTCCCTGACAGGCCGTTGCTGTGGTATTTCCCCCCCCACGCCCCGTGAAAACCCGGTGAAATTATAATGAGGGTGATTATTTAGCGGGGTGCGGGGCAGCGCTGTCCTCGATTCCTGGGTTCAGTGTTGGGCCCCTCACCCCAAAAAGGCCATTGAGTGACTCGAGCGTGGCCAGAGAAGGGCAACGGAGCTGGGGCAGGGTCTGGAGCACAGGTCTGCTGGGGAGCGGCTGGGGGAACTGGGGGGGTTCAGTCTGGAGAAGAGGAGGCTGAGGGGAGACCTCCTGGCCCTCTGCAACTCCCTGCCAGGAGGGGGCAGAGAGGGGGGATGAGTCTCTGGAGCCAAGGCCCCAGCGCCAGGCCCCGAGGGAATGGCCTCAAGCTGCCCAGGGCAGGGTCAGGCTGGCTCTGAGGAAGGATTTCTGTGCAGAAGGGGCTGTTGGGCGTTGGAATGGGCTGCCCAGGGCAGGGGGGGAGTCCCCGGGATCCCTGGGGGGGTTGAAGAGTCGGGCTGAGCCAGCGCTGAGGGATCTGGGGGAGTTGGGAACGGTCAGGGTGAGGTTCATGGTTGGGCTGGAGGAGCTGCAAGGGCTTTTCCAACCCGGATGATTCTGGGATTCTGTGAGAATCCACCTCCCTGGAGGAGCCGCTACACGAGGAAGCTCTTGGTTGCTGCACAGGGGATTGTACTCAGGGAGCTTTATGCTGAAACTCCTCAAATAAGGGAGAACCAAGCTGCTTGGAGGTGGCCATTCCACAGAGCTTGGGGTGTAGCAGACTTGGCGGTGCTTACCCTGCCCCGTAGCACATCCCTATGTCACCGAAATTGGGAATCAACCTCTTACTACCGATGTAGCATCAAGAAGGAGGCCTCGTTAATGCAGCCCCGGGTGCACGGAGGATCGCTCCACCTAACGTGCATACTGAAAGACAAAGGCACACTCATTATATAGAATTTAAAAAATATTAATGTAATTTTTAAGAAGTACCTGTCTATTTTCAGGGAATCTAAGCCATGTGTTAATACATTGCACAAGCATACTAAAATTTGGGTAAGAGGGGCTTGGGGGGGGGGGGGTGTTGGTGGTCTGTGGTGGTCCCTAGTGGTTGTTGAAGGGGTGTCTCAGTGTCCTTTCCATGAACTCTGAGTCTTTTTTCATAGAAGGTTTTGTCTTGGCTCATGGCTCTGTTTGTAAAGTTCTCAGGTTCATTATCTGTGGTTTCCACAGGTGTCTGCTGGTTTATCTGCCCTCCCCGGGATGTACCCATCACAGTTGCAAAAATTACGCTCTTGAGTGCATTCTTGTCTGAGGCCCCTTACAACAAGTAGTTTAACTGATGGGATACGCTCCTGTTGTGTGAAGGTGTCCATCCATTTTCATCCATGAAGCCTTGAATTCATAGATGCCGGGAACACTGAAGGGAGTGAGCTCAGCAAAGTGCTTTCAGTGAAATCACAACCCATGTGTCTGCAGAGACATGAGGAGGGAGCAGCTTTGCCATTTTTCATTGTTGTTTGTCCTGCGAGGGACTGGAGCTGTCGATGAAGTCTTGTGAAACGGGGCCTTATTTCAGTCCCTGTTCAATACCCATCTCTTGCTACTGGGCTGTATTGTTAGCAGAGCTCAAACGAGCAGTGCTAAAGCAGTGCGAAAAGTTTTTGTGCTGGTGTCAGTGACTGGAAGAATTCCATGCTGGGTAGCACGTCTTACAGTACTTCCTCTGTGTGTAAGAGGTTGTGAGATGTAAAATGAAAATTTTTTATGAACAAACCACAAGATGGTGCTGTCATTATAGGCAGTGGAAAAAATATTTCTTAGCAGCAAGGATCTGCCATCAGAAAAGAGAACTAATGAATTTGTCTGATCATCTTTAATCATTCTCAGTTTCAGCATCTCGAAGCAATGATGCTCCTGTTAGAAACTGCTCCATAACTCGTACCATCATCAAGACAGCTTTCCCACTTACGGGCAGGTGCTTGTTCAGGTTGTGGAAACTTCACAGAATGAGGAGCTTGGGGAATCTTTCTTACTATCACTGGGGTTTGTTTGACATGAAGTTCACTTGGTTATTAGAAGAATAATTAGAATATGTGGGTTTTTTTCCAAAGGAAAATAAATGTAAAAAATACAGTTTTCAGACCTCCCACAGGTTAAAATGCATTTTCATTCTTGCAAAAGGCTTCCATCCACACCCTCTCCCTGGGGCCCATTTACGCTCAGGCCTGGGAGCATCCTTCTGCCTGAGTTGCTGTTGTAGGTGTTCCTGTTTCTGGGGCTAGCTGGGTTACAACTAAGGCTGGCCATGGACCTTATTCTGGTCTCTGACCTTAGACTGACTTTCCAGGCTGACCTTGGATCTGCCTTATAACTGTAAGCTTGCCTGAAGATCTGGACTCTTCACTGAACCTGACCACCAACTCTGAGTCTCCTGTTTTCGCCTTGGCTGGCAATCCTCTGCCCTGCGAGCCCCCCATCTCTTAGGGAGCAGCAAGAACTTAATTATTGCCAAGCTTCCAGCAGCCTCCTGTGGCTGAGGCTTTGTATTTTTCTGATGAGCTTTGAGATCTGTCAATGGTAAGCACAGAACGAAGTGCCCCACATAGTTATGAGTTATTTCTGCTGTTAATAAGAATGATACACCTGACTTGTGATCTGTTCCAGATTAGCCAGATTAATTTTTATTGCTGGATACTGATGGAGCTGAAGTTTGTGAGACTCTTTTGGATGTCTAAGAGGCCCTGCAAGAAGAGCTATAGAAAAAAAAAATGAAGTGAGTGTGGATCAACTAATAATTTTCATAACTGGGGAACTGCATAACAGGTATGGATGTTGTTGAGCTGTTTACCTATTTGTTTCAAAAGGCTTCCTTCTCGCTGGTATCACTCATTACACCTTTGAAATCTGTATCCTCACACAGGCCTTCAACTCACTTCAATTTTAAAGCTTCTGTTTTCATATTGATTATCCGTGGCAGACAGCAAATAGTCTCAATTTGTCTCACTGTTTTCTTTCTACAAGTAGTGTGTAACACTCTCCCAGCCCAGGGTGAGGAGGTACTTATCAGCAGCAAGAGGACAGAGCCTGTTCAATCGTATTCTGTTTCAATTAGAAGGCAATCCTTCTGGCTACATGAGCTTGTATCTTTGCAGGGTGGTATTCTACTTTCTGCAGTCAGACAAATGACTAATATAAGACATATGTCCCTCCTTATTGAAATAGTTGCCTGTGACTTGGAAATCTACATCCAAATTTTAGCTTTGAAAGAAGCTTGGGGAACACTTTTATCTCTATGTGTTCCTGTTCCCCGTTTCTAAAACTTGCACAGTAAGATAAGCTGTGCCTTTAGCCCGTATGTATGGAGTGCCTGACACAATGGAGCTTAACTTTGATTAAAAGTAATGCCAGAAATCAGTAACGGTCTGCTTCACTCACGAGTGATGAATATCGAGCCTGGATATTGTGTTGCTCTCATCACCTCCAGGCTGCTGGTAAGCTGTGGTGTGTTTGGGATGCAGCTGCCCTGAGGTCCACTAGCGCTGAGTTATCACCTGGTGGAGCTCTTTTAATGGACCACCAGTAAATGCTTCACGAGTGGGTCTGTCCAAGTCCTTGGAGAAAACTGTCTGTGCTGTTGCTACAGCTGGCCAGTAAATAAGGCAGATAAACATACCAAAACACCCAATAATGGCAAGGGGATGGGCACCCAAAATGCACAATTTTTAACAAAAGCATGAAATGAAGAAAAGCTAGCACTCCTCTGTATTATAAAACCGTTTTACACTTAGCATTGTGTGAACCTTGTTTTTCTGATAATCTTTTTCTAGGACAGAATTTTCTGAGCAAAATAGCATCAAGTGGAACACAGGACTCCTGGATTCTTTCCCTGACTTGTGCCATGGATGAGCTGTGCCTTCTGGTAAGACCTATGCTACCTCAGTTTCCTCTGAAGTTAAGGAAGTTCTCTCCCTCCTGCAGTACCATGATTATCCATATATGAATGTATCTAAAAGGCTACATAAATGTGCAGATACCACTGAAATTCTTAAATAATATTGGTCATAGGAGGCAGATAAAAGAATTGATAATTGCTGTGCCTTTGCTACAAGAGTATCAGAATGTTCTGCAAACAGTATCAGTGATGGCTCAGAGAACAGAAGATTTCTGAGGTATATAGTGATTATTATCATCAATTTCTCTAAGGCTTTTTAATCTAGAGAGAAATTGTAGAAATTTAATCAGAGGCAGAGTATTTAAAATTGGAAAGGGACCGTCTTACACTGGGAATGTATGGTTTGAGCGTGGCTCTTGGGTGCTGTGTGCTAAATCACTTTGGTAGTGAGATAGATGTAAAGGATTGGCTGGCACAGGAAGCAGCTTCAGAATCTACTCTGTAAACAGAGCAGTGTTGCAAAGCTCTGAGAGCCAGCTCGGGGAGGAAGACACTGCTTGTCTTTGAGTGCCTGTGACCACGGGCAGCTGAGAGCAGCAAAACCACACACTGCTCCAGCCTATGCTTCCAGCTCTGCAAGGTGTGGGCAAGGACTCCAGCAAGGCAGAGAGTGGAGAAACAACTGCTCTTCATTATCTTCACTGGTCACTTCATTTGGATGAAAGTTGAGCAGGAATATTTACGTGGGTACAGGGTGAAGAGCGTGGAGAGATGATTTGAAGTCAAGGAACTGTCTGAAAGTGCTTAAGCCTGAGACTCTTGGCAAACAGCAGTGCTCAAAGGTGGAGGAGGATACTAAAGCTAGGCACTCTCTGGGACTGAGCAACCTATCAAAGCTAAGACAGCAACTGGGACTTCGTGGGATCACAGTCCTAGGGAGAACAACAACAAATTCAGGAGTACTGTGGATTCAAAAGCAAAATAATAACTATTGCCAAACTTCCAGCAGCCACATCTACTTTGAAACTGAGGTTGGGACACCGTTGGAAAACATTCTGAAGGGAAACAACCTGTGCTGGCCAGGTCTTGGGAAAGCAGGTGGCCAAAAGCAGCCTTTCCTTCCTTGCTCCATTATGATCTCTGGTTAAATGTTCCTGTCCGTCTGTGGAAGAGGCAGAAAAAGCCACTGAAAATCACTTCCCAGGTCTGTTGCAAAAAGAAAAAAAAAAACATTTTGGATAGGAGTAGGTTGATAGCAACCTTCTTGAAGAATGTCTAGCCAGGACACTGAGGACTTTGGAGCAGAAAACCTCTCAGAGGAGTCTCAGATGATTCCTAGCCTCCCACCATATGACATGAATGACCAGCTCCTTCCCAGGGAGCCACGGAGTGCCTGGTGCTGCTTGGCATGGACTCTGGTGGTAGGCACCATGAACTCCTTGGTCTTTTTCATGAATTTGCTCCTGATGTTTGTTATCTTCACTGTTGTGCTGCTTCCTACCATTGTGGTAGTTTATTTTGGCTTCCAGTGCCACTCCCGGGTAAGTAAGCCACCTCTAAGGCAGGGCCATGGTTTTATTTTAGCCCATGGGGAACAGTGGCTGTAAAGCTGAGGCTAGATTCCCCAAGCTTTGGCTTTGTTTCCGTAAGGGGTGTGTATGTGTGTAGATTTTTTCACGAGGTGTGTGGGAGGTACATGTATAGCCTGGGCTGACAAGAACAGGTTCATGGTGGTTCCTGCTGACCTGCTGGCTCTTGGTTGCAGAAGGGAGTGGGCTCTCCTGCTTGGTGCCTGTGGCAGGGCTGGCATGTGCATTCATCTAGGCAAGTACAGGCTCTCTGGTTTCTGGGCTAATTGTCTGTAAGTAGTTGGTTGGCACCTGTACATTCAGTGTCGGTGGGTTACCACAAAAGCCTCGTTGGAGAGGCAGGGAGAGCACTGACAGGAGCTGCTTGTGACTGCCCAGGGTACGTGGGACCTCTTGGTCCTGATCGCGTGTGCGCTGCACTTTGTACAGTTTTTTTCAGTATAAAGTGATCAGAGATAAATCTACAGCATTTCACAACAAGCTTGCATGAGAATCCAATCTTGTGGGCACACCTGAATGCTGGCAGCAAGGAGCAAGATACATTTTTACTTCTCCCTTCCTCCAGTACTGTGGGAAATGGAAGCTTGATTGGGCAATAAAGTTGTATTCCCATGAAAATAACAAGCAGCTGTGACTGGTCAGATGAATACATTCTCTTGACAAAATTGCTGTTTGCATTTTAATGTCACAATATTTCTCTTTCCTGTGACCTCTGTTACTTAGTGCTACCAATCTGAACTCCTCCATAATTCACCCAAGACCTCTGTGGGCTCTGACAGGGTTTGTTACTTTCCATTTAAGGAAGCCCTCTGCAGTGTCATATTTGATCTGCCTAATGACTAATTATAGAACCATTAAAGTCTAACAGAATATATAATCCCTTCTTATGCCAATCTAACATTCAGATGTGTTCCCAAATGTGGTGTACAGTTTCTCACGCCAACAAATGAGTCTACTTTGTCAGTAAGGGCTCTGGCTGGGTGCATGTCCATGCCAGTTGGTTGCTGTCCTCTGGATTTCATTATTTCATTACTTATAAATTTCTTCCTGGTATATTTCTGTAAGTATTTTCAGAATCAGTTGACTAAGTATGGATGTGAAAAAGCGGTTATCCTGTTTTCCTCACAGGCAGTGGCTCAGACCAGCTCAGTATGGCTTCTCCTGCTGATTATCCTAAGTTAGAAGAGCTCTTTTACTTCCTACTTTTGGGAAAAAAAAAACCCAACAAACAAACCACACTGCAGTACCTTCTCCCAGCAGATAGAACTGACTCAAAATATAGTTGTTATTGGTCTCCTCGTTCCACAGAATCTGAACTAAAGGGAAGATTACTTGAATATTCTCAATCTGATGTATTTACCTGAGAAATATTGAAAGGAGAAAGTTTCCCCCCTTCCTTTTAATGAAATCTGTGCATCCTACCTAATCGCCCAAGTCCTTGGGTGATCTCTGAGTGAGCAGATCCCAGCATGGGTGGTAGGAAAGGATCCAACCATGCAGTAGGGTCAGCCATTTGCCCAGTTTAACCCAGTAAGTCTCTGCTGACTTCTGTGGACCTGTGCACGGATATAGCTGTGGAGGTCCCAGCCCACAGTGAGGGAGGAGACACCCTCTCTGCCTAGTTGAAGTGTAAAATCACGTTTCCCAGATGTGTAAACTCTCACAGCTCTGGGACAACTGCTTGTCTGGCAGCACTTTCAGTGCCAGGATATCTATTCCGAGGAGCCATCTATGTGTGGTGAACGTGCTCATTCTGTAGGTGGAATCTTAGTTTGCTCACTTGAGGCCTCTAAACCCTGGGACACAACAGCACGCTAAGATGTGCTGTTGACTGCAAACATTTATAGCTTTGGGGGATGTGCTGTAACTTTCTGATACAGCCATTGCATTGTATTTTTCAGCTGGCATCCCAGCAACATGAACTGTCAACCCACAGCTCCCCATCTCAAAGCTCCCTGACAAAGGGACCGTGCTATTGCTGTTTTCTCAGTACTGATGTATTTGCTGGTCTGAGAAGTTTGGCTTTGATTTTTATTGCTCTGAAATTATGAGAACTCTTACCTGCTGTAATTGGAAAGCTTTTCCTGATCCCACAGACTAATGAACAGGGAGACATCTGTCATGGTAATTGTTTTGTAGAACAAGGGCAGACACAAGTGCTGCTGCTAGCTGGAGTGAAGCATAATTCACAGAGAAATCACGTACCTCTGGGCCAGGCAATTCCCACTGTGGCTTTGACACCTTCTGGAAATGTTTTACTGTGGGATGCAAATGGGTTTGACGGCCAACAGGATGAAGTGGGAGGCTCTGGAGGGCCTACAGAGAGAAAAAGTGGCTCAGTGGAGTCTTGATTTACCTGAAGAGTCATGCAATGCTGTTTCATGGCGGGCTGCAACACTTTCCTTTTACGGTCTGTGGCTCTTGGGATTTTTGCGTGCAAAAGTCTTTTGTTTTATTGAAGAGTAAATCTTCACAAGAAATAAACTAATAAATTCTCCTTGGGAGAAAGTGCAGTGTGGGCCATTGCCTTGGTAAAATGATTGTTCTGTCTCCACAAGTGCAGTGTGGATGCAGATTCTGTAAGGCATGAGGCTTTTTCAGGTAGATTTAATAGGACATTGTCTGTAAAGCCCTTAAATCACTTTTCCCTATGGTCAAAAACTGGGCCTTGAAAATCATAAATATGGACTTCAAATTGAGCCAAAACGGAAAAAGGGAGGACTGCCTCCCAGAATTACCCCTTCCAGCTTCATTCTGCCCGACCCTCACCTTGGAAAACCTCAAGTTCTCCTTTGCACAGACGGTGCTCTCCAGTGGAAAGCTTTGAGGAGATGTAAAAGGTTTTTGAGTACAGCTGAGTACATCAGAAGTGAAAGCAGCTGTGTTGCTGTTAGCTGTAAGAGTCTTTTAAGGCAGACTTTTCATTTATAGGCATAGAGGAGGACTGTGACAGTATGGCTTGACAAGAGCAGTCCTTTGTCTGTGGGCTACTGCTTTTCAGTGCCTTCCTAGTAGCCGGAGGGTGATTTCTGCACTGCAGATCCATTAGATGGATTTAATTTTTTTTTAGTATGATGCGTTGTGTTTCTTGTACTGCTGAAAGAATATGGAGAAAGGGAAGGAAGCTAGGGGACATAACAATTGCCTGGAGCATTGGCTAATGCAGAACTGAGTGGCTTCACTCGGATCTCCTGCTGCCAGGATGAAAGGAGGGCTTTAGATACCCAGTTAGTGTTCTGGGTGCTTTGCAGCAGTGTGGGGTGAACAGGCTTTCCTGGCAGGTTTCACAGTGCAAAGAGATGCTAGGAGGTAGAAATGAGTACGGTGTGTACTTTAGAAGACAGAATACAAGGGGGTCTGTTCCAGGGCAGGAGTCTGGAGAGTCTCCAGCCAGCGGGTAGCTATGGAATGACCAGCCTCTATCTGCAGAATCTAACATCTTACAGTATTTTATTTAATTTCTTATAATTTCCAGTGTATTGTGGCATTCACATCAATGTGGCAGCAGGAGGCCTTTTTGATTGGTTTCTGCCTATCAAATGCTAAGCTGTGCTATTTGATGATTTAAGATTAGTGTTTCCTGCTTCAGGATCAGTGTGCAGTGCTCTTGTCTCACAGTGATGCTGGAACAATTGAAAGCTTGATTAAAATGAGTTGTCAGTGACAGAGTGTAGCCTGAAGACTTTCTTGACACTGGTGAGGCCGCCCCTCGATTCCTGGGTTCAGTTTTGGGCCCCTCACCCCAAAAAAGCCATTGAATGACTCGAGCGTGGCCAGAGAAGGGCAACGGAGCTGGGGCAGGGTCTGGAGCACAGGTCTGCTGGGGAGCGGCTGGGGGAACTGGGGGGGTTCAGTCTGGAGAAGAGGAGGCTGAGGGGAGACCTCCTGGCCCTCTGCAACTCCCTGCCAGGAGGGGGCAGAGAGGGGGGATGAGTCTCTGGAGCCAAGGCCCCAGCGCCAGGCCCCGAGGGAATGGCCTCAAGCTGCCCAGGGCAGGGTCAGGCTGGCTCTGAGGAAGGATTTCTGTGCAGAAGGGGCTGTTGGGCGTTGGAATGGGCTGCCCAGGGCAGGGGGGGAGTCCCTGGGATCCCTGGAGGGGTTGAAGAGTCGGGCTGAGCCAGCGCTGAGGGATCTGGGGGAGTTGGGAACGGTCAGGGTGAGGTTCATGGTTGGGCTGGAGGAGCTTCAAGGGCTTTTCCAACCCAGATGATTCTGTGAAAGATCACTGAGCTCAGCTTGGAGAGAGGGAAAAGGTGTGTCTTTCTGGGAAAGTACTGGAAACTCAAGGGTGCTTTGGTCACCACTCGTATCCACCACCAGCTCTGTGACAAGCTCTGTCTCACTCTTCCCACAGGTGCTGCACTCAGCTGCCCGCTACTGCAGAAGCATCTTGGATGACAACAGCTCTTCTGCCCTCATTATCCTTGGCTTCATCATCATGTCCCCTCTCATTGTGGTGGCCATGGCTATCTACTGCAGCCTGGCAAGGCGTCTCCGCCTCTTCATGTGCTTCCAGCCATACAGCAGGGCTGTGTACAAGGGGGTGAAGTGGCGCTGGTACGAGGAGGGAGGCCTGTGCAGCTGTGCCAAGGGGTGGAACACTCAAGTCAAGGCCTGGGTGTGAGTTTGCAGCACCAGAGGATCTGCCCTAGCCAGCACCCTCTTCTCTCTGCCCTGCCCCTCCCCACCATCCTCTCCCAGAATCACCATCCCGAGGCCTCTGCAAATGGAAGCTGTGTAGTACCTAGATGTGAGAAGGAAGATCTGTTAAGGACCCATCTCCTGCAGCTTTGTAAGTGGGTAGGATTCTGCTCACTGCGAGAGAAATACAGAAAACACAACTCCTTGATGGTAAAGATAGTGTTCATCCCTGAACATAACAGGGACTCCTCGCAGTGCCCATGGCATTCAGAGCACAGCACTGTTTCCAGTCGGGGCAGCGTGCTCTGCCTCCCAGGGGACATGGAGTACCTGTGGATAGGATTAAACGGTGCTGGGAGTGGCTGCTGACTTCACTACCGCCCTCAGAGAGGTCTCTTTGGGAAAGGTGGCCCCTGCTGAAGCATCCAGCCAAGACCAAGCAACTGTGGTTTTCTCAAGTGTTGGGCTGCCAATGTTTCTAACCTCTTGCAAAGGTTTCTGCAGGTCACTGCCTCTGTGATGCCACCCACTTTCCTACACATCAGATATTCTTCCCCCACTTAGCAATCCCCCTTTCCCATAGTTTGCAGCAGTGCTTAAGCTTCTTTCAGTGTTCCTGAGTCGGGTTGTTGGGTTGGCTATAGAAACAAATGCTGATTTTTGGGTCTCTTTCCTGCCAGCTGCTGATCTGAAATACGTTTCTCTGGTAATTGACGATGGTCATTAACCAGCGAATAGCTCCTTGCCCTTTATGCTGTGGTCGGGTTGTCTTGTCTGGGGCTAAATCTGGCTGAGGGCTCAGGTCAGTTTTAGGATTCCTTGCAGGAAGAGCTGAAGACTCGTGGCAGCTGCTCAGCACTACAGGTTCTCCCAGATCTGGGCTAAGAGCTTACACCTGCGAGGGACAGCAGATAATGTCTTGGTTTTTGAGGGTCACGGATACCTGGATTTAGGGATAGTCCTGCAGTTTAAGAATGGAGAACTGGAAAAGGTCAAACTGACTGCTGAGTGCTCTGAATCTTTTGGTGCCCCAGTAAGGCTGGGTATCTGGAGGAAACAGGAACCATTTCAGCACTGGCACTGTGTTGTATTCTGTGTGAAACAAGGACTGAATGGGCCACAGACTTACTGGCCATCACGGAAATGCAAGTATGGCAGCAAGATGGTGTCTGGGGAGCCTGCTGTGCTGAATATGCCATCTGCAATACCCAGAGTGACACATGGGACACCTGCAGCGTATTCCCCAGAGAGGAGCTGTGTGTCCAAAACTTGCTGAGTATGGGAACCCAGCCTGTGTTCCCCCTGGTGATTCTGCAGAACTCTCAGCAGGGCCTAAACTGATGCTTAGCTAAGTCAGCTGGATCTCCTTCTTGGTTTCAGTCATCTCTGAAGTCAAACCACAGATCATCTGTCATGACATGCCGCAAATTGCAACTGGGTGGAAAGCACAGCGTATGTGAGGAGGTGTGGCAGGGAGGGAATGGTAGTTTGATGCATGATTCTCTTCTTTCAAATCGCTGTGAGTCTCTGTAGCATTCACTTAGTGGGGTCTGTGTGCTGCCGATCACTGCAAGCTGTGCACTCCCACTGGCTGCTGTTCCCTGTCTCCCAGGTACAACCATTTCAAGTGTTACGTATAAATAAAGATCATGCCAGATCTCCACTGAGGGAGCTTCTCTCTGTTCTGTCTCAAACCACAGCTGTGTGGTGCCTGTTGTACCACAGTACCCATCACGGTAAGTTAAAATATGATTTCTGTTTTCTTTCTGAGGATTGTTTTTTCCAGTCTGTGTAGCCTGCAGAGCCCTAGTCCCATCCAGAGAAATAACCAGCGGTGCCTACAGGTGAAAGTGAATTGAATTGGCAGGAAACACCCAGTGGGATACTCAGTCCAGCCTCAAAACCAGACAAGACTGACAGATGGAGAGCTGGAGGTAAGCATGGCACTGTTGCTGGAGCTTGTTCTGAGAGACTAGAGCCGTTGGTTTGGGCTTTGGCCATCCCATCACCTTGAGATGGCCGCAGTGTTGGCTTTGGACGAGCCCGTCGTGCTGCGAGCAGATGGGCAGCAGTGCAGTCAATCCACACTGCGGGCTCCGTGTGTGTGCTCAGCTGAGTCATTCCACCGGCCTTCAGCGGGATTTATCCCATCCTCATTAAACCAGAGCCTCAACAAACCACCTCCACAATACTTCAGGTGCAACCGATCTGATCTTTTTCGATTGCAGTTCTAGTTGTTGCTTAAACGTTTCTGTTTACCAAAGAATGAACAAGATTGTTCCATCTGAGAACCTCAGTGGTTGAAGAAACATAGAGTTTGCATTTTAATGCTTTGCCATTGCTCTAGGATTTTGCAGGGTGAAAGTGCTGACCAAATTGTTCCGATGCCATTCAGGAGAGCAAGAATGCATTAGCATTTGCTCAGGCCCATTATGGGAGCATAATGCACTGCCTGACTTGAAAAGGGAAATAAAAGTGCAGCAAAGAATTGCTCTGGGCTTCTTTCCTTTAAGCTAGTTACTTCTGACCTTCCATAAAAGGATGACTATTCTGAAGCATCAGGCTCTCACGATTACTGTTACATCTTTGGAGGTTTTAAAGCAGTAAGAAAATTTATTTTTTTTTCTGTAAATACTTTGAAGCTGACAGATTAAGTGGATGGCGAAGGCAGTAATTCCACATTCCCACTTCAGTGTGGGACACATAGCAGTGGATCAGCTGATTGTCTCCTAGCAAACCCAACATAAAACATGATGAGGGTGACACATGCCTCTGTGCCTTCCTAGAGAATCTTGCAGGCTATTGTATCTAGTGTTTACAAATACAACCCTCTAAAAAGGTTCCTGAAACAAGGCAGAGACAGAAAATTTAGTGTCTTTCATTAAAACTAAAGATCCAGGCTCTAAAATTTGGAGAAGGCATCAGCAAGCTGGTCTGGCCTGGAGAGGCTAATGAACCAGTCCTCCTTCAACTCCTTCCTTTAATAAAGAGCCTGGGCTCCCAACTGATCCAACAGGATCATCTCATGTTGTGCCTCAGCCCATGGGAAATGAAACATCCATCCAAAAAAAAAAAAAAAAAAAAGCAATTGATCATACTGCCAACTCATTGCCTTTCTTCCCTTTCAGTGTGGCCTTCTGTTTCCTCCCTACACCTCTGCTGTCAGTCTCTGTCTCATTTTGAAGAGTTAAAAGGACAGGAATAGTTGTAAATTTGACAGGATTGAGGGAAAAACGGAAGAAAGTTCTCTTTCATGAAAAGGAGATATTGTGCTACGGGATAATAAGGTTTTGCCTGGAGGCAATGTTTGCTGCCTCGGTACAGATATTTGATGCGAGCTGTTGTTCCTTTTGCTCACCTGTCATTTAATCCAACTGCTTTCATAATGAAAGTGTTCTGAAACCTAGCTATGGTGCAAGTATTGTAGCGAACCATTCCCACTGCTGCCTCTGCAGAAGAAATTAAGAGATACTGGCAACAGCCTTTCTAATAAAACAAAAATTGATTAAATTTGGTATTTTATTTTACAGAGAGTTTTAATAACAAAGGGGAAATGAATCTACCTGAAAGCACCCTTCCTCTCTGTAGCAGAGCTGACCTCATGTCAGGTAGTTCAGGCTGTACCTCGGGGTGTCCTGGCATGGGCAGAGAGCACAACAATGCACTGCAAGCAGTGCCGTAGCTCTGATGTGAAGCTGCTTTGATCCTAAATTTCCTGTCAAGAATACAGAGACATCCTTAATATCCTCAGCCTTGGATCCAGTCCTGGGGGCAGCTGTGCCAGCCTGCTTCCTGCGGGGCCGATGTGCCAGGCAGGGCCTGTGCCCACAGGTGCTGGGGGGGGAGAGGCTGCTCCCAAGTGATGCCTCTTCTAAACTCTGACAGGCAGAGCTTTGTTCTGCGAGCTCCCAGCCCAGCACTGAGCTCAGAGCATTGCTCTGCTTAGCAAGCTGCTGAGGGAGGACAGAAAGACATTTATTTTAACAGCGTTTTTCGAAGTCCGAATAAGTATGAATTTAATTTCCCTGCAGCATCTCCATGATTCAAAGCCATGGCACTAACCTGGTACCGATGTACCTCAGAAGGCACTGAAATGTATTTCTACCCAACAAGACTTGGGTACAAGGCAAGGTACAATGTTTATTTGTGCTTCCCCTCTCCTCTGTCATCACCGATCAGTCTGGATCCAAAGCTGATGCAATCAGTAGGAAGATGCCATGTCTCAGTGGGTGTTTAATCAAGACTTGGTCCTTCACATCAGGGCTGGAAGAAGCTGTTCTAGCAAAGGGGAAAATAGAAGAGTCATGCCTGGGGACATGCTAATGCAGAGCTGGACTCCTAAATCCACACACACACAAATGTACACAAGGGGGAATCATGCAGCTGAACAAAATATATGAGGCCTTTTACAGGCTTTTACCTTGTTAATAATATGACTAAGGGAGCCATTTGGCCTGTTGATGCTGCTTGTGTGCCTCCCTTTCACCCTTCCAGGTGGCTTCTCCAACATGGAAGGGTGTTCTTGGTTACCAGTACTTAATATTTTGTATATTATCCCTTCCCTCTTAATTTGTTATCAACTGCTCACACTGCTGCATAGTCAAGCTAGAACACCCAAGGACCAGCTTTCATACACCTAAACAAGGTTTCAGGAGTCCTGCAGCCCAGGCTCAGCAGTCCAGGACTCAGTTGCTATAGCAATACAGGTTTATCAGCCTACACACACTCGCCTGCGCTTGCCAGCGCTCCTGGCTTTGTGTCAGGCTTCAAACATCAGGCGTCTGACTGCTGGGCAGCCCTTGGAAAATAGCACGAGGGCCTGGCAAATGAGCAGTGCTGCGAGCATGTATCGTTGCCTTCTAGGCAAAAGTGGTATTCGCAGCCAATACTGTGCAATAGCAGCGGTTTTAAAAGTAGATGTACCTACTGTAATACTGTATCTGGCTTTGCACGAGGGAGGCTGCCCGGCTGGGAGGCTCTCGGGCACACGGCTGCAGGGACAGCAACCTCTCAAGCCCAGGAGTAGCCTCAGTGCTCTAGGAGGAGGAGGAGGATGGTGGAGTTGCCTAGAAAGATGAGCAGCATTTTAGAGCACTAATTATACATATCTGTGGGTGGCATTGGGTTTCTTCTAGGGTTGAAAAGCAGACTCTTGAGGTCCCTTCCGCTCCTACTCAGATGATTTTGCATGTTTTCTTTCTTTTTCCCTTTTTTTTCTTTTTGATCATTCACCTGGTCTAACTGTTAAGTGGCTACAAGGTTTTTGAATCAGCCATTGCTGAAGGGCACCCAGCTCTCCTGCCCTGCCTGTCGGTGATTAAGTCACTCACTGTCCTTAGGACAAACTCTGCTCTTAATTATAAACATCAGCTTGCGAGTTCTTCATCATCTGTGAGTATGACCCAGCCAGCCTGGTAAGATATGAAGAGCTCTTCAAGGCTATGAAAAATATCCAGAATGACATGCTGAAAACATTACTCCGCACTTTGCAAAATGAACCAACGTTTGCAGGGAGCGTTTAATTTCTGCTGTGTGAATTCCTAGCGTAGAAAAATCACCCAGAAAGAACTGAAAGTGCTGACAGTTGGTGCCAAGCAGGCAATTTACCTTAAGCCATGGCAGGATATATTCTTAGTGTGAATGATATGGGACAGCTTCCTTGAGTCAGATTTATGAGAGGTAAGAGAGAAGTGCAATATAGCTGAAAGGGAGTGAATGACTCCTAATTTGTAAAAGTTTCCTCCTCACGAGGAAGTGCTGTTAGTCTGTCCAACCTGACAACGCTGAGCTGATTACCTCACCCCTCCGCTTCATGGGCAGACTATGTCAGGGGACTCAGCATCACTGTGGATAAATGTTTATGGAAACTTTATGTACAGATTATATATGGGTTTAATATGACAGAATGGAACGCTGTGGCAAGAGGAAGAGCTTCTCTCAACGTATTAAGGAATTTCTCTGATTTGTACTGTGTGTAAGAGCTAGTGATGAATAAGCCCATGGTCTCCTGAAATAAAGAACAAATTCTTCTCTCACACAAGCGTAAACCTGGCCTAGAATTACTGAAATCAGTGAAGACACTCTGAGTTTGCAGCAGGGTAAATTCTTCAGCTCAAGGGAATGCAGAACCTCTACAAAACACAGGGAAATTCTAAGCCAGTGGAAACCAGGGACTGAATAACCAGTTCCCTGCCTCCCTGCATTTGCCAGCTGAAGCCTCTGAGTCCAGCAAAAATTCCAGCTGAAACGTTGAAGCCATTTCCCAGTGCTCTCAGCTGGGTATTGGTCCTGTGAAGCCTTCAGTTATTGGAGCACTCAGCTGGGGGCAGTTCAAATCAGAACCATCTGTCAAGCTGAACCGAAATCAGGAAGATCCTGTAGAGCCAAGGACAACACAGCGTTTATGGGAAGGATGCTAAATTCCTCCTTTGAGGAAGGCCAGGGGAAAGGAAGCTGGAACCTGCTGCATGTATCATGAGAGGAGGTTGAAGGCAGACTGTTAGATCCAAGGGTAAGGCTACGGCTGCCTGGTTGCCCCTGACCTGTGCTATTGCCTGAGGCAGGCTGCAAGCTGAGCATCCTGCCTGCTCCCACGGGTGTTCCGTCAGCACTGGGAGTGGTGCAGGTAGCCAGACCGGCTGTGAGAACCATCCCACTTCCAGCCATGCAGCATGTGGCCAAGAGAAGGCTCTGGGGCCCTGGGTTTCTTCTTGGGATAGTTCTTTCCCCACCCAGGGCACAGCAAGATGCATTAAAAGGAACCAAATTCAATGCCAATTGCACGCACTCACACCCGGAGGGGTGCTGGTGCTTCCCAAGAGTAAGATTTACTAGTCTCTTGCAAAGTGCTCTTAGGAGATTGGCTATTGCTCTCCATCTCACCACAGGCAGTTTAATAATCCATGTGCTTAGTTTTCTGTGAATAACCCTCTAGGCTCATTTGGCAGGGATCTGCATGGTAATCTAATTCCAGTGACATATGTTCTGGACAATTTTCTTTTGCTTTCTATATTTGTGTTGCTAACCGCTTAATTGCAACTCGAACGTCTTTGGGGAAATTTCCATTGTCCTCCTTCACCTCCCTCCTCTTTCCCTGAGCTAACTAGTCGCTGATGATTGTTTTCAGCTCTACTGGAAAATTTGGTTAGAATGAATGGAATCGATTAAAGACAGAATGATCAGGGAGCCCTGCCAAGTGCTCCTTCACTGTGCCACCTGATCTTCCCAAGACAGAAGTGCCAGCAGAATGGGTCCCTGTCCTGGGAGTACTGCCCTGGGCCTTGCCTGGGTGCTGACAGGGAGAGCTGCTGTGCTGATGAAAGGGGCAAAGTGAGAATAAAAGTGGCAATTTAACCTGGGCTTCTGGTACAACAATGCCTCCACCTACATCCAACTAGTCCCTAACAGCAAAAATGCCCAGTTTCTCCCCACCCCAGGAAGTTCTGAAGGGCAAAATAGAGAAACGATTATGTTTTCAGTGTTATTGTGTAGCTTTGTTAAAATGCTAATACCACTCTGAAGCCATCTGTCATGCATGCGTTGCCAAAGGGGTTGTTGTTTAAGAGTTGCAGAAGAATGTGGAAAGAAATAAACTTTATACAAAAAGAAAAAAAAAACCAAAACCAAAAAAACCCAAACCCCAAACAACAGTAATTCAAAAAGTCTGGAAGGATTCATCAGCTAGACATTGTAGACAGTACTTCCCAGGTCTCTTTGAGTCCTGAAGACTGCAATTTAGAAAAACCCGACGGATTTCTATGACTCATCTCTGTTCAGAGGTCTGCACAATAAAAACAAAAAACTGGAAAAGAAGTAGAAAAAGAGGCTGTTGGAGTCTGTGATGATCAGAAATCAAGATTTCAGCTTAAAACTGACAGACTAGAGAAAGAGAAGTACCTGGGCATCACCAACACATGTTTCTGCAAAGCAAACCTTTTCTTCGAGCAATTAAGTGCAAGTAAATATTGCCCCAAATAATAGCCAGGCTGGGTGCAGACGGTGCCAGGGGCTCTGGAGGTCTCTGCTGTGCTCTAGGTTCTAGGCACCTCCATGCACCAGAAGTTCTCACCCATTTGAGTCCTCGTGGTATGTTTGTTCCTCATGAGAAATTTCAAGGGAGGGGAAAAAAAAATCACTTTGTTTCTCAAGGAGGAGGAAGGGGAATTATTTCCACGGAAATCAGATTTCTATCTGCTTATCAGCTTATGTAGGTCTTGTGGATGGGGAGATTGCATGCCATTACGTGTTGTCTGGGACTTCCTAAAGGACATTTTGCCTCGGTTAGCTATTCCTTCCTGTGCCAAAAAACCTTCTGCTGAATATGTGCAGCAGATCTCTAGAGGAGCTGTGAGCTGCTACTCCAGGTGCAGGGGCCAGGAGACAGGACTGGCCCAGTCAGCACCGTGGCGTTTCTTGAGTTCGCATCTGGGAGTGCATAGCCTCTGGTTTTTTGGTCCCCCTTTAGCTGGATGGACCTTCCCCTCATTTCATATATTATTTGCAAAAGCATGATGAGGCTTGTTCTATGCCCGGAGGAGCTGCTGTTCTCCTGGGTGCCCAGGCCTCAAGATGGTGCTGTGGGGCTGAGTCTGGACCATGCGAGTGCTCTCTGGTGCATCCAGGCTAGAGCCAGACCGTCTGATTTGGGACAGCAGGTCCTGGACACTGGGCCGTTTGCTACCTATGAGTACAGCCAGCACCACAGATGCCGGGAAGGCGACACACGGTGGGCATCGGAGTGGTTTGTGTCCAGACTGGGAGCCCACAAAGCCATGGGAGTGGGGGGGAGCAGCGCTGAGCACACAGGCTGGATGGGGGGTTCAGTGTGAGCCTTGGCTCAGCGTTGCCATCTTCCAAGCTCTCCTTCCAACCAGGCACCTGGGCGTGGATTCTGGGTGGAATCTCTCCTGCCTAGGCAAGGCCGTTTCTGGTTAACAGCATCTGTCACTGGAGTTTGGGCCAAATCTGGACCTATTTAGCTGGAAAAATGCAAAGGAGGAGGGAATGTATGATGGTATGAGCCTATGATCTATTGCTGGAAACTAGTGTTGTTTCACAAAAGAAAATTGAAGGGGATCAGTGTGTCCTGGCACAATGGACACATTTTCTGTAACTGCCAGCAATCACCTCCCGAGCCAGTCGTCATTGCTTTCCCTTTGACCTTGGCCTAACCGCTTCCCGCAGCTGAATACGAACTTGACTCCCACAGAGTCGAGCTGCTGACGGGAATAATCACTCTGCCTATCTGTGGCAGCAGGATCGTTAGGGGTTTCCATCATTCCCATGTGAAAGAGCAAGGCAGAGGCAGGCTGGGCAACGCTCCCGCGTTGCGCGGTGGCAACCCAAGGAAAGCATCTACACCTCTGACTGGGGCCTGCTCTCTGTGGGGAAAAATAGGGACATTTATCAGACCAACAAAAGAGCTGCTTTTCAAGAGAAGAGCCCTGAATTGTCCACACTGGATGCTCAGCACTGCGAGGGTTGTTGCTGCTGTCACGGTTTTTGCTTTGCATTTATCCTCTCTGCCAGTACATGAGTTCATGGAAACGCTGGCAGTTGTGGAGGGCAAGCAGGACAGCCTGCGATGTGGCAGGACCAGACCATGCTGTGGGTGGGTGCACTTGAATGCCAGAAGCAATTTGTTCCCAGTCAGTTTTTTAGGCCAGCTCCTCCCCAGCCACACAGCAAAGAGCTGCGTAACCAGGACTGCGGAGGGAGGACGAGGGACACTCAACGTCCGCACTAGTTACACCTAGTGAAGTGCAGCCGAAAGCTGTGCTCCAGGAATGCTGGTTTGCTGGCAGCACTGCCCAGGGGACCTGTCCTTGGATTCCTTCCCTGAACCCCGGCCTAAGGACTCCTCTTCCCTGAGCCAACTGCACGGAGGAGCAAAAGGATGTTTACTCAGGACATTCCCTGCATTCAGTGAGATGACTGAGAGCTACAAAAGTGTCACTGGCCCTTAAAGAGCATCCTAGCCCTGAGCTGCCTGTTGAGCCGTGCCAGCTGGTGAGCACTGAGGGAGCTGGGCGGGCAGCGTGCATCTTACCAAGGTGCTGGCTCTGTCTGTAACTCCGTGGCAGCAGGGACGTGGCGCTGGACCCGAAGGCTGATTCCTCCTGCTCACCTGAACGCACCGCTCTGCTCCTGCTCTCCAGCAGCAGGGTTAATAAACCAACGTGCTAAAAGCACTCTTTTGTCAACCCTTTTTTTATCTGCATGGCACCAAGGAGGAGGCTGCTGAAGTATCTTAAAGCCTTTGTGAAGTGTTGCAATCCCAATAAGTTTGTTTATGACTGTTGTGCCCGTCTGGGCAGGCTGGCAGCTGAGTGCAAGGGGATAATCACAACCTCCCAGCCCCTGCACCTATCTTGTGTCTCCCCGGTGAGTGTAAAGACGTGAGAACCTGCGTAAGGAAGATGGTTTTAGATAACACAGTGAAAACTGCAAAGAGAAAGGGATGGGCCCTGCTTGGGAACTGAAAGGGCAGGTGGCCAAGAGCGTGAAGGAGCTGGCTCCGAGTCCCTCGTCTGCAGGAGAAAACATGAGAACGTGGTTGGCTCTGGCGGGCGTCACTATGAAAGCAATCTGCACTTGGGATCTGATGCTCATAAAAGCCTTGCAGCTAGGGACCTGCTTAGCAGATCCCTGTATCTCCGGGGCGTGAGACGCAGCAGAATACAATTAAAGGCTGTTGAAATTTTCCCAGGGGCACAGCCCAGCTGTGGCTCACCTTTAGTACCATTGGAGGTAACTTTTTGTGAGAGACATTTGGGGATGAGGAAGGTCATTTTTTTCTTTTCTTGAGTTGTTTCAGCAATACGTGTCAGGCTCTGGAAACCTGGGGCTTTGACCCGACCTACCAGCACAGGTTATTTTACTGGATATTTAGGGGGGAGCTGAAAAGCCATTCCCAGCCCTTCTAGATGCTGGAGATTTGTTTTGACATCCTGTCTCTGGGGCTACTTTGTCAGACAGGACATCTCTGCATGAAGCAATTTGTTCCACTGTTGGCACAACTGGTGGGCTCAGCATCATAAAGGTCAGACAAACCATGCTGGGAGGGACTGCTGGGTCCAACCAGGAGATACTGGCGTGCTTCTGCCCCCTGAGACTCGGTGGGCAATCCTCCAGCAGGTATCAAGTAGACAGGATGTGCAGGGCTGGACCTGCTTTTCAATGGTTTGTGTGAACCTCAGGGAGAGATAAGAAGCAAGGCAAAAAAAAAAAAAAAAATCCCAAACAAACCAGCCAGGAAAACAGTGATGCTGTCTGGTTTGCTTCTCTGCTTTCAGATGCCGCCTGCTTCACTCGTGCCTGCTTTCATTGTTTCCCAAGTACATAATATAGAGCTAAGGAAACCAAGCCCTAGGGCCTAAACAGATGAGCAAAAGTAGAAAATAGAAACCAGGGGAGCAGACTTCCTCCCAGACATAAGCCTCTTGTTGCTGAAAGCCAAGAATATCTGTTTGGTTCCTGAAAAGTCCTCCTGAGTCCTTCACCAGGTTCCGCTCCCTGATCCAGGCTGTTTCAGCACCAGTTGTGATGCTGAGGCTGGGGGATGGGGGCTGCTGTAGCGTATTTTTGGGAAGATGTGCTGAGCCAGTCTGTTCATTCCCGCAGACATCAACAGAGTTACAGAAGTGTCTGTCGTCCGGTTTGAAAGAAAAGTGGTGCCACACGCACGAGCATTAAACAGGGCCCCTCCAAGGCTGCACATCTCACCCCTGCCGTATGTGGATCTGTGTGGGGATGTACGTGGAGGGAGAGAAATCCCAGCAGCACGACTAACTCTTCTGGTTATGGGTTTGATATGACCCGTTTGTTTATCAGTAATAAATACAGTTCCTGTTCTGCAACAGTATTTTACTGCACATGTGAGGAGCAAAGGATTGTAAGAGCTCTGCATCATGGGGGACCCAGAGGAAACTTCCTCGAGGCCACTGAAGCTGGTCTGAGCTTAGAGAGGGTGCTGGTAAAAATGGAGAAATGCTTGCTGTGACAAAGAACATGGAGGTTCAGGTCAGCCCGGCCACACCAAGAGCTTCAGGGAGCCCTCAGGCTGCAGTGGCCCAGCCTGTCCTTGGGGTCAGTGGTAGCAGAGAGAGTTTGGCATTTTGGTTTATATTTTAGCCATGGTGACCGTGGCCCCATGTCGGCTGCCAGCCCTTACATTCAGAGTCCCACCTTTTCATCCACGCTGGATCCTTCAGCTTTCCTAAATCATTTGCAAAATCTATGCCTGCTGCTGAGATGCAAACAGAGCCCCTCCGCTCACACAGCACTCCCTGTTTCAAAGGGACAAGTGTTAGCTGAGTTCATCTGAAAAATAAACGTCCTTATCTCTTGAAATGAGCTCAGCCAGGCAGCGCGCTCAGGGACTGGCTTTCCTGCCAGGCTCAGGCTTTACCACAACGGTACATGGGAAGGGGGAAGAGATCCAACCAGTTTTCTGCAAACTGCTTTTTGGATAAGTCTTATTTCTTCATGGAAGTGGCCTCCCTTTCTCACACTGCTTTTCCCCACATGAGGTCTTGACTCATGGACAGGGAGGGAGGAATTGTATCAGCTTTTAGGGGCAGATGATTTCACAAAGACCAGTTTTCTTGCAGGCACCAGCTGCACTTCACACTGCTGCTGGACACAGAGCTGCCATTTAATTCCTGATTCCATCTGAGCCAAATGCACTAGGCAAACACTCTGATATTCTGGTATTTGCTTTCTAGTCATAACTGGACTCCAGATCCTTAGAAAACCAAAGAAAAAAAAAAACAAACAAAACCCAAACCAAAACCCAGAAGCATAGAAATCAGTCAGACTTCTTCAGATCACAAGAGGTTTTCAGTTCAGGTTACAGGGAAAGAGTTCATTCAGCTTTACTTATTAATAATGCAGTACTCCATATCCAACATAAATAGAGCGAGCAGGAGTGAGACAGAAAACCCTTTCACCTTGTTGCAGTTAAGGGTATCATGCAGTGGAATAAGGGTGTGGATAACTGTTATATTTTTCCCATTTGTTCACAGTAGCTAGGCATGGCTCTGCGCCTGCCTGTCTCCGTGGGCTAGACCAGTCCCGTTAGCACCTGGCAAATCAGGTTTCCTTGGGATTTGCAGAGCAATTGTGGGTGGAACTCACCTCGACTTCTTGGTTTCTCTGATCAAGGGCCTTTTGTTGATGGGGCTTTTTGGTGCTTGCGTTGATCGTTTCACTTCTTGTTGCTCCTTGCCATAATTTTAGCCACATAAATGTGGTAGCCAAAGGGTGCGATGCACCTTTGGGGTTGTCTCATCAAGATAGCAGTGACCAACAACAGGGTTCATTATTACACGTGAGCTGGAAAAGTAGAATTTGAGATTTACCAGAGTACAAAAGTTGTAGCAGCAGAATTCCCTTGTTTCCACCAAAAAGGATACTTTGGCTGATGGTTGTCAGTGATGGAAAGTTAACCCTCATCCCAGCATAGCTGCCAGCTCTTCAATACAGGGGGTTGGTGCAAAAAAAAAAAAAAAAAAAAAAAAAGACACTAAATTATTTCCATTGGATTTGTGGGCTGAAATAAAGGTCAAATCCCACGGTAGCAGTATTGGGGCCCCCAAGTGCCTCTCTGTATAGGCTGTTGGTGTCGGTAGCAGGAGGATTCTGTACACTGCAATCCTGCCTGGGATCAGCACACAGTTATTTTGCAGCACTCTGAGTGCTTTGCATTCAGCACAAAACGCAGAGTGCTACAGCAACGGGTTCTCTTGCTGCCGTGAATGTGAATTGGGAAGGATGCTGGCACTTCTAGTGGCTCTTACACACAGAGCAACTCCCTCTCCAGAGGAAGGAAATCCTTCTCTAGAGCAATAAAGGTAAGTTCTGAACCATTTCACAGTTACTCCCACAAACAATGGTTAGAAGGAAAACCTAGAGACCAGCACATCCGCGTCCCCTTTCTTGTCCCACCAAGGACTAGAAGGTTACACAGACAATAGAGGTTGTTCTCCTGTGTAACCCCCTGTACCCCAGGGCAGCGCCTGTTCCAAACAGATGCACCGTCTCACTGACAATCCTGCTGCATATGGCTGCTCAACAAAACGCCGTGAACATTCTGGAGACAAGAAAAATTCTCTCCAAAGCCTGGCCAAGTGTTTCTCTGGCACAAGACGTTTTCATGAGGTCACTGTTGGAGTTCCTCCCACTGTCTAAATCATTCACAACCAGAAATTAAAAAACGTTCTGTTTGGGCTTGAGAGCCCTCAGGTTCAGGGTGCCTCACACAGGACATAGCTGTCTTCACACTCCTGCTGGCATCCTCTTTACCAGGGTTATGTCTGCTACAGAAGGACTGAGGATACTTACCGCAGCGTACATGACATGTGCTCAGTCTCCATCTTTCATGCTCCTTCCAAAACTGCAACACCGGAAAGTCTTGTCATCACTGATTAATGAACAACTGTAACAAGAGAGAATCCAGCAATCACTGCACTAAAACGGAGTGTCTGCTTTGTGATCTAAAATCCTGGAAAATGTTTGATTCCAGTTAGGGCCAGAGGTGTAACACATAGGGGTGAAAAAAATACATTTTAGCTGGGTTCTCCAGCTAGAAAAGGTGAAAACCTGGGCGTCTCCTTACATCTGGCCACAGACTAGCCTGAAGGCCCAGGAGATAAGAGTGAAGAACTCCCAGAACTTCACCACTGCTTTGGGGATTTGCAGGGAATTTTGTGCAAGGAGAGAAGTTCTTGGTAGCCTACCTGCGTAATGATGCAGGCAATAACATAAACAGCCTTAGGGAAAGGCTTTCAACAAAAGGCCTCTTTTTTTTTTTTTTTTTCAGTTCACAGTTCCATTCCTCATCTGGTTTTCTTGTTTACCCCTCTGTGACACCTCTCCATCACGTTTCATCCATCACCTCCATTCCTGACAAACTCGTGGTGGCTTCTCAAGAACTTGTCTGTCAGAGAGATGAGGAAAGAGGTAGAGCACATGAAAAGAGAAGCTCTAACTGACTTCCGAGTGCCTTTCATGGGGAAAGCATCAGCACAGCAATATCCTCAACAGGTGCCAGGAAGTGGTGCAGAGGCAGAAAAGGCCCCGTGTGTGGGAGAACTCTGCTAAACAGGATCTGCCAGACTTCCTCCGCATGACAGACATGCAGGCAGGACCAAGGCCCCACATTTACAGCCAGGGTGAGGGATTAGGCCAGACCCCACACTTAGAGCAGCCTAATTTGAACAGAGTTTCCCAGCCACTTCTCTTCAACAGCAATAGCACCACCTGAGCTTACCAGCTGAAGGTGCAGGGTGATGCCTTCCTCCCGTTTTTCTGCCTTGTATCTCAGCTCTATATACGCAGCTTTGGTTGTCCTCATCTTGTGAGAACTAGTAGTGAAGATGGCTGTGGAAATGGTAAGTATTATTTCATCTCTTTCTTGGTTCGGTACATGGGAAGGGAAGGAATAGCTGGAATTTCAAATTTTCACGTTTTCAGTATAGACCAGGATTTGAGTATAAACGTGGATGGAGATGCAGGTCTGTGTTAGTGGGTGTTTAGCTGTTTCTGATCTGCTGTTTCTCTGAATGTTTAGCAGTATTCCCAGTGACCTCTCATGGTTTTGGGGAGTTTCTAGGATAATCCTCTAAGAATTAGCTGCAGTGGCAGATGTCCCCAAGGCTAATCTGTTCAGAAACCCCACAATGGTCTTCGATTCCTTTCCAACCTGAGTAATGCTTCATATTTGATTGATTCCTCTTTCCTCTCCTGTAGGGAAGTGAGTTACTTGGTGCTACTTGATGCTGCTTCGTGCATCTGTTGAAACAGATGTGGGTGAGAACTTGTGTGAAGGTTGAGAGTGGCTGCCCTCAGGTAACTTGAGCAGATGATGGGGTAGAAGGCAAAGTGTATTTATTTGAAAAGGTTAAAGGAGTGAGTCAGTGCTCACCCAGGGAGATTGTTAAAACAAGTACGCTTATTCCAGGGTGGTTTGGGGTGGCTCTGATCGTATATTTACTGACTAATCTAGTGAGAAATATCTGCAGCACTTTTCTAGTTCTCCATTTTCAAGGCACGGGAGACAGTGAGTGTTATCTAGTGGCAGAGCTTTAGGTCACTTGCTGTTAAAGCTGACTATATGCAACATCTAATTATAGATGTAAAGAGTGTGGCTAGGGCTGGTTAGTCCTACCAATATAAAAAACTAAACTAGAAAGCCTTGGAAATGTAAATAAATTACTGGCATTGTTATCTGAGAGCAGTAAGCTTGGCCAAGCACTCCACTGCCATGGATTGCAAACCCAGTTCTAGTTCTTCCAACACACTCATGTGCAAGTGTTTGCATAATGTGTGCCCAAGCGTTTACAAGCTTCCCAAAGTTGTAAGAAAACTGGTGAGCAATGACAGTTATCCTCTGCCCTTACATTAAGCACGCATAGAGCTATGTCCAGGACTGGTGGCTTATGGAGAGTATTCCTGGCAAGCCCATGGTGCAGCCTCTGTGCTGACCCTCTGCTGCAGGAAGCCAAAGGCAGGGACCAGGCCTGGGTGTGAGATCTGAAACTTTAAGGCTAGAGCCTGCCTGCCTGCTAAACGAGAGATGCTGTGGTTAAATATTTGCTGAAAGAGGAAGCGTATGATGCTTCCAGTCGTGGGTGGCTGGATGGGACTCTGAATTCACATCACCTGCCTCTTCTTTCTTGACTGAAAAAACAAATTCTGCAGAGGGAGACTGTGCCTCCGTGGAAGGGTGGAGAGCAGAGAGGATATTTCTGTCTAATAGTACCACTTATTTGTGGGGGGAATATTTTTGCTCTTGTCATTCTTTCATCGTTGGGTCAGGCATTACGGCACCCAGCGCTAGAACAAAAGTCTCTTATCCCCAAAATAGATGGGAATTGTTTTGATTGCTTTGCATGCCTCAAGTCACCTCTTTCTTTATTGGACTGCTGGAATTGCAGCTATTTCCCTGGTCTGATGTGGGAGGAGTGTAAGGCTGGCAGGACTTGCAATAAGGACAGGATAACTGTCAGGCACAGCGTTTCCCAGCAGAACCCCCTGCTTCCTTCAGGCTTGGTTGGGCAACAGGATTTCTAACCTAGGACCCCATGTCCCACCTGCCTTCGTTCAACTGGAAACAGCAACTTGCTGATGGCGGGAAGCCTTTTTTCCCAACACCCCTCTCTTTACTCTTTCGACTTCAGCAAGTTTGTCCTCCCTCTTCAGATCTCAGTATGGCTCTTTCCAGTCCAAGTTGAATAGACAGGCCCATGTCCCCTCTAAGTCCCCCGGGTGCTGGCAGCCACACTGCATCAGATGCAGTCACTCTTCTGCCTACATCAGGTGGAACTGGTCCCTGGCTCTCAGCAACGAGTTTACCTTCAGCCTGCGGAAGGGATCCTACCGTTGAGTCCTTGGAAATCCCAGCAGCCCTCCTCCACCCTTTCAATTTTTAAAACGACTGACCTCAAACTGAGTCTGTGATGGTAAAAAAGGACATGTGAGACTCTTGCCAGCTCCCGAGTGTTGGTTTGTGTGGGGAGTGGCAGCCTTGCCCAGGGACAGAGTGTGTGCTGCTCGACACGCTTTCCCTCCTGAGCTTGCAAGTGTCTTCCTTGGCTCCAGAAGCCTGACTGGCTCTGCTCTTTTGTACCAGAAAAGCCAGACTCCCACATGGAAAGACCATGAGAGATGATGATGATGGGGTAGGGGAAGGCCTTGTGTGGTTTTATGCCTGACTCTGCTGAATCCACCTGCTCAGGGTGGTGTTGGCTTTAACGTGACAGAAGGCCGGACTTTTCTCCAGCGTGTGGCTTGTATGCCCCAAAGCCTGGACCCACGAGGCAGCTACATCTCTAGAACTTGCTGAACATATGGAAAATGAAGAATCAGTGCCTTCTTGAAGGGGAAACTCAGATCTGACTTGGAGTTCATCCCATGCTATGCCCTGTGAAAAGGAGAGGCAGGGCGTATGGGGGGAGAACAGCCATAAACCAAGGGTTCTCGGAGGCTGGTGTGGAGACTGGAAAGAAAATCCCCACTCTGACACTAACCAGCACGGGGGGACAAGTTTCCAAGTGTTATAGGAGCACAGAGTGAGCTAGCCAAGGTCAGCTGGGCTGGAGGAGCCCTGCTGACAGCGCAGGGAGTCATTCCCTTTCCTCCCACTCACTCCCCAGCTGCCTCGCTGGGTTCACACAAAAAGTGATTGTTTTTTGTGCTTGAAGCCTTGTTCCTGTTCAGTTGTTTTTGCCGTATTACTGAGAGGGGGGTGAAAAGCTTCAGATGAAAAGTGAGCCCTCAGCAAAGCCTACCTTAGAGACAGTTTAGTTCTAAACCATGAAACTGAAGGTCAGATCCTCCAGAAACATGAAGGTCAGGACCAGAGGAATGACCTTTACATCACAGCTCTGGAAATCCCTGTGCCAGACTGGTCCAGTTGTGCTCCTCTGCTGTAGCCACACACGTGCTGAACCTGTTCCATCCCAGCAAGGCAGTTTCCAGACTGCCCTTATTCTGAAGCCAAACTTCTCCAGTTTCAAAGGCTGCTGGCGTGAAGGTAAAAATAAGATTGGTACCTCTGCTCCCCTGCCCCAACGGAGGAGACCTGCAGGACGGGGAGTGGAGATGCTCCGTCACCTGAGTATTGAGCCTGATGGAAAATCGGCCTCATCCTTTCCTGAATTCTAGGCCGGGAGCAGAAAGCATAGCTTGGCCAGCACTCACGCAGCTGTGCTTGAAGTGGGGGCCAGGCGGTCTCTCCTGATAGGAACTCACAAACCGCACGCTGCTTCCCTTTCCTGTTGTGACTGGATGCAGGTCTGATGGGTGCTCAGAGGCTCATTCATCAACGTCCTTCCCTGCTTCCCCCCACCCCCCCTCCAAGCTGAGAACTCAGCAGAGCCTGGCAAGATTTAGACTAAACCTCTAAAAATAGAGCACACCTGAAATACAGCCACTCCGCTGATAAGAACAGAAACTCTCCTGTGCTGCCTTTTGCTCTGTTCCCTCCCGTCAGTGCGTTGCAGCACCAGGGCATGAGCTTGTGATGGGGCACTACTGCCCTGACAGCCTCTCCTTACGCAACCACTACTTGCCACTGGGCAAAACATGAGCCAGAGATGGATGGAGCGGTGCTGTTGTCCAAGTAAGCTGCTACAAGCCATGATAGAGTTAACTCACGCCTTCCAAAACCACGCAGCAGTCTGTCAGAGCCTGCAGAGCTGCATGGGCCATTGGGCTGCCCAACTGTCTTAAAAATTAATGCTGCGATTCAAAGAAATTGGGTACAGAAGCTGAAATAAGCAAAATAGGTGACGATGCAGCTTCCCGGAGAAGGGAAGCTGATATCCTTTGGCTTGGTTGTTTCTTTACTGGCTCCTCCCTTAGATATCCTGAGACAAACAAGCCCAGGAAGGCTGTTCCAACGCGCGAGTCTCCTCTGCACGCATGCAGAGTGCTTGCTCTGCCATGTCTTGTGTGTCTGTGTGCCTGCAGACTGCTCCAAACCACCGTCTTTCTCCTGGACTGACATGTTAAGAGGCTACAACTGTTGAGAGAGGCTGAGAATTTGCTGCTCAATGGGAAATAGCAGCTTATTGTGAAGCTGGAAATTCCCCAGGAAACCCAGTTCTTAAATTTGGCTTTTCCCAATTGTCCGGGCTTTCCTAACAGGATAGAGATAGGGGATAAAAGTCAAGCAATAAGGAAAATGATCCACTCTAAAGAATAGCCTTTGGTTTAAAATTGACCACTGCATCCAGACCTCATGTGTACTGCTTAGAAGTGGGTCCAATTTTCAGAGCTACTCTTGTTCCTGGCAAGCAAAGTGAGACTACAGTCTGGGTCCAGCTGGGAAAAACGCAGTAAAATCCTGTCTGGTGAAGGAAATGAGGCAGAAATCTGAAGTCTTGGAGAATCTCTGCTAGAGACTCCCAGGTTCTGACTCCACATGCACAGCAGGGTCTGGCCCAGTATGCTGGTAAGTCCCGTACAACCAGCTGCAAGTTTGAATTTCTCCTCCCAGTGTGTCCCACTGGCAGGGATGCTGGTGTGGGTTTGAGCGAGGGGCTGCAGTGCAGCCTGGCCTCGGGAAGAGAACAGATCACACGGTGATGTGAAGGGCGCCGTGTTCTCCAGGGACCACTTACTGGAAATGTCAGATCTGGAATGAAAGGCACTTCCAGGGAAAACCTTTCAGTGTTTTTTTTCCTGCCTGCTGAAGCCAGGTGTGGGAGTGCTTTGGAGCGGGGCCTGCAGCGGGTTGGGTGTTCGCTGCAAGAGTCACGCTTTGGTTAAGCTACAGCACGGCTGCTGCCCTCCACCCTGGTGTTAGGCTGACACTGCACCTTCCGCCAGACTCTGCACCTCAGGAGCAAATACAGTAACATCCCCGCAGGAGTTTGCCCCTTTCTGTTTGTAAATGCTCACGGTTTCTAAGAGATAAACATTAAAAGTTCCCCCCTCCTCTTCAGAGCCATTACGCTCACGCGCCCAGCTAAATCCATGGAAGTGACATGAGGTGCGTGGAGAAGCTGGTTCAGCGAGGATGTAGGGATCTCTGGGGTCTGAACCAGCCCCTCTCTCTGTGTGACCGGGCAGCTCTGAAGCTTGTAACGAGTTTTTCAGTCTTTGGAAAGAGATTCTAGCCCTAAAGACCTGGTGGGCTTCTGCTAGGGATTATCACTGGCCCACCCAGGTTTGTACCCTGACTGCAGCTCCTGGCACTGTGGAGTTAACCTCTTTACGTGGAACTTCCACCCACTTAATTATGGCAACGTTGTTGTTGCAAAGCGGGGATGGGGAACACGGTTCTTGTAAAGACTCTGGCTCCAGAAATCAACTGGTTTTGCACATCTGTGTCTTCCTTCCCCAGTATCAACGCTGGGATTGTGATCGCTGCGCAGTGTGTATTTTGGGGGAGTCTGTGGGTTTTGCACACAGGAGGACGGCTGAGCCTGTGTCCTGCCTGTTTCTTTGGAGGGTCAGTTTTTCCTCTCCTGCTCTTCTCCCTAGTCCTGGGCTGAGCGGAAAGCACAGGACTGAAGCAGTGAAGCAGAGGGCTCTCTCTGTCAGCTCTTCCTTGGCAGGGAAGATGATAGATGTGGACAGCCACTAGCACCTCTGGCAGTGGGGGGGAGGATGCATTTAGACAACCCATCGGTTACTAACTCAGCCTGCTGAGCACAAGAGGAGCCTGTACAGTAACTGGGGGAGACAGGGCCTGAGCCATCAGCTATTTCTGACCTACCTGACAATAGGGAGAAATCCAGAAGCCTCTGAATGAGCAATGAGCCACTTACATTGTCTTTTGTTGTTTCTCCTGTTTTACCCCATCACTACTACGTATCTGTGTGGAGTAGCCTACCCTAGCTGTGAGCACTTAGGGTAAATCAAAGGAATTACAACAGTTAGAGGCAGGAGCAAATGAAACCTTTGGGCCTGAAGTACCCTGAATTCAGATGGGTGAGTGAGCCTGGGCTGTGGCAGACTAGCCAGGCCTGAGTGCTTGAGCTCTGCTTTGCACTGCTGGCATCCAGCCCTCCTGCTTTTCCCCCCGCCTCTGTATCAGGTTGCTCTTTGACCTGCTCCTGGAACTCTGCAAATGATCTCATTTGTTCCTACAAATTTAAAAGGCTTTAGAACCCAGAGGCAAGGTGAAAGCAAGAAGCTGGTTGAACTCCGTGCAGTTTTGTGAGCTTGTAAACAAAACTGGCCCAGCTGCAGTTCCGAAAGTCAGGCTGCTGCACAGCTCCATCATAAACATGTCTGACTCAAAGGGCTGCTGCATCCAGGGCTCTGTTTTTCCCAATATCATCCCTGTCAGCCCATAACGAAACTGTATGTGTTGGCTCTGAACAACAACCAAGTCCGTTTTTATGTCTGGCTCAAAAATAACAGTGTGAAGCCCCATACCAGCCCATCGCTGCAGCTTTCACTTAAGGACTGTAAATGCCTTTACAAACGTGGAAGAAGCAGCAGCTGCTCTTAGCTCTGGGCCAGTTGTCCTGAAGACAATAGGAGCATTATATCATTAAAACATGGTTCCTGTGTGCCCCTGCAGTATAATGATGTGATCTCTTGCCCTGATGTATGGATTACATCGGATGAAGCTGAATTTTGGAGGGGTCTGCTCATTTAGGGCACACTTTCTCAGGGCTGGGACAACTTTACTGACTGGTGATGGGAGCTGGCTTGTAGATAAGCCAGCCTGGTATCAGCAGCTTTGCTCCACAAGCTGTGCTGGGGTGGTTTCAGCAGGCAGTGGAGTTTGCAGAGTCACGGCTCTGCATCAGCTCTGAAGCAATGCAGCAGCACCAGGACCCACCAGCTGAAGCTGGCCCTGTCTCTTGCTTCCAGTCCTACTTTGTTCCCTCTGGTTCTTGTTCCTATCCACTGAATGTGATTTAAAAAACCCAAAAAAACAGTGATAAAGGAACAGTGCTCACTCTGCATGTAGCATTTACAACCTGCCTTCTGGCACTGCCTTGCCAGTGCTGTCATAAGCCCATTTTTGAAGCCACTAGAGCACTCGGAGCGTTCTGGTCCTGGCCAGGTGACTGGATGGACAGAGGAGGGTCAAACCCAACACTTTCCCCGTCCCTCTAGACACTGGACTTGCCTTGAAGACCGTTTTCTTGCTGAACTACTTCTCTGTTACAGGATCTGAAGTCCTGTTCTTCCTGCCTGGCACCTGGGAATCCACCCCAGCTCCTGAATGCTGTGAGGAAAAGGGTGCAGAGGCGTCACCTTCCCTTGCTTCAACATCCTGCGTAGGCTCTTTATTGCACTTGGCAGCCTCATGATTCGCCCTAGCCTGCTGGGTCTGCCTGGAATAGAGTTAATTTTCTTCACAGCAGCCTGTATAGTGCTGTGTTTTGGATCCGTCACTTAAACAGCATGATAATGCACCGATGTTTTGGCTATCGCTGAGCTGTGCTTGCACAGTGTTGAGGCTTTCTTTTTCCATCCATGCCTGCTAGCCCCTCCACTGAGTAGGCTGGGAGTGTGCGAGAAGTTGGGAGGGATGCAGCTGAGCCAGCTGGCCTGAATTGACAACAGGGATATTCCTTAACATATGATGTACTCAGCAAGAAAAGCTCGGGGGAAATGGGGAATTGGGGACTCCTGGGGTTATAGCCTTTGTCTTCCCAAGTAACTTTTACATGTGTGCAGGCCTTGCTTTCCAGGAGCGGCTAAACATCTGTTTGCTGATGGGAAGTAGTCATAAGTTCCTGATTTTTGCTTTGCGTGTGCATGTGGCTTTGCTTCACTTATTAAACTGTCCATACTTTGACCCATGAGGTTCTTGCTGCTGGCTGGGGTCACCTCCCCCCACACCTAGCTATAAAACTCACTAGCAGTCAAGATGCTCTTTTCATCAGGATGTTCTTCAGCAGCTTGCTCACGTATTCCAGCACTGACAGCCACTACATCATCTCACTGAAAAGTGGAAAAAATGGCCCTTTTTAAACGAAAAGGCATTTCACTTATAAATGTTCCTCCACTCCCAAAACGCTGTGGTATGACTCAGACCACTGCGTGCCTTTTCAGTCGCTCTGGGATGCTCTTTCTAAACGCCATCGCGAAGAACTAGTGGGCTGCTACAGTTGTCTAGAATATTACCAGAACCAAACCATAGATGAAAATGTGCACAAGGAGAGTAGAAAGGGACCAGACAGGCTCAGTCCCAAGAGAGTTTCAAGGGCACAGCTGGTGCAACCTGGCACTAATAACCTGCAGCGTAGAGACACTGTTTACCTCAGATCTGTCCCCAGGATTCCAGCTCTGGCTCCGGCATCCTGCTCCCTCCCCACTTAGTTTATCTAACTGATGCTAATTCTCAGGAGAAGTTGGCAACGACATTAATTACCATTTTTCTTTTGCTCTGTTATTATTTGCCTGCAATAAAACTGCCCACCGATTCGATGCAGGTTTGAAATCCCGAGAGGTGGCAGGTGCGGAGGCATGGTGTGCTGAGGCTGAGGCTGGCTTGCTCTAGGATCTCCTTTGGGAAGCTGGAGTCCAAAGGAGCTGCAGGCTGTCTTGTGGCCTCTCAGGACTAAGTTCTCTTCCTTTCTGGGCAGATGTCCAGCTTCCACTGCCCCTTGTCTGGTGCTGATAGTGTCTGGAATTCCTCCAGGCAGACCTGTGTGGAGAGCCCAGGAGATGCCCAGGATGTAGAGTTGAAGAGGAACCGAGGCTGTTGGTCCATCCCATCCCTGCTCAGAAGGATGCTGGGGGCTCTAAGTCCCTTTAACGTCTGAGAGCTGATGCTTTGTGACAAGCTGACTCCTTCAGAGCTCACCCAAAAACATAGCGTCCAGATTTCTGTAAACCTGGGGAGCAACTTGTATGCTGCTTGGGAGCCAGAGGGGACTGAAGCATGAGCAGGCAGTTGCTCAGGGAACCTCATCCCTCTCTGTGCATTAGACATCTGACATGCTTGTGTCTACCTACGTGTTATTTCCATAAATTCCTTCATTTTGAAACAGGCTGCTGCAAACGTATACAAGAGAACTAGAGAAAACTAGGATGCTGTGTCCTCCACCGTGCTGGAGGGGAAACAGCGAGAGTGCCCACCCATGGCACTGGTTCTGAAGAAATATTTTCTTATTGCCAGATGTTACCAGGCTATTTTTAAGAGGGTCCCGATAACACTGACACTAGGATGGGAAGCAGCCATTCCCAGTATACCAACACTACTCTAATTTGAGTGGCTGTATTATTCCAGAGTAGATCTGTCCAGCAAATTTTTTCAAGTATCCTAAGCTTTAGTGTAATCCTGCTACAAGCAGTTGAAAAGCTACTGCACTTCACACGGAAAGTGGCTGTATTTTTGTGCTGGGTGACTTTTTAGGATGCTTTGGGGTGAAAAGGATCATCTATAAGCTAGACCTTACCTCACTGTGAAGTCATTCCTAGTCACTGAGGCACTTTTGAGAAAAAAATAAAGCTGGTGAATGCAGGGAGTAAACACGTCTATTTTTGTAGTTTGTCTTCCAAGTCAAACAAAAATAAGAGCTGACTTGAGGCTGGAGACTGCATGACACACTGTTAACTGAGAACGGGCAGCACAGGGCCTGATCCTCGCTGCTGTAAGTCAGAATGGCATTTCTGGAGGCAGTGGAGTTCAAGTTCATGCCCTCCAGTTCATGCCGCCTGTAGCTGTTTAAGAGTTGTGACATAGCGGGGCAGTCAGGTGAACCGTGCGTGGTCAGTGTTTGGGGGAAAACCTGGAGCTGGCTGAGCATGGTGCTGGTGATTCTGTCTCTCTCCGCATCCTCCGCGTCAGAGCGGGGCCGGCGTCTCGGCAGAGCTCCCACCTCCCAGCCCAAGACCCTGGTGCCTGCAGGTCAAGTTGCACTGGGGGCGCCTCGGGTAAGCGCCCCCCCCACGCTGGGCTGCACAAACCAGCCCTGGAGTTCAAGGGGAAGCTTCGATCCGCAGCGTTCTTCGAGTGCTGCAGAGCTGCTTCGCTTCCTTTCCAAATGGGGAATTTCCAAATTCCCATATATAGCTAGACCCTCCAAACAAACACTTTTATGTAGAGCTGAAATAAGGCTGTGTTCCCAAAAGCTTGTTTGTTCCAGCTACAGTAATTTGTCTTAGAGAGGATATTGCATCTCTGCAGAAATTGCGTATTGTTTACATGCCCAGAATGTCACAGAAGCTGCAGCACGCCACCAAAGCCTTCCCACAGGGAGAACACTGCGGGCTTGTGCACAGCGTATGTGTGTACATGTCTGAGTCGCGGTGACACCACAATCCAAATACAGTCGATTGTTTGGTGGTGGTTTGGGGGGTTTTTTATTTTTGGGGGTTTTTTGGGGGTTTTTTTTACAATCGTTAACTGTTCATGAGCTGTCCTGTAACCTGGTGAGAAGTTGATCATCTTGAGCGAATTTTAGTTGAGCCAATGACAGATGGAGAACATGAGCTTAGCAGAGATGAGGACCTGAGATCCACAGCCAGATTCTGATCACATTTAACCAGAAGCAAATCTGGAGTGATACTGCTGGCTTCGGCGTGCAGGATGCGACAAGGAAAGAATCAGCATGTGCATGCATCAGTCTTACTGGAAACAGGATCTGTCGATTACAGTCAAGTTTAAAAATAAAACAAAATTGTGTAAGATCTAATTATTTTCCAGGCTGTTTTTTCCTGCTTCCACCTATCCCAGCAGGACTTGGGAGATAAAGGCTGAAATCTCTCCAGGCTGCAGGGTGTGAGGCTGAATGGCATTCACATTGATAAACTGACAAAAAAGGGAATTATTCTAAGATGAGCAACGCTTCTGTGAAAAGATTTCCTTGGGAAGTGAGTAATGGAAGGAAATCGTCTCCATGTACCCACCAGCCCTAGCGAAGGGGCTCTGAACACGCGTCTGTGAGCCCTGGGAACCCGACCCGGAGTGTTTCCAGACCATTGTCTTTGCCGTCGTTTTCTCTGGGCAGTGGGGCAGAAGGACGGGACAGGAGCAGAGGGATGTCTACGTTAATTGATGAGAAGCAGATGGTTTACAATGGGGCAACATTTGCTTCCTCCAGCCCAGCCCTTTCGTGTCGGGGGTCCAGAATACAACCAGTGTGAGAACAGCAAGTAGGACGTGTTCACCAGCAGAGAACAGGGGCATGACCAAACAAGTACTGCACTCACAGAACCATCTGGGTTGGAAAAGCCCTTGAAGCTCCTCCAGCCCAACCATGAACCTCACCCTGACCGTTCCCAACTCCACCAGATCCCTCAGCGCTGGCTCAGCCCGACTCTTCAACCCCTCCAGGGATCCCGGGGACTCCCCCCTGCCCTGGGCAGCCCATTCCAACGCCCAACAGCCCCTTCTGCACAGAAATCCTTCCTCAGAGCCAGCCTGACCCTGCCCTGGGCAGCTTGAGGCCATTCCCTCGGGGCCTGGCGCTGGGGCCTTGGCTCCAGAGACTCATCCCCCCTCTCTGCCCCCTCCTGGCAGGGAGTTGCAGAGGGCCAGGAGGTCTCCCCTCAGCCTCCTCTTCTCCAGACTAAACTGCCCCAGTTCCCCCAGCCGCTCCCCATCAGACCACTCAACAGTGGTTTGGAAAGCCTTTTGCCTTCTTGGCTGCCATCACGGTCAATACATCAGCAACTGAACTGAGTGTGATCTGTGCAATGAAAAATCATTTAATTTGCTCGGGTTGGTGAATTAGACCATGGTGTGATTTGCTTTGCTGTGTAATTTTTCCCTGGAAGCTTGCTTGACAAATGAGACTACAGACTGGCAGCTTCACTGCTAGAGCACCTGCACTTCCCACTGACACCCCCATGGGTGCCCAGCTCTGACGGGGGCAGGCCCAAACTCCATGGAGTCAGAGCAAAAACTGCTGCTGATTTCCAGAGGCAGCGGTCCAGCCCACGGTGCCTATAGCCAGACATAAAACTTGTCAGCTAATAGCCAGACTTACTTCAGTGGGCTGTAACGCTGAGACACCCTGCTCTGTGCGTCCGGGAAACCAGCTGGCAACAGTATTTGGCCACCACAGCTGTTGTACCAGGACCCAGATGCCATCTTTGAGGGGATCTCCCACGTTACATGCTCTTGGTGTGAGTGCAGGGGTATCTAATTCTCTTGAGAACCCAGGACGATGTTTATTCCAGCCCTCGTGAATCAGTGGGTGAGGCTGTCACTCAGACGGGGTGAGGCTACGTATGACCTGATACTGCAAAGCTCCTTCCTGATGTAGCTGGGTCCCAAACCTGGGAGGGGAAACACAAACAAAAAAGCCCAGGAAGTTTAACTATCTGACTGAATCCGTGGTTTCTTGATTGGATCTCATTTATTGGGCCTGTTCTGACTTTCCATGTGGTTGATGAGTTTGAATACAACTTTTTTTTCCATCCTGTGCATCTCGTTGGCTCCTAACTCCTGTTCACTTTTTCACAGTTCCCAGGAGAGAGAAAAATCAAACTGGAGGAAATATTGCTCACCAGCTTCAGAAATCCCATATTTCTCCTTCACTACTTTTTAGCCTGTCTTGTTGATCACTCCCCATGTTAAAGGAGATGATGATTAATTGGTCTCTTCATAATTGGGTGTTACTTTCCAGCTTTTCTCTGCTAGTAACATCTTGGATCTGTCCAGAAGTAGCACATGTTAAAATCTAAAGTAAAAAAAGGGAAGGGACTATTGCCACCTCTACCTGATGAGCAGGAACCAAAAGCAGATACATGGAGAGCAGGACAGCCACGGGAAGGGAAACTAGGGTTGGTTTGTGCTTTGGCAAAAGTCTCCTGCATACAGGGGAAATAAAGAGGCTGCGTGCCCGCGAAGGGTGAACCCGGGGTCTCTGGCATACACCCTCTGCCAGACTCTGCCCCTCCATCCCGCAAGATATTTGTCACAGATTTATCTTCAGGCGTGTGAGTCCCCTTTGACTCAGAAGTCACAGACTTGAGAACGTATTTTACGCCACGCCGAGGGGAGATAATCGCTGGGCACGTAGCAGCTCCACCGGAGAATATTGCTTCGTGCCCTCTCCGACGCGGTGACTGCCCACCTCGGCGGCGGTTGCTTCCCGCAGGCTCCGCGTCTCCTGGTGACTTCTGCACCAGCTCTTCTCCCGGGTAAAGGAGTGAGACGTGGCCTTTGCTCGTTCCACTCGTGTTTGGCCCCGGCCGTGGGGCAGCGCTGGGGCAGCGCTAGGACCTGGGGGAATGCTCAGCCTGCCTCCTCCCAGAAGATTAGCCAATATTCCCAGGGCAGGGCACGCTCCCCAGCCTTTCTACTTTTTCTTTCCTCTATATACGTGTTTTTCCTTCTTCTAGTCCATTCCAGAGCACAGCAGCTTTGGATTTCTCTGAGCTTTTTTTTTTTTTTTTTTTTTTAATCCCCTGGTAGCTGGACTGCTGCCAGCGTCTTGCAGGGCCAAAGTTTTATCTATAGGGATATATTTTTCAAACCAGCCCAGCTGCACGCAGACTGCCTGCAATTGAATCCACACTCCTGGGGCAAGTTTAACTCGGGAGAGGAAGAGCAGCAGGGGTGCTGTTTGTGCCTCTCCTCCAGCTATTCCTGTCAAGATGGATTTATGACTTTAAAAGGAGTGAGGAGGGGGGGGGGGAAGGAAAATTGCCTCCAGGAGCCAGAGCTTACACCACAGCCCAGCAAAGCACACAGAAAGAAGCAGTCGGATCTCAAGGCATGAGCAGCATAAAAGTGGCACCCTGGGATCTGGTGGATCCTTGCATGTAATATGACTGATCTGAAGCCTTTCATCTGCCTTCACAGAGCCGAGCTTTTGGATTTAAGGTAGTTTGCCCAGGACCAGACTTTGCTATGTTGGCCAAGACGGTGCTTTCTCTTGGTCTGTGGCTGCAGTTTGCTGCGGGACAGAACGCACCTGAGAGAGGTGAGTGCCTGGAAAGGCAAGGAGTTCCCTTACTACTTTCCCCCACTTAACACCTCCCGGTCCTTAAGAGCTTCTCATAAACCTCTTTCAGAATAAAAGCTGAAGTTATATTGCTGCTTTAGGTGTATAGCTCTACTCGTACGTTACTTTGCTGGCACAAAGACAAAACAAACAAAAAAACCCTTCTAAAATTGCCATATTAGAAAGAAATTTTATCTTGCTTGTTTCCAGCAGCAGGAAGGAAATCGTTTCAGAAACTTGTAGAGTTTAGTGCAATCATACAGAAAAAAGTCCTGACTCCTCACTGTTACCTATGTACTGAGGCACATCGACTAGGGGAGGTAAAAAGTGATTAGATGCCTTACCTGTCTTGTTCTCTTGCTAATCTCTGTATTACAATCATTATATTTCCTCTTTAAAATGCTTTCTCTTGTTTACTCCTTGGTAAAAATGGTTATGGGTCAGTCTCGCAGAACTGACAGGGAGAGGGACGTGGAGGAGATAAATGTCTCATTTCTGGTTCATGGGCTGTAGTGCTGGGCAGACTTAGCCCCCATCGCGATGGCTAAGCTGATGCAATTTATTTGGTTCTGCCTTGTGTTTGCAAGTAGAAAAAGGTTCTGTCCTTCGACTGCAGGGCTACTGCTGGCTGTGTCTGGTTTTCACTGCACCTGGGCAGTGTGATCCCGTGTGAAAGGAGAAGTGAACCTCTTGCCTCTCCGGACAGGAGGTCCGCAGGCTCGGGCAGCAGCCCAGACGGCTGGGGTCTGATTCTGCTTCTGGTACACAGAGTGTGTCTGTGGGCACTGGATGCTGTCCCTCAGTGACACAGGTGGGTTCAGGACTGGGATTGCTGCCTCTGGCATTGTCACAACACTGGTGTCCACGCAGGCAGCAGTTATTCCTCTTGTCACACGTTTCTGCTGCTGTGGGAGTGTATGTGACAGTTCCCCAGCCCAGGCTAAAAATGCTCAAGACTGTCAGAGTATGTGAACAAGTAAGCCGTGGCTTTCCAGGAGGATTGTGGCTTGCTCCAGAGGCAAACTTGTGCGTGTTGTGTTACTGATGTGCTGACTTTGGCTCGCACGCTCCCAAGCACCCGTAGAGGAAATGAACCTGCTCGCCAGCACGGTGCCCATGCCCCAGCAGCTTTGATGTGGGGACCTCCGAGCCTCCTCCCAGGTGCTCCTGAAAGCAACCTGGAGCAAACAGCAGGTCTGGCAGGGCTCCTGGGCATGGGCTAGCTCTGGCCTGGAGGTGCTGTGGTGGTATGCCATGATCCCACAGTGAGGGGAACTGTTTGGGAGGTAGGGATGTGTGTCCGTAACTCTGGGTCCTGGGGATTTGAGTGAATGTGAATGATCGTGGCTTTATTCTCAGATGCAGTGAACAAAGTGGGGAAGCTGCTGGGTGGCCGGTGGTGCTTCTACATGGCCAGGAATTATCAGCTTTTTCAGGACAACGGCTACTGGCTTAGTGCACCAAGGCACAAAGTCAAGGCAGAGCATTGCATGGCCAGTTCCATCCCTTTCCTCTTTGGGTCCAGATTCGGATTTCTGTTGCATCTGTGCAAAGTGCCACCATTTGATAGTTTGGGCTTTGATAAATGAAACTTAGGTTGTCATTACCTGGCTACTCTGGACTAGCATCAGCAGAAAATGACGGGGATGTTGCTGTCCCTGTGGGCACAGCAAGTGAAAAATAAAGACATAGCCCATCCATACAGACTTTGTAGTGGGCTCTGCACTTACTGATCTCTGAAGCACAGCTCAGTACCTGGCAATAATTCCATGATTCCAGGACTCTTGAGGCTCTAAATAAAACAGCAGAGATAGTGAAACTCCTGAAAAGATGGTAAAAGATGGCAACCCAGCTTCCTTCCTGCCAGAGGAATTTGTCTGAAGGGCCATTTCTCAGCCTACAGCCTGTAATCTGTGGCATGGACGAGCTGGAACCTGCAGAGGCAGTTTGGGCTTTTAGTCACACAAGTGTATTTTGCTTGGTGGGGCTCAGCTCCATAAGCAGGCAGGTGATCTAATATCTGCCATGGCCCAGGCCTCTCTCTGACGGGGTTTTAAGGGTAGAACACCTCCTGGCTGGCTTGGTGGGACACTTCTCTTTCAGGGAGAGGTGGTGCCTCTCTCCTCCTGCCTCTCACTGTGACCCCAAGGGGCCACAGGGAAGAACCAACTGCGTTCTTCAGCCCCCAAACTCATCGCAGAACTTTGTTCCTTGCGTGGCCAAATAGTGAGAAGGGAAAACAAACATGGAATTTCAGACATAGTTAACCAAGACAGGACATGATCTTTTTTGGCTGTTAAATCCTTTATGCTCTACAAGTTCCAAGTTCCATGTCAATCAGGCATGTGGCTGGTGTTCAGGTCCCAGCTGAGGTCCTGAAGCGGATGCCTCCTGTCAGCATCTCCGTGTGGAACAGGGAACTCTGACCAGCTGGTTTTCTCCTGGAAAAGCCAAACATTTAAATAGGCAGCACGAACTCCACGGTGACATTTTGTTCTTATATCCATCCCTTCCAAACACTTCTCTGCGTGACTGATCTGTGCCTATCGACCAGGTATCAGGGTACTGCCATCTGCTCTCTGTTGTTCCCCAGACTTAAGTAGAGCACAGGAGCAGCAATGAGATACGAGGCCGGCAGAGTTATTCCTCAGCTCTTCGGAAGCAAAGGCCTGACAGTTCAGGAGGCAGGAAGGTGCTAATGGATGCCCCTTCTCTGAGAATCCCACTGAAAGTGAGAAATCTTCACCTGGCATCTTGCCAAACAGCCGAGCTTCTTTTGCTGTAAAGCAAGGAAACTGCTAGAAAACAGCAAGCTGCTTGCGTAATGCAGGGATTTACTGGTAAGGAATCTCCACAGCCCCACCTCTGGCACAGATGGCATGTTTATGTTGGACAAAGGACAAAGGATAAAAGATGAGGGAATCGAAAAACCTAAACCTGAAGGACGATGGAGTGTCCAGTCGTAAAAGTATAAGCATTGCCACTCTCCTGATGTAGTGGGTTCCTCTGTCTAGATTTTTTTCACGACTCCTTTCTGCTGATAAAATCTAAAGGAGGAATTTGTTCCCATTTTATGCAGGGCTGTGCTAAGTAGAGGTAACTGTAATGGTATTTGCCTGTATGAAGGATTAGCCTTCTGCTCCACCCACAGACAACCCCTTTAGCTCCAGAATATATACCTGCCCGCCAGTGTACCTGTTGCTTTTGTTAACCAGTTGTTAACCAGTTGTTGTTAACCAATGCTTTCTTACCCTTCAGGAAGAACATAGGGTGTCAAGCTCTTCCTGGAGAGCCTCCTAATTAACACAGCTATTCCCAGTATGATGGGTGAAACTAGTTAAAGGACACCAACACTGTGCCCAGCTCTCCTGGTTCCCCCGAGCTTCAGGGTCCAGCCAAGATTGGGACTTGACAGGGGCATGGCTCTTGGCTCTCCTCTGATGTTCTTCTCCTTTGAGCAGGTGTTCCATGCTGGTTTCCACCCCTGTGTTCCCCCGTGCAGGTGGTTCTGGCAGCAGTGGGATTTGCTCGCATCTGCTCCCTCGCGGGGAATTCTGAATTCCCCTCCCAGAGTGCTAGTGCATGCGATCTTGTTTACCCCTCGTGAGCCATGTCCTTTGGCCATTGATCCCTGCCCTGCCAGGGTCAGAAACTTTCACAGCTGTTTGTTGCAACATTTGGGAAACCAGTTGACGCTCCTCAATCTGGCGAGGGGCGGAGGGGAGAAAGAGTGATTTTCTCCTGGGAGGTGGCAATCACGTTGCTGTGATCTCTCTCTGTGGCTTGCCAGCCAAGTAAGTGGCTCATACTTGTTCCAATGGAGGCGAAAGCACAGAGCCATGGCTGTGGGGGTTTGGCTTGCTTCGTGCAGCCAGAAGCTCTAAAGAAAGCCCTTGCTGCTCTGCCCTGCTGAAATGCCCGCAGGAGGTAGGGAGCTCTAGGAACCAGTGGCAGGGACCTGTAGGTCACAGGTTGAGCTCTACTGTGTTGGCATGTTGCTATGGGCAAGCTGGAAAGCTTACTGGGCTTCACTTTTATTTTCTGCTCAGCTCTGAATGCCAAATTGCTGGGTGTGTGTGTCTGCAGCACAGGGCTGAGCTGTGCTGGATCCCGCAGAACTGGCTGTCATCCACACGGATTGCAGGTCCCACTCCTGCCTCCTCGCATCTCTTGCTTAGTCACCACCAGGTAACTTCAATCTTCTCCATTTCTAAAGGCTCCGTCTGATTTCTCCTGTTGTTTCAGGAGATCTAGTACACGTCTGCCATCTCAGCCAGCACCTTCTCCACAGTTCCTGGGCTGTCTTGGCCTCTGCAGCAGCACAGCATATTTATTTGTGTGTTTGCAGACCAGGCATGCAGGCACTCTGGCTTTCTTGCAGGGCACGCCTGTACTGTACCACAGGCAGTGTGCTCCTGACTCACACACTTCTGTCCCCCATCCTGTGGGCATTCCCAGCACTCCCGGCCCTTTCTCCATGTACCTGACATTCCTGAGCACACAGACAGGAGCGCTCCTGCCGGGACAGACCCAGGCACTCATGCCCCAATCACACAGGCAGGCGTCTGAGCGGTGCCCAGCCAGGGAACAGCAGGGTAAACACTGTCCAAATGACAACAGGGCAAAGAGGATCAAGTCCCCTGTGGCTCAAGCCTGAACCACTTCACCTTCTGTTTCCCCTTGAGCCCCCTGTGCTGTACCCTGAACGGCTGTGGCCATGCTGGTTCATGATTTTTCCTGTGCTCAGGTCGTTGGGTTTCACTCTCAGGACACGTAACAGACCTCTTGTACACACTCACTGTTCCCCTGCCCTTTCCTTCCTCTTGATTTTTGCCATCTTATATCTGCCTCTTGGAGTAGCGCCCAGTGGGGGCTCAGCAACCCCCTGCCAGGCTCTTTGCTGTCTCCGGGTCTGCTTTGACATGGATTTCTGCAGGGGAAGAGCTGTTTGCATGAGCCGTCTCCTCGGAGCAATTAATTTTACAGGAGCTTTTCCATTCAATTGTCTACTGCCTTGTGGTTTTGGCTCCAGCACTCAACCACTGTGTGTTGCACCAAGTCCATCCGTGCTCCAGAGCTCACATGTCTTGGCCACCCCACATTCCTGATCCCTTCACTGATAAACGAGTCCAAAGGGGCAGACAGGAATCTCTAGTCCAAGGCTTTTTCTCCCTTCTTGCACCTCAAAAGCTGTCAGAAAGCAGAGCGATGGCTACAAGAATTCCAAATTCATTACTGATATTCCAGCTATTGCAAGTCTGCCAGGTTCTAAGAGGAGGAGTGCCCTATATGTTTGTGCATCCCACACGGTAGTTTAACTGAAATGGTAAGAAAATTAGTCAGATGGAGTGCGACCCCAGGCCACACCCTCAGAACCATGTTCTTCCTGACATATTGCATTCTTCTGCACAAATGGGTCTGTGCAGCCCTTTCCCAGACATCTCGCCCCAGAGCCCCTTTGAGGTGCTGCTCCCAAGACTGTCTGGGAAAGGAGGTCAGTACGTATTCAGAAGAGCAAGAAAACATCAAATTAGCCTAGTTTTTATAAAGTGATCTAGGGTGGAGTCCCTCCACTCCAGACTTGCCTGCCAACAGTAGTCTAAACTGGGGAGCTTTCTGCCAGCTTTGTGTGGACCCGTCGCCTTTGAACTGAGAGGCAGCCTGTTCTGACAATGAGCCACATCTCCTGGGAGAGAAGAGCCAGCAGTTTTTCTCATCAGGTTCCTTTATCATTTCATTCTTTTCCAAATACCGCTCATTTTTCTTCCAGACACCGCCATCATCATAAGATGGGATAAACCTGTAATTTGGCCCCAAAGTTGCTCCTGACCTTGGCAGTTGCTCTTGGTCTTGCGATCACCAGTTTGCTTCTTTCTCTGGGGCTGCTGCAGATTAGCCCAGAGCAGCAGCTCCCTGGCACAGGGCATGACTGACCTGCTGGCTCAGGCTGGTGAGGAATGTTCCCAGCTCCTGGAACATGTCCACTTCCAATTTGGAGGAGAAAGTACTGAGGATCAGCCTGGTGTTGTGTAACAAGAGGTGTGAGTGCGAGCTGATGTAGCTCAGAGACATTTTCTTCTGCAGCACTAAGAGCAGGATCCAGGACTTGTGGGTTGTACTTTTAGTTCTACCCTGATGCCTGTGCCTGAGCTCCTGCTTCTTTCTACTGCCCTGGCTTTTCAGTTTATCTGTAATGGGTTAAAAACATGTGCCTGGAAAGACTGTCATGAGGATTTGTAAGCCTGCAGTGCTTGCAGACCCTGCCTGAGGGCGGTGTGGAAGTGCAGTGTCAAGTCCAGGGCATCTCCTCTACCCTGTGTTGGCTCCCTGCTCTGTTCCAGCCCCCTGTCCTTGTGCAGGATTAAGAATGAGGAGGCGAGATTAGCGTCCTGGGAAATTACTTCCCTCCACTGCTGCAATGACATTTTCTGCTCCCTCCCATGCATCTTGATGGAATTTGGACCAGGAGAATATCAGGCATTCATCCTGCCCTCATTCCATGAGGAGCTGTATTTTCTCAGGGGTCAGGCACTAGGCTGAATTGAGGTGTATTTCATCCCAGTTTTTCAGTCTTTTGGCCTGCCTCTCCTCTCCCATGACCGGCCTTTTTCCTCTGAGAGACACAAGGTCTCTTCTGGCCATCCAAGTAGCTCCTTGAACAGCAGGGATCATGCGTGTGAATAGAAAGGTGGGGGGGAAAAAAAAAAGAAAAAGTAGCTATTGCTCCTCCTTGCTGTCTTGATCTTTGCAAATGTGTAAACCATGACTTTAAAAGCTCCTCTCCCTGCTCCTGGAGAGCTCAGCACAGCAGCCGGGTGGGATGCATCCCCAGCCTTCCCTCTGTTGAATGGTGATTGATGTAGCTGAGGCGCAGAACACGTAAAAGGAGTGAGCTCCAAAAGGCCAGACCTCCCCACAGCGTTGGCCTTAGCCAGGAGGCAGAGGGCAAGCTGCACCCAGCGGGGCTGAGATGGCTCACTGAGGGCTTCGAGTCTTTGCTCTCTGCCTCAGGCGGCCGAAACACGTGGGGTAGGGCAGCTGCAGCACTTGTGTGCTTGGAGATTTCATAGTAAGGACCAAGCACACCACCGCTGCTGCTCTATCGCGCCAACTCTTCCTTCACATCTCTTACCCTCTTGGCCAAGGTGTGTTTGACGCCTGCTGCTGAGAGGGTCCCACGGGCAGGCAGATCAGCGCTAGGCTGCTGTCCTGCAGTGCCTCCGAGAGGTGTTTCCAGCTCCACCGCAGTGCTCTGACTCCTCTCCTCGCAGGGACCCTCTTGGGCAGGGCTACAGCAGGCTGGGACCTCTCCAAGTGGGGCTGAACCCAAAGAAAGCGGTGGGAGACAAATAGTCCAACACAGGCCACAATCCTGCTACTCACTGGAGGGGTGGAGGGGGGTGTCTCATGAATTTTCCTCTTACTCTCTGTAACCAATTCAGATGGTTGGACCTAAGTAGGAACCAGTTTTCTGTTCACAACAGAAAGATCTTCTTTTGGCATTAAAACAAATGCTGCTAAGAGAACTTGGTTTCTGAACCATCACGAAAAAGCTTTTTTGGCAATGATGTCCTTTAAAACAAAAGGTGCTAAGAGAACTTAGTTTCTGAGCAATCACAGGCAAACCTCTGTCTAACACTTCAGTGTGAGCATCTCAAAACGTTCCAAAGAACAGCCGTGATCAGATGAGCCTAAGCAAAGCCATCCAGCGAGGGAAGATGGGGTGCTAGGGAGATGGGGTGAGAAGTTCCTGAACAGTTGACAGCCGGACTGAAAATAAAACCCAGGAGCCCTCACACTAGATGCAAATAATAAAAAGGGACAAATTCTGAGGTTTCTACCCAGCAAAATTCTCACTGAATTCTGAGATTTGGCACAAGGTAACCAAGCTTTGCTAGCAGAGGATGGGCAGGTCTGGGTCCACAGCATTCCACTAACACAGCTCCCTCTCTCTTCCCCTGCTAGGTCCCCAGCCATCTGTTTCCAGCTCAAAGGGGGACCTCCTCTTCTTGCTGGACAGCTCTGGCAGCGTCTCCTACTATGAGTTCTCCAGGGTCAAGGAATTCATGTGGGACCTTGTACAACCTTTCACCTTCGGCCCCAAAGATGTCCAGACCAGCATCATCCACATCAGCACCACGCCCACCATGGAGTTCCCGTTTGACCGGTACCTGTCCAGTGGGACTTTGCAACAAGCCATCCGGGACACTCAACAGCTCATGGGTGACACGAACACAGGCAAAGCGCTCTCCTACGCCAAGGAGAAGCTCTTCAGTGATGAAGCTGGTGCCCGGCCAGATGTGCCCAAGGTACTGGTTTGGGTGACGGATGGTTTCTCCACTGATGACATCTCTGAACCCATGCAGCTCCTGAAGGACATGGGAGTAACAGTCTTCATAGTCAGCACTGGACGGGGGAATTACCTGGAACTCTCTGCTGCTGCCAGCCAGCCTCCTGAGAAGCACCTGCACTTTGTGGATGTTGACGACCTACCCATCATCACAACGGAACTTCGAGATGCTATCCTAGGTACGGTGGGGTTGGGCCGTGCTCACTGGGAGTTTGCAACAGGGCTGAATGTGAGTGAATGCCTGGTTCTGCAGGAAGGGCAGTGAGAGAATCCCTTTGCAAACTGAGATGCTTCATTCACAACGCCATAGGTCCAAACATAAACCAAAGCTTTTAGGAGATCTGGGACAAATATCTCTGTTCCTCTTGGAAGGGCCCATGACTGACTGAGACAAAATTGCCTTCTGCAGATCCGTTAGTGGGATGAACTCTTGTTTGTAATGAGTCGTTCAGTTGTTAATGAAGGAAGGAGGCTCAGGCAGCATATTAAATTCCTTAAAAACCAACAAGACTGTGAAATGAATCATGCAGGTCACAGACACCTGTACAATTCGAGTGTGTCGTGAAAATGCCCCCACCTGCACAGGTTAATTGTTAACCAAAGGCTTCCTGAACAGGCAATGATTTAACTACAGTAAGAGGCTGGTGACTGTGGGAGCAAGGTGCCCAAGCTCCTTGAACTTGATTTTCACATTCAGGGTGGATTTTTTTCCTCTGTCTGGCTGCGTGCCGTCTGATGGAGGCGGAGGACACAAATGTGTTGAACACATTGCATATGCAACATGGGACGTGTGTGCCTGGGAAGGATTTAGTCCTGTCAGCCCCCTCAAACTCTTGTCTAGGGTAGATCTGACTTCCTACATTTACCATCCACCATGTCCAGGCACAGTGGCTGGCACACACCGGGATAACTCCTGCCTACAAGTGGCTGGCAGTTGTTGTTCTCTTAAGAGCAATTAGGGATGGGGCTTGCTATCAGCATGAAGACTGTAGGAGAGGAATGTTTTTGTTCCATAAATCCCCTGTTGTAACGTGTTCCACATCCGCCAGATCTATAGCCCGACTTGGCTAGCCCAGCCCTTGGAAGGAAATCCCAGCCCTAACTTGTCAGGCTTAGCAGGCCAACTGCTGCCTCTTCGTTGCTAGCGTGGTTGTGGTGGTTGCTGTGCAGAGAGCAGGAACAGACAGCAGATTTGAATTTTCAGCAGGCCTGTGTTTTAAAGCATCCAGGAAAGGGTCTGAGGAGACCCAAAGCCATAATCTAGGCCAGAAGACAGGCATTTGGAAGCCAAGAGGAATATCTCATGCTAACCTGCATGCTGCACCGCACAGTACGTGTTCTTTTTGCAGCTCAGGGTGGGAGTGCCCGTGATTGCAAAGCAGGGGGTTTGCCTCAGCCTCCCAGATACCTCTGGATTTGTTTGGAAAGCTGAGTGAGTTACTATGACTTTTCAGACTTTCCATTCTTTTTTTTTTTTTTTTTTTGGAGGTTCTCTCTCCATTGGAAATCCTATTTTAATTCCTCATTTGGCTTCTGCTATATGAGTTGGTTAGTGCCGGTTTTTGGAGTGTCCAAGTAATCCTTTCCACAGCATCCTCTGTATGCAGCTTTTTTTTTTTTTTTTAAATTTTTTTTTTGTTTCCACCCATGATCACTTAACAAATCACACACAGGGACTATGTTCTCCTCCAGCCGCCCACCTCTCCCCTGTATGAGTACAGAGCTGTACCAGCAGTCCTACTGTACCAGACGCCACACAGTCCCCCAGATGTTTCATTTCGAGTGGCTGTTTCAGCTTCTAGTGCATCCTGAGTCCAGATGGTATAAAATAGCATTCCAAAATGAGAACCTGCCTGCATATCCTTGCAGCACAAAACTGTCTTGAAGGTCATAAAATCTGCAAAGGTAATAAATGCTGTGCCTGAGGGCCGTATGCTGTGCATTCACCAGGTCTAAAAGTTACTAGTTTGGGATTTTAATGGAAGGGGAGATTCCCACATGAATCCAGGGGCTGGTGCTTTAAGCAAAATACCAGAAATTGGTAACATCACCTAAGTTAGCCTTAATAAAGCCACGTAGGTCCACTCTTCCCTGCCAGGAGGAGACAGCCCTCCTCACCACCCTTCCTGCTTTGGCCCCTGGGATAGCAGGGGCAGACAGCATCCTTGGCAGGCAGAAATTTGTCCTTTCCAACTCTGGAATGGCCCAGACTGGTTTTATTATCACTGCTATCTTATCTTCATCTCTTGCTACTGTGTTTTAAAAGCCTTTTGTAGACGCACAAACAAGCTTTGTCAAGAGTTGCTCTCCTCCCTCCACCTCCTATCCCGGAACGGAGTGTTTCATGCCTGCTCCATAGATATCCCAGCACAATGCTCCCTGGCTACCGAGTTGCTGTTGCCTCAGGTAGGCTGAGATCTCTCCATGGAACAATTCAGTCTCTGCAGCTGTACCTCACCACACAAAGGTAGACAACTTTATGTGAGGGTTGCTCAGTTAGGAAGCTTTTTTTTTTTTTTTTTTGCCTTTGGAAATTTGAACAGAGATCTGAGCAGACAAATAATATAATGAACAGTTAGGGCTGAGTCTGGAGTTCACATCAAGGGTTCTCAGTCCTAAGCAGCAAGACAACTGCTACTTGGACAAGGGAAAAAAAGGAAGGTGTCTTATCCTTCCAAACTATATTTCTGTCCCACTACAGGCTCTGCTGAGGCCAAGGGATGCCATGTCTCTGCCTCAGTTCCCTTTTTGAAAAACCTGGCTGTGACACAGAGCACAGAAGATCGGCTGCTGCTTAGACATGGTGGATGTGAAATAGTCCCAGTAATGGTACTACCCAGAAGGGAGCAATACGGGGACTGTGGATGGATGTGTGTGATCACTCCCACTCTTTTTCCTTGGCACATGTCCCCGACACGAGGCTGCAGAATGCAGCAGGCTCCAGTTCCCAGCCAGCCTGGCTATGGCCACGGCCACCGCTGGCTCCTGGCAAGTACCCCTGCCCCTCCTAGTGTGAAGGAAAGGGGATTTAGCTCAGGCTTCTTCCATTGCATCTTCTATATTATGTACCCGATGTATGGCATTTGGTGCTCTCCTTCTGGGGAAGAACCTTCAAATATTGTGAAACCAAGGGATTCCTCTGAGATGACATCAGGTTCTGTGCTAGCACCCACTTGCTCTCCCCTCAGCCAGTTGAACTGGCAGCTGCTGACTTGTTTCATCCTTTGGCACCATGTCCTGTGCCAAGCTCTGCAGAAGCCCACCTGCCCAGCAGTCACAAAGCATCAGCCGCTCCCCGTGCACATTCAGAGCAACACGCTTCTGATCTGAAACAAGGTCCTGGATAATTCTGCTGCAGCAAAGGCTTTGAGCCTGGGGTCCTCTGACATTCTCGCTCAGTGCTGAATATAAACAGGGCACCAGAGGGAGTGATCTCCAACCCTGAATGTCCACCCTGGTAACGGAGAAGTGTGTTCCCCCCTACCAGAATCAGAACCATATCGAAGTAGGGAAATAGAGGCACAAAGAAGAAGTGGTTTGTCCCAAGTCCTAGCCAAAGCTTCTGCAGAGAGGGGAACATGTACCCAGGCCTAGAACAGTCTCATTTGCTGCCTGGCTGCATTTCTTCCACACATCAGGAAAGTAGCAGCATTCCTGCGAGTCTAATCTTGACCTCAACAGCATTCACAGGATGCCAGCAAACTTGTGGCTGCAAAATAGTGTTTCAAGTCACTGAGAGGTGGGAGGTGGAAGGCAAGTGCGTCACAAACTGTATCTGAGTGTTGCTAGGAAGGCGCTGCCCGGGTCTAAAACAAGAGATTAACTTGCTGCTTCCCTCTGGGAACAAGGAGGTGCTGTGAAGCATCCCATGGGCATCTATTTTCTGGGATTTATTGCCCTCTTTATACACTCAAGGCATCTTTAACCTGGCAACAAGGGGCAGAGCTGTTTGCTGTGGGTTTCCTGCAGCACGTCCCTCAGGTGTTGCACCCTGTCCCTTTAATCTGGTTGATTTATTCACAGTGGCCCTGGGCCCTGCCTCCAAGATCACTTATTTCCATTCCCTGAACTTTTGGCAGGATTTTTGGCGCTGAGGCCTTTCCTCTGTTCCCTGTTCTTTTGTGGTTTGGCCACTGTTAGCTGCGGGGCTCACTGAAGGGTGCAGTGCCCCAGGCCCCGTGGTGCTGCTTCCCACCCTCTGCCTCCTCCAAGCTCTGAGCGGTGGAGTGCTGCTGGCTGGGCGCGGGCAGGGCACGGAGGAGGGAAATGTCCCTGCCTGTCTGGAAGGGCCAAAGAACAGCTCAGAGGAAAAACTGAGGCTGTTTTATTTGGTACGGGGAAGTTGGCAGGGACTCGGAGTAGCTCAGAGAAGAGCTGATCTTCTCCTGGTTAAGGGACAAGTCGGAGAGTGCAAGGCTACCTCCTCTTCTCTTGCAGGTCTGGGCAGACTTTTGTGCCTCCCTTTACCTCTGCATAAAGGGCAGGCAGTGGGACCTACCTGGAGTATTCTGTGAAGTGTTTAAGTTTGAGCTGGAGAGTACCATCCTAAGGGTTCAGGAGTAACACTGCGCAGAGCAAATGCACTTCTTTAAGGCTTAGGGTGCATTAAAAAAAAAAAAAAAACAAACAACAAAAAAACCCCACCAACACATCTTTATGTCTTCATATGCCACTTCCTTGGAGCTAGAAACAAAGTCTTGTGTGTTTCCATCTTTGTGGAAGACCAGAGAGCAGTGGGATTCTGCCCCAGATGGGCTCAGGAGGCCATTGTGTGTCGGAAAGGTCAAGTAGCCGAGGAACTGCCAAGCATCAGAAGAGGTATTCGTGTCTGGCATTTGGGGTCTAGAACTCAAAGGTAGACGAGCCTTGAAGAGAAGCCTCTGTGCAGGGGGAGAGAGGGGAGATAGCACAAGAGTGGCTCTGAATGTTGAATGTCACAGAACAATGGAGCTCTGTGAAACGCTGCAGGGAGTGACTTCAGCTGGGATGAATGCAGCCGCCTCGGCAAATGCTGGACAGTCCCCAGTGCTGCCCCTTCTTTCTGGCCACTGGCTACAGGCAGAGAGCAGGGAGAAATGTTATTTCTCCACACTCTGGTCTGCTTCAGGTCCATGACAAAATTTAGTGGTTTGGTTTCACTAGTAGGTGATTTCCACAGGGATGGACCAGCTTGGGATGAACCAGCCACAGGGGTTTTGGAACCTGGATGCCTGAATTCTGTCTCCAGCTTTGTCGCGGGCAGTGCCCGTGCTGCTTGCCATGTTGGGTGGGTGGTAACGCCTTGCTGAGCGTGAGAAGCTGCCTGTTTGACCAGGCACAGTAACTCCCACACATCTGTCAGGCAGTAACAGCTGCCCACAACTTGCTGGACCACTCCAGATTCATTCTTGGTGGTGCAAGACAGGCTTGGATGGGCAGGGGCATGGTTCCTGCTGTCCCAGGTCTCTGTGTCACAGCAGATCACCAGCACCATTTGGCCTTAGCACAGAGGACAAGGCAGAGAGAATGGAGAGGGAAAGCTGAGGCTTTATAGAGCGATTTGGAGGCTTGTGGCACACTGTTTTGTTGTGCAGACACACGTGAGCACTTGCTTTAGCCAAAATGCCACCTTATGGCAGTTGAGACATGTGCATTTCCTTTGCAAGCTCTGTTCAGTGAAAGAGTCTTGTCTGAGGAGTAGGAGTGGTGTGAAAACTCAAATATTGTTGTCTCAGTTGGCAGTTGTTTTACTTTTTTTTTTAGCTTTACACTTGGCTTCAAGGATTTAGTTTTGTTCTCCTGAACCTCCGAAAGAGGGTCTGGTTCACCTGAATTGCTGTGAAGGGGCTTGGCGACACCAAGTTCATCCAGGGTTGCTGTAGGCTACATCTCCCATCTAGAAGGGCCTGTATCTTAGCTGTGCCATGTTCTGTGTATTAATGTCAGTAGTGATTTCTGGATCCTGTTTCTTTTCCAGATGTTATCCAAGCAGATCGGCTCCATGCAGTAGACATCACCTCAAGCAGCTTCCGTCTGACCTGGCCCAAACTCCTCTCCCAAGAAACTGGCTACTACACCCTCGAGTATGCCCCGATAGATGATCTAGCAAGGAAGAGGACAAAGCAAGTGTCTGGGGCTCACACTAGCCTCCTGCTAAGCAACCTTGCACCAGAAACTACTTACGAGGTGGCACTCGTTCCTGAATCCAACGTCCACTACTTCCCTCCCCAGACAACAAGGGTTACCACACTGGCAGGTAAAATGTGCACAGTCGTGACCAAGGGGGAAGTCTCCACTGTGCTGAGTCTCACATGTATAAAGCAAACAGAAGAGTCCTTGGTCTGCATCCCACAGCCTCATGGGGACAGAACATAATGAGTTTCCTTATCCTGGCACTCACCTGGCAGCTCTTTCCTTAATGAGATGGTCTGGACCACCCAGAACAGGGGATCAGGTCTGATGTCATAAGATGCCCTTCCAACCTTAAAAAAAATCTATGAATCTGGAGGAAAGCAGAGCCCACTGCTCTGGGAGAATGTGGCAGGAGATGAAGCTTGCAAGTATTTGACAGGGCTGAGGTGCAGAGCCCAGGGGGGATAAAGCCCAGGCTGCTGCACATGCTTACCCACTATCCCAGAATGATGGTCAGGCAGAAGCAGCGCTGCCTTATGTGGGTTACTGCCAAAGAGGTTTGTTTTTGTTTTTTTTTAATGAAGGCTATTTTGGCCTTCATAGCTTGAGCAGCTGCTATGGGAACAAGGTGATCCCTGTCTCCTACCTGGGGCTGCAGATGCAGTTAGAGGAGAGTAATGCTCTTAAGCAGGTCCATGCTGCCTCTCCAGGCAGGTGTACTCACCGGTGGGGAACCCTTGTGTAGGAGGGAAGGAGTGGGGAGCACTCGGAGCAGATCTAGTCCCTCTGTGCAGACTAGTCCTTTGGGTCAGAAGAGTAACTCAGATTTATGCTGGACAGCAACATGCAAAAAATTGGCACACTGAAAATCTGAGCAGGGGTGACAAGGTCAAGATGAAATTGCATGCAATATTAACTTTCTGCACGCAGGAACAGTTTGGGCTGAGTAGTGTTACCTGCTCTATAACGCACAGGTAGAGAAACCCATTTTCTTAGGGCTGAGCTGGGTTGTGCTGACTTGGATGACTATCAGCATCCACTTGGTGGATGGATTTTCTTCCACCTGGAAGCCAAGTATGGTGCAGGTCTATTATGCTCCTCTGACAGCATTCTTCTACCTTGAATTACATACTCATTCACATCTTTTTTACATTGCTTTCAGAGGAAATAAGCCCAGCTCAGGTTCTCATCTCAGAGTCTGCACCACACAGCTTCCATGTTAGTTGGGCTCCAACACTGGACAGTGTGATCAGCTACCAGATCCTGTATGGACCGCTCCCCGGGAACTCCGTCAAGCTGCTGGAGGTGGATGGCAAGAGCAATAGCACTGTGGTGGAGAATCTGGCACCCAATACGACCTACCTAGTGACAGTGACTGCAGTCTACAAATCAGGAAAGGAGAAATCCCTGTCAGCTAAAGCATGCACTCAGGAAGGTGAGTGAGCCACAGTCTGGAGCGTGCCTGTTTCTTTGCATAGGTCATCTGCCTCTGGGTGAAGCCAGAGAACTCAGCCCAGTAACTGGGGAGGGATGAGAGAAGAGGAAGGCTGCAGCTTCTGATGAACAGCAGATGATATGCTATTGGGATGTAGCAGATGTGTAAGGCGTAGGACTGAAAGAAAATCAGACGTGCACTATATGACTGCTATTACAGGGTGTGTACTGCCAAGCTGCCGGTGCAGCCACAAGCAGAACAGACTTGGAGATCCCTGAGTCTCCCTAAAGAAGAAAGAAAACTTCCTTTCCCTTCTATCTCCTCAGTGTCTGTCCTTTGGTGTCAGAGGGGTGGGAATTTCATCAGCAGAAGCTTCTGCTCTGAAGAGTTACCTGTAAAGATACTGCAGGAGGCAAAATCTAGTTCTTAGACTCAAGAGTGAGGAGCTCAGGGAATGACAGAAGCTGAGGGTGTGGGAGGTGGCCAACCAGCGCCTAACAGTGCCAACAAAAGGATTTTGTGCTGGTACCAGGACAAAGTTAAGGACTAATTAGGTTGAGCTCCTCCAGTGCAGAGATGTAGAGTGAGGGGCTATTGCATCTCTACACCAGAGAAAGAGCGGGCTGGCTGGCAACCCCGTCTCAAAATCCCCTCAGGAGGAACAAGGAGCAGGCGGTAAGGACCAGTCCATACAAACGGCCCACAGTGACATGAGTCTTCTTTCTCTAGAGGGCTCCAAAGTGAGGCACCTTCGCTTTGAAGACATGGGTCCCAACACCCTGAAAGCCTCTTGGGACTCTGCCGATGGCAAAGTCCTCGGGTACAGAGTCAGATGCCGGCGGCAAAGTGGCCCTTCGTCTGTCCTCAGCGTTTCGCCGCAGATCCACAGCGTGCTGCTCACAGACCTGGCTTCAGGCACCACCAACAAAGTGTGTGTGAAGCCTGTGTACAAGAACCAGGCGGGCAAAGGGCTGTGCCGCATGGTGCACATGCAGACAGGTGAGCTGGGGTGCAAGGCAGAACCCTGGGGTACTTTAGCCAAGGGAAAGCGTCCTGAAGGGCCCTGAGGTGCTGGAGATCCAACACAGGGGAGCCCTCATGGCTGAAATCCTCTGTGCTCATCAGCTAGCTTGCCAACAGGGCTTCATCACAGCTAGCAGCCCAAAAGGTGCTGTCTAAAAATGGGTTTTTTCCCCCCATTTTTAAGACCAATGCTCCTCCTAGTGGCGTTGTGTTTGCAGGCGGGAGAAAAAGTGTACAGTGGAGACAGTCCTGCATCTACTTTGGGATAACAAGGGTGGGAAGACTGCTAAAAGCTGGCACGGGCATTGGAAGCACTATTTAAAAGTAATTTAAACTCTTGGCCATCCTTCGCTTTTCAACGTGGCAGGGACAAGTTAAGTATTAAACACAGCTACTAAGGCACAACACATCTGCTTTCCTCCTTCCACGACGAAGCCACTAGCTGTCACGAAGCACAAAGGGATTCTTGACAGGCTGAAGTGAAGCAAGAGCTAAAACCAAAGCTGTGTGAGAGTGCAGAAGCACAGACTTTTTCCCAGCAAGAGGCTGGAGTGACAGTGAAGATGGCCACAGGGATGAGATCTCTGACTGAGTCAAATTTGGAGAATGAGTGGATAAAGCTGACATTGTACTTTTTGTGTTCTTCCCAGCTACAGAGGCCCAAGGATATAAGCACAGGCAGAGAGCGTGACAGACTCTGGAGGGAACTGATTCCTGGAAGAGCAAGGAATCTTGCTTGGACAAAGACTTGGCCAAAAAAAGGAGAGGTCTGGGGAGGAAACCGGCAAGTTCACAGATCATCTCCCAGCCTGCACTGTCCGTTGAGGTGTCCTGGTTGTCAAGCCTAAAGGCTGTCCTCAGCCAAGTTCTGCCAAAGCTTAAAGGTTTGGCTTGGCTGGAACAACCAACCCGACTAATAGCTCCCAAGTCTGTACCCTCTTTTATATAAATATGCCTGACAAATAACAAACGAAAGGCAAAGTGATGAATCCTCACTCTTGCTTGCTTACCGCCTGTTCTTTATTTATTAAATGTTGATACAGTTTTATTTTTTCAGCTTATGAGCTTGTTCAAGACTCGGCTGTTTACTGCCCCTGGCCTTTCATTCTGGGCACCTGCACTCAGAGAAAGATTACACGTGGCTAAATCCATTCCTGCTGTCAGCAGCCACTTGACAAAGAGCAGATTTCCTCCAACTCACGCAGTGTACTCAACAGGTAGCTCAAATTAGGCATCCCAAAAGTAGAGCATCTCAGGGATGGAAGGGAAAAGCATTAGGAGAAAGAAGAATAACATAACACAGAAATGTACAGTATGCAGAGGAGATCGGGTCAAAGCCACCAGGATTTCTGAGAAGAGGAAGAAAAGAGGTTGTTAATCCCCTTGGCCTTTGACCAGGACATGGAGACACTTCATTAAAAGACGTCCTGCCTTTTATAAAGTGCAGCGACAATTTAGTGTTCCCAGATGGTCTTTGGTTTATGGCAGAGCTTGGTCAGTGAACTCTGAGAAATGGAACGATGGGGCCAGGGCTGATGGGCACTGACAGAGTGCTCTAGCAGGAAAGTTTTCTTTCTCCCTGTCTGCCTGCTGAATTCTTGAGTCTCATCAACACTGTTCCGCCCTCCCTCTGGCACTGGTATTAAATTCATCTGCTCCAATGACATACAGACCCCAGATGGACTTTGAAGGGCTCAGTTCCCCCAAGTCATTTGCCTTGGTATTTGGTATCAGTCTGAGAGAGCAGGAAACTCAAAAACTTGACAATTTGCTTCCCCAGCAGATTACTCTACCCTAGAGCTCCCAGCCCTCAGCTGAGCTCAAGGAGCAGCAGTGAGTCAAGAAAAGCCAGACAGCAAGACCATCTAAACCAGTTATTTTTCTTCTTCAAATACACACCTCCAAACAACAGTGCAGTGCTGCCTGGATCTCGACCACTGAATCACTGTGGCACACCCACAGTTTCACCAAACTGGATGTGAGTCCTGCTATCAGAGCTGCTATATGGAGATTAATTAACCTGTTCTGTGACTAATTACGGACAGTAAGTCTTCAGCACTAGCATTCCAGGTTCTATCCTCTGGAGACACATAGCAAGCACATCTTTAGTGTCTTGTCCTGTTGTCCTGGGCTTCCACCCAGCCCTAAGCTTGAGCTACACTTAAAAATCAAGTTTTTAGAGGAGAAGATTAAATCTGATTCCTTCCCTTTGGCCCTAGGCTTGAATTTACTGTCACTAAGCTACTCTTTGGTAAGGGGAGCTGGGGAATAAAAAAAAAAAAAAAAAGCAATTTTAATACCTAGTGACAAAGCCATTGGAGAAGCATGGTTCCAAAATTCAGGGCTTAGGGCTGTCAAGAAATGTATATACTTTTTTGGTAACAAAACCCAGCATCAGTGGGAACACCTTCCCTCAGTAATGCTTGTTCTATTTTAAATTTATTGCTTATTTGTCCTACACGTGGAACTTTTTTTTAAAGCTGTACTGTATGTTGGAGAGCCCCTGTGCAGTGTCGCTCATCCCACAAACCCTCCGTTAGCTCTGCTTACAGACTCCTTAAAAGAGCTCCTTTCAGAGCCAGGAGGAACCTTGTCACCGAGCTCGTCTCCTGAGTGCTGAATTTGTCATGTTTAGGTTAATGGTGCATTTGCCTTGGGCTGTCTTTCTGTACAGGAGGGAGGTGAGTCATTCATTAACTCGATAAGATGATTTCACATGATTTGTGTTCTCCTTTGGAATGTGCGTTTGTGACTGATTAAACTTAATGGAGACTCTGTGCTGAAGGGAAGATAAAGCCTCTGGAATCTCTCATGCAATAAGATAATCTTGTTAATTCTCGCTGTAGAACAGAAATTAATTTTGCACAACTTCCTGCATAGTTTACTAATACATTAACGTGTCATCCCCTCCTCCCCTCCCAGTTGTAACGTATCCTTTTAAAGACAATTAAATGTACAATACAAGAGCTACTGAATGATTACTTCATTCTTGAGGGCAATTCTGTTAAGTGAAGTTTTTGTTCTAAAGAGACGTATGGGTTGAAAAGCTGGTATTCATCTCAATTTTCACCCACGACTTCATAGTCTGGTTTACATGAAACTTTACCCCCAATCCCCCCACAGAATGTGTCAGAATTATACAAGCAGAAATATATCGGTCTCAATAATGTCTCAGCTTCAGTAAGAATTGTTTTACAAGGAGCCAAAAAGTAAATGTCCCTTAAATCTTGGCAGAACTGGTAGTACTCATGAAAATTCCAAGTTGGACAGGTAAGTTAAACTCAACTTTTTTAAAAAAACTAAAGCCTAATGATTTCTAGGGCTGTTTAAGAATCCCATCTGTACGGATATGATGGGTATGACACCCAGCCAGCGATGCAGGATGAGAGCACAAACCATCAGGTCTCCCAGTAGGAGCTAAATTCTGTATGGACTATAAAGAGCTTCATTTGTAGGTGAGCTACTCCCAGGTTTTCTTTAGGGTCCTTGCACCTTCTGATGCATGTGGTGTTGGCTGTTATTAAAGATTTAAACTGGAGTTGCTAGCGTGACCAGCTGAGAGAGTTCCCATGTTCTTCACTATTACAAAGATGCCCACTATCCCCTAACGAGACACCATGGTTTTTCTGAACACCACCTTCCAGGAAGGTGCTGATCTGCCAGAGACTGGCGTGGTTACCCCACTCAGCCAATCTATTATCTAGACAGACATCTAACGGTTTTCTGAAGAAAAACAGCACACTTTCCCCGTTCCAGAATCTTGCTAGAATGTTTGTGTTCACTTGGAAGGAACTTGCTCTTAGGTGTGTAGTGCTTGCAGCCTTCTCCTCTATAATCCCAGGCTCACTAAGATGTCAAAGTACAGCTATAATTAGGATGCACTAGCTAATTTCTCAAAGCAATATGGAGGTTATATCTGCACTTGGCTACTGTCAGCCAGAAGAGCATTTAATTTATTGTAGTAGGTGACTGCCTGGTACAAAGAGGCTTAACTTTGACAGCTTCGCTAAGAAATACAGCACATCCCTCAAACGTATGATGGCTCAGGGATGTTTTTACCACCACCAAGACGAAGGAAAATATTCCACCCAACACAAAATCGGTGCTGATTGTACAAGCTGAGTGTGGAGCCTCCAATCCTAGACACGACGTGCTTAGAAAACAGCCTACAAGTGCAATTATAGATGTTTGTTTAGTGCTTGTCTTTCTTCTTCTGTACTAAGCAGTACTGCAATCAAATCTTTATTAAACGTTAAATATATATTCTTTGACCCAAGACGAAACCTTAAACATGTAAATTATAAAACTGCAGATAGAAAATGTTTAATTATTTTGAGGAATAGTGAGGCTGGAGTGTTTGGGATATTACGCTGTAACAGACATCAACTGCTTTGCCCCTGGATTGTTGTTCCAAAATCTCCGCACGGCGCTACGGAATCACTCAGCAGAGACAACCTTAATTTTTAGAACAAGCAATGAACCACCAACAGTAAAAAAAAAAATGAGCGAGGTGAATCTGATAGAAAAATCAAGCATTCTGCAGGAACTTTCTGAGAGGCTTCAGTGTGCGTTTGTGAAGAAACATGAACATTTAAATTAAATAAAATTAAAAAAAACCCAAACAAACAACAAACTGAATGCCTGCCCCCCGGGTTGCTTCTGAATGCTGAATTTTGTGTAGGCTGTATTCTACATTTTACAGCGTTTCAGGCTGCAGGATTTCACACGTGAGCTTTAGAGGCGTTTCTGACTTTTACAGCTATTTTTCCTTTTTTCCTCTGCTCCCCGTTTCTAACGGCTTTCACGCTGGTTTTCGCAGTACAAGCCATCTGACTGGGAGCAGATCTGCGAGTGAAGCACACCTCCGCACCAAGCATAAACACGGAGATTTATTTTTTTCCCAGCACTCCCCTTAGCAACGCCGCCACACTCCCGTTGCTATGGGGAAGCGCCGCCCGCCCTAATTTGTCCCTCTCCGCTCCCCGTCCCCAGCCCGGCGGTCCCGCCCACTCGCCTCCTCCACAGCCAATCGCGTTCCACTCCCTGGACAAACCCGTCGCCTCGTTCCGTCAATCAGAAGACTCGGCTCGCGCCGCGTGACGGAGGCGGGGCCGCCCCGCTGGTGACGCGCTTCGCGCGACTGCCCCCGGCCCAATGGGAAGCCGCCGCTGCCGCTCTCGCGCATGCGCACGGAGAGCGGCGCGTCCCCCCCGCGTGCGTGCGTGAGTGCGTGGCGGCGTGCGCGGTGCGTGCGCGCGCGCGTGCTGCCGGCGGCGTCATGTCTTGGCTCTTCGGGCTGAACCGCGGCGCGGCCCCCGCGGGCGGTGGGGACGCGGCGCCGGGCGCGACCGGTCTCTCCCTCCCGCCGGTCCCGGGTGGCGGCGGCGCGGCCGGAGGCGGTGCCGGGGATCGCCAACCCCCCAAGGACAAATGGAGCAACTTCGACCCCACGGGCCTGGAGCGGGCGGCCAAGGCGGCGCGGGAGCTGGACGCGTCCCGTGAGTGAGGGGCCGGGGCGGGGGTCGCGGCCCACAGTCGGTACCTCGCGTCCTGTCAGCTCCCGCCTTCTCGGAGCGTGGGCAGGGCCGCGGCAGCCTCGGGCTCTTGCAGGGCTCGCCCGGTGCCGCTGCCCTTTGCCAAGGGGCCTGTAGAGCCCCGAGGGCGACCCTCCGGGCCGGTGGCTTCCTCTGAGCGCCTCCTCCGGGGCCTGGGAAGGGAGGGGAAGGTGCTGGAGCACCTTCCCGGCAGGGTCAGCCTGTGGACTTAAGGTCACGCGTGTGGTACAAAGAATTCTGACCGTCTGTGTGCCGGGAGGGCTGAACGGACGGGGACGGCTTCAGAGCCGCCCGCTGGGCAGCCTCCGCCAGCGCCAGCTTGGATTGAATGGGCTGAGCCTTTTCTCACTTGAGAAGAGACCTTTGTACTGTCGATAACCACTTCCCGCTTCAATTGCAGGCCATGCGAAAGATGCTCTTAGTCTTGCCCAGATGCAGGAGCAGACCCTGCAGCTGGAACAGCAGACAAAACTTAAGGTATGCTGGAGTTTGTCATGTGTTGCACAGCCAGCCCATCTCAGGCAACCGCCAGCTCGGGGGGGGGCATAAGTTGAAGTTTCATTTCTAGTAATCTGCAGAGCGTGCTGAGTTTTTCTTGTTGCTGCTCAACTTCAGCAAATAATAGTTGTTTGCCTTTTTTTTAAAAAAAAAAAGCAGTTCTGGAAGGTGAAGTGCAAGCTGATTTGGCCAATTCTCAGAGGTTTTTTATGGTTTTGTTTATAATTTGCACATGTTGAGCATCCTATCACCACCATTTTTAGGGAATGATAAAGGGTTTCTGCAGGGAACTGTAAAAGCTGGAAAACAGGCATCTGGGTTTTTTATGAACAAATTTGGGGATTGATCAGTTGTTGGTTGGTTTGGTTTTTTAAAAATAAACTGTATCTAATCCTGAAATGGTCAATTGTGAGTTTTTGTATGGTCATATTTTGTGATCATATTTTAACTTCCTTGTGTCATTTGTCAGCTTTGCAGGGTACTAATCTGATTACAGATAGATTTCTTAGAACGTAATCGTCGCTAGCAGTTCTCTGTAGGATGGTGTATTGGGATCATTTGTGATTATTATTTCTTTGTCTCGATAGGAGTATGAAGCTGCCATAGAACAACTGAAGAATGAGCAGATACGGGTACAGGCAGAAGAGAGACGAAAAACACTCAGTGAAGAAACAAAACAGCATCAAGCAGTAAGGGAATGAGGGGGAAGCCAAGTGATGGGAGACCTTGTTTGTGTCCTCTATGAAAAAGGCAACAATGCATTAATTGCCTCTTTTTGGGGGTGGGGGAAAGGGTGTCACGGGCAGCCATAGATTTGAGGCAATTCATAGACTGAGCCTATCTTCTGCCCTGGCTTTGTAATGTTAAACTTAGTTTGTAGTTACATGCAACTTGAACTTTTGTTACCAAATTCTTGAACATCCAAAGGAACTGGTAGTAATAGTAGTAGTAATAGTCAAATAAATAGAATAGTAGTAATGGTAGTAATAGTCTTTATTGTGTGCTCTTTGAAAATTTCCTAAAGAAACTTTCAGGGAAGTGCTGTTGAACATGCTGAGATGTGTCTAACAGCTGATGGCATTAAAAACTCAAAAGACTACTGGCTTATCAAGTGTATGTGTTAGCCTGGACAATGAAATGTCTTAAGTTATTTGGATTTCAGTCTTAAGTAGCCTTAAACCCTGTTTCTTCCAAATTTGATCTTTTAGACAGGAAAGCTTATCTTAAGTGGATAAGTCATGCAAATCTGAGAGTTACCATAGGCTGTGTTGGGAGCCATGTTGGTGCTTTCTGGTATGTTTTAGACATACTACTGAAATCAGGGAAATGTGAGCTATTAGCATAAAAGCTAGCTCACATATGGTGACATTTTACTTGGAGAGCACGGGAAGTAGAGGATCGATTAATTCTAATTGATTATCTAGCTTGGGAAGATAGCTAAAACTGCTTGTTTGGCACATGTTGCTTTTTATCCCATCAGAGTTTGGACTTTGAACGGGGCTGGCTCAGGAAGCAGCTTCACAGTTATCTGCTCTGTTCATGAGTTAGCTCTTGAACTCTTGCAGTTCACAGGGCATCATTTGCAGTGAAAGCAAACTCGATCACAATTTATTTCTGAAGTGCTGTGCTTTATAGCTTTTGAGGAGAAAACTTGCAGGCAGTTCTGCTGTCTGTGTTCTTGGAATAGAGAATATTATCATCCCTTATACAGAGTCCTCCTTGCTAAAGGATATGGGCCCTCAGTTGAGTGTAGATGACAGGGGTTTATTTGCCAGTTGCAGTGGAAAATTGATGAGAAATTATCTTGAGGAACAAGAAAATCGATCAGAAAGAGCTCATCTGACAGGCAGCATGTTTTGACAGTTCTATTGCTTGCAATTGGTAGCCCAGTTAACGTGTTTTAAACATGAAAAACATGTTTTTCCCAATAAAGGAAGTCTCCTTTGCTGGGCCAAGGAAGGCTTGCTCTTTTTTGATATATCTGCCATACCTTAAAATGAAGTCAGACTATATAGATTTCTCAGCATAGAGTTTTTTGTGCTGGCTGAGGATGTTTTGCCCCAAACTTGCCCCTGTTCATATTCAAACCCAGGATTATTTTTTGTTTCTGTGGTGTCATTTGTTTTTCCCTTTGCATGTTCCGAACCTCATTGCCCTCAGGACTAGCTTCTTTCTTAAATGCTTAATCTTTATATTCTGAATACTCTTTTTTTTCTTTTTGAAGCGAGCCCAATACCAGGACAAATTGGCAAGGCAGCGCTATGATGAACAGATGCGACAGCAGGTATGATAGCTTCCTTCTCTAGCCCAGCTGGCAACTGTGTAGTGGCTTTCTTAAGTCAAAGCAGTGATCTGGACCTGTGCCCTCTCGTGCTGGCCAGAGGGCTGATGCTAGGCACAGTTACTTTCATCTTGCTTGGCAATGACAGTGCTGGCTGGGCAAATCAAAAGTCAGGAATTAGGACAAAGTGGCTGGGAGCATGGGGCTAGGAGTGTGGATCTGGGAGATGAGGAGAGGAAGAATGCGCTTCAACCTGAGCACTAGCTGCTTGAAAACATTTGTAGCGCTTAAGCTTACACAAATACCTACTTGACTGTGTTCTTATGATTTTGATTTGTATTCTGCTGTCCTCTGCCTGTAGCAACTTGCTAATGAAGAGAATCTGAGGAAGCAGGAAGAATCTGTACAGAAGCAGGAAGCCATGAGGCGTGGTAAGCCAGTAATTTTTCTTCAGTTAGTGACAGAGTGGTGGACGTATGAGTTCTCTGTGCTGATCTTTGATTTCGTGTCCATATTGGTCGATGCTCCATTAGAGTCATGTGTTATTGGCATCTTGGCAAGTAACGGGTAAATCCCAGTAGTACTAGAACTACCGATTGCTTCCAAGATTAGTTTCTGAAGTGGCTGCACTCCTGAACATCTGCCCTGTGGTACTTGGATTTCCCAGTGAACTGTCAGCATCTCCTGATATAGCAGCTGAAATTCTGATTTTATACTTGAACAATCTAAAATAGAACTAGTTTTGAGGAGAGAAGAGAAACAAAATAGCTCCTGGGAGGAGCGGTTGAATCTGTGTCACTCGGTCTCCATTCACTGTTTCCAGTAGAAAAGAAAAGCTGAGTAATGAAGTTTTGAGTCTGAAACTTGCTTTGTTTCTTTTCGTTGTAGTGGAGTTACCGGAATCACTGGGTTTGCAGAACTCCAGTGGGACTCCACTAGGCACAAGCCTTAGAAGCATAAGGCAGTTTGTGTATGACCAGCTGGGCTCGGGAGGGCTCGTTTGTTCCGCACACAGCACTGGAATGCTTTACTGTCCGCTCCTTGCTGCCATCTAGTGTACTCTGTGGTTGTCGGTAGCTTTGAGGGTAGTGCAACAACCATGTAACAAAGCTCAGTGGTGAAACCCTGTAGGAGAGGGTGATTTTACTCTTGTAGTATCCACATACTCATAGGCACCAAGACAGGAATGTCAGCGTAAACTGTCCAGCATTCAGGTATCAAGTAACTGGGTGGTCCAGTCAGGATTTCTTGCAGTGATGGTGAAGGTAAGGGTGTTGGCTATGAAGTCCTCCTCTCATCTCCTGGGTTGTTCTTAGGTTTCTCATTCATTCTCCATTCACGTCAGTCTTTGTGTGTGTGTCACAGTTCTGTGTGGCTGAAGTTACTGAGCTCCCAAAATCCTGTTTGGGGCAACATTTGACAGGCCACTCCATTTTGCTTCTCTTCCTTACAAGCAGTGTACATTACACTGTGTTTAGTTACTTGTCCAAGGTGGTCCTTCACTGTCTGCAGCTGTCACCCTTCCTCTCAAACGATGTTGATGAGCAGCAGCAGTGCCTAGCACTCTGTTTTTTCCCCCTCTGTTGCTTTATCCCTTATTGTTTAGTTCATCTCTGACTGAAGTTTCCCCTGAACAATTTTTTTTTTCCCCTGAACTTCCAGAACTCAACCATGATTATTTTCTCACAGCGTGCCATCTGGAGCAGGCCACCTATTTGGTGTGTGTGATCATTTTGAGCACAAAGGGAAAATTCCTTGTCTGTATTTGTAATACTGTACTGATTGGCTGCCTTTTGGGGGAGGGTGTGAGGGAATTATAATCTTCAAGTCTGCTGCTATGGGACCACACTCAGCTCTTGTGAAGCCAGGATGAAGCAATGCACCTCTTTCACCTGCCTGCTACCTGGGATTAAGGCAGCCCAAAAGATTGTCCTCTAATTTTTTTTTTTTTTTTTTTTTTTTTTTTTTGGTCAAGCTACCGTAGAGCGAGAGATGGAGCTGCGGCATAAGAATGAAATGCTGCGTGTTGAGGCAGAGGCCAGAGCCCGTGCCAAGGCCGAGCGGGAGAACGCAGACATCATTCGGGAGCAGATCCGCCTAAAAGCTGCTGAACATCGCCAAACGGTGTTGGAGTCCCTCAAGTATGTGCAAGTCAGGAGAAGTGGGTTGCCTTGCTGCTTTTGCAGATTTCTCCCGTGTAGGAAACCTTGCTGTTTATTCCTCTAAGCTCTGAGGAATATCAGAAATTAGTTTGTACATTCTTGTCCTCTGAACAAGAGGAATTACATTAGAGCAGCCTCTTTCACTTGTCTTGCTGCATTGTCATCTGAATGTGAACCAAAGAGACTGTAGAGTTGTGAATTTTATACAATTTTTCTAACAGATTACTTCAAGCCTTATTTGCTAATATTGAGACTCAATTACTCTGAAAACTGAGTTCTTTTCACTTTCTGAACGTATGCCATGAAGGTATAAAGCAGTCTGTCTTCGAAGGGGTGAGCATTTAAGTTTGTAATTTGTTAATCTTAGATCCTCTGGGATTTTTGAATAAAAAAAGCTTTAGAATTAGATACCTTTTATTACAGTTCAGCACCAATAATGTATTAAAGAAATTGATATCATCTTAATGCCAGACACTTTTCTGGATTTAACCCCAGATCAGCTGTAGATACCAGGGGATTAGAAATGTATTTGCCATACTTGTTCACGTTTCAGTTCCCAGGTGAGCCCTCAGTTAGCTTTGACTGTTCTGAAGATGATGGTTATAAAGTTGTCATGGAAATTGTTTCAATTCAGCCTTTGAAATACCTTTCTTGCTGTTTGCTTGCCACAGGACAGCTGGGATGCTCTTTGGGGAAGGATTCCGTGCTTTTGTAACAGACTGGGATAAAGTTACAGCCACGGTAAGATTGTGACGTGTATCAATAACTTCCAGTGAAGTCTGTAAACGTGTGTTAAACTAACTCCTTGCTCTGATACGTTTATAAACTGTAAACCATGGCAGGAATTTGCTGCTTACTTAGTGCTCTCTGCAGTCCTCATTTAAGGAGATAACTGTGCTTCAGATTTGCATTCAAACTATTTCTCGTCTTCTCTGTATAGATAATTCGTTTTCATTGGTCACAAAAGTTCTGGTTTTGATCAACAGCATATAATTGTCTTATCTCTGGAGGCACCATCACCTTTACAAACCTGAAAGTTTACCAGTTATTACAAGTAATAGGTGCAGATTCTGTGAAAAAAGTAGATGAGTCTCTTTCACAGATTTTTTTTTTTTTCATTTTTTTCAAATTTGCTGTCTCATAGATGTAGGGGAGTAGGGGTTTTATCTAATAGCCAATTAGAGATAACTGCAGATTTGTTTCTTTGAGACCTTGAATGCAGTTTTTACGTCTGACTAGGCTCTGAGCTGACAAATTTTCATTCAGCTTTTTAATGATTGATGTTCACTGTGCTTTCATGATGCATGAACATCTATAGGTGTTTATAGGTGAACAGAGAATTATGAGATATTTAATGCTGCTGTTAGAGGATTTCTTTGCCAGGGGTGGGTTTTGGGGAGCAGGGATCTAATCCCTATTTCCCTCCACCCCCATTGTGTTTTATATGTTTGCAATTAAACTCCAAACTGGGACTGTCTTTTTAGGAGTATTAGGGAAAGTATTGGAGATGTGTAGTAGTTGATCTGGGGGACACAAAAGGGGTTTGTTCCCTCTCAACCAGTGGTCTCAAATATTTTTTGATCGTGTACCCCTTACAATAAAAAAAAAAAATTCTGAGAACGCTTCCCCAGAAAATAGTAAGAGATGCATCATTAAAGTTTTGTTTTGTTTTTAAATTATAACATTAAGGTACATGATTTTAAGGATTTCACAGAGAGAAAGTCTTCAGCATTCCCCTTTTGTGTGCATTCTGTCCCTGAGCTGCAATTTCTTCCCACCAAGTCAGCTGCCAAGAACTTGCCTCCTACTCGCATCCCAGGTGGACAGCAGGCAGTCAGCTCTCTGCGATCAGGGAGTCTGAGGGTACCATTTTCATCTATAAAAGAGCACTCCTCATCTGTGGAACTTCAAGACCCTGCAGGACATTTATCTAAAAGTCATTTTGCCGCTTATCTCACAATTTTGTATCTAATTTTGATGTAGCCTAGAAAGCACTTAGAGAACTGTTACACACAGACCAACGTTTTTCACAGGACTGGCAGGGACTTCTTATGGACATAAAGTTGTTTCTCAGTGTACTACTTATAAAAAAAAAAAACCACTTTACAGTGAAAATATATTTTTAGTAGCATGGCTTGTTAAAATGGACGTTTTGCTTTAAGCCAGTCACCACCACCTGCTCCACCCTCTGGTTTTATACACACAGCCTGATACAAAAGACGCTTTGCCTGAGTGCCCTGGGGAGAACAAGACATGCTTTTAGTGGATCCTTTTGTGATCTGTAGGCTCTGCCTGGAATGCCTGCAGTATTCAGAGCCTTTTACAGATTAGTCCTTGGTGCTTTTAGCTGCGTATTCTCTTGACCCAGATACTGTTTTCCTGCATTATGGTCATTTTTGCTTCTGACAAGCTCTTGTCTTGTGAATTTGGGACATTTAGCTTAAAAAAAAAAAAAAAAAATTAAATATATTTTTGGAAAGGAAATAACACAGCTGGAACTCATATTTTCTATTGCTTTGAAAAATGACTATAAGGTAAGAATTAACCAGTTATTTTAGGGTTCCTCTAAATCAGCCCTGGGCTTTCAGCTCTTCCTGCCTGCTGTAAAGGCTGCTCTTTTTCTGCCTCTTCTCCAAGCAGAACCCCAAAGGTTCTGCTCAAAAGTGGGGGTTTTTTTGGGTTGTTTGAGGGTTTTTTTAGTGGAATTCAGTTTGCTTCTCAGTCAGAGATTCATTCATTTGCTAGCTACTTCATGATAAACAGATAAGCACCGTAATCAGACTGGTTTGTGGAGTTGGCATAGTAATGGGGTTCTCTGAATGTGAGACTCGAGTAATTCTCCTGTTTTGATACACAGCTGCCAGTCTTAAAGCTGTATTTCTGTCTTGTAACATGAATGTCAGTGAAGTCCTAAAGTCTGAAATACTTCTCTGCCTGTGTGGATCTGATGTATCAACCTGTAACTTTGCTTAGTACCAGAAGTTGCTAAAGCAGGTGGTGTGAGAGTGCATGAGGTTGTTTTGTCATGGTACCTTGTTTTTAGAGGGAGGCTGCTAAAAAGGTGAAATCTCTTTTGTGTTCTTAAGTCCCTGTAAACTGAGATGAATCAGGTCATCTTACTCTCTGCGTCTTGGAACTCGCAGTTCTGGACCGTTCATGTTTCCATCCAAAGCAAAGGTGATGTCACACGTTTAAGCGGAGTGAAACGGAACAGATGGTGTCTCGTGGTTTATTGAACAATGCCATCCTTGTTGGCCTTGAGGCTTTTGACCTTGTTCTGCACTTGTAGTAAAAGTCTGCTTGCTTTACAAGCTATTGCTGCAGCTTGTTCTTTTGTCTATCTGATCTTGCTCTGATGTGGATTATTGACATCTAGCTGCAAGCTGAACACAACTGCTTACTTGCACTCAGGACTGCGTGGAACAGTTGGCCTCTTCCCAAACACCTCTCAGTTTAAAAGTAGTGCCCTTTGTTCCCTTGTATTTTCAGGTGAATAGGACTTCTGTTAAATCAACTGACTCACTTGCCTATGTACAAACAGATGGAACCGGAGACTTATGTTTGTGCACCTTAAGTAAATTTTTATAAAACTTCTACAAAAATTATCTGGGCTATCAGTCACTTGAGAATTAAGAAAACAATCCTGTACATGCTGAAGACTTCTGTAAAGTCTTGATTTCAAATCCTGTCCTGAAACGTTATTCTTAGCAGCCTCCTGGAGTGTCTTTAGCACTGTCAGTACAGCTCGTTGTCCGTTGTGACAGCTAGCTATGGTGGAAGAAGCTGCCTGCAGGGCTCTTGGTTTAATATGAGCCAACACAGCGCTGAGCCGAGCAACAGCCATAAACCACAGAGAGGTCTGGAGTCTTTCTGCTTCACTGGCAAATTGATGGGAATGTTTCGTGTTCTGGGATTTCTGATGCAGTGAGGGTAATTCCCATGGTGGTTTTGGCTTTGAAGCTCTTCTTGAGTACTTATTTTCCTGTTGTGTTGGGTCTGGCGTGACTGATCACCTTAAGCAAGTGTTCCCTGGCTAGTCCTTTTTGTTCCCTACTGCATCCAGCCTTGGTGGCAGCCACAGTTCAGATGTTTGGCTTGGCATCTTTCATTCAGCATACGTGTTCTTGTATGGTGAGAGGGGATGGTCTGTCAGACAGCACCTGGTTGACATGGGTCTGTTCTTAACTGCCTACACAGAGTTCCTGGAAAAAAAAACCACACCACTTTCCCTATGTGCTTTTGTCCATAACACTGGAAGCTTAAAGCTTCAGCATTATGGGTGATGGTGTTTTCTCACAGGAGGTTTATACCTCTGGTTTGTAGCAAAGCCTCGTGGCTGTTTGTCTTAATACATAGTCTGAAAAGCCACCCACATTTTGAGCAGGGAGTACATACTTCTGGATATGTGACTATATGCATTACTTGTGCTTCCTCTGCCTTTCACACTGTGGGGTGTAAGAGCCCTAAATGCCTTACGAATAGGGAGTGTGAGACCTTGACTGTCTGAACAGGGATAAAACATCTTACCACAAATAAACTCCTCTTGGTCAGCATTTGTCCTGAATCTTAATTCCCCACCACAGGGCATGCTACATACAAAATAACACTGCCTTGCCAAGTGTTTTTCCTAATCCTTCCTCCTTTTTCTTGCAGGTGGCCGGCCTAACCCTGCTGGCAGTGGGTGTTTACTCTGCCAAGAACGCCACGGCAGTAGCGGGGCGATACATAGAAGCACGTTTGGGCAAACCTTCCCTGGTGAGAGAAACCTCACGCATTACGGTGCTGGAGGCACTGAAGCATCCCATCAAGGTAAAGTTTAGCTTTGTGTTGCGCTCAGCCTTGAGGATGCAGAACTCCTTTTGCAGCTCTTTGTGTCAGGCAGGGAGCTGCCCATGGGTTTGTGAATAAACGTACTGTTTGAGATGGCATAGGGGGGCTGAGCTCAGTTGTCATTTCACGTGATCTTTTTGTCCAGTTGTGAAAACTGTGGTTGATTTCTACATGTCAGTAATTGAATTTGCCCTCCCTAGGTTGGCAAGCGTCTTACCAGCAAGGCTCATGATGCCCTTGAAGGAGTTGTTCTCAGCGTGAGTACTCGATTTTGCTATCTTGGTCTGTGAAGGATGATTTTGGAATCTAAATAAGAACGGCTGTTTCCTTCCACTCGCTTCAAAAGCTGTAATTCCAGTAATTCTGGAGACATAGCACCCTTGGGGCACTGAGACTGTAAATAAGCTCCTGTGTTGAGTGTGACAGGCTTTAAGCACTCTGTTAACCTTTTTTCCTCTGTGCAAAGCAGTTGGAAGTCTCAGTTCAGTCCTTGCCGTGCTGTAGTTTTTCTCTGTAGTCAGCATATTAATATGCAGAATTCTACTTGTCTCAGTAATTCTTAACAGATTAGATGAACCTAGATCTGCTTGTAGACCAAAAAAGCCGAAGAAGTGTGTGCATTTGCCCATCTTGTGAATGATTAACTTGCTAATTAGGGCTGCTTCTGTATATTTGCTTCTGAATGTGATTCCTGGGTATCAGGCAAATTTAAGTGCTGCTTGAAGCTGCTGAGAGAACATGCTCCCTGCAGGAGTAGCTTTCTCTCAGCATCTCTACAAACACAGTAATAAGTATGAACATGTTTATGACTTACTTGAAAGAGTTAGTGCTGCAGAGAGTTGCTTATGTTTTGATATATCCCTCCCAGGGCATCCAGTAGGAAGTTAATATTTAGGTGTTACCAGTTCTTACAGTAGTTACTACGTGCTTCCTGCACGGCTGCTTTTTCTTATAGAAGAATTGTAGCCAAGTGGACAGAACATCAAATCGACTAAATCCTGACATAGAAGGGGAAAAGACCCTGGTCCTGAGTAACAAGCAACTGAAGTTAAGGCTTAAAAGCATGAGGCTGTAGGAGTGCTGCCTACTTCTTGCTGGTACTATTCTGTGAAGCTGATAGATGCAGGTCTCTTGGTACTTTATGTTCCTTAAGTTTTAACCCTTTTCTTGCAGCCACAGTTAGAAGCACGTGTGAGAGACATTGCCATAGCAACAAGAAATACAAAAAAGAACAAAAGCCTATACAGGAATATTCTTATGTATGGTCCCCCTGGCACGGGAAAGACGCTCTTTGCCAAGGTAAAACTCTGCCAAGATGGTGACAACCTGCATGTTGCCGGATGCTCGGAAAACTTCAGGATCTAAGCACTCTCCCTCGTCTGAAATCTGTTACTGTAGTATTGCATCAACATTGGGAACAATCTTGTGTCTCTGTTGGGAAGAGAGGAAAGGGCATCCAGCCTGCTTCAACTCTAAATTAGTACAGTCACTTGGTTTCTAGTGCTAAGCGTAGGCAGAAGAGCCCTTCCATCTGGAAAATGCACTTGGCAACTGTGACTTGTGAAATCACAACACCAGCCTGCTGTCTCATTTCCACCTCTGTTAATTTTGTGTACTTGTCTAAATAGGGTCTTTCCTGTTGTCGCTTGCCAATCCCAGAGCAGAGCTAGGTATGGCTTCGCTCTGTATACACGCTATCAGGGTGGGTTTTGCACGGATTTGACTCAGGATTTGATATTTGACTTGTTCTTCAGTGCTCGTTCACTAGATTTGAGGTTTCATATACTTGTTTAACAGTGGCAGATTTGACGTGCTGATGCAAGTTGAATTTTCTTCTCTGTCAATACATACGTCAATACCATATCCCGGTAGTATTTTGCTGCCTGCTCTGACAGTATGCCACCTAGTTTGGGTTTCTAAAGCCAATGGAGACAGACAGGTCTAGGAAATGGCAGCAGCAGCGTAAGGAGAGGAAGGGAGAAGTGTAAGAGCTGAGAAGAGATTGGCAGTGGACGAAGTAGTAGTTTATTCTTAACACTTTTCCCCAAAAGCATAGAAACCCCAAAGGGGGGGTGGTGGTAGTGTAAAAGATTGGGGTTGATCAGAAGGGAGATGGATGTAATAGTGAGACCTTTGTGCTCTGGAGAGTGCTGGGAAGCTGACTGTTTCCTGAGCTGTGACTTTTGCACTTGGGTTAATGTCAGCAACAACAGAGATTGTTGCCTTTTTGGAACAGCAGTAACGGCGTGTCATAGCGTGGTGGCCGCCTTTGACTCCTGCAGGGCAAAGACATGTATGGGTCTGTGGTGGTAAGTAGTAATGCTGTGTGACAGGATTCAGATGTAAACACACTTCAGTGCAACTCTCAAAGCTTCCAGCTTTGGACTGATACAAAATACTAAACATTAATAGCAGGAGCTGGGTGATTTTAATGAGCAGAGCAAAGCTTGCTTTTTTTTTTTTTCCCCAGACTCCTGCTGCACAGCAGATAATTGGTTGGATTCAGCTAAGTGTGTTTTGCAGGGGCTGTTGCTGATGTCCTTGGGTCGACTTGTTCATTTTAACCTTCAGATGACTTTCCTTGACTCAGCAGAACTGGGTAGCTCACGGAGTGTGAACTCAGCCTGCTGTCTGTCACCCTGGCAGGTCTCGGCTGGGGGCTGCTTTGGAACTGCTTTCTGAAACGGAGGGGAGGGAGACATCTTCCCATTTACTGTCTTCAAATCCTAGGGAAGTCTGTTCTTTCAGACACAGGTGTTTGTGGGCTAATTCACCACTGAGATGGAGAGCAGGTTTAAGCTGGAGCTTAATTACAGTGTCACATAGCTCCTGGCAGACCTGTCTGGGCTGAAGGAGAGGGAGGCTTTGCCACAGCTGTAATTGTGCCCTGCAGTGACGTGACAGCCTGAGCAAGCTTTGGTCGGTGCAAGCCATAGGCTCTTCTGTTGTGCTTGGTTAACGTTGGCTACATCTTGTCAAACTTGTTTCATGGATAGACTTGCATTTTCTGTCCTAGAAAAAAATCAGAGGGTTGTTTGTTTTATTTTTAACCTGCAGGCTTAAGGGAGATAGCAAAACCCTTTATTTAGTAGCCACCAGACCAATGAGTTCTGGCAGGCTTTAAAATGCAAAAGGAAAATTCCGTTATTTTGCCTAAATACTCATTGGCTTCACTGACCATTTAATCCCAGGGTTTTAAATTTTTTTTGAATGGCTAAAATTTTGAGTTGTATCAGTTAAGCAAGGATCTAGTAGAGAACAGAATCCTTTCCTGCTGCACGGAGGAGGTTATAAACTAAAGCATGAAGAAATAAACAATGCACAAGGTGAAGATGGAGGTCTAAGAACTCTCAGCAATGCCTTCTAGCATTCAAATTTTGTGTGTTGCCAGAAGACTAATCTTTCATTCCCATTCAGAGCAATGCTAAAAGCTGCCCCTCAGGGACTAAAGTAGTACTCTCTTCTCTAAGAGCATGCTTACCCTCTGTAAATAAGCATGCTGATAGGACTAAACGTACTTTTATTTCCCTCCTCATCTTCCATGGACTTGCAGTGAAGGAGAGTGCTTAACTCACTGGTTTTATTTCCTTCCAGAAATTAGCTGTGCACTCAGGCATGGATTATGCCATAATGACCGGTGGCGATGTTGCCCCCATGGGGCGAGAAGGAGTTACTGCCATGCATAAACTCTTTGACTGGGCAAACACCAGTAGGAGAGGGTAAGTAGAGGTTCCTCTGAATCCTAAACTTGTTTTTTTGTTCAGAGAAACTCACTGCAGCAATGTAGTTCAGACCCCTAGTCCTGCTTTGTTGTTGAATGCTGCTCTTGCACAGATGAGGTAACACTGACCAGAAAAAACATCTCCTAAAGTTTTCCTAGAATGAGTGAATTCCCGCTGCTGAGTAATATTCCAAAGGCTGAAAGCTTTTGCTCTTCTGCTCCCTCAGACCCTTCTTGTTTACTTCAGATTTTCCAGATCAGTCATATCTGCTGATCTCATGAGGCAGTGGAGAGACACTGCCCACTGGCAGGCTGGGACACATGTCTTTCAGAGTGATTAGTTCTCTGACAGTAGTTTGAAGTCTTAGCACAAATGGAGGTGTAACCAGATGTTTACACTCTCTGGATATTATGTTCCCTGCTGCAGTTGCTCAGATTTTAGACTCTGATAATGTTTGGATCAGCTTCTTGTTTACTTCTGAGTCTCAAGCAGAAGTAGCAAATTACAAGAAATAAAAGAGGATAAGGGGGAGACGTGCCAAAGGATTTGATGTTAGGTGTAAAGGTCACAAGCTGCTGTGCTTTTTTGGTCACCTTTGAAAGAAAACTCATCTGCAGAAAAGCATTCATGTTGAGGCTAAATCTTGACTCCCTGATTTTCTAAGAGTATGTAGTTAATTTGTTCATACTAGTGTAAATGGATTTTTGCAGTCCAGAGGTAGCTGAGAAGTTGCTTGTCCAGCCAAAATATTAAAATTCAATAGAAAACTTGAAGTGGGTGTCAGTTTAGGGGGGTGTTTGTGCTGTTTTGATTGCAGGTTTTCTGTAAATGTGGCTAACCAGTGATTTATGTGTTCTCTGATTGCTTTAGCTGGACATTATCTTGCAGTGTCTGTTTTAATCCTTGCTGCATTCATCATCTAAATGTTTCTATTTCCCCTTAAAAAAAACCCAAAAAACTTGCAGAGTAAAAGTCCTGAGGATTTAAACTCTTTAAGCTTCTCCTACTCTGAGGAGCTATAGAAGGAAAGGTGTAAGAATTTAAGTGAAATCAGAAAAATAATTTGGAGGAGATATGAGGATACTCAACTGGATGAAGACTGATGGATGCTTTTGCTAAAGATTCTATTTCACAGCATGGCCTGGGTCTTATTCTCTGTCCTGATAAAAACTTCTGTGCATTTGAACGTCCTACACTTCAGAGGCCATCTTGTGACAGTTGTGATCAAAGGTTACATGTGTCCAGCAACATTCAAGTATTTAAGCAGATTTTATTCCAGATATCCAACAGTGTTAGCTGTTAGTATTGTCTTGCCTTTGTTAGCTGAAAGCTGTTGTGATAGAAGACACTCCTCTGCAGAGACTGTAGCTGAGAATATTTTCAGAAAAACTGCAGTGGAGTAAAAGATGTTAATAGGCCCTGAAATCCCTTGAAAGAAAGCTGGTTTTGAAGCTAGGCAAGAAGGTAATACAAGCTGTGACAGCTTTATGAGCAGCTTGGCTCTGTTATTGATAAACATCTTTATGTGCTTTGTCTCTTGGGAAGAGCACTACCCTTGGGTTATAAGTGAATTTATTTTTGTGAATTATTCATTGACTTTATTAATTCACTTCTCCATAGGTAATAAAACCATTATATTATTGCTAGTGTGGTTTGGAAAGGAACAAGTCCATAAAATAACAAAGCAGGTTGCAGGGGAGGACTGGTTTCAGGTTTTCAGAAGGGTACAAGGAAGAAGAATGGCAGGAAGATGCCATTGGCACCCATGGTTTCTTGTATGCTCGTGTACCTGTCTTGTACCCTTGCACACTTTACTCTGAATAGGAGGGAATGCTGAAATGAGCCCTTGAAAATCCTTTGGGAGCAAAGTCTAAATTTCAAAGATCTACCCCAACGTGGCAGTAATGTGCCAGCACTGCTAGCTACAAGCCCGTTGCCAAACCAAGCCCATGAAAACTCCCATCTATATTTAAAAATTTGGAGGCGGTTGAGGTTGTGGGCCCTAGAATTTCTTCTGTTCAGTCTGCTTCTGAACAGTAGGAAACAAAACGCAAGGCCTGGAGTCAGATTTATGGCCTAAGGCATCTTAAGCTAATGCCTCTTTCTTAACTGTTGGGATGGGCCAGGTGTATGGGATGGAAATGTTGCTGTAGCTTCGCTGAGAAATGTTGCCTTAAGAAGTGAATTGGCTCTTATAATCCCTTGGGCTTCCAGCTGGTTAGTTGTGGGTGTCTGGTAGTAGGAGAGGAGAACCCTTGAGCCATTTGAGCCTCACTTACCTGTCTCCTGTTACTGTGTAGTGCTTTCCTTTTGCAGCCTCTTGCTATTTGTGGATGAAGCGGACGCGTTTCTGCGGAAGAGGGCAACAGTAAGTACTTATCTGTTATCTGTGTATGCTGCAGAGTTAGTCAGCCAACAGCTGCCTTGTTTAACCTGATTACCTAGCTTCAACAGGCAAAAGATTAAAACTGGCAGGTGCCTTACTACTCACCTAATTAAGTGATGCAGAGACAAGGAATTAGTGTCTGGCAGCTGAATGGAATGAGCATCTGAAGACTGACTTGAGAATTCCTCTCTGCAAAAGATGAGTGACATCATCTTTTTGGAGGTTTTGCAGGTGACTGGGCAGTAGGAAAGAAAGAGGTGTATCTTGAAAACAAGAGAAGATTATTCATACTGCAGAGCTGGTACCCTGCAGGGTTTGGGTTTTGTCCCAACAGATATTTATCTTGGGAGGTTTTCATAACAGCACTGCTTTTCCCTACATTAACAAAGCTACACTAGCAGCTTCTCCTGTACCAATGATTTGTGTTTTTAAAGTAAGTCACCATATTGCACAATGAATGCTGCTTGAACCCCAGCAGTCTATTTAAAAGAGCTATCCCTAGAAGATTACTTAGAATGTGTAAGTGAATTCTTTGCAGTGGCTGATTTTCCTCTAAGTATCTTACTGGAATTCCCAGTTAAAATAGTGTTCAGCAGGGAAAGGCACCTGGGCCGATAGTTAGAGCCTTGGGTTTGAAGTCAAGAGAATCACTGAATGTCTGTGGGTAAATATTTAATCTCTCTGCTGGAAGCTTTAATTGCTAACCTTTTTCCTGGGTATATAAATTGATCCTTTTTTTCTAAGGTATTACAGTGCTTTGGATTCTACTGTAATGCAAATCCTGACAATACCAGTACTCACTTTGTCAGTAATGCTGCTTAAAACTGTGACCTGCCTTGAGTCCCCAAGCAGTTGATCTTCCTTTGGATTTCATCTTTGCAGGAGAAAATCAGTGAAGATCTCAGAGCAACTTTAAATGCATTCCTGCACAGAACAGGGCAGCACAGCAACAAGTAAGTATCCAGTTTCAGCCCTTACAGCAGTTTGATATTTCCATGAATTGAGGAAATTCTGGAAAGAGTCTGTGGTGTGCAAATGGAAGTTGGAAATGTATGTTCCGTGCTACTAAGGACTTGAGAATATCTGCATAGAATATCCCCTTGTCAGCTTATATACTGAATGTACCTTGCTCTTCCTTTAACACTTGGACCTGGAAATTAGAACTCAGAAGGGCTGTACACAGGGTAGAGATCAGTGCAAAAAAGAGTAGCGGATGTGCAAAAGGGATCTTGAACTGCCTGTCAGGGCAACACTTCCCCTGCATGTGGTATGTAGTGGTGAGCAGTTCCCTTTTGTGTGTTGTCCATACTGTGTGTGGCTCCCAGCACTGCAGGGAAATTCTTTCCCAAAATGGTTGGTATTAGAACATCTTGATGGTCTTAATGAGAACATTCTCTTTCTCGATCAGTACCTGCTGTTTAAACAAGCACAGTATTGGGCCCATGAATATCAATACCACAAAGGAGAATGCAGGGTGTGATACTGGCTGAATGTTTCCTCATCTCTCCAGAAATGCTTCAGCTCGTGCTTGTTCCTCTCCAGTGCTTTGGTGGCTTCTTTCCGTGCTGCTCACGTGTGTGTGCCAGGAGTGGGCTTGAAACTTCGAGGCAAACGAGCTTAAATCTGACCCCAGTTCTTTTGAGCTGTGGGCTCAGTATGTCTGGGTGCAGCGTTGCACGTAAATGTAGGAATCCCAGAGCGGTTTCCTTCGTGGCTGCTAATAGATTTGCTAAACGCAGATGATTGCAGGGCTGACTTAACAGATGTGTGCATGTGTGTGAATTTTATTGCTGATCCATCCATGCTCACTGTGTCACATTAATGCTAGCTTCCTGGAGAGCACTGCTTAAACAAGAGCCATTTCCTGGCTGTCATGAGAGAGATGGTCTTTCCTTGACCTTTTTCAAATAATCTTTGTCATTTTTTTTTTTTCTGTGTGAACTTTACGTAGTTGTTAAGCTTCTCTTACAAAGAAATTGAGCCAACAAGAAAAGTTGTCTGATTGGGAAGGTGGGTTTCTCAGCGAACTGCTCCCTTAGAAAGGTTGTAGTGAAACACCTGTTATAGTAACCTCATGACACTGAAATAAATATTCTAGAAGGTCATTGTTTCAGGACAACAGCAGGGCATTTTCCGTCCTTGGGGTGTCTCTTGAGCTTGTTAAAATCAATGCAATTTTAACTGGTAGTTGCTTGTATGTAGGTCCTCTGTACCCTTCTCTGTCACATTGCAGCCCTTGGAAGGTGTGCCTTTCCAAACTGAGTGGATTGCTAGAAGGGAAGGTGTTGAGCCTGCAAGAACTCTGCAAGATCCTTGGTTTCTTCTCTGGGAGAATAGTGTGTCTCTTTTGAAATGATATATAGAATTGCTTTGTAAATGCTGACTTGAGTGTAATTATTATTAAACAATGTACTTGCTGTTTGCAAGAAAAAAATATAATAAATATATATTGGCAAGATGTGTATGTTCCACAGGACCAAGAGCAAATGGTGCTTAAGATAGAAACTCAGTTTCCAAGGTGAAAACTGTAGATATCCTGAGTTCCTGGGTTATCTGTAGAAATGTCTTTTGCCCTGTGCCTGCAGAGGTGATAAAGATGTTTAGATGGAACTGCAGAACTTTTAAGAATAATAGTGTGTATGTGTTAGCTTCAGATAGTCCCCCCTTTTCCTAGGAAATAGTCCTTTTCAGACTTGTGGTGACTAATCGCTGTGGATCCAGCAACGTGATTTTTTTTTTTGCCCAGATTTATAATTGCACTGCGAGCCAGTGACTGGCAGGGGCTGGTAAGGGGACAATTCTTTCTCCTGATGTTGAATTGCCTTAGCAGAGCTCTGGGCGTGCTTGTTTGGTGCTGGTGGGTGCTGTGCCTCCGTTCAAAACAGTTGGGCTGTCATTTTGTCAGATGTTGAATTCAATAAACTGTGAGCCATTCGAGGAGACTGAACATGTCCTTGTGATTCATGCGCTGCTTTTTACTTCTGAACAGCCTTATTGCTGCTTTGGGCAACGAGGAGTCCTCTATCCATGAATGGGAGTTCACTTGAATAAGTCTAATAGTGCATGTAAATCTAGCTGTTTTGGTGAGACCCTGAGGAGTACTGTTACTTTACCAGTGATTTGTCACCAGTGTAACTAAGTATTGTGAATTGCTGGCTTAAATTTCTCAAAGAACTTCCTGCATCTCCTTGCTGAATAGCTGACAGTGCCTGCATCTCTTGCTCTTTTGCCACAGAAATGAGCAGGGCCTGAATATCAGGTTGCATGTCAATCCTTTATCCAAGCTGCGTTTCTGTAGGGGCTTGGGGGAACTCCTTGTTGGTAGAAAAGGAAAGGTTTCATGCCTGTGTGGCTCTTGGGTTGGTGAAGTTATCGTCAGAAATGACAGCAGAGAACACAGCCCCCTGTAGACTAAGATTTAAACAGACTGCAAGAATGTCAATATTCCAATAACTGTGGTTAAAAGCCCGTTTCCAATTGTAATGCACTGTTAAGCTGGTAACGTCAATTAAAGCATTAAAGTAGAATTGGCATGGGGAAGAAATATCATCACAGAGCAAAAGAAAGGGCTTCTGGCTTCAAAATGTGTGAGGAAAGAGCAGGACCTGCAAGCTGGCACATCTGTACTGTGGAGCAAAGCTTGGTAAAACCAAACCACCTTTGTTTTGTGGTACCCGTTGTGAATGTCTCTCTGCACGTGTTGGACTTGGCAGCAGGAGTGTGATGTCAGACTTGCTTCGAGCAGTTAAGTCAGCTTTTACCAGCTGCCCACAGGCAGACCCAGCAGTGGTACGCTCCCCTCGGGCCAGGCTGGGTCCATTCTGCAGCTTGCTGAGCTGCCTGAGGCTTCAGTAACGCTCTTTGCTTTCAGTTTGGCTGCTGTTCATCCCTTCAGAGCAGGACTAAGACAGCCCCTCATGATTCTAGGGTGCTGCACAGTGAGCTTGAAGTCAGTTCCCCAAACTGGGATTTAAACTGGAGATACGTATGTGCCAGAGAACATCTCTCTGTGTTGTCCAGCTTTGTTCCAAGGTTTCAGACTTAGAGGTCCCTGGGAGGCTGTACTCTGGCTAAATGTTTGTGATATCCCTAACTTGAGGGAGATTGGGGGTAAAGTGATAAATTAGGCTCCAGTGGCAAAGGCAGAGTGGGGCAGGCTCGTATTGGAAGGCTGAGTACTGAGTTAAACGCATTTTGGTTCCAAATAGCTTAAACTGCACTGCATTTTAGTATGTTGCTTGAGATGCTGTTACAAAGCTGTTTCTGAGGAATCTTCAGACGTGTCAGGTGATGAAATGTCTTTGATACTGGCCATGACGGTTCCCAACGTTCAGACTGGTTCATTAATTTTTACTTTTATGGGGTTTTCAGTCTTTCCTCTCTCACTTTGTGCTTCCAGGTTTATGCTTGTTTTAGCAAGCAACCAGCCTGAGCAATTTGATTGGGCTATCAATGACCGAATAGATGAAATGGTGAACTTTGATCTGCCCCAGCTAGAAGAACGGGAGCGGCTTGTGAGAATGTATTTTGATAGGCATGTCTTGAAACCAGCCACAGAGGGTAAACAGTGAGTATCCCTGCAGAACTCTCCCATCCTATAGCATTCCCTTTCTTTGGTTGTTTTTTATAATCTGCTTTCCAGTGTATTCTGTCACACTATCTATAAACCCACTGTAAACAAGTAGTACAGAAGGACTGGAGAGATGCCTCTTGCTATCCTGTTATGGGATGAGATGCCATCCTAGAACTTCATGCCATGGTTTGTTGTGCCCTTAAAATTTAGGGGACCAGTAACTGCACTGGAGGCAATAATGCAAGTAGGAACACTGTTGGAACTCCTCATATCCAAGCCCTTGTCTTTGGCTTAGCAGAGACAAATTGGACCAAGCGACTCGTTTCCTTGTGTGCTGTGCAGTTCTTGCACTTTTTTGGTCTTAATCCAGGTACGCATGTTTGTGCCACAAAATCGGCCTTTCTGGGCCCAGGAGACCAACTTCTGTGCTCAGGCTGGATCTTTGTAGAAAGATTGATCTGATCTTTGATTTCATTGTAAGTGTTGCTCTTTACAAAGCCTACCTCTGACTCCCTCACCCTCCCGTCCTGTCCTGTGGCTACATGCAAACTAATCCTTGTTGTTCTGCTTTTTAGACGTTTGAAGCTGGCCCAGTTTGACTACGGAAAGAAGTGCTCAGAGATTGCCAGGTTGACAGAGGGCATGTCTGGCCGAGAGATCTCTCAGCTTGCTGTGGCATGGCAGGTAAGTAGGGCTTTTACCACTGGGCTGCTTATTTTGTTTTCCCTTTCTGGAAGGTTTGAGTGTTTGATGTTGGGAGTCTCAGATCTTGTCTCACCTTGGAAGTTTCATTATGTCCATACAGTAGTACTAGAATGCTGCTGTCTCTGGGGAGGGTGTCAGAATATCAGTGTAATTTTTCATCTCATAAATAGGCACAGTTTTTATAAACACTGATGGGAAATCCCTTACTGAATTTAAATAAAGCAAGTTAGGCATGGGTTTGGGCTAATCACACTGGCTGTTAGTCACGTTCCAGCTCAAGCAGCTCAGCAGAAGAGGTGCCTAATGCTGGTGCCCATAGGTATGACAGCATTAGGACACTAAAACATCCTTCTACGTTGTTCTAAACACATTTTTAGTGCAACTTAAGTAATTGAAGGAACAAAACTAAAATGGAGCTGAAAAGACTAGGTACTTCTACATGTGTGGTGCCTACGTAGAAATAAGAAATGCAGGCACTTTGAGTTCAATTGTTCACATGCTCAACAACCTTAAGCGCTTTATTTAATCTGGCTTTCACCTTGTTTTGTCACAGCTGCCAGTTTTACTGGGTTGTGTATTTTTATAAACTAACCTAGTAATACCAATTTAAGGAATACGTTTCAAACTATACGTCATGGAACATGCTAATGTCAGCTTCCTTTCAGGTATTGTAAAAACAAAGTTATTTTTTTAAATTTAGTTTAGCAGTTCACAAACATTTTACACAGTTTGTGCATTTCATTCCTCCCACTACTTGTTTTTCCATCTTTTAAGGTACAGAAAGTATTTATCCTTTCTAATCCATTTAACTGCAGTAGTCGTGAACTGAGGTCCAAAGCAGCCATTTGAGTGCTGCTAGTCCTTATTTTATTCCTTGTGTGTTAAAACACAGCTGGTTAATTTTTACCATGTGGATTTTGTATTATTGAAACATGCTTTAAAATGGGTGCTGTCATCTGAAAATACATATAAATACTTTAAATTTGTTTCTAACTGCCTGAAAACATAGCAGACTCGTATTGTTACCAGTTCAGTCAAGAAGCTTAACAAGATGCTTGACAAGTGTTTGAGAGAAGTCCTGCGTATTGATGGGTGCTAGGTGGGCTGCCTGCTGTCCAATTAGTGTGTGTTCAGACACTGTTCTGGAGAACTGACAGGTGGAAGGAAAGACCAGAAGAATCTCAGGCCGTTCTGCCTTTCACAGAGCCTGCAGGTCACGGCTTCACTTTTTTCCAAGTACAGCTGTGCTTTTGTGGGCTTCTGATTTTGACTTCCAGGATAAAGATGTAGGGTGTTTGTTTTAAACTGAATGACAGTGGTGCAGGAGAGAAAGCAGACTACTAATTGTTGTAGAATTTCTTTATTTCTCTTCATTTAGAAGAGAACCCCCTTACCCATGTATGTAAAAGGCTTTGCTGCCTGGCATCTCCTGTAATAAAATGTTGTGATAAATGATCCTTTTGCTTTTTTATCAGCTTCACTTTTTATCACACCTTATCTCCTAGCTTGTCATTACTCCCCAGGAATGACCTCAGGTTTTATCCTTTATCCTTTAAGTGATGAAGGAAGGGAAAGGTGGGGGTGACCTATTCTTTAGAGTTGTGGCCCTCCATCACTTTTTAAAATGTACCTCATAGCACCAGATCTATTAGCAAGGTTCTAGGTAAAATTGCAGGAGGAGGTTATGTTCCTCTCTGCTGTCATAAAACACTCAAAGGGCTTAAAAAAAAAAAAAAATGCAGGAAAGGGTGGGCAGAAAGATAAAAATTTTTTGATGTAGAAGCTGCAAGAAGCTTCATGTGTGTCAGAACCAAAGTTGTTAGTGTTCTGGAACAAGGGACTTCATATCTTATCCCTTGTTGATGAAGAGAGGTGGTTGTGATGTGTCAGGGGTCACTGTTAAAATGGCAGAGGCTTTTTGCAGCTAGTGGCTAGACATGAGGACTTCTTTCCTCAGGAGGTGTCTGGGTGGATCCCATCCACTAGCAGGTTTGTGAGGGCATCCAAAAGGGGTAAAATTTCTGTATTGAACTCTGCCCTGGGAGCTGCCTGCCAGAGCTGCTGATCCTAAGAGCTACCATAGGCTTCTTGTTCAGTCACTGGGCAAGGAATTTGGAGCTGGAACTGACTGGAGCTTGAGTAGAGCTTTACAGAAGGCTGTATTTATACCAGCTTTGGCGCACTGACTTTTGACTGTGACAAGACTTGTTAACACCTTGTAAACAAGTTAAACACCTTTGGTTTTGCCTGTGTAAAGCATTAAGGGTATGGCACTTCAGTGGCTGTGGTGAGAAGCCTCTCAGCGAGCAGGTGTGTTAAGTACTCTTAACCAGCTTGATCTCTTGAACAGTATCAGTATTTTGGGGCCTGGGTCAGCACTAACAGATCTCTTCCTACCTGTAACCTTGTTACAGGGAGCTCTGTAGCTGAATCAATGCTCTCTCCTGTCAGGGAAGGATTACAGCTGCATTTTGACAAGCATTTCTGGCAGTGTTGGTCCTGCCTCATATTCCTGCCATTCTGCTCCCCTTTCCATTGTGCTGGTACACCTCTTTGTATGGCTGTGCTATGAACTGGGTCAGGGAGTTGATCAGAATTAAAAATAGCTTGGCAAGATGAGTTAACTGCGTAGCTACACTGTTGTCCTGGTGTATCTGAGCATTCTGTCAAGTGAACAGCACAGGCAGGAAGAGCTTGAGATGATATACAAGTTCAGAAGATGAAGGGCAGGAAGAAGCAAGAAAAGAGAAAACCAAGGTATTTCTCTTAACAGTTCTGCTTCTGATCTTAGTAACACCTTACAGAGCTGGTAAGCAGCGGATGTTGTGAGCCTGGTGCTCTTCAGAAGTCCTCAAAGCAGACGTGAAACAACTTTGCCTCAAGACATTTACGCTTCCAATTCTTTTCTACGTAGGCTCATCACAACAGCTGCTGAAATGCAATATGCCAAAGGTCTCTGTTTATAAATAACTTCAATTGACCCATTCTGGGGAAGATTATAGCACAGAGCACTAGTGAAAAGTGCTCATTGTGAATGCTGGAGCTTTTGTTTTCAGCTGTTTTGCATAGTGCCCTGATGTGACTTGGAGCTAATCCTCAAAGTGTAGGCTTAATTGCAACATGCCTGTCACTTAATTCACCTCAGCTTTATGTGTGTGTATATATTTTCTTAGTTTCTTCCTCCAGCACTCATTTGCAGTGTTGCTGCCTGTATGCATTATACCTCTGTAGACATGTCTTGGAACAAAACTTCAACCAGAGTTCAGACAACAGATAAAAATGCAGAGGGAGCAGAGTGCCAGGCTTCATCGATGGTGAGGTGTTGCTCTGTTCCACAGGGTCTGTCCTGCTACCTCAAGCTGACTGAAGCCTTGTTGCTTGCAATTCTAATCCTAATCTCAATGTGATGAAACCTAACCAAATCACCCATGAAGCACAGGTAGTACTACGGAAGGCAGTGAGGAATCTGCATTGCTACTCCTGCTTCCATTCCTGAGTCTGCCGGAGTGCTGGAGAAAATGGACGGGGAGCACAGGAAGGTATTTATCATGGACTTGATGGAGTTTTGAGGTGCTGGGATCCCCATCAGCTCTACTTAGCTTGCCTGGGGTCATCTCTCATGGCCAGACTGAACCTGAGAGATGGTTTGGGGAAGAGTGAAGTTCTGAAGCAGCAGGAGGAGAAACAATTGGATCCGTTGGCTCTTCCAGAGAGTAACCTAGAACGGCAGCTTGTGGCCACTCTGCTGCCCCGTGGCCTCACAGTCATTTCCCGTGAAGATGTTTTTGGAGTGCTCTGCCAATATTGCTTTTAACAAAAACATCTCAGTTAAACTACAAGCCTGAGCAATAGCTGCATCTTTCACTATAAACTGGACTTGAAATTGGTTGACTGTCATTTACGTGAGGTTCTAGTTCACCGTTGTTTCAATCTGGCTCAGTTTGTCCTGAATTTACCAAACAGAAAAAAAATAAGATGCAGAAAAGCAGAGGGTGTGACCTCTAGAGCTGGGAAAAATATTGCTGTCTGGCACAGCTAATAGTCTGCATGCTAGAAATCCATTTTAATCTCTTCTACAGAAGACTGAGCATTCCCTTTTGTCCTTGTGCTTTTCCATTCCCCATATCTAATCCTTTATGACTATAGCATGGATTAGATGCATTTGTACACTTAAAAATTCCCTTCAGATCTGTTTATAGTAATGTGCAGACTTTCTAGTTCTGCACCCTGTACTTAAACCTATTGGTATGCTTTAGATAAAATGTCAAAATAGCAACCTTTCACTATTCCAAGCCATAATCCCTGGAAAATTGTTTGGCAACACTTCAAGAGAATTCCTAGGAGCTTTATGTCCCAGTGTTAAGGATAAAGGTGAGCTTCCTGTCATTTCCTTTGCTTTTGTGCCACTGATATAATTGCCTTTTTGCTCCCTGAACCTTGTTTATATATAAAAAATAAAAAATCATCTGCCTGACCAAGTTATGGGAAGAATTTAATGTTTCTATAGTGGTCTGAGCTGAAGGACATTGTAAGTAAGCAGGGAGGCACGGATCATGATGGCTGTGTTTTGGGTTTTTTTAGGTAGGCTGTTTTTGTTATAAATGTAATTCAAAGGATACAGATTAGTTTGGCCAAATTAAAATAAGCCATGTTTCTTGGCTGAAATGAAACATTAGGTCATCTAGGCTGGACTTGACACCTGTGCTCCATCCTTCTACTTCTCCCCCAAATACTTTGTTTTCAGATTATATCATAATTGGATTTCAGCTATAACAAATGAATAGTGGCACTGGAGAAAATGGGTTAAAATTTGTCCATGCAGAAGGCAGAGGTATGAATACAAATGAAGCTCAGTACCATTTTTGTGTGTGTGCAAGCTACTCCCAGAAGGGACAGCTGCTTCTCCCATTTGCTTTCTTGACAGCTAGGGCCTGAGGCTTTCTATAAATAGAAAGTCATTGAGAAAATCAACAGAGCGTGAACTGCACAGCTTTGCAGGAGTTTCCACAGTTGAATTTATGGTCTATGCAGTGGCAGGGAGGAAGGGAAGACATCCTCTCTGTTCTGTGGAGGCACATACCGCACATCCCAGGAAAGCACTTACTCCATTTTAAAACACCAAATCCTCCTGGCTGGAGGGCTGCATTGACAAAAGGGTGCTGGCTCCTTTTTATTTATTTAATTTTTTTTAATTGCAGGACATGACTGGGCACTTAAAGCTAAAATTGGGGGGGTAGAGGGGTTATGGGGGTGAGTCAGGATATTTCAGCTGAACAGAATGTTTCCACTGTGCCCCTGTTAGGGTGGGGAGGGAAGACAGGTCATGTTGTGATAGATGTTGTATAAATATTTGTGGCAGCAGGTGGGTTCTGGAAGCGGTGCTCTTCTGGTGCTTGTGGGAGGTGACTGCCTCGCTGTGCTCGGGGTGCCTCCTGCTCTCGTTGAATACAGAGGACAAGTGCCTTTATGCAAAGTGAATTTTCTATTTGCAGACCTTCTATTTCTCTGCACTCCTTGCCTGCAGCCAGTGTTTACTCCTAACCTGAAGGATGAGCATTAGCCAAACTTGTCACTTCTGCCTTAAGGAAGGATTACAAGGGTTTTGCACAGGGAAGAATCTGTTTTGATGTTTCTTGCAGTAAAAACCAGCTCCTGCCAGCTCTGTGGTTACATGAGGTTTATGCAGTGAGATCTTTTGTGATCTCACCAGTTCCCCAAAAAGGGCTACCAAGTGAGGGCTGGGAGATAGGCTAGGGGAGGCCGAAAACCAACTTGGGTCACCTTTTGCTCATTTCTTGAAATAATATTCCTCCTGCAGTGAGGTAGCAGTAATCTGGTAGGCAGTAATCTACTGTACTGGGGTTTGTCTTCTCTCCCATCTACATCACTGGAGAGTGTGTGCATAAAATGGTCACACTATAATTTCTTTCTGTGGTGCTTTTGCAGTAAACCTCGTTGCTTGATATAATTGATGTTAATGGCTTCTGGAGCCTGTATGTAACACCTTAGAAACACGCTTCAGCCTGTCATGAAAGCCAGACTTTATATTTCTAACTGGGATCTTGGGGAACACCCTGAAGACAGAAGGGTTGGCATGTGTCAATCCATGACGTGATAGCTCTGTGGAAGGAGAGAGGCGTGGACAGAATTTGGGGCTATTTGGGGCAGGCAGCATGGATGTGAGAAGCTGGGAGAGGTCCCAGCCTGGTGTCAGGCTCCCAGTGCAGCTGTACAGGGAACCGCCGTGCCGGGTCATTTGTGGGAGCGCTTGCAGAGGGAGTAACCAGATTTAGAAATCTGTAGCTCGGAGTTGCTTTGTTACCTTGGAGATGGGTACAGCTAACAGCCTAAGCAGCCTTCCCTTCCTCGGAGGGTAGAGCTGCTCCTGTTGGCATCTGCAGAATGTCCATCAGCAGAGCTCTAGCCGTCCTGCCTGTTCGGACAGAGGTGACAATCCCTGTGCTGCAGCTGAAATGGCACGCAGTCCTCTTCCCCCTTAGCTGCCACGGGAAATACTGTGGGCTGTTTGGCAAGGATGTCAGGAGTTTTCAGCCCTTTCTGCAAGGAACTGTGATCAAATTTGTACTGCCTGTTGAAGTAGCAACAGGATCAAGTGTTAATTTACCAAGCAGAATTGGAGACAGGAATTCGGGATATGAATGAAAGGGGGAGGAAAGGGATGGTCCCATGGGCAGATGAGTATGGGGTGGGAGCTGACACAGCACAGAAGTGATGCAGGGGACATTCCTAGCAGAACACAGGAGGAAATCAGGATTAGTGCACGTAAAACATCTGTTTTAGAGGTGCCACATTGCCCATATTCACCGTAGCACTGATGTTAATTCTCCTGTGTGTTTAAAACATTTTCTTTTGTCTTGGATGGAGTCATTCAATCACCATGTGCACCTATTACTCTTTATTGGCTTCACACATGCAGGGCTTTTAAAGCAGGAGAGGAAATTTAAACAAGCCAAGTGTGACTGCAGCCTAACCATACTGGCTATGCTCAGCATTAGGAACCTGTGGCCTTGGCTCTTCCGCATGCAGAGATCTTGCCTCCCAGGAAATCCAGAGGCAGGTAGGCAAAGTAGCTCAGAGACAAAGACTTTAGTGTAGCTGTGAATGTTTCTCTGTGCTTGGGCAGTTGATGTATTTCAGTCCTCAAGGAAAACCTTGCTGACAGTGATAACTCCAGATTGTTCTGGGTACCGCCGCTGGCTTAGAACAAGACTGGATGTTGTGTTAGGTAGTGCATGGAGAAGAAAACAAAAGAGAGGGCCCAGTAGTCTCAGATCTTCACTGATCCCAGGAATTATCATCACTAACTTCTGTCTCCTCTGCCTTTGCCTCTCCAGGCTGCAGCTTACGCCTCGGAGGATGGTGTTCTTACAGAGGCCATGATGGATGCCCGGGTAGCTGATGCTGTGCAGCAACACCAACAGAAGATGGAGTGGCTGCAAACGGAGGGTGCTGAAGCAAGCAAAGGGACTGGCAGAAACCCCCTCCTGCCTTTCCCCAAAGGAACAGCAGTGTGAGAAGTCTGCAGGCTTCAGACCAGCATGTGGGGAAGCGGGTGTAGCAGAAAGCTGGGAGATTCTTTGGGGTAAATGTTTGGTGGAATAATGTGTTGAGAGAAATGTGTCCATTGGTGCAAGGGAGGGGGTACTGCCTCAGTCTGCCTTTGATTTCATGTTTTTAAACAGCACCAGAAAACACAATGTTTTAAATGAGGCAGAAGCAACTGTATTAAAGGACCCCCTTGCTGAAATACTGTTGACTGTGTCAGTCTGTATGGCCTGTCCTGCTGGAGAGGCCCAAACTCCAAACCCTTTTCAGCCATTTGACACTGCTCTGGGGTGTCCCAGTGACATGGGCCTCTGGGAACCCAGGGCCTGTCCAAGCCTGCTGCTCCCAAATATTTAACTTTGTAGGGTTTATGGTCCCGCAGAGGTACTTCCTTTTTTTCCACAGATCCTGTGCATGACATACCTCCTTGCTCACCTCTGGCACCACTCCTTGCTCTTATTGTCACCTTGTCACAGACTTAGGGTAGACTTTGTGTTACAGAGGTGTATTTGGTGTGGTTCACAGCTGCACCTGGTTAACCTGAGGAGAAACTACAGCTGGGCAGTGGGTTGGCTGATAAGCCTTGGGACTTTCCTTGTGATGTAGCTACACCCACTAGTGCCCTGGCTGCTGTCTTTTGTCTTTTCTGTGCTTGGAGGCAGAGCCAGCCCACAGTGGTACCCTGCAAGGGACCAGAAGCTCTGGAGCTGAAGTGCTGAGTGCTCCGTGTGTGACAGCTTTTAGGTCCCTCCGGTGCAGCGCTGTAGAATAACCGCACCCACTCCCTGGATCGCAAAAGGTGGTTTGAACGGCAGTGGAGCAACTGGCACTTCCTCGAGCAGAGTCTGGCGGGCAGTGCTCAGGGGCTGGGTAGCCCTTTGGACATGCTGCTTCCCAGCTTCCCACGTGTCTGATGTGACTCTAGTGCCCACAGTGCTTTGTTTGCTTTCTCCATCCAGGTACTTGCTGCTACAGCCAGTCTGAGAGCAGCTCTAGGTATTTTTTTTTTTCCCTCTCCAAGTAAATCTTTAAGGAGGTGAGTAGGCAAAGCTCAGTAAGTCTGTCTGTCTGGTGTACAGGTGTCCAGCGTGGTCTGAAGAGAGAGATGAGTGGGGCCTCTTTGCCATTGGCTGCTGCCATCAACCTGCTGCACAGGTTTTCTGCTGCATTTCTGGAACAATTGAGAAATATTTCATTGTCAAGTCATGAACACAAGCCTGTCTCAATCAGATGACATTTGTTCTGTCTGTGTGCATACAAGAGACAGGTCAAAAAAAAAATCTCTTGATTTGTTTCTGAGCTTGAACTGGATTTGAACTCTGCACTGTGCTCTGAGTCCCCTTCTGTAACTACACTATGCAAGCACGTTTGCCTGACCTAAATCCGTGCCCTTGAGTACCTTGCTGAGATGTTCTCCTCCAACAGGAACTGACAGCACTCTGCTTTGTCCACTTCACTGGTGGTTGTTGCTGAGCTGTGCGAGATGCGCCCTGACAAGAGCTTGTGAGCAGGGGAGCAGGACAGGGCTGGGCACCAGGGCCCTCGGAACAGGCAGCCTTGTGGGACACCAGGAAAGAAACGCTTCTGGAGGCTGCAAACTGTCTCAGGCTGCCGCCTTCTCTCAAAATAGTTCTCTGATGTTTTCCCCAGATGCCAAGGGAGAACGTGAAGATGCATTTTAGAAGCTGCTCTTTTGTCCTTTAGTCCACTGATTTACTAGAGGATTAGCTATTCTGGGCTTTCCATTTCCTACTTAGATTTTGCTAGAATTATATTTCTGTTGAGCCCCAAGAGATGGAAAGGAGCTAAGCAGAGCCACTCTGCTGAAAAACCCTTGCTAATGAGTTATGTGAGGGAACAGTCTGATGCTGTGTGATTAAAATCTCCAATTGTGACATACACCTTTGATACTTTTCCCCTCTCTTCCATAACCATCTCCATGAAGCACAGAAGGAGCAGGGGGAAGGTGCTCAGCCTTGTCCTTATGCTGTCTGACCGGGCTTTTGCTGATACCCGCAGCTGGGAAGAGGCTCCTTCTGTAAAGCTGTGTGAAAGGCACAGCAGTTGCTGTCTCAGCTGTTTTGTGCGATTCCTCCTTCAGATTGCATCAGGTCCTACATGGAGGGAGCACAGTGCTTGTAATGCAGCGATGATCCGTGCCTCTGTGCTGTGCAACAGTGATTAATTGCAGTTTGGGAGAACAATTAGCCAGCAGTAGCCTCTTGCTGGGGCAGGGAAGGCAGCAGGAAGCCGAGGCTGACCTAAGGGTTCTCAGGTTTGCCTGAGTACAGAAGTACTGCTCAGTGAGGTTTTAAGGGGTTTTAATGACCACTCTTAACGATGGATGCCCCTGAGCTTTGCTGCATGGGCTATATGGACAGAACGGACTGTCTGGCTTGAAGACAGACACGGGGGTGTTGGACATGTGGGTGCCGTGGCATTTCTGGCGAGCACTGAGATGTTGCTCTCGTGTGACTCACAGCTTGGTGCTGCTTGTATCCTAAGGGGCAAAGTTCTTTCCCCTCTTGGGCAGCCTGGAGGATGGTGCTCTCTCTGCTAAATGAAATCTGTTTCCTTTAGTTTATTTTCCTTTAAAAGGTCAGGGAGGGGTTAGTAGAGACATTTGTATACTTTATACAGAAACAGCACTTTTTAATACACAGAACTTGTCGCATGTGTCTCAACATCCCTTCACCCTTTAAAAGTCCTCAGTCAGTCAGCTGGTCAGAGTTTTGCACATCTGTGCTCTTCGTGCTTTATTAGCCAAGTGTTGCTGGCTCCTGTGCAACCCTGGTGCTAGTGGAGCACTTCAGGGCTCGCTTCTCTCTGTTCACAATCTCCCTCCACAGCCCTTACTGGGTCGGTTGTGACAGCATCTGTGTGTGTGAAATTCAGTGAGTTCTCATCCTCCTTTCCAGAGAAGCTTGTGGCTCTGGGCAGAGCAGGCAGGTCCCCCCTATCCCCTTCTGAGAGACCCTTATTAGCACAATGCCTGAAAGTCCACGATCACTTCAACCCTTGGCAGCAGCAGGGCTGGGGACACCCAGCCCGACTGTGGGTACATCACTTACCAAGCTCTTGCTGAATGGTGGATGTCTGACTTCCCACCGGTGAAGGAGAGAGGGAGGTGGCACCCGAGCTGGGAAAAAGAGAGGACGTGGAGCAGAAAAGCCCAAGGTGAGCCTGATTCAAGAGGGTTGAGGAGGCTCAGGGTGCCAAAGCTGTCAGGTCAGGTGGGTAAGAAGTGGCAGAGGTGGTGTGGGTTTGTTTTGCTTAGGTACAAGCTTCCAACCCAGTTGTTTTCATCTCTTACCACTGCATTGAAAGAGTGATGTGAGCTTCCACTCGTACAAACTGATGCCATTTGTTCTTCCCTGACAGGAGTGGGTTCCACCCAACTAATCTCTTTGAGCTCAGCACCTTTGTGTTCTGGGCAGTAGTGTGGGGAGTGCCGGGAACACGGGTAGCTGATGCACCCTGCAGATCTGCACTTGGTCAGCACAACCTGGATCCGTAGCTGTTGGGCTGGAAAGTGCTGCTTTTCTTTTTTTTTCTTTTTTTTTTTTTTTTTTTAATTTCCACAGGAAATAAAAGTTCTCCATCCATTCTCTCACACTTGCACACTACTCTTCCTTCCCATCACGTACCAGGGGCTGTTGGATGCATGAAGCCAGCTCTCTCGATGTGTCCCAGGCATTATCGCTACCAGCTCTCTAAATCCTGCCTTTGATCAGAGATTCCTTGTCCCTCTTGCTATGCACGTCGCTCCCAGCCACCATCTAGGTGATTGCATGCCCTCCTGCCTGCTGAATAGCAGTGCCCGTCGCTGCTGTCGCTCGTGTGGAATGCAACGGGAAAGGAGAAAAAAAAAAAGCTGTTGTTCAACTCCTGCCTCATCAAAGATTTAAATGCAGGGCCTCTGTCACCTCTGCCAGCCTCATCAGTAGGTTGGGTTTGCTGTCACGCTGTCAGCTCGCAGGATGAGTGATGTCCCTGTGGAGGTGGCACCTAGCTGGCTATTTGTTAACGCTCCATGTAGGGATATAGGATGGCAACCCCAGGCTGAGGTTATCTCCTCTCTGTGACACTGAGTGAGTTATGAGCTAATAGCACTTTATTAAAATAGTATTTTGTATTGGAGAGCAAATCTAAGAGCAGATGGATTAGCAAGCAATCCATCACTCCCCATCTTCTCCACTGCCAGCTAAAACGCCTTCTCTGTGCCTCAGCATTGCAGCTGGGAGACAGATTTATAACGTGGTCATCTGTCTATTCTCAGTTGCCATCCATTAAATTATTTACCTTTGAACGGGTTACACTGGGAGGAAAGTTCCATTGTGCAAGTACAAGGGTGTGAGTGCCCCGTGCTTTCTCACCAGTGTGTGCCCTGTGCTGTAGGGCTTTGGGGGCCAGGAGCCTCCCCAGGGATTATTTCTCTGCCAACCTCTGTTTGCATTTTGGAGAAGAAACTCTCAGATTCTTTTACAGTCCATTGTCTGTGGCTGCTTCAATTTTATCTCAACATTATTATTTTCCCTTTATGTTTGCTTGTTTGTTTGGGGTTTTTTTAAAAAAAAAAAAAAAAGAAGTGGCAAACCTCATTAATTTGTCCAGCCTTGTAATGTGAGTCGCTGGCCTGCCCTGGGAAGCCTTGCTGCTGCAGGAGGTTCTTTGCTTGTGGAAGGCAGCCCGTCTTCTGCAGCCAGCGACTGAGTGCTGTTGGCACATGGATGTAAGTAACGGGGATCTGTTGGAGGGATCCTGACAAAATCATGCCAGAGTTTGCAACTTCTGGCTTGTCTCTATGTTCATCTGGTGTGAAACCCGCTGGGTCTGCGCTTTCTCTGCCGGGGGGGGGGGGGGGGGGTTCGCCTCCCTTGGGCCTTAGTCATGCACAGCCCTTTGGTGCCAGGGCAGCTCTAAGGCCTCGACACGCAAAAGAAGCCAAAGTAAACACGGGAGTTTGTACGTAGCAAACCCAACTGCAGGTGAAGAGCTGGAAGCCAACGTGGCTGCAACAAGAGCAGGGATTACTGGTCACCCCTGCACAAGCAAAGGGGTGTTGCAGCAGCAGACAGACACGTCGGGGCTGTACAGCTGCTGTGTGTTGCCTTTTGGCAGACGGTGGAGAGGCAGCACGACTCTGTAACTGCATCACTTGGGGAGCAAGGAGCTAGGATCCAGTTTGAGGGCTAACTGTAGGTCAGCTGTCCCACAGGAATGTCACCAGTCAAAAATGACAATAGAAAATCTTTTCTCCAATGGTTACCTCTCCACCCTGCTTCTCTTGCAACCTCCAGGCCGTTCATGGTGTGCATCCCTGAGTCGGTGCTTTCACAGACTCCTGGTGCTCTGCTGGACCTTGTGACTGAGCCAGCATCTCTCCCACAGACCTCAGCTGCTCGGGCTTCGGGATAAGGCAGAGTTTGCCCATCTGAGCTCCAGTAGAAGAGGAACCAAAGGACTTCAATCAACGGGATACTCCGTAAGTGCCACCAGGCTGCTTTACTCATCATTTCCTCCTACCAAGCACTGACAGCAGAGATTGGGTGCCTGGTAAAGGACAGGTATGGGTCAGATCTTGCTTTGAATGGTCTGGGGCATCCTTACTGGCTGGCTTTCCTTTTCCCTGATTCCTTGAGGTAGCACAGCCTTACCAAATCCCAGTGATAGCTTCTGATATACGGCATCTCCTGGAATGAAGCTCTAGCAGCATCGCCAGGCTACATGACGTTATTTTTATAAGATGTGCAAAGGGCAGCAGCGCATGGGTAGCTCAGAGAAGTCCCCAGGCAGTCCTCCAGCTCTTGCCCTATCTCTAATTATTCTCACCTCAACAGAACTCAGACACCTGTCTCTGTTACTGGCCATTTTTTACCCCCAGACATAATTTGAGATGCCGGTGCCTGCAACTGTCAGTCAGTTCCATGACAACAGCTCCCTGCTTTGCTGCCTGGGTGGTTTTTTTCCCCTCTTTCTCCTGCTGCTGTGGGTTTTATTCTTGTTGTGGGGGTTTCTTTGCTTGGGTGTTGGGTTGTTGTTTTTTTTTTTCTTGCTGCTCTGCTGTCACGTAACGTCTCCACCAAGCCTGACTAAGATGTGCCCAGATTTGCCCAGACTTGTGGAACAACTCGTGCATCAGCATCTTTGCACATAAGGACTGAAGTCCCACTCAGTGTCAGACTTGCTCTGTTTGTGTATGTGTGGTCCTGTTCCAGGAGAGAAAAGAGCAGAATGAAGAATGTTATAAAGGACTGGTTCACGGTGGCAGCGTTCGGTACTGCTAGAATGGGAAATGAGGACAGTTCTTGGCCGTGCCAGTCCCAGGTTTCCTGTGCCCTGCCTTTTGTGCCTGCCCTTGCCAGCAATAGGCGAGAGAGGCCCACGCCCCTCTCTGGAGGTTGCTTGCACTCAGAATTTGGTTTTAACAGTAAAAATATTTATCTTCTTTTTAAATCAGTTTTGGACCTTAGAGCTTCCCTGTGTTCCCAGGGAGTTGGGAGACAAGCAGGCTAAAATCTGGGACAGTGTCCTATGATGTCACATAACCTGGGGGAAACGCACAGCCCTCCTTCAGAGAGCGAGGCTGGGCACAGCTTCCCCCCCGCCCCCATTCAGGCCATGCTTGTACCTCCTCCTCTCTTAAACCCCTGTCCCTAAGCTGGTGCCCTGTCGTGCCCCTAGCAGGCCCCCAGCCTCTGACCCCAGGAGTATCATTCGCTTCAAAGGGTTGGAAAAAACACTCAGATGCAAAACATGCAAAAAACTATTTTACTGACAAACAGCAAAGGACGGGCTTAGTTTTCAGGAGCTGAACTGGTTATCTATTATACAAACATCTTATTGAAAGGGAAGGAATGGCTGAAATACACTCACTCGTTGACCCAAATAAAATCACAGTGTGCTTTTTCTATTGCCTCCCCCACCCCCAAGCTCTCTGCGGCCTTCAGCTGCTCCCCTTAGCTTGAGCACAGCGTTGTCACCGCTCCCAGCACGGCCGCTGGAGAACACAAACTGTAGGTGACATTTGCCTGTGCAAGTGTATTTAATAAAAAAAATTAGCCATTATTGCTTTTCAACCACAGTAGAGATTATTCTACGATTAGACTCAGAGCAGAGTATAATCTCTCTCTCTGTTAGTATCAATGTGTGCTGTACCTCTTCCTGTCTGATGCATGCAAAATTGGTTTGAGTGCAGGAAAAAAAGAAAAAAAAAGAAAAGAAGGATTAACAATCAGGGAAAACAGCACTCCCAAGTTTTGTTCTTGTATTCTCACTGCAGAGCACTACTGAAAAAAAAAAAAAAATCTTCCTAAACTGTGTGCTCTGGCCTGCAAGGGTTTCCAGTGCCTTAGTGTTTGGTGCACTCGCAGGACTGAGCCATCCTCCTGGTGTCACCCCTCCACGGAAATCCCGGGGCTCGGCTTGAAGAGGGGACTAAAACTAGCAACCCCACTGGAAAAGAAATGCGTGCAGATGACTGGGAGGTACTAAAGAAGAGGAACAGGGCTTCATGCAGCGACCACGTGATGACACGCACAGCTATAAACACACAGACACGCACTGACACACACACACGACTGGAACGGTGTCCCGAGAGCCTCGCCAGGACACAGCGAACTGGCAGCCCAGACTCGCTGTAGAGCTCCTCCTTACTCCTGCTCATGTTTTCCAACTCTTGTGCTTCCTTCTCTCGTGCCCCAACAGCCCACCTGCATGGAGGCTGCAGGCTTGGTGTTTGTGTTTTATTTTATTTTTACTTCAGTAAGTTCACTTGTTTCTTCATGCTCTTTTGGGCACCGCAGTGAGCCAGGCTGGCCTAAGAGGACAATCCCACCTTCACTCCATCCTAAGGTAGAAGCAGCCGGCCTGTGTCCCTGCCTCACCCCTAACAGCCTGTCTGTCCCCTGCTCTACATCCCATTGCCTGTCACTTACACATCTAGTCCCCTGGGGTATCCAGGTGGCAAAGCATTTGATCCAAACCTCTTTCTAGCTGTACTTACGCTCTAGTAAGGGAAGTGCTTCTGTTCTTTTACATCTAGAGGTGCTCTGGAAGCCTCTTTGACTATTTCTACCTTCAAAGCCCCCCGAATGTGGAAGAGGCCTCCATCACCTCCCTGTTCACCCCGCCACACTCCGTCAGTGCCACACTCAGCGTTACACTGCTGCTGTGAAACAGCTCAAAGTGACGTCTGAGACTGAGGTTCCCTGAGGTGTTTATCACCTGCACGTCTCCAGCCTTCATGCACGGGAATGTGAAGGGTGAACGTTGCCCTCCCTTTTCCAGGGGACTCGGTGCACATGAAAAGTTCCCCTTCACAATGTGTCTTCTCCCAAGCTAGGGAATGACCTTGGAGCAGGACTCCCTCACTGGCTCCCCCAGGGCTTTCTCCAGCCTGGGCTCACCTAGACCTTATCCAAGGTAAGCAAAGGCTGTCGATGTTTGTGTTTGCACTGTCTGCTGCAGTCTTGAAGTATCAGCTCTTGGTCTATTCCAAAGCCAGGGGGCTTCAGCTCACTTAACACCAGTTGCATGACTTTTTTTTTTTTTTTTTTTTTCCCCCATGGCATATTTGAGATTGGAAAGGGCTGCTGGAGTTCATCTGGTCCCTTTGCTCAAGCATGGCCACCCAGAGCAGGCTGCCCAAGACCATGTCCAGCTGGCTTTTGACTGTCTCTAAAGATGGCAACTCCACAACTCCTCTGGCAACCTGTCCAAGTGCTTGGTCTCTCTCACAGTAAAAAAAGTGTTTCCTGATGTTCAAGCAGAACCTCCTGTGTTTCAGTTTGTGCCCATTGCCTCTGGTCCTGTCACTGGACATCACTGAAAAGAGCCTGGCTCCATCTTCTTTGCACCCTTCCTGCAGGTATTTATATACACTGATTCCCCTGAGCTTTCCCTTCTCTAGGCTGAATAGGCCCAGATCTCTTGGCCTTTCCTTCCTTAATCGTCTTAGTGGGTCTTTTTAGTGTTCTTTTTTTATCAGGGATTCTCTTCTCCCAGCTGAGTGCAGCTGGAAAATGAGGTAGAGTAGCAGTGAGAGTAACTAAAACCACCCCATCCTGCTGTGAACGCCTGGGACCTGCCTGCTGGGCTCCCTTCTGGGCTTTTACTGCTTGTTGGGCGGTGCTGCCAGATACTTCAGCCAGGATGGGCCAGTTGATGTGCCCCTGGCTGGCTCAAGGGCTAGCTGAGCAGTAAGAGGGCAGGATGGATGGATGGAATGCATCCCAGGAAACACCTTCCCAAACTGTTCCTCGAAGGGGAAGGGTCCTTCTCGTTGTGTCAGAGCAGCAGGCCAAAGAAGGCATGTGCAGTACCTGTGTCTATTCTGGGCTACTCCTGAAATCCTGAAATTTGGGCTCTTCCTTTCCTCTCAATCCTGAGGCCATGTGCAGCTCTGCCAGCCCCTCCCTGGCACAGCACCACTTCCACCTACGGTGAATTTGGCCTCCTCTCGCTTCTTCCTTCCCTGTGCCCATCCTGCTGCGAGCCACTGAATGTGGTGGAACAACAGATGCCAGATAGGAAGCAAAGTGGAGGAGACAACCAGTTCGACAGGGCTGCTCTTTAATGTGTGGCTCCCTTGAGAAGCAGGAAGGTGGTAAGAACAGAAAGAAGGTTGGCAGAGAATGTGTTCAGCTTTACGCTGCCTTCAGGGATCTCGCTGAGTGGCGAGGGGTTTATTCAGCAGCGCTGGTAAGTGGCTGCTTGAATTTAAGGAGCTATGGGTTGATACAAAGGATTTCCCAAGCCTCTGCTTTTCTCCAGCTGTCTTTCCACACCTCTCCTTTGCAGCAGATCCCGGGCACCAGCACCCAGCCAAGCCTGAGCCCCTCACACCAAAAATGGGGGCGAACGTTTCCAGTGCCAACCCCAGCTTTGAAGAACTGGCACATAGAGTTTTAAGCTCTGTGTCTGCTCTAAAAATAGCCCCTTCTGAGGCAGCACAAAATTCCCCCCACTATCTTAATCCTGCAGAAGCCTCCCTCAAAGCATCTGGTGGATGAGCATTAAGACACGGTGCACACTTCCCACTCCTTTGTCCCTACAGCGCTGCCACTGCAGACACAGCTGCCAGCTGCAAGCTTTGCCACCCCATGTTTTCTCTTCCACAGGTTCTGAGCGGTATCTTGCCTAGCCCTGACCTTGTTGTGTCAACTCCCTGATGCCAAAGTCACTTTCTCCCAACTGAACCCTTTTTTGTTTGAGGTTGTTGCTGGGTTTGGGTTGTGTTGTTGTTTCAATCTGTGGGTTTTTTTGGTTGTGATTTTTTTTTTTGGGAGGGGGGTGTGTGTGTGTGGAGACTGGATCAGAGGCAAGAGAACAACAAACAAGTCAACACTAGTACATCTCAGACAATTAAACAAGGAGAAAACACCCCCACAACCAGACAAAAGCAGAACGAACACATGCACAGGAGAAGAAGACAGCGCAACGGCGGACTTTGCAGACTTTACAGACAACTGAGCTGCGAGCAACAGTAGCAACCTCACTTGGACAGAGGAACAAGAGACCACGAAGTCAGACACTGTTGGTAAGGCTCCTGCCTGGAGCAGAGCCCGCTGAGGCGACAGGACAGGGACGAAAGTGCTGATGTCAGGCAGAGAGAGCAGGTGCTGCGTGGGGCAATAGGCTGGTACTGGGGTTCTGCGATACTCAACACACAGCTGCCTCTTCTACCTGCTGCTTCTCGGGGTGTGGGGGGGGGGGCTCGTAAGTGTGTTCCCCAGAGAGGAGACGTGGCAGACACTTGGCTGTTGGGAACAACAGTCGGTATTCGCACACCCCCATGGGTTAAACGGCACACGGGACCTGGGCTGCTGCTGTGCAGGGGGGGTCTCACCACTGCAGCCTTCCTTGGTGTGTGAGGCTCTGCAGGCCCAGCAACAGGCACGTCCTGAGCTCTGTTACGTAGGGTCAAATCTACAGGAGCTTCTTAGGCTCGGAGGAAAAAGGCATCTCACCCCAGCAGTCTGACCTCGCGTCTCTGTTTGAAATCACCCCTGCACAGAAGGCGCACCAGATCTCACGGCTCAGCAATAGGACCTGGAATTACTGCATGGGAAGGAACTTTGTCCCTTGTTTGTTAAGGATGAGCATCAAAGGCCTAGTCACTTCCCCAGGATTAATCCCACTGGTTTAGTGTGTGCTGGGACAAACCTTGCTCTATGAGGGTATTTCTGGTTTCCTTGGTTTTAAGACCAGTGAATTTTTCCCAGGAAATTTAATTGCACTGAGAGTATTGTTTTATCTTTTAACTAAGTGTAAACAGGAGATAGGCTCACAAGGTAATAGCTGCAAACACAGCAGATTAAAAAAAAAGTCTGTTCTTAATAGGTCTATGTACCATGTAGGACTTTTTTTTTTTTTTTTTTTTTTTTTTTTTCCTTCTTCCAGAGGCTCATATTCTTCTGAAATTCTGGTGGGGATCAGACTTAATCAGTGTGAGCCATCACTCCACTCTTTCCAGGTCTAAGTTTCATATTTAATGATATTTCAACTAAGGTTAGTTGCTCAGGCAGGGCAGAACCAGACTTTCAAGTCAGTCTGAGTTTAGTCACTGCCGTAAGTCGCTCTTGCGAGAGGCTCCAAGTGGAAAGATTATTTAAAGTGCTTTTCTCCCCCCATAACTAGTTCCAGCGACTCAGTATTTGTCCTTATCATGATGGAATTTTCTCCCCTGCAAAATGTTGTCCCATCTGAAGACACGTCCATGACATGTACCTGTTTCACAGTACCTATTCTTGGCTGTCAGTTAAGCATGTGCCGTCACCCAAGGGCAACCAGAACAGCTGTTTGGCCAGCTCTCAGCTGGCCCAGGCTGAGGAACACTCCACTGAAGTGAGCATCTTACACCACTCGAGGATGAGTCCGTATGGTCAAACGCACAAAGCTCATACAGTGAGGGAGCGTGCGAAGCCGTGTGCCTTGGAAAGGAGCTGCTTAAGGAAAAGTCCTTCTTTAGTTACTAACAGGTGGCTGCAGACATTCCAACCAGAGGAAGTCCTGAATGACAGAGTCAAGCAGAGGGAAGGATAGACCAGGCAATTATTTAGGCCCAGACAGAAACTGGGGCTCCAAGACAAGAGGCACTAGGGACTAGCAAAGGTAGGAATGGCAAGGAAACGGGTGTGTGTGGCTCTTGGGCAGCTCTGGGGCTTGTGAATAACTGAACTGATCCTGGGCATGGGAAACAATAGGGGGGAAAAGAAAAAAAAAGACACAAAAGCTGAACCAGGGAGGAAAAGAGCAGGGAGTCATGGTGTCCTTTTCCCTTCACAGACATTGCAATCAAACAAGAGGAGGCCACCGGCAGCGTCAAGGAATCCATAGACAAAAACAGCAGTTTCTGATAATATTCATCGTCCCTTTGTTCTGGATGTTTTTTCCCATTTAAGCACAAGCCCACTCAGTACAAAATGATGAATGAAGGAGAAATGATTAGGATTCAGGGCTACCACCTTAAATTCTTGGGGCTAGCTCGTGTCTCCCTCCCTTATTCCTCTCAACAAAAATCGCTCTCTCCCCCCTGCAGCTGGCAGGGCTGCTGCTGACCACAGCCCAGCACGTGCAAAAGCAGAGCACTCTGGGCCCATTTGCTTCACTCCCGCAGCAAAAAAATGACTTCTACTGGAATTGGATACCACTGTGCTGCCTGGGTGCACACGGGCTTTATCAACTCCTTTGGGCAGCTCTGGAAGTGAAGGAGGGCTCTGGCTCTGGAGGTTGGTTGCAGACACCTGAGAGCTGCCTCGAAACCCACAGCTGAGCTGTGACCAGGGGAAGCAAAGGCAAAACCGCGTTAGAGCATCCTCGTACCTTGGTTCAACCCATCATTAGGACGTTTGACTCTGTCGATGAGTTTGGCTTCAGGCCCACATCTCTCTGTGTTCCTCAAGCCAAGCCCAGGCTGCTGCTGAGGTGCTGTTCCAGCTCAGAGCAGTAACACAAGGAGAGAGGGGGCTGTTCACGTGCAGGAAGAGCGAGACTGTTACCCGCTGCCTTGTCGGTGTTTCTAGGGGGTATTAATCAGGGGGTCGGGCTCACCCTCTGAGAAGAAGAGGAGAGCAGCTCCTTTCCTCCCAGGCGAGGGTGGGGTTGATGCAGCAGGGGGGTATGATCAGGGTACAAGTCAGATCTAACACCGTTCAACTCGATACACTTCTCCTCTCCTAACAGGAGCAACTCCCCAGCATTAGTGAAGAGTAACGGCACTGGCTTCCACAAGGTCCCACCAGTACTAAGTGGCGAACACCAGCCAGCACCAGCCCTGTTACTGGGACTGATCCCTTCTTGTACTGTTCCCCTGGTACTAAGATTTCTTGGCTTGCTTAAGGCAGGTTTCAGCGTACAGCAATGCAAACAACAAATCAGTTATCTACCCCCAGGTCTTCCTTCCCCCACAGCAACTCCCAAACACATGAACCAAAGCAAAAGGGACACTGTGCCTCCAAAACCAGCTGGCAGCAGTCCCCATCCAAACCTGTGACCAGCCAAGCCATTCTAGCAACGGAAGGAACAGAGCAGAGCAAGACCAAGCCAACGGACCAAAGAAACGGGGGACTTGAGTTCTTGGATGAAAAACTCTGCAACTTCTTCATGTTGTCCCACCTCCATACCCTTGGCCAACATTCCCCATAGGGCAGCTGGATGTGCAGGACAGCCGTGAATGCCAGGAAAAGGGGGGGTTGAAAGTATAATGCAAATCTCTTTTTTCTCGTTTTTGTTTGTCTGCTTTTTTACATATATACACAAGTCTGACAATAAAATGTGGAACACAGTGCAATGTCTTGGCTGCGTAGCATCCAGGACTGGCTTAGTTGTGCATCGTGGTGTGCCACAGGGACACACAGGATGGGTAAGTAAAATTGTGTCCTCGGCTGGCTTCCACAGAGGAGCAAACTAGTAGCTGTTCCCCTGGAAGAAGAGCAAAGTCCTTTTTAAAACCTCACTGCAGTCTTTTGGAGGGGAAGACATTCCTCAGAGGTGCCGTGGGCTAGGGTGCCCGTTATGGTACAGCTTCTGTTTGATGTGCACCATGTTCCCAGTCGCCTCCTCGTACTGCCTGTGGTGACGTTTTCTGAACTCCTTTAAGTTACAGAATTTTGGAATCCATGACCAGGAATTGTCTGGAAGGCAGAAAGGAGAAGGAAGATATTACAGGAAGGGTGAGACCCACGTTCTCCTGCCTTGCCTAGCCCTGTTCCCGCCCTGCCCCACAGAAACGGGGCGCTAGGTACAGCCCTGGCAAGGCCACCCTTGCTCCCCAGCTCCTTCATGCCCTGTAGCCCCAGTGCTGCCCCCTCCTCCCCCAGACCCACAGCAGCCCCCCACCCCTCCGACAGCCCTGAGCAGACACCGGGACACACCTGGGTGCTGCCTGCCACAGGAATGGCTTGTGGGCAGCGAGGCACCGACCGGCCACGCTGACAGGGTGGGAGTTAGAAGAGGCAAACTCCAGCTTTCTGCTCTGGGTAGGAACCAGCTCCTCGGGACGAACCCTATCCTCCAGCCTGCCCTGTGCCTCACTCACACTCCAGATGTCGGGCCAGCACTACGGGCGAGACCCAGCAAAGGCAAGAACCTCACACAGATCTCTGCTCATCTCCACAGCGGACCAAGCTGCCAGGGACACAGCAGCACACAGGGCTGCGACCAGCCCCGTTCCATCCCGGCTCTTTTATTCTCCCTTCTGAAACATGGGCCAATTTCACACAACATCAGCACGAGCCCCTCTTTCCCCTCTCTGCCCCGCAGCATCATTTTTTTTAACCGGTGGTTCAGCTCTCAGCCCATGAACCTTTCCCTGTAGCAGTGCTTTGGCTGCCATGCAGTTTCAGGAGAACTTTGGGTCATCCCACCCAGAAATACACCTAGCCCAACCCCGCAGAGGAGAATTTGGAAGTCCCAAAGAACAATACCTTGTATAAACTGAACTATTGCAACTAGCATGTGACTACTCTGACCAGCACTGCAGCTACTATGAAGCACAATCTGATGTCTTGAGTTTCTGTAGAATATTTTCTATTTTAAGAAATCTCTTCCATGAGGAAGGAGCTATAGGTTATTCTAATAGGCCAAAATTTAAGCTGATCAGGCCACAGTGTGACACTGAGTCATTGCTAAGTGGTGCTCATGTTATTTCAGGGAGGGCTCTACATTCCATACCAGTACAGTATTTTGTATTACCCCTACCCCTATCTCTCATAGTCATAGGCACCAGTTCTTTCTTCAGAAGGAAATTTTAGCTTAGCTACTCATTCAACAAAGAAATAGGTCTCCTTTCCGCTCATTGCCTTTAAAATGACTGGATTTGCATAGATTTGAATGAATTGGAAATACCTAAAAGTTCAACATCCGTTGGTTTTTGCTCCAAATCCCCCAGTGATTTTTCAGCCTGTCTTCAGTGAAACGTGCTCAGCACAGCACACAAGGGCACTGTTTGCTCGCTGGGTAGAACAGTTCAATGCATGTAAAAAACCTTTCCTGGGAAGATCATGTCCTGTGGCACAGCAGATGCTGGAAACCTCACCTCTAGATCAGACAAGGAGGGCTGGCAGGGTCTCTTCTACCACACGTTTGATTGTGAGGACACAGGGTGGTTGTTAACAGAGCAGTGCAAGCACACAGCTATGGAACACCCAACCTGGCTCCCGTGTCGCTGGTGCAACACCACGAAGACACCACTAAGAGACAATGTCTCGGGGCAGAGGGGGTGTCAGCCGTCTGCATCCTGAAAGGGGCACTGCCCGGGCCTTCTAAGGGCAGAAAAAGCCGGGTGCAAGGTCATTCTGCGTTCATTTTCAGAAAAGATGTATCTGCGCAGTATATTGCACCACTGGCCAAGCCCTTCTTAAAGCCTTAGAATATGTATAAACAGGGAGAAGAGAAACAACAGAGAAAAGATTGTTCAGCTTAAATACTAAATTAATTTCTAGCGTTACCCTTAATTACTACAAATACAAATCTACACCGTATCCATTCCCAAGAAGGCAGGTTCGATGGCAATACCATGTCTGTAGCTCACGGCTCCATAACGAAAGGCAACAGCTCTGAAGAACAATATTGCTGTACTCCCTGCAGCATCTCCCCCAAGGATGGCTCCTGCCAGCCCTGCCGACTCCCCGAGCGCGGAGGAGATCACGGCCCCCGGTGCTCTGATCAAAGCCGGGTCTCACGGCCTCCAGCCTGGCTTGCTACCCTCGAGCTCCCTGGAAACTCTGACAGTCAGTCAGCCTTCTGCTTGGGAAACGACAGCACACAGCCTCAGGAGACTCCTGAGTCAGGAACTGCTCAAGCAGGCTGCTGGGGATTTGGGAAGACTAATGAGAAATTAATATCGTTTTGATCTGAGTTTTTAGAAAGAGACAGTCCACTTCCCTAATTAGAATTTCTTACAGGTTTACAGATAAATCTTTATCTTGCTCGCTCTCCTTTCCCTCCGAGCTGTAATTTAACAGACACCATCAGCGAGAGTTAGAGAGACTGAGATGTGTAGGTACAGTGATATGGAATTTCAGGTCATTCGCTATTTTAATAGTTTTCCTGTCTTTATTCCCCTCCAACACTTAAAGTCCATGGAATAATCCATGCTGAGAGAGCAAAGAGGGGCAAGAGAGGCTCTCTGAAGGAGATCTGTTAGTCCGGGATGCTAAGCTAACTGGTCCAAAGACTCACTCATATGGCTAACACTTTTCCCTGTGGGGCTACTGGAAAAGACTTGACACATCTGGAACAGCAACGAGGATGGGGAAACCTCAGCTGATGCATCCCTGACACAACACAGAGGTGTCTGTCATTGTCGTCACACTGACACAAGTTTACACAAACAACGAGAGGCTGCACTCCATCAGCATGTGCCTGGCTGCAAATTATATGCACAGAAAAATCCAGATTTCAGGGAAGTTTTGTCTGGCCTGAAAATAGTCTGCCCACATGTGCAGACATACAACCACCATCTGCCAGCCTGCCTACGGGTAAACATGTTGCTTTCCATCAAACACCCCTTTGCACCAACACATACTTTACACTTTCCAAAGCAGAGCCCTCAAGCCCAGGCTCCTCGGCTGGCTCCTTCCACACAAACATTCCTGCTGGTATAAAGAGAGCTGGGCCACGGCTGGTCAGGCCGGTGCCAAATCCACACGGGACAAACGCTGCGAGGCTGTTGGCCTCCTCCCTCTCCACCAGCCTCAGAGGACAGGGCGAGGGATTGAGGGAAGAGAAGGGAGCCCGTGGGGCTGCACTTACCATACCGTCGGCTAGTTCTCCAGGCTCGCACTGCATAATGGAGAACCCCATCCATCCACACCAGAAACCAGCTTATACAAAAGCCCAGCAAAAGTCCCAGCATCAGATCAATCTCTTGCTTGGTTACATTGTCAGTCACAAAGTAATTCTCCGAGGAGTCCACCACTGACTGATCCCCATCATATGGAATAACATAATGGACATGATGCCTGTTGCAGGGAACAGAAACAGGGAAAAGCATCAGTGGAGAAGAGCAGAGTACCTTTTCCATCCAGAACCTGCTCTTGTGGCCTGGGGCTGGTTTAACACCATTCCTTCGAGTTTCTACCAACATCCCTGGGAGCAGAAGTGCTGTCTTGGCTTTTTGTGCTTATGTCAGCAGAGGAGTTGGCAGAGAGCAAGGTAGGAAAGTACAGAAACCTGAACCCAAGCCTGGAGCTCGTGTCGCATTCCTGACACAGGCTCTCTGTGCCTAAATTCATCATCTGTAAAACGGAAGATAATATTAAGGGCAGCATGAGGCTGGAGTGGTCATCCCTGTCGCAGGCAGAGGCAATACCACAGCTCCTGGGAGTGCACAGAGGCTCAGAGTGCGCCCGTGTGGCCCTGCCAAGTGCTACCGTAACCTCCTGCCTCACAGGAGCTGGAGAAGTTCTCTGCTGTGCAGCACTGCCAGGGCCACCAGCCTCGTGGCACTTCTCTGGAGGTGTGATGTTCTGCTTAATGTCCCATCTCTCAGAGTAAAATGAGAATCGTCTCGTTCACAGATTAGAGCAGCGCGTGTTTACAGCCCCCAAGGAAGCACCTGAAAGCACGCCTTGAATTCATCCTCAGACAGGAGGTGGCAGAGACCCTGCGGAGTATCATCCCTGGACAAGTCCTGCAACCTCTAAAACCATCTCAAGTTCTCCTACCGCATGACTGGGGTGGGTTGGGGAGCAGCATCTCACCCTCCTCAAGGACCAGGCAGCAGTTACTGCCTGTGGCAGACGGCAAGAAACCTCTCCGAGCAGAGGAGCGGGCAGAAGCCTCCCCCCAGCACCCCGAATGCCACCTGGGGTGACTCTCACAGCTCCCTCCTGCAGCACTCTGCCTCAGGAAAGTCTCCCGGCCTGGTGCTGCAGCCTGCCTCCCACCTCATCCCACCCTCCATCTCTTCCTGGGGACGCGGCCAGAGGCTTGGCCTGACCTTGCATCATATCCAGTCTCCAAAAAAAAAAAAAAAAAAAAAAGAGCCATCAGCTTAGTGCTGTCCCCAAAGAGCCCAGCACAGAAGCGCAGCAGACGTGCTGCCTGCTGCCATGCACGGCGGCATGCAGCGGGGAGGGCTGCTGTGCCACGGGATGGAGGGGATGGAAAGGGATGCAGGACCCTGGAGCCCTCAGGCACTTACGTCTCCCTCAGGGGTCCTGGAGAGGCTGGCCCCATACCTTGTGCCAGAAGGACAAGTAGGTTCATTTGTGCAACGAGATGCTGGAGACCAAGCTTGGGATGATGCTGAACTGCTCGCAAGACCCTGGTTAACTTGGGAAAAGCAGGAAAATGGCAGGGATGGAGTGAGGGAGTTCTAAGTAGAAAAAAAAATAAGGCAAGGCTGTGGGGGCTGAATGGGAGGGGACCGGCTGTGACAGGTTTGGGGAGCATGTGGGATAGGAGGATCTCAGCTGACAGGGGATGCAGGATGCAAAGTAAAACTGGAAGCAAGCTGCTCTGGAGCCTCTGCACCGGCTTTAAACGGCTCTTAACCTTCCCCGAGAGCAGCCAGGAGCCAGGAGGCTGCCCGGGCTCTGTGCTTAGCCATCCTGCCTCCTCCCGCTGCTCGAGCAGGTGCTGTCGCCGCTGCCGGGGAGCCCAGGAAGGGGCAGGCAGGCAGGGCGAGGTGTGCTCGGCAGCCCCAGGTGCCCGCATCAGCCCCCGCCACAGTCCTGGCTCTGCAGCACAGACGCAGCCCCGGTGCCCCCAGCTCAAGGTCAGGGCACAGTTGCATGGGGTCCCCCCAGCATCGCCCACCCCCAGCAGCATCACCGACACTCACCGCCCTCCCACATCCACGGACCCAGCCCTGCTCCCACAAGCAGGAGAGGAGGCAATCGCTGGAGGCCTCTGAATATGCATGAGGTGCAGGTTGCTCAATAATCATGCCTGAGAAACGTCCAAATATTTACACAAACAAACCTCCACTCAAAGGAACCTACTGAAAACAGCCCTAATCTCAGCAATGACTTAATGGAGGCCACCTGCACCAGAGGCACCAGCTCCGGCAGATCAAGGCACGTAGGGCTGGGGTACAACCCGGCGCCGTGGCGCGTAGCGGGTGGAAAAGGCTGCGTGGATGGGAAGCCCATCCAGCCAGGCTCCTGCTGCCCAGCGCTGCTCCCCAGTCCCACTCAGCAAAGGCCCCAGTCCTAGGGACCACACTGGGCCAGTAACAACATCCAGGCCAGCTCTGCTGGCAGCTCAGCGCGACCTGAGGCTGAGGGCAGGCCCTGCTCATGCCTCCTCTTGCTGGTGGGTTTGTAACCAGAGACTTTTTTCCCTAGTTTGGCTAGAGAAAATCGATGGGGCGGAGGGTGTGTGAGGGAGGGCTCCCAAACAGGGAACTCTTAATCACGAATGGGAGGGCTCCCATGAATTTGATGAGCACTGCCCAGAAGCTCTGCAGAAGGGGAAAAGCAAGCCTCACACATAGCTGCCATGCTTCCCCAGCCACTGCCAGGGCTACCTGGCCCTTAACTTCCTTTTGCTTCTTGCAGTACAGAAACGGCCTAAGGGCTGAGTCCACAAACACCTTCAGAGACCTAGACTCCTTGAAATGATCAAGAACTGGAGTGCCTCAGCAGGAGCTGGTATGTACCTGCCTCCTCCGCATGGTGTCACAACCACGGGGCTAAAGCCTCCCCATGCAGAGCACCACTAGCACGGAGCCATCTCTGGGGCTGAGAGAAGCAAAACTTCACAGACACGTCAAGGGTAGACCCGTTCTGAGGAAGCAAGTGCAGAGCTCCCTCCTCACACGAGGTGGTTTTCACAGAGGGTCTCAGCCCTGTACCAGAAGAGAGTCCTGGAGTCCACTCCGCCCACTGCCAAACTTCCTCAGGAGCAGGGACGTGCCCGTAGCACTCACACGTGTGTGCGCACACACCCCCCTCCCCGTGCCGCACAGCCAGCACTGCAGTAACACGGGACACAGCACTCTCCTCACACGCTTCACAAGAGGCTTTTCCCACCGCACAGGCTGCTTTCTTCACAGCTCTTGTTCTCCGCTTGCAGGGCCTTGAGGGAAGGGACACAGTCACCTCTTCCCTGCCTTGTCCCTCTCCTCAGCGCAGGCTGACTCTGCACACTGCAGTGGGATCTCCTCCAGCTCTCCCAGCTCCCTGTAGTCATCACTGGGCTGAGTGGCACCTTGGGGGCAGCAGTAAGGGTCTGACACTCCTTCTGTGCTTGCAGCTCCCTTTCCGCGTGCAGGGGACTGTCCCCAGAGTCCAGACTCCGAGGTGAAGTCCCTGTTTCTGCCCTGTAGCTTCCATAAAATCACAGAATCACAGAAGGGTTGAGGTTGGAAAGGACCTCTGGAGGTCATCTGGTCCACCCCCAGCTCAAGCAGGGCCACCCAGAGCCAGTTGCCCAGGACCACGTTCATGTGGCACTGAAATATCGCCAAGGAGGGAGACCACAACCTCCCTCAGCACCCTGTGCCAGGGCTCGGTCACCCTCGCAGGGAAAAAGCGTTTCCTGCTGTTCAAGCAGAACCTCCTGGGTTTCCGTTTGTGCCCGTTGCCTCTGGTCCTGTCGCTGGCCCCACGGCAAAGAGCCCGGCTCTGCCTTTACACCCTCCCTTCGTGTATTTACGTACATCGATAAGGTCCCCCCTGAGCCTTCTTTTCTCCAGGCTCCACAGCACAATGAGTCAAGACCTCTGTAGGTCACACAGATCTCGAGGCTGCAGATGGAGTGGAACAGACAGAAAGGCAACGTTACCAGCTCTGGGGTGCAACTGAAGTTGTCAACAACTATTTTCAATACAACAGCTCTAATGTGGCTGCACCACCACCTCTGCAGAGCCACGAGCCATAAGGCGCCTCTCAGACAGATAATGGAGGGGGGAAGCTCCAGGAAAGGATGGCTGGTGGTACATTTTCTCACGTGTATGGGCCAGGCACACAAAGGGACCACTGGCCTCCAGCATCCCATAAGGAGGGATTCAGGCCCCGCAGCACCCCCGTGCCAGCCCTTTGGCTGCACAGCCTGAAGCACCGTGGAGAAAGGAGTCAGGCGGTCCTGTGAGCCACCAAATCGTCCAAAGACGATTCACACGAGGCAAAATTCAACAGAAAGCAAAAAACTTTTACCTCTCTGGATTTGGCAACTTCATTTCCCAAGTATCAGAAATCAAAGTTGGATCCCAAGTGCAAATGTCCTTAAAAGAAAAGCCTCCTGTCTCTAAAGCCCCCCAGGAAAGCACTTGGGGCCCTGCGCCACCACCTTCCAGGCAGCTTTTGGGAACCCTGAGTTCTCAGAGTCCTTCTACGCAGTGGAGATGCCAGCACTAGGTTTCCACTCTGCAGAGTTTTCTGGAAAGGGTTTAGCAAAGCTCAAGGAAGATTAATTTTTTCCTGGTAGTGCAACAGTTGGGAGATCTGGGCTGCAAGGATTTTTTTATGCTTTGTTTTGGCTTAACCAGATTGAGCAGTGGCACTGAGATGGGGAGGAGAACAGGGACAGACCCCCAGAAGTTTCCTGTTGCAGCTCAAGTCCTTGGGGACGTTACAGGACTGATTCAGAGACACTGGCACATCAGCACAGCACGTTATTAATAGTGTGCAAAGGTCCAGGGTCCCCACCGCATATCGAGGGAATTGGAAACTGGAACGTGGCCTGGATGGCTCTGGGGGCTGGATCCAGTGAGGGAACGTATCACCTCTAAGCTGAGCGTAACGTGGGTGCAGCAAGGCACCACCAGCTCCACGCCAGGCCACTTCCAGGGAGGACAGACCGTGCTGGAGACCAGGCTCTGGCGGGGCAGCTCCTCAGAGCAAACGCTTTTGACCAAACCTTGTTTTCAGAAATGTGGCCATCCAGAGGCTGACATAATCCCCCAGGCAGGGCCTGTTTCACCAAAGACCTGTGAGAAGAGATGAAAATCACCTTCAGCCTTGCACCACCTCAGCCAGCAGTCAGAGGCTGACGTGGGTGTGAGGACTCGGGGCTTCACAGCACCCTCAGCTGTGAGAGCTGTCACAAAGTCCATGTGGTCCTCAAAAGGTAAACCCATGTCCTGACCATATTTCTTTACAAGAAAAAAGATCTACCTAAGAACCCGAGGGCCAAATCCTGCGCAGTTCAAGCTGGTTTCAGTTGTCACAACATGTACCTACTAGGATAATCATGCACCACCTCCCTGCGTGTGCCCTGCACTTTCAGCCACACTCAACAGCCGTGGCCCTCCTTGATATGGCAGAGCTTCTACGGGAAGCAGATGTAATTGTAGGAAAAGAAAGGTAACCATGCTTCAGGCCAAAAACACCCTCAAAAGCGGGAGGGTCTGGAGATCACCAGCAGCTGTTCTCCTGACGCAAAGGAGAGACTGGATTTGCTGATCCATCCCCAGCTAGACAGCACCTGGCTCAGGTGAGAAGCTGAAGCTGCTGGGCAAAGGGAGCACAGTGTCTGTGTGCTGGAGCTGTAGGCACCCCTGTCCCCCTTCCCAGGCTTTGTGGCAAAGGGGGAAGCCCTCCTCTCCTCCCTCCCAGGGCAAGCAGTGCCGTGGCTGGAGCCGAGCCTCGGCCAGCACGGCGAGGAAGTTTTGCTACAGAGCTGCCCAAAGCGCTATTGTCCCTTCCAGTGACCTTGCGTGTGTGCTGGCTGCTGCAGCCAAAGCACAGCACGGGAGCTTTTAAAAAAGCACCGCGGAGCTGTCGTTTGAAATGCACAGAGCCCGTCACTGCCGCTACACTTTCCCCTTCCCCCTTGGCCGGGGATGTCTGCACCGGCTCGGCTTCCTTCAGAGCAGGTGTCAGTCTCAGTCGGTGGCAGACATGTCACATCTCCCAGGCTCACGTTGCAGCTCTCACAACCTGGCTGGAGCGGCCCATTCCCCATCTCCAGCAGGATTCGGGGGAGCATGGCTGAGTCTGCCTTGCCGGCCAGCCCCCCGGCACAGCCCCGCCAGGCTCACCCTCCACAGGGGCTGCAGCAGAGCCTCCGCGTTCTGCATCCCTGTCTGACCTTGCAGCCGCTCCCCAAACAGCCCAGCGCCTCTCAGAGGCATTCCCAGCAAAGCCAGTCTGCAGACTGGTGTGGGTGGCACCACTGCACGGGTGAAAACATCTCCCCGGGCCCCTTCGTGGTGTAGCAGCTACCAGAAGCCCAAGAAAGGCCCCGTGGTCTCTGGCACTGGGCAATGAGCACTCCCAGCCGGGTCCCAGCACAGCCACAGAGGATCTGGGGACAGAGGGATTTAATGGTATTTTCCAGAGTGGCTGGGAAAGGAGGAAACGGAGCAAAAAATGTATTCTCTGTGTACCTCCTGACAGCAGTGCTCTAACGTGGGACTTTGGCCTGTCCCTCCTCCGAGCGCAGAGAGAAGCATTTGGCCCCTCACAAACAGAACCCAGCGAGCAGCATTATTCAAACCCACGCTGCCACAAGACAACCCTGCTCCAGCACCACCAGCCATCCCCCTGGTCACTGGTGCTGGCAGTGACCCCAGCACCAGGGCAGAGCCCCAGCCAGCAGCCACCTCACCCATGCCCACCCCGTGCCCAGCCGCTCTCCCAGGAAGCAGCCCATCGTGCTGCAGGGTCTCCACGCACCAGGAGAGCTCCAGCATCGCCCTGCCACGAGCCTTTCCCTCCTGGATCAGAGCCCAGTGAAAGCACGCATCCCTCGGACAGGAAGAGCTGACTTGAGGGTTGGCCAGGCCCCCAGCTCTGCTGCAGGGTATTGGCATCCAGGTGAGGCTGACAGTCCTTTCTAACCCTGCTCATGGGGGGAGACTTTGCCTGGGAGGGACAGACTCACCCAAGGTCACTCAGAAGGTCAGTGGCAAGAAGAATTCATGCCAGAGTGCCTGAGGTCCCTGTCCTTTACCAGACGGGGGCTTTTACACACCCCCGCCAGGCTGTTTTGACGGGTCCTTGCTCCGTGCAGGTGTCATCCGTTCTCTCCAACACACCCTGCCTCCACCGACGCCCTTTGGTGTTTTTCCTTTGCATGACATCACCCAGCTCCTGATCTGCTGCCAGCTCTGCTTCCAGAGAGGACCCTTTACTGGCTGGGACAGACACATTCGGGCCAGGGCAGTGCTGCACTTCTGCTGTCCTCCATAGCCCTGCTCTCCCTCGGGCACAGGCACCTCCCAAGGAGGTAGGACCAGAGGGGCTGGGCTGCCTGCATGCCAACAGGCCCCAACACAGTGATTTGGACAGCCTGAGTATCTCCACACGCCGAGGACAGAGTGCCAAGCTCCCCCAGGAATCTGCTCCAGCAGGCACATTCCTGCACAGCATCGACAGGAGCCAGCAGGAGTGTAAATGTGGCTGTCACCCCTCCTTCCTCCAGCAAGAAGGCAGATGTTAAGAGAGGAACAGTCCCTGTCATACCAGGCGTGCGGGTGCAGGCTCAGTATCAGCGCCAGGTGCCAGGGCCAGCCCCGTCTCTCTGCTGATGTTCTCACTCCGTGCACCACCGCTACACCAGCTTCCCTTCCCCAGCTACTGGCAGGGCTGTTTTCCCACTGAACAGCTGTAGATGCACTTTGGGTGGCCTCGGGGGCTCTGGCAGCTTTGCCCTCCTTGGCTCTAGCGCTGTCAGCAGGGCAGCGAGTGGGAAAGCACAGCCCAGCCTGGCAGCACAGATGGGTACGTCTGTCTGCCCCCCCCCAGCCCACAGGACCGTCCCTGTCCGCTCTCAGAGCAGGACCCCTCCTGCAGCAAAGGGACTGTCCAGCCCAGGCTCACTCAGACTGAAAAAAGCGTCTCGGTGGGGGTTGCCACAAATATACATCAGCCTTGACAACCTGTTTCTTCACACTGGGCGGGAGAGGAGGACAGCTTGCTTGAGCAGCTCCAGACACGTTCCCTCCCAGCGCCGCTCGGCCAGCCAGCCATGGGCTCCGGTCCCTGCCCCACAGGCAGTGGCTGAAGCCTTTGCACAGCACAACCTTCACGAACCCCCTCTCCGTTCTCCTGTGTCCAGCAAGAGACCCCCAACTCACTTCTGGCACCACCCAAAAAGCCCCTGCCAGGGCCCAGCAGAGCGAGGTCACTCTCAGCTCAACAGATTGCTGCCTTGCTCCTGACAAAGTGATAAGCATCAGCTTCAGCCCCAAATAGCCCCGGTAACCCTGACCCCCCCCGGGATGTGCACAGCAAGATCAGCCCCAGCAGTGCCAAGTGCCCAGCGTTCAGCAGTGTCTGAAGACGAGGCTGGTTTTCTTCCCCAGATGTCTTGACCCCAGTGACTCTCCCCAATCACTGCTAACACACCGAGCGCTTCGGGACATGGGAAAAAAAGTATAGTCCCCAGCTGCAGGAAATGAGGCCCTCTCCAGAAGGCAAAGGCATTTCAGGAAGAAGCAGGCAGCGTGCCATACGTTAGCACTCCCTTTCACTTGTCCTGGGACCTTCTAGCTTGGCCCAGTCTCCCATGGAGAGGGGAACAGGCAGAGTCCAGGGAAAGACACGTCACGGCCCATGAGGAGAGACCCCAGCGAGAGCCTCCATGCAACCTGAAGAGCTCTTTGAGCCAGCACAGTCTGCCCTCCTGGCCATGCACCCAGGCGATGCTGACCATCCTGGAGCCACCAAAATGTGGGCAGAGCCTGGGGCACCCCTGGCTACAGCTCATGCCCTTTCCCACAAAGTGTGGCCAGAAACTAGTGAGGAGAGGGAGCTGGAAACATGGCCAGGCCCCCGTCCCACTGCCAAGGGAGCAGGGATCTGGGCTGTGGATGCACTAATGACACACATCTGCCTGCTGCGGCCTGAGCCAGGAGCCAAACGCCCAGGGCTGCCTGGAGCCTTCCCAATCTTCTGGCTGGGAAGGGCAACTGAGCACCAAAGAGCGGCAGGGACAGCCAAGGGCTGAAGTCTGGGCTTTTTCCCTGGAGCCATGCAGGGACGAGGTGGGACAGAGGCCTGGGAGGGGCAGAGCACAGAGCTCCAGATCCCCTGGCACCTGAGACACACACAGTCAGCCCTCGCTGCCCACAGCCCCCACCAGCAAGGCAACAGTCCCCAGCCCCTCGCACTGACATAAACTCAGTGCGGGTTCTGATTCCCGCTGGAGAGCACAGCCTGCTCTGCACTGGATGCCCAAGGCCACGTACTCACAGTCCAGCCTGGGGTGCTTGGACATGGTAAACCTTTCCTGGGGAAGGAGTCCACTCTGATACCCCGAGGAAGGATGCAACCAGGATAGGAGAGTGGAAGGAAAACATTTCAGAATTAATTAGCTGGTGTGACTGACACTACAACCGAGGCTAGGGCAGGAGGGAAAAAGTCATCACAGCAGCTCAGCCTATTGCACATAATTCATTCCATTTCCTCCTTCCCTTCCATTTCTGCAACATTTACTGATTTTCCCCATTCCTCCCTGCAACGCTGCACTCCGTTCCCTCCTCCAAGGACTCCTTCTGGTTATCGGCAAATTAAGTCCTTTATCAATCCCTGGTGCCACTGTTCACAACACGCTCCAGGATGCGGCCTTGCCTAGCGCGAGGCAGAACTGCGTATGGCTCGTGCTCTGAAGGCCTGCACTCAGAGCACTTGGACAGCTGACAGAAAAAAAAAAGGCTGAGGCACATTCAGCATCACCTGCTTTTTAAATCAGAGAACTCGGAACACCAGCATTCAGGCAGCAGGTCAGAGCTCACGGTAAGGATCACAGACCAAACCTTAGCATCAGGCCAAAGTGCCATAGCATAGAGATGGTTTGTGCAAGCGTCTCCCACTGCAGAGCATGAACACGTTGAAACCAGTGCCCGTGCACAAGAGCCCGTGCCCAGGAGTGGAAACTGGTATGCTACTTCTGTTGGCAGGAGCCATTGCTGCTACATACCAAAGGGAACTGGTAAGCTTCTGCTTTTTGTGTCCTCTCAGATCCGTGCTTGACAATTTGGAAGCTGTTTTGTGCACTTTCTAAGAAATGACCTAACTATGTCTGGGGAGAGTGCCATGGCTAATTTATCTGCCTCAACAGCATCTCTGCAGACATACAGTTAGAGAAGAGAGGAGGGCCCCTGCCACCTCCTCAGACTTGGGCAGAAGGGACATTGCCAACACCACCAGTGAGAGCTGACACTCCTCAGTCGCTCCAGACGATGTTAAAGTCTATTACTGGCAGCCAATTTTCACCACCACTGAACACAGCTCTGACAAGTAAAAAGAAAAATTGGTTGAAGGGGCAGAGGAAAACTCTTAAACTAGTGAAAAACATCAAGACGACTCAAAAAAAATTACCCAAGAAAAAGCTAATCTCTGCCAAAAAAAGCAAAAGAGACTGTGGATGTTTCTTGTTCAGTCTTCCCAATTGACCTTAACAGAGAGGTGCCCGAGGTGCCAGGTATTTAGGGTCTGCTCACTGGATCGCTCAGGGCCTGGCTCCATTTGGCCCTGGAGGTGCTGCTTGAGGATTCTTCCCTGTTCTGTCACAGGACTCTGAGGAGGAACCGTGGGGAGAAAGGTAACGATCACCTTCGGTGAATGGAGCAGAGCAGAAGGGCAAAGCAGTTTCCCTCCATCCCGCTGTGCACATCCCAGTTTCAGCTTAGCTCCCACCCCAGGGACACCAGAGAGATGCGATGCCTGGGGGCAGCTGGTTCCAGGGGCAGCTCAGAGAGGAGCAAAGCTCAATCTAAATGTTGGCTGTGGCAGGGGAGGGCCCCCCCAGCACATCCTTCAGCTGGCACAGCCTCATGCTGCTTTACTCCCCCCCCAGACAAGAAACTCTCCAGCAGGCAGGGAGTAACCAGGCCCGGGAGGGGAACAAGGCCTCTAGGAGTGCAGGATAAGGATTCCCGACAACAGTCCCATAGAGAAGAGAGAAATTCACCTCCCCAAATCTCAGTCCCCAGGCTCTAACACAGCAAGCAGCCGAAGCCCAGCTGTGAGCTGAGCACCTCAGAGATCACACAGGACACAAGAAGCGCGACGTTGTGTAGGAGAATTAAGCTCTGCCAAACAGCCATAGAGAGAGGCAGGTGTCTGTCCAGTCATAAACTTGTACACAGAAAAGGTGTTAGTCCTGGCACAGAATCCATCCCGACGCTCTCGGCTTACTAAAGGCTTCACAAAAGCACAGACCAGCTACCTCGGTGTGCTCCGTCCAGCATCGTTACAACTCTCGGGAGAAAAGTCACAGAGCATTAAAAGCTGATCAAAGGTTACAAAGCCTCAAAGCGATGCTGTCCTAGACAGCAACACTCCTTCCTGGACACAGATCCGCTCGGTTCTCCAAACCCCATTTCGTTTAAGCCACGCAACCACCAACTGCAACACCCAGACCACAAACACGGCGAGAAACAACACAGCCCGGTGACAACAAAGGCAAAATGACAAGCGTTTAAATGAAAGTTACTCACTTTCCCGGGGCTCGCAGATGCACATACACAAGCATGCACACAAAGGAGAATAGACTTCCAGGCCCACAGAAAACTCTTCTTCCGGAAAACCAAAACCCCCCCGTGTTCATGCAGGAGCTGCTGAGGAAGGTGAGACACAGCCAGAATGCAAAAATGGTAGTCCAGCCAGCAGCACCCCGCCGCTGGCCACCACCTCTCTGTGCCTTTCCAGTGAGATGAGGTGGGAAGGGGTTGGGGGGAGAGGTGAGAGAGATCCGATGCAGGTAACTTACCTTCCACAGTTGCAGTGACAAACTCGGTCTTCCCCTCTCAGATGCGGTAAGATGTAATTGTGAAATCTGTCCAACAACGCATTCATGTCCATCAAGCAAGCTATTGCCTGTAAGAGCCCATAACCAAGGCATCTGGTCAACTCTGGATGATGGAATAAAACATTGACTCTAGTTTGATTGCCAAAGACTGAAGCAGTCACAAAGAAAATAATCTTTGGTGTTTCACGGGGCGCACACACATGCACACACACGCATACACACACCGGGGTGCACAGGCTGAGGGGCAGTGTGGGGGGGGGGGGGGGGGGGAATGGAGGGGAGGGAAAAAAGCAAAATCTCTTACCATAACGATAGAGGCGCCCAGGATCATGAAAATCATGGTGTTTGCATTCATGGACATCAATAGGGAATTGCCAGCGGTCGGGTCCGTCCGCCCCCGGGCCGCGGACAGCGAGCGGCGGCCGCGCTATTCCGCAGAGCTCGGCCCGGGGCGCATCGCGCTCAGCGCCCGCAGGCTGCGGTGCGGCGCGGCGGGGGGCGGCGGGGCACCCCCCGCACACACACACACACGCACTCCCCCCGTGCCGGGGATGCCTCGGGCTCCCTTGCCCTGCCCCTTTTATTTTTTTATTTTTCTAGGACAAACGTGACAGGTAAAAAAAAAAAAAAAAAAAAAAAGATAATTTAAAAAAAAAAAAAAATCTCTCTATCTCCCCTTCCTCCGGCCTCTCCCCGGCCTCCGCCGAAGGAGGTGCGCCACGTCTCCGGGAGCGGGCACACACCGCCACAAGCACAGCCCTTCATGCAGCAACTGGAAAGCGAGCCAGCCAAAACCGGGGGGGTGGGGGGGATGGCTGGGGGAGGAGGAGGCAAGCTGCAAAAATCACCCAGTCCGGGGGAGCCTCATTGCATCCTCTTCCCCGACATCACCCCCCTCCCGATCGGTGCGAAAAAACAGAGAAAAAATAAAACAAAACAAAAAAACCCAAAAAAACAAACCCACCCAACCATATCCCAAACCACCACCATCACCCCCACACACACCAAAAAAAAAAAAAAAAAAAAAAAAAAAAAAAATTAAAAATCCCCCCTCCCCTCCCGGCTCGGGGCTGCGTGTCCCCGCTGCCCGGCTCCGTGCTGGAAGCCCCCGGCCCAGCCCCTCCCGGGCCCGGGTGGCTCCGCGCCGCCGGCTCCGCGGCCGGGGGGGATGCGGGATGCAGCGGGGAGATGCGCCCAGGCAGAGCCGGCCGCCCCCTCCCCACCCCGGGCATTTACCTACGTGGGGACGTGCTGCTGCTCCGAGCGCGGCTCATTGCGAGCGGCAGCAGCGCTGCGGCCCGGCCCTTGCGGGGCTTCCCCCCGCCTCGCAGCTTTCCCCCAGCCGAGCCCCGGCAGCGGCGCTTGACCGCCTTTGGAATCCCACACGCCATCCTCACCCCGCCCTTCCTCCCGCCCGGGGTCGGAGACGTCTTCCTCGCATCCCGGAGGGGCCACGGGCACAGCCGGCACCCCCCCGCGCCCCAACACACACACACACACACACACACACACACCCCTCCCCAACCTCGGGAGCCCCGAAACTCCGCCGCGCCCCCGCGCTTCCCACGGCGCCTTCCTCCCGCCCTCCGCCAGCTGCTTCCCGCTCGGCGAGCGACGGCCCCTCGGGGCGGAGGGGGGGGATAAGGGGGGGGTCTCCCAGCCCTTTGCCCCGGGCCGGCCTGGGGTGGGGCGCCCACTCGCCCCCATCCTGAGGAAGATGCCTGAGGGGGTACCCAAGGGAGGCGGGCGGGGGGGGGCACTCAGCCCATCTTTGAGCTGGGAGCAATCCCCACCTCTGCCAAGTCCCCCCCCACACCCGGACTCAGCCCCCTAAGAAAAGCTGGGGTGATGCAGAGGCGGGAGACCCACTTGTGAGAAAAACGAGAATTACCACGTGCAACTCTGTCCCGTCTGAGATCTAAGGTCCGAGCAAAAGGCCGTGCCTCGGGTTCTCCCACGGTTTTAATTCCACCAAGATATTTAGTCAGTCCAACGCAGGCCACATTTAGGAGCTTCTGGGGAAAATAAAAGAAATCAAGTGACCAGCCAATAACTTTTTGCTTGTTTGTTTGTTGTTCTTTTGAACGTTAAACCCTGCGATCCGGAGGAGCGGAGGAGATTACAGCCACCACGTGGGAAATGCGTGGTAACACACAGTTTGACGCTCCTCACGTCGTGTCGTGCAGAGCCTTCACCTCCACGTCCTCAGCAGTCCTCAAGGTTAGATTCACCTTGCTGAAACCCAAGTATCATTTCTATCTCAGGCTTCTCAGGAGCATCAAAGTAGAGTTTTCTTGTTCTGGGTTTTGCATTCTTGCGTATTTGTTTTCCTTCTGTTCCTCAGGCCACAATCAGCCTCCTTATGTAATGACTTGTGTTATATAAACTCCATTCTTCAAGGAACAGTCATTAACCTACTACTGGGTATTGAAAATACCAAAATACTGTCACACAATTAAAATCACTAAATGGTGTCCTCAAATTAGAGCACAGATTGCATTGCAGATTTTTTTTTTTTTTTTTTTAAATGAAACCACATACATGAAACATTGGAGAAGCCAGGCGCTTCACGGCAAAGAGCAGCACGGCTGGGAAGGTGGCTCGTGCCACAATCCTGCCCAACCCATCAGGGTTCCCTCCTCAGCAATCCTCTGCCCTGAGCTGCTTCCACCTCTGACTGTTTCCACCATCTCTATGCAGACCTCAGTAAAAGTAATGCAGAGAGAATGCAGCTAGTTATTCTGCTAGTTGTAGAAAACACAGGCATTTTTAAAGTAACAGCCAACTAAAATCACAGGAGAGAACAGACAATTTGAAGACAAGTCTCAAGGAATTGCGTGTAACTGAAGTTTTGCCTGGCCATCAGCCAACGCTTCCGACCTCCCAGCCATCCCCACAGACTAGGCTGGCTCAGCTCTCAGCTGGGCTTAAGGCGCTGAGCAGAGACGTTGTCAGGGACTCAGGGTAAGCCGGGTTTCTCAGCACAGCTCCTTGCTGTGCTTTTGGAGCAGCAGTCCTGGCTCATGGGGACTCCAAACATCCCTGGTCTGTGAACATGGCAGTCCTGGCCGCACCTTTACCTCCCACCTTCAGCTACAGGGCAGTACAGCTGCCTGACAGTCCATAAACCTCAGCCTAATCCTAGGCAAAATAACATAGAGGGTAGGGCAAAGGTCCTCTCTTGCACCCTCCAGCACTGCCCAGAGAGCAGGATTTACTACATCTGGCGGGGCTGGAAATATGAATAGCAGCCATGAAATTATCAGTGCCTTTATCAAATCCAGTTGCCACGCAGAACGTTTGAGTCAACGATCTTCTGTGGCACTGAATTCTATCAGGAATTTCCTCTCCTCTTCATCCTCCTTCAGCTGGCAGGAGTGCCAAGCGACATCTGCCATTCTGCAGCCAGGAACATCTCACATTGCTTCAGTGCAGCGTGTCAGTCAAACAGGTTTCCTCCTTGTTCTTGCTGGCCCGTTTTCAACACATCCAGACTTGGCTGGACCCTGTAAAGCTTGTCTCGTCCCATCCTCCTGACACCACGACACCTAGGTTTGCTCCCCAGCCTCGGTACAGACTCAGGTTTCCAAGCGGCAGCTCTTCACCAAGCCGTGGTGGAAGCGATGAGTTCTGCACAGCCACGGCAGTGATCAGACTGGAGGCCAACCTGGGCCAATGTGAGCTGAGCGCCTGTTCTCGCAGAACCAAACCATCAGCAGCATTTGTGCCCCTGCATCACGAGCACACGTTGAACTCTCGGCTGCTCAGAGCCTGATTAGCTGGGGACCCACCACCACCCCCAGGCCACGCTGGTGTTCAGCCAGTCCAGCCTTCCAGCTGCATGTCCAGGGGAAATAAGGCCAAGAATTGTTTCTCTAGTGATTTCCCTCGAATGACAACAGGCAGCAGGGACTGACTGTATTTGAGCAAAGGGACATTACACTTGCATGAGCAAAGACTAACTTCTTAGCATGGGTGCTGAGAGGTGCTTCCACAGTTCCAGGTTGCCACCACAACAGTTTACAGAGGGTCTGTTAAACTTGCTCCTAAGGGCTTTAGTATTGCTAGGAGTAAGCTGCTCCTCTTTGAGAGCAAACATCCACACTACCTCTGGCTCCTGGTTCAGCTTCAAGGCTCATGCTGTACTGTCACCACCACCCTCACGCAGACACGGCCACAGTCTGCATTACAAGATCTCCGCGGCGTTTGGCCAATCCCTACCCAAGTGACCACCTTTTCCTTTGTTTTACCCCAACCCCGCTGCACAACCTGGTCCTGCCACCCAGCCTCCTTTATTTCTCAGGAGGTGAGCGTATCCTTCCCTCCTTATAAAATTTATTTTACCCCCAGCAATACTGGCTAAGATGACAAAAAAGACCAGACAGATCTGTATGGGAACGTCCTCAGATTTTTTTTCTTTCCCTTGTGGATATGCAGCCCCAGGTAGGAATATTTTCACAAGCCGAGTTCCCAGGAACTGACTCCCTCTACATTCCTCTCGAAGGGAGCACAGACCTCAGCTGGCATTCTGCAGTGCTCACACCAAACAGAATTTAAAGAAGAGTCTAACAACAACTAGAGCTAGCACTTCCCTCCTTTCTCCTTTATTAATCTTCTCTCTTCCCTAAGAGGAGGCTGTCCCACACCCTCCCTATACTCCACTGACTTTTTTATTCCCCTGTTCTTTGCACAGCTCCTGTGCTGGTACAAGCATTCGTGTTTGTCTCTATTCTCCAAAGCTCCTACATGTATAAGAAATAGAAGTTGAAGCTGGATAATCTGCCTAGCAACAAATTCATTAGGTTGCTGCATTGGGGAAGTCTAGCTAGGATCATTGATCTTTGCAGAGTCAGATCCAGCAATCGGGAAGCCCAGGGCAGAATGCTCTTTCCCACCATAGGCAGTCTGATGGCGTTAGCTGCATGACTTTGTGCCCTGAGCCTTACAGGCAGGTGAAAGAAGCCAACAAGCAGAGAATTTTGGGGCTAAGACACCAGCAGTGCAGGGGGAGAAAAGGCGCTGCTCTTTAATCACCAGATTTTATTGACATAAACCTATTCGAAAGACATGCCGATGCCTGACAGGAGGAAGAATGTTCATGAATGTTATGGTCTCGAGCAAGACACAAACCACAGAAAACAGACACAAAATCTAGAGTGACTTGTGTGACAGAGAACAGACTGCAAACTGGAAGCAAACTGCTCTGTGCCTTACGGAGAGGATCTGCAGAGGGCTGAGATGGGAGATGGAAACCTCAGGAAGATCTTGGCAAAGATCTGCCCACACAGGACGTAACATCAACTTCCTAGCAGCAAGAGCAAGATCTTATAAACACACCTCAGTAGATACTGCTCTTTAATCAATATGGCCTTTCCCAGAAAGTCCAAAAAGTGAGAGGAGTGCTGACAAAACATAAATCACTACATTTAGAAAGGGTGGGGGAACCTCTGGGAGGAATCTGCATTTTAAAAGCCACCTCTGCTGGCCTTATGGGAACTGGAAGAACAGCCTAGACAGCTGAAAACTCTCATTTACAGCAGAAATCTCCCATCACAGCCAAATTCCAAATACTCACAGCCTGTGCTCACAAGGTGTTAACCCCTCGTTGCTTTCCTTCATTAAACAGGAAGGCGGCCAACTACAGGACTTAAAAAGAAACAGGCCACCTTTCAGCACTGATGAAGAGGAGTACCAATGTATCTACAAGGCAGGGAAGAGCACACCATCAGCACATATATGCCACCCCACTCATAAAGGAAAAATAAATTATTTTTCCCACTGACTTTAAACAGAAGTTTCTCTTGAAATTTCTTTTTGACACCAAAAATAACTTTGACCTTGTGTTTAGCCAGTCTGTGTTATACCCAGATATATATTTGTATGTGCATAAATATAGGTGTATCTCAAACAAGACTAGGACCCCGTAAAATTCCTGGATTTCAATGCAAATGAAGCATATGGAGACAAAGTAACTATATAAAGGTGCACATTTTTCACAAACCTGTAAGTTAAAAGACAAGTAATGTGTCAGAGTAAGAACAGCTTTAGCTGAAGAACAGGTTTTAAATCTGAAATACTTTGGACTGTGGATTGTTCAGAATACTTGCCTGTCCATCCAGGTCAGTCATCCATCCATCCAGTCAAACATCCTGCTGCACACTGGTAAATAAAGAGAGGACAAATAACCAGCTCCCAGTGTTGCTTTTGCTTATGAACAGACCGTTCAGGATGGAAAGAACAATTCTCTAACATCCTATATACTGTCATGGGTTTAGACCAAGGCTTCTCATTTCAGTTAAAGAGATGCAGTGAACTGAAGCTCCACTGATTAATCCATACTTAGCACTACAGCAGACAGAATTCTCCGCCTATTACGCACATGAAAAGCATAATCTTTATGTAATAAGACTGCCATACATCTCCACATACACACAAAACACGGGTTAAAGCATCCTGTTTGGGTTTGTACTGTCTTTCTGTAAAATAACAACAAGAACTTTGCTTAGGGTGAATTAAGTTGAAAGTAGAAAACATTTCCAAACACTCTCCAAGTTTTACCTTGCCCCAGAGTAGACTTCAGTACTGATACTGTATAGGGAAGGAAAACTCTGCTCAAAATACTCAGTACCGTGCTTGCTTGAAATGTCTTTTTAAAGAGATCAACTAAAGCAGTTCAGTCCTTACAGCATCATCTTCTTCCTTTGGCTGTAAATATCCCCATGGAAACAGGCGATGGTATCAGACAAATGAGCAGAAGCAGAGGAGGCTGACTGAAATCCTTCAAACACAGGGTCTCCAGAAACAAAATGGGTTAGGACAAGCCAATCAGAAAACTCTGCAAACCTTATCGCAACTGCTGCTTGAACTCCCCACCCCCTAATTGTTCCGATCTCTTCATCCCTTCTCCACAAAATTTTTTTGCTTTAAGTATTTTTAACAGACAAGAAAAACGGCGCAGGTAATTCAGGGATATTAAACATTCCTGGGACCCGAGTGTGATGCAGTGACCCATTTGGACACTGTCCAGGACACAGATTGAGCTGGCAGAGGTCTACGTTTTCCCACAAGGCAGTTGAAACCACAGCCAACCCCCAGATCCCAGGAGTAGAGAGAGGTCTACGATTTCTTTGGGGGCCTGACTCAACAGACCAAGATTTGCGACTGCAAAGAAGTGTTTTCAGATACGGACTTGCGGTTTATGAGTGTGTTTCAGTGAGGGGTTAAGTAGCATTGCCATACAACTTAGGACACACACAGCCGAAGCTGTCTGCGCAGATGGGTACCATGGCCCTAAATTGAAAGTACTTAGCACTTTACTAATTGTAACAATTACTAACTACTGTTACTAACAACTAAAGTTAAGGAAAATCAGGGGATTCATGCAAGCTGTCAGAGGTCAGAGAATGAGAGAGAGAGAAGCCAGGAGCTCAAATCCCATTTCACACTACTTCATTTTTAACGTGATGTTTTAAGAAGTTGTCCCCACGTATCCGAGTATTAAAGAACATACAGTCCTCATTTGCTCCAAATCGTTTACAGGTTCCTTTCACAAAACAACTTTCAATCTTCTCTTGCCCGTAAGCTGCAACTCTTTACCGTTCACATTTTGAATGACAAATAATTTTTTATCAGTTTGAACAAACAGAAGTCTAAGGTTTTGCTCTGTTTGTATACACATATTCAGTTTCTGGAATCTGAGCCGTGATCAGCATGTTTATTGCTGCTGTATAGGAGGAAAATGCTTCTAGTCAAAAACTACTTCAGTGAAAAAAAAGCTTTAAACTATTTCTATTGACGATGGAGTTTGCCATTTCTCCCCATCTATCCTTACAGAAGACATACAGACAATTGGCCCTGACTGCTTCACAGTCTTATTAATCTCAGATACAATAATTCAAAAGCAATTAAGATCTCAAAAGATTTCCTGGTAGTGCCCTGATTCATGCAAAGCAAGCAGTTCACTTTAGTTCAGTGCAGGATCAAAAATCATGATGAGCTGCCCAACTGCACAGCCTCTCTGACAGGGGACACAGTCCAGCTCTTCTGAATCCTATCCAGATCTTGCTGTCACTGCCCTCTCCAAGCCACTCTGGACGAATGTGCATTCTTGTGCTACTTCAGATACCTTTGTGTTTTACCTCACGGAGAAGAGTCACACTTATTTAGCTTCTATTTTGAAAACAGACAAACTTACAGGTTTTTCATTTTTATTGGATGCTTCCAACTTTATATCTAATAATATACAGATACTCGTTTTTCATTGTTCCACTCATATCCTCACGTAGTTCAGCCATTCTGTCACATTAAAATAATAATAAAAAAAAAAAAGCACAACTGAAATAAAATAAATTTGTAAGCTGGAAAAATACATTATAAACTTATATTCAAGAAACATTCTCTTTATAATTAAAAACCTACTTGTAATAATTAAAGTAGGATTTAAAGAAAAAACTTGATTTTCATTTTTAAATAGGTGGCCTTTGTGTATACTTTTTAATCATCTCATATGTACAACCCCAAGCAGTATCTCTGCCTACCTGTGACAGAATACCTGAAACGAAACAAAAAGACACTGAAAAGGAGTTTTTAAACAAAAAAAGATCAATATTAATTTTCCAGGAAAATACAGTATAATCAGAACTTTAAACACATGCTTCCCTCATCTGTATTAAGGCCTAAGAGACAAATGTGCTTTAATAAAAGCAGACAGTATGAAGAAAAGTCCTTCCACTTTTCTCTTCAAATTCCTGTAACAGCTCATCTATTTCATTTTCCATGTCTTCTGTGTGCTGTATCTAGAAGAGAAAAAATACTAAGCAACCAGACTCCAAGGATATGATGTAGTTTAGAAAACTGTAATAATTCAATGCTTTTGGCTTACTGTGAAGTCTAAACCAGCAGGCTGTACCAAAGAGTGCAGCACTGGGGGCTTTATTGAGATTCCCAGCATTCCCAAATGTACATGTATCCCGCATCGTGTTTATCTGCATATCCTTCCTTCTCCAACCCACTGATCTGGCACTTAACTAGTACTTTGTTGAGTAGGCAACATCCATCCTCACTAGATAACAAATGGAAGCTTCAGAATAGCTACAAGCACACTGAACAGATGGCTAAAATTTCAAGTCCTTGAACCCTCTTAGGCTTTTTGAATCTGGGAAGGATTTCAGACCAGAGTAGATCACGCAGGCTGGAGTAAAAAAAAAAAAAAAAAAAAAAGAAAAGCCTGTTGCCACACTGGAATCGGTGAACTCATCAACTTGCACACTGTGAAGGACACAGATCCTTCCTCTGTTGTCTTCACTGCTACATCGACTGCTTTGAGTGCAGCTTATTTCAGTCCTACTTCAAGGGTTAGGGCCCCTGAATATGGATGACAGAAGGCACCATTTCTTTCTTCCACATCATACACACAACAGGGTGGTACTATGAAATACACCTACATAGGATGTTTTTCAAGCGTACGGTGATTCAGAATGCAACTCCAGTGTTTGAAACCCACGTATTACAAGTGTTTTTGAAATAGATGTGTTTGCCATAAAGTGTTTTGAGTTTGGGCTCAACATGTGTAATGGTTACGTGCAGGGCTCTGGGATACTGCTTTTCAGGGAAGCTATCAATGCATTGGCTTTGAGCGCACACAGAGTCCACTTTGGAAACCATGAACTCAAGTTACAATTCATCTCTTTGCACAACAGCTCCAAAAATAATCACAAGAATTGGGAAATTTGTGCCTCTTGACGTGGATTTTCCTTAAACAACTTTTGCAATAGGCAGCACCTTCAAGGAGTACTAAGCAAACCCCAACCCCTGGGCAGTCAGCTGGGTCCAAGGTACCCACAGGCAGGGAGCCCTCTCTACTTACACACTGGCAGAGCTCACAGATAAGGAAAGCACCCAGAGTTGCCTCCTCATGGTTATCCTGAATGTCCACATTGATCACATGTACTGGCTGACATGTCTCCTGCTCTCTGGAATTTAAATCTATTTGAAAACAAAACACACGTAACAGCAAAACTTTGGGTGGAATGGTATCATATTTTACACAGAGAGTTCATAACATTTTTAAAAATACATAGACATTGTCCATCTCTGCCTTCCCCAAACATGTTTATTAAATATTGTCTTAAACAACAGTCCCTCTGACTTAAAAAAAGAGTGATGGATTTTGGAAACAAAAGAATTCAGTTTTGTGGAAGGGTCATCACAGTTTATTTGCCCTGGTCAAGAAAAGTTACAGCTCACCTTACTCCGACAGTCTTTATAGACCAAGATCAAGAGTCTCAAAAGTCAAGAGTGATTTTGGGCTTCCTCTCCTGGAGTTTTAAAAAAGCACTGCATATACAACACTCTGAAAATTAAACTGCAAGGCGAACTCCTACAATTTAAGCACTGATAGTCACATTAGAAAATTCTAGCTTTAACGTGTTCCGCTTGTTAACAAGGGGTGAAGGGGGGGAAAAATAGAAACATTCTTTTCCACTCATGTATTATTGTTACGCTTCTCTAACATAACCTTCCTATTACAGTTTTTAAGCTATAAGTTGTTCTCCCCTAACCCCATTCTGCAAGTTCAGTTTGGCAAATCTCCATTTAAAAATATCAGCTTTCACATCTAGAGCCATTCGGTAGCACTCAAGCCTTTCATTGCTCAATTATGAAGGGCGTTACCACGAAGTTAGAGAGATGCACAACTGGAAAATTAGCAAGTGGTTGCTCTTCACCTCCCTTCCTCGGGGTACCTAAAACATTAGAGTGAAAGCTGCTTTCTGTGTGAGACACGCTGAACTTGCTGCAGGTCCACTCAAGTGGCAGTTGTGCTCAGAATTTACCAACACATTTCAGTAACACTTAAATTCAGGACACTAATGGCTCAGCTTGCAGAAGCCCGAATGTATCGTGCTCTGTATTGCTTGTGACGTGACCACGGAGAACTGAAAAGGCAAGGCAACAGCCTTTTAAATTCTGTGCACGATACTAACTCAGCTGGCCGGTCTTTCAATGAAAAGGGAACACTTTAAACCTCACATAAGCCTGTAGCCAGGGTCTCCAGAGAGAGGCAGCGTTCTCAGCCCAACAGAGTCACTGCTGAAACCCCGTGACTTCCAGTGAGTTCCCACCAGGCTTGCTGCACTGTCTCCATGCACAGCCCAAGTCCCAGCTCAGATTCTTTTGGCATATCTCACTTTGACTCATTGAAGGGCAAAGCTGTATCATGCTTGCAGAGCGTTAACCACACTCAAAACCAGTTTCTCCACCTGCACAGGAGGTATTTATTGTGGATAAACTGCTTGGTAGGTCACAGAAAGTCTTCTGCAGTGAAGGGAAGGGAAGCTGCCTAAGGAAGACAGTTGTTTCTCCATCAACCCAGGGTGAAAAAACATCACATAAAACTTGCTAGTTTTCTAGATCCATGAGTGTTTTCCAACCAAACATGCGTTTGAGTTTCTCCAAATGCGTGCTATTTCCTCATGTCAGCCCTTAAAATTGCTATACATACACATTCTCTGTAGCTGCCAGCACCAGCATCTTTTAGAAATAAGTGATGGCTGAATACTTCTCTGGTACATAAAAGTCTACACTAATGGACTGTGAGCTCTTGTCCCTGCTGGTGTTCCAGCAGCAGAAGAGACGGAGATGTTTCCAGATTTGTGAAGGACTTCAGGGAGGAGAGGGGGAAAAAAAGCACTCAAAGTTAACTTGGTTTATCAGTTCAAGGTCCTTACCTTCTACTACTTGATCATAGACTCTTTCTTCACACGTTAGGATCAAATCAAAAACATCTTTGCAGTTCTGGAATCTTTCTGGTCGTGGCTTGATTCTCTTATTTCTGTCCAACATGTGTAAAATCCCATTCTGTGTGTATCTGAAGTTGCTTGAGTTAAGTACCTTTACTTTAAGAAAAGTCATGTTTTTGAGCAAATGACCAGTACAATCATTACTGTATCTTTAAAATAAGATTCTTTGTTTGCAAATATAAAGATAAGTGACCACTAAACAGATCCCTAAGGTGGCAGCACGACACCCATCAGGGTAATTCAAGCAGGTTCTGGTTTCTAGAGATCTATCACTGTCATCAATACAACGGCAGAGACAGCTTTAAGAGGGATTCAGATGAGTTCCTCAGAAGGACAACTTTTCTTGGGCAACTATTTTTATATCCATAATGCTTAGAACACATGGGCTTTGCTGTTTGTGTGAGCAGAATGTCCTACATTCACTTAAGTCAGTGCCCCTCACTCCAGGGGCCTCTATCTTGAAAGTTAATGACGTGGTGTTTCCAGTGACAACTGCACATCTGCGTGAAGTCCCAACTCAGGCCTCAGGTTTATGCAACCAAACTTCCAAAGAAAGTTAAATAAATCACAGAAGCATAATCCCTTAAAAATATCCCAAGATATATAAATGGGAATGAAGAAGAACACTGACTTTATGCCTGTCAGAACTTCAGTCACTGTGTGAAAGGAATCTGTTATGCTGCTTGGTAGCTATATTTATGCTGGTACTGTAACCTTGAGGCTCAAATTTACATCCCGTATTCCCCTTTCAGACAGGACTCACTAACCCCACTGTCTTCTCAGCCTTCGGGGACATGCAATTTCATTATGAGCATACCAGGGTTGACTGTCACATAAATCTGCTCACTTAACTAAACCCAAACTCCTTCTGAAGGCAAAGTTTTATGGGTAAATTAGGAATGCCAGGAAAGGTTTGAAGTAAGAAAGCCTGGAATTTGATGCATCTCGTCCTTGCTTTGAAGCAGCAGTATTTTTAGCCATCTAAGCATATACATTTTAATTTAAAATAAGAGTAACAGTCTATTTTTTGAGATGAGAAGGATTCTGAGAAAAAAAATTTCCATCATTAGTAGCAAGTAAGAGGTCGTCTTGGTTTATTTCCATGTTGAAAAGGTCATATACATACTCAGCAGGTATCTTAGTTCTTTTCAGAGACCAGCACTGATCTTTCATACCGAAAGACCAACAATTTTCAGTCTGCCTTTCTGCAGTTGCCCTCTGGTATCTCAAGTTCTATTGCCCTAGGCAGCCAGATCTGCACCTCCTAAATAGATTAGGAAATAGATTAGAAAGTGTTCTTGAACAGTTTTCAAGCAAATGGCATCCAAAGCTTTTAAGTCTTTCAAGCGTTTAAGCTCTATTAAAAATTAAACCCATCTTTCTACCCATAAGAGTCTGCTTTATATGGAAAATATGTTCAGTTCCCTCATGTTTCTGCATCATTGCTCTTTAGCTACTTGACTAAAGAAAATTTTGATTTTGAATCATGAACTGAATGATACGTTATCACAAATACACACTGTCGATTCTCTCTCAGCCAACTGACTTCTACTGCATTTCTTTTCTTCAGGTCACCCCCAAGCCTTTTACCACTCTTCTCTCCCAAATGATTTCTCCCTATATCACTGATAGCCCAAAGCTATCTCACAAGCAGCTCCTGTACACCAGCACCCACTGCTGCCTCACAGCACCCCTGTAAACTCTCCTTGGGTTTGTTATGCTTGGAAAAAAAAAAAAAAAAAAAAAAAAGATCCACTTCAATGTCGCCATTTCAGACCTCTGGTTATTTGCAAAGCATGGAAGTGACTGCAACAGCCATTTTCAAAATACCCCTAAACATCTGGTTGCATTGCTTTGTTGAGGTTGAAGGTGAGCTCTTTCTGGGCTCTACAGTCCTCATTTCTATATCACGCAGTTCAAGAAAAAAAAAAAATCCACAACCACCCACACACTTTTTTTGGGTTCTTTTTTTTTCCCTTTCTAGGATAAAATGTTGCTGGCATCTGTCCCCTAGCTTTCCTGACTGAGCTTGGAGACAGAATTACGCATATTCAAAAAACCCACACAGTCAAGCTTTCTGCTTCACACGGTTGAGCTTTCTGCTGCCAACTTACAGCTATTTTTTTTCCAAGGGTCCATCTGCCTATAAAAGGAGGCTGAAATAAGCAGTTAAGATTCATGACACTTTCATATGCGGTTGTCTGAATTTTTTCACCTGGAAAGAAACAGCATGCCATCCTTTCAGCAAGCAGAGGGATGTGATCTGCATGATTGTTTTCAGTGCAAAATCATAACCCAGCTTCTGTATGAGCTTAGGCAAATGCAAAGTTATTACAGCTTATTAATGATTTCCACTATACTGCCAGATGTGGAATCATTTAAGTCAGACTTTTTCCTTTCACCAGATTTCAACTCCATGCTCCCTGTCCTATGCATGCCTGCTCATTTTTTTCAGCAATCACTTCTTTGGAAGGTACTCACAGAATTTTTACCTGGCTTTCAGTGCTGCTGTCTGGCCAGAGCTGCCTTCTTAACACTATCATGTTCAGAAAGTCAACAAAACACGCACGCATTTATCTAAAGAGGCCTTCACCTACTACGAGCTATTGGTATAGTAAAGCCATCGCATTTTTACAGTGAGTCCAATTCAGATATCACCTTTATTGGAATAACTATGCTAAACAGATCCACAATATAATGAAATTTATGCTTGACAACTCAGTAATGGGTAGACTTGATATTAAAAAAAAAATGTTGCAGTTCAAGTTGAGTTTTTTCCAACAGACACATCATTGTTGCTTGTTCTTATGGAGATACCTATACCCAGCTATTTCTATTGTCACTGACTCTGCATTCTCTCCATTTACTTAAAGATACCCCATAGTAATGTATTGATGAAGATATACATGTATTTAAAAAAAAAATAGTAAATTATACGTGTGTGTGTGTGTTTAAACCCCTACAGCTTTTATAGTTTCTGCTACCCAAATTTAAATTCCTGTCCTAGACACCAGAAATGCCTTTTACCATCCACCCGATAGGTCTCTGCCCAATCCCCATGGCTAACCACCCCTTACCCCTTTCAGCAGTTTATCAGTGATTTGTTCACTGACAGGACCCAAAAATACTGTCAGCTGTGAGCACTAACTCAAAGATGCCTCCAGCCAAGACACTTCAAACTTTCAAAACCCCTGGCCAATATTATATGGCAAAAGGATGGACACAGGAAGTCATCCAGCGCAACTTAAAAGAAAATATCAATGGTCCACAATAACCTCTTCTAAACCCCTTTCCCCACCCCTCCCAGGCAGTTTAAAAGTTCTAAACCACCAAAATGTTTCTGAGTTTGTCACATTCCCTCCAAAGGCCTCTACTGAAAGCAATTTCAATTAAAGATACTGCATAAACCAGTCTCCCCAAATACTAAGTAATATTCAAAAAAAGTTTTACGGATCTGAAAGGCTATTTGCTGGTTTTACTTCAGTGCAGCAGTGGAAGATGGGTAACTTTAATAGGTCCAGTTCACAAAATATGAGTAAGTCTTGGTAGAAACTGTGAAGAGCTTTTGTTAAAGTGAAACTGGCAGATGAGAGAACATGCACAGAATAACGTAGATAATCCTGAGAAGCAGAAGTGTTTTTTCTCGTTCAATATATTCTCATTATCATCTTCACACATTGATTATGATTAATCCCTTGCTCTCACCTCCACAAACCTGCACTGTATGTCATAAAACCTACGAGGCTAAATTAGTTTTTCCCTACCCCAAAATACTATTTTTCAGTGTCCATATATGCCACTCCCACGTTGTAAAATAACTAACAATCGCATTGCTTTCGCCAAGTGTCCAACTGCCTGTTCTGTTGATTGTGTTTCTTGTGTAGTTGAAGAGAGTGGCCAAGATTTGGTGGTTACTAGACTATAAAATTCAATAAAATGTAGATTGCTGGGTTTGTTAGGAAATTGGATCCTTACAAGCCTAAAAGATATTTGTGGCTATAATTCTGTGAGAACTATTGTTGGAAATTCATTAGGAAAAAAAAAGTCTAGGGGGAAAAAAATGCACGTAGCTTTTTTCAACACAGTCAACCCCTAACACTGTACGATTAATATTTGTCAGAGGTGAGCTGGGTAAAACACATTTAAAAAAAAAAAGTGATGGGCAGACTTAGAACAAGGATGACAAAAATTTCTCCTGCAGATGCTACATGTTATTTATTCCGGTACTATGAAAAGTACCAAAACCCCCCAACACTCAAGCACATGGTCTTGCATATTTACGCTCTCTCCTAATTAGGTTTTCCAGGGTCTGGTCTTTATTTTTGTAACCATTAAAGTTGTACTGAATATGCTCACAGAGTTATATAAAAATCACTAATTGTGCAATTAATTCTTTTTAATGACTCAAAGGTTAGCCGTATCTCCCCATCTATGCCTGTTAATACACTCACTCTGCTGTTCAGCCATATTCAAGAACAGCAGTTGTTCCAAGTTCTATTTCAGAAGCCAACTTTTTAGGAAACTAAAGATGGTCTTCAGAACAACTTGTAAATCTGTCTATGAAGAACTAAAGGGAGTCTAGGCATTCTCTTCTTCACACCAAACAGCAGAATCTAGTAGGAAAGGGACATGGAGTTTCTCTGCAGGGACAGACAGTACCTTTTCCTTTTTTAAGAAAAATAGCTCCTAGATAAAATATGGCATATTCTCTAAAGAGCTACACATAGAGACTGATTTCCCCAACACATCAAGATTAAAGTGGATTGCCAGCATCTGGAAAGATTACTAAATCTGCATTAAAATAATAGCTAAATGCATCAGATTTGACTTCCCATTAACAAGAATTCTACCCCCCCCAATATGAAGTGCTATGGGTCACACCTAACCCAGCCTTACACCTTCTATCACTTCCAGACCTCGACTTTTTATGTTGAATACACTTCTCAAGTAGAAGCGCAAGAGGACAGCAAGAAGAAAGAAAGCCCAGAAATAAGATTACAATAATGTACTGGCTGCAACTTGAGCATTTTTTTTATCACCAAACAAGCTTATAGAAAATTAGGTAAGAAAACCAAGTTTTATTTGCATTAAATAAAGACAGATACTCATTTTAGGGCACAAAGCATACGGCAAGATACAGGGTACAGAAAGCAACTAGTCTGCACAGAGAATATTATGGATTATGTTTAGAGAACCTGTACTTGAGGTTGACAAAAAGTAACAGGTTAGCAAAGAAAAAACAGGAGGTTTTGATAAATCCCAAGATCAGACAGTTAACGGTGGAAAGAGGTATACTGCACAACAGTAAACATATTTGAATCTGTCAGAGTACAAGGTCACTGCTGCTCTTCCCAGAGCAGGAGGGATCAAGAACAGCTATTCACTTCATTGGGAATAAATCTAGTTAATGGTGAGGGTTCTTCCCAGCAACTAGGATGATGGGGCCTCTGCCTACCTTCTCAGCTTTGAGATACAAGACTGCAAAATTCTGAATGAGAAGTTCAGGAAAACGGGATGGGCTAAAACCAGAGTTGGACATAGCCAGATGAGTTCTGTTTCCCACTAAATTATTGTTTTGCAGAGCTCAGTGTCCAACTGCCATCAGAATGTCCTATTAGTTCAGCAGGGAGATGTCAACAGTAGTTCAACCTCAGAGCTTGATATTCAGGAACGGACAGACGGGAACGACCATCACCATAGGCCATCTAAGTTGCATGTTTTTGAAGAAATGCGTAGTTCGGAACTTGTAAGACACCACCTGGATACCAAGCACCACATAAGAAATGCTAGCAAAACTAAATTTCATGCCTCCTTCTTTGCCCTAACACGTTTCAGCACATGATGCTGCATTTTAAGACAAGGGCTTCTTTGTTTACATTTCTTACCACTATTGCTTACAGAGCTGCTTACTGATGGCAATCACTGCACCTAGACAGTTTACTTTCTGCAGTATTTTTCATACCTTAAGAAGAAATTAAGATGAATTCAACCATGCAGGTTTAGAAGGCTGTATGTAAACATCTACATCTAGGGTCATCAAGGTAGAAAGTCTTCCTTGATAGCTGATGAAAAAGAATCTGACATATCTGTACCTTAGCTACTGTTTTAATTCTTCCACCCTCCATGAAAAAAAATCACCTTCCATTCCTCTTGGTGTAAGGGCATCCAAGCAGGTCCCATAAAGATGACTAGTCTGCAGATGACTAAACTTAGATAAGTGTTGCCTTATACAATTTATATACCAGTATATTGACCTATTTAAGTTAAAATCCTGTATGATAAGAGAAAAATGATCTCTTACTGAGCAAAGTATTCAATGTTTCATTTTAACTCCCAGGTGAAACAGTGAAACTCAAGTGATTTGAGCTGAAAGTTTTGGGGTATGTAAATTAATTACAGTCATCCAAAATATGCTAGAGAACAATTTATTAAACATAATCGGGCAAACTACATTTCCTAAAATGTATACATACTTTTTAGGGAAAAATCTTTAAAGTAATGGCTGGCACCCAAAGCTTCTCCATCTTCAAATAAATCTGACATGCTGATTATTCATTTTGGTGCAGCTGTCATCATACTCAAACACTGCAATTCTTCATGAAAAAAAACAGCAGAATACTTCTCACACTAGTATGAATGACATTTGCAGATCCCTTTTCCATGTCATCTTAATTTATTTATTAGTATCAGCATTATAAACAGAAGATACGTTGTGTTAAACCCCACTTGGCAAAATGCCTAGAAACTAGACATTTCCTTAAAGGAAGTGTGTGTGGGGGTGAGACTGCCCAACCTTCTTCCACCTTCACAATCGGTTCCTCTTACAGGGAATAAAAGACTAAAAATGGGCACCAGCACTACAAATTCTACTTTCCAAGCAACTGTGATTATAACTGCAAGAACTGTCTACGTTCCTTACCCAGAGCACAAACTGCCTTTCGTTTTGCAATTGAAATGACGTGGATTTAGTACAAACTAGTTTGCTCACAAGTCTTTTGTGGCACTGTGTAGCTTACAGGCCTAACACTGAGAAGAATATGCCATCCCAGAATGTCACGCACTAGTTTGGGTTAAATTACATTTCTGATAACATTTCTACCTGCATTAATGACTCGCAAAGAATTGACGTGTCACTCGTTTTTCATTGCTAAGGACAACTACATAGAATTACTGAACTACAAGCTGCACAGATAAAATCCAACTGAGTGTGCTCACAGTAACTGGTCCAAATGGAACAACAGGCTAGCTATGCTCGTTTCCTCAAGCCTGATTGAGCCCTAAAGCTGAGAGCTACATACCCACACACCACAGAGAGGGAAAAAATCTTTAGTTTAGCCTAGAGCTCAGGTGCCAGACAATGACTTGTCGGTGCTGAACAGCTAAAACTATATTTGAAGGATGAAACTGGACAGATACAAGCTGTCAAAGGGGAAGAGAATGGAAGCAATGGCAAAGTCCACTGTCAAAGAGCTGGAGAAGGGCTATCAGACATACTGAAGGGGACTACTAGAAAGACAAGGATACCAGAGACAGAACACAAGATGACTTCAGAGAAGTGCTCTGTTTGACTGTGCACTTCATCTGAGTGTGTATTTCAAGGAGTTTTGATTCTGATTGCTGGAATCTACAGTGTCTTGGTCACTCTGCAAGATAGCTCAAAGTAGTGATAAGTCTAGAATGTTACACATATGTAACGAAGGAATACAGAAATCATTATAATCATTATCCAGACGAGTAGGCAAGCAAGAAGGAATCATAAGAGGAGTCGTAAATATCACACATTACTTTTGGATGTTCTTCTCAGGTTTAGAAACAAGCACCAGATTTCAGAGGATGAGCAGCAAATGTCACAGGACTGGGCAGGGGGAAGTACTTTTGAGGTAGCTGTGAGGAGAGAGGTCTGTCAGAAACACATTAGCCACGCCATCTCATGTCTCAGAGAAACAGGGTCTGCAACAACTATTGTCAAATTGGCTTCCATTGTTGTCATCGCTTTGTACTGTCAAACTCAAAGGTCATTTTCAACTAAATAGTTACAGCTGGATAGGGTAACTCAGATAAAGCAAAACACAAGTATTACAAAACGTAAATCAATTAATCCATTTCATTTAACACATTTGGGAAACCTGAGAACACATTCATAAAGGCAGCAGGACCACTTTTAAACAGCAGCATGCAGAGCTGGAAACATGCTGGATGAGGTCTGCAGCAAACATTCCTTAGTGCAACACTACGAACAGGCTGCTGAAGAACAGAGGGATGTGGTTAATCCAGTGCCTGATTAACAACCAATTCTGCAAAGCTTACAGACACACAGCTTGTGTGCCTTGGGTAAACACTTCTCACAGTAAACCCTGCTCACACTGGTCGTCATCATGTCTCTATTCTTGCATTAAATTGTAAAGATCCCGAAGGCTGCCCATTCTGTCACTGGGCAGCAAAGCTAGAAGACTTTCTCACCCCCACCCCAACATATTATCTTCTGAAAATATAGGGGTTTTAATTACTTTTTTTCCTGAAATGAGATCTGTGCTCTGCCAGTTAAGGTATATGGCAGCAAGACAGTCTAAGTTTCTTTCACACATCCTGAAAACAGACTTCAGTTAATTAGTACCACTTCTAATTTTAAGGCTGCTTTCACTACCTTGTCAAAAATAAGTATCCCATAAAGTAGCAGCATCACATTTGAGAAAAGTAAGCATCTAAACGCATCTTTCTACTTACATTAGATTTCCTCTTTTGCTGACTTTCTCTCAGAAGTTTATTGCAGAATTTTTTGGAAAAGAGCTCTCATGTTTACGAATTTCTCAGGGCTGATTGAGGTCTATCTGGGAGATGAAGCCCTTCAGACACTTCTTGCACATACACTAGCAGAGCCCATGAATAAGATCTTCCAACAAGAATTCCATGCCAGCAACCATTCTCTATATTGAGTGGGATTTTATACAGTTGTGTCAGCCAACTTGTTTCTACCGAGATGGAAAGTAAGAGACTGGCACACACCTCTCCTGCCATTCCCATGCTAGACTTGTAATTTGCACTGCTAAATACTTTTTAAAACGTTGGTCCATTGCTGAAACCCTGCTGTATTTACTCTAGTTGAATAAATCTGGCACCTGGATCCCAGGTGTTATACCAGAACTATGTTTGAAAGACATAGAAGGATATACGCCATTCTTCACAAAACACGGTGATCCAAATAATTCTGCCAATGCTCGCAGCACGTGCCTGCACACACTCCTGGGTACTGTAAGAGTGTGACCAGTGTAAAATGGTAACAATGGCCATCTTACTCAGATTTCTCTTACCTTTCACATTTTTCTGATCTTCCTTCTTATCGAGATGCGGGTTACTGATCACTTTTCCAAATGTATCCAAAGCTGCCAAACAAGCTTTCATTTCTATCTGTTAGAAGATTTCAAAACATTCCTTGAAGTAGCTGAAAGATGTTTAATGCTACATGGAGACAGGGCAAGCTACACAGAAATGAGTTTTCAAAATGCTTCATGGAGGCGAGTCACTTAGAAGCCATCTCAGATGTAGACTATCAGAAAAACTCGGCACAGTTCACTCAATTTCTATGATTTGTGCCTTGGGCAGTATTGAGAAATTTTTAAGATCAGAGTCATTAACACAAAAATGATGAAGCATCAACCTGTCACTTGCTCTTCCATACCCAAAAGCTTTATAAGTTCTGTCATACATGAACATAACTTCATTGCTCTAGAGTCAAAAGCACAAAAATTGCTAAAACTATGAAGATTTATTCCTTCCCAGTAAATTACATCAAATTTCTTTCTTCATGGTACTATTTTGCAAAACTATCTTCTATAACTTAAGCTGTTGGTTTTGCTGCAAGTTTCTAGGTGCTTTAGTAAAGGCAGAAGCTATGATTCCACAAGACTCAGACAGAGCTGCTTAACTTGGAGCTTTAGTAAAAAACAGTGCTGGTCAAGAGAATGCTAACTTTGCCTAACTGGAAATAAATGTGACTTAGACCTAAAAGTTCTACCGCTTTAAAAGGTGGCAGACATGACACTAATACTCCATACTCAAAATTTAAGTAGAAAATGCTGCAAGATAAAATGCTCTGGCAAAAAATTCCATCTTTAGTTACAAATACAAGAGCAAAGAACAAGAAGGGGTAACATATATTTGCAAACTTTGTGTAGAAATATGCCTTCAGTCCATCTGTTAAATGTCTTCTCTACCTTCCTGCATATCCAAAAAAACCAGCATAAACATCCCAGAAGTCAGGCAGAGAGGTTTTACTGTCTTGCAACTAATGCTAGTCACTACCTTGAAGATGGAAATCGTTTTGGAATGAATATGAGGAAAAAAACGTATGAGCATCCCTCACACTGGCAGAGGTTTTGCGTTAATCTGAGGTAACCTCTTCTGTTCACTCCTCTCCCCTCATTCAAGTCCAGAATGAACCTGCCAAACAAGGACCAAACATAGCTATGCCCATTTTTATGCTGCAGACTGATCTTGAGTTTTATCAACTACAGATTACAACAGGAGTGAGTAGGATTTACGTCAATACCCAAAGAGTGGAAGCAGCAAATTTTTTTTTACTTACCCTTATATAAAAGTCCCTTACAAAGATGACAGTCTATAAACAAAGAAAACCCATGCTAAGAAGTTAACTATGCAAAGAGCAGACAGAACGAAGGTCTTGCTGCATTTACTGCTAACGCTCCTTAGGAAAGCTTCCCGGATTGTATCACAAGCAACGGGGCCAATGCACTGAGCTGCTTATGCAGCAAAACACATTTAAGCGACGCTAATTGTGCATGGTGCATTCAGGAGGCCAGCAGATGGCAGGGACGTATTTTGGCTAGACATTCAAGTAGCCTTATTTTTAACATCCATTCAAATATGTGAAGTCTCAGATCCAAGTGTCACCTTTACTTCCAAGAATGCTCTTTTAAAGACAATTAAAGATTCAAACATATGTGTTCATTCACAGAGTTCATACGTTTATGACTGAAACACGGTCAATTCAATCACTCAAATTCTAAAGGGATTTTACAAGTTATCAGCCTCAGACAGGGTCCTTTAGTCAGAATTCTTTAGAGCACCTGTGCAGGACTCACCTTGGCTAAGGAAATAAACCTTCCAAAGACTCCCTAGAAGACAGACAGGATGGCAGAGGATGTTTTATACGCTGTAAAAGTATTCAATGTTAGATTGGAGTCTGTAGTTTCTACCATGGCCCAGAAGTTCACATATAGAGGAAGTAATTAAAATATATATCAAACATAATTTTAAATATTTCATTTTTAATGTGAATGAAACCAAGATTAATGGCAGTTTGATTAGAAGCCAAACTAAAAAGTACTGAAAACTGCTGCCTCTGAAAGGCCTGAGATTCTGTGCAGTGTTTTGGTCTAATGATCCTTCATGGAGAAAAAGGGATTGGAATTCAGCTTATGGCTGGAAGCATAGAAATGTGCCTCTCAGCAGGCTGTTTAAATCCAGTTAAAATGCTGCTTTCCATCCTCATCCCTTCCCTCTATTTCTAGGAGTAGTAAAGTACTTTGAAAGACATGTTAAGAAAGAAAAAGACTTGGGCTACACTGCATTCAAAAGAGGTTTTGCCACTGACATGCAGCAGGACATGATTTCAAGCATTTTTAAGCTTTTGCGAGGTCAGGCTTAAAAAAAAAAAAAAAAAAAAAGGAAAAAACCAACCCCTCCAAACACACCTAAAATAAAACATTCCAAAGTGGTCTACAGAGATACAGAACTATCCCATTGACCGCTGGAATGACAGCTCAGCTGACAACTGTGTATCCGTTCAAAAGGCATGAAGAAAACCCAATGAAAACGTAAGATAAATACATGCACGAAGAGCTTACCTGAAGTAGAATTTAATTAAGTTACTCCTCAAGATTGAGCTATATGGCCCCAAAAAGCAGGGTGCAGATGCTCTGCAGATCTCACTTACTCCTCCTGTGCACCCATGCAGCAGTAGCTTCCCCCATTAAGCAACTCAAGGTTGCTTTGTACAGCCGCCAGTGAAGTGGTCCAACACAAACGCTCCACGTATTATGGCAGTTCATTGATCCAGAAATGTCAGGAATTACTACTCAGTTATTATGGATCCTAGAGCTTTGTTATAGGTGGCAGAAGTTTCTGCAACAAACAAACGGTATTCAAAAGAAACTGGGGAACTGGTTTAGAGCAAGATATTCCTGTTACTGCTGACTTCTTCCAACACCTTTTCCCCATCAATGCCTGCACAGCCATCAGCTCAAGCCGTGAATTATCTGGGTATTGGTATCATATGCCATTTTTTGAAAGTAGGAAAACATAACTAAGCAGCAAGATCCAAGATATTATTCGATACTACACCCCTCTCAAGAAAATTTTAAAAGTCTAAGCCCAATGGAAGGAAGGTCTTACATAAATGAACAATTCAAGAGATGAGAAGTGCAGAAAAAAGGTTTGGTTTATGCTCTCAATGAACTGTATCAGAAATTGAAATCCTTACATCTATTCCCTTACTTACCAGACTAAGAAAATGGAATAAAGCCACTATTTATTAACTGGCTTCCCCACATCAGTTTACTCCAATGTTAAGAAGATACATTAGAGCAAACCGAGTATTTCAAAAGCAAAAATTCTCAAGAACCTGGCTACATTAACTCAGGAATTCTAACTAAGACCAAGGCTGTAACAAACCAAGGGTACTATCCTCTTAATATATGATAAGCTGAACTGAGAGAAGGTGGTAGATGTAATCCTAGACTAGCTGCACACTTACAGAATTTTAGTTTATTAGAAGGTGTGTCACAACACATCCTTTTCAGTTTTAGTCCCCGATTTAAGAATATTAATCTCTTCTTGATTCCACCCTTTATACTGAATAGAGAACGACTCCCTACTGACCAGTAAGACAGTCTGACCACGGTCTAACAAGCAATTCTACGTCCCGCCTTGAGCAGAACCTAGCAACACACTCACTGCAACGGATATGCAGTATTTCAGCAGTCAGCTTAGTAATTCTGATGCTGATGCCTCTTTCTACTACAGCTGAGACACTGCAGAAGAAACCGATTCCTTTCTTCCAGTACTAGTGTTAAGGAAGAGCAGAGGACACCTTCTGGAAGAGATGGCTATTAATACTCAAACCATAACTGTCCCATAAAGCTAAGCTTGACTCCAAGACAGGAAATGCAGTTTTTCTACAAGAAAAGCCTGAAGTGATGCCCAAGATTTCAGCACTAAAGGATGCTCCTTCATCACCACCCTACAAAGACACAAAAATTATTCCTCAATACAGCCTCACTTTTTCTAGATGTCCCCTCTCCTCAGCTAGTTCCGATCCTCTTTGTGTTCATTCCTCTTCATGAGCCCAGGAGAAGGTGTCTCAAGTGGGACTGAAAAGTTTTGGGAAAGGCACAGAAGCCAATTTAATTCAACAATACACTTCTGTTCACCTTCCTCATCTTCTGTAGGGAAATAAAGATTTTTTTGTTTTGTTCATCTACACCGTGTGAAGATCTTGTGCATGCCTACACTTGCTCCAAAGCCACCACATTTTCCTCTGCTGGTATTTTACCACAATGCATCCTGACAGTTAACAGAGCGTATCTTAGACAAATGGAAGACTGGGGAAAAAAACAGGGATAAGCACCAGCTATGGGGAGACCATAATGCCACAAATATTTACTGGAGAAGTGTCCTGTAGATGGCAGAAGAAACTGGTTCCACTTAGTTCTGAATGTGAAGGGTACTATTAAAAACTACTAACCACCACCACGTATCAGTGATAGCACAAAAAGAATATCAGCAATAACACAAAAAAGACAGCACATGGCCATCCAGCTTAAATATGGAGTTCAGAGAAAAAAAACTAGATCCCAACCACCTACATTCCTACATTATCGCTGGGGTTTTTTTTTTTACGAGAAAATAATCCTTATGTCTTTGAGTGAGATGTATCAAGCCAGTTCTTCATTTCTGAAACATTTTCCTGTCTAACTGAAGCATACCTTCAGCAACTTGAGGACGTGTTCTGGGCCCCCCACCCCCCATCTTATATCATCATGTAACTATAGAGCTAAAACTGGAATCCTACCTACAGTTAGAGAGCAGGTCAAATTAAGAAGAGGTGATCAAAAAAAGCAGGAAACAGAGCAGAAGGCTAAGCTTGAAGGGTAGAGGTAAGCTGCCTAGAAATCCTAATTAAAAAAACCCATCTATGGAAATCCTTAGGTATCTTCCATCTGAGGGTCACAGATATATCAGTGTTGAAATAATCAATCACAGAGTTAGTTAATATTGGTAAAGGACCCAGGAGCTACTGCTGCAGCATTCTGGTCAAATTTCCATTTGAACAGTTCCTATCCCCGGGCATAAAAGCAACTGCTGTTGCAGATTTAAACTGGCATTTAGAAAGTTTCATCCTAGCCTAGTTTTTTCATTCACTTGAAGGCAAGGCTCACCAGTTTTCCTCTATTTTTGTTTCATCGTTTAAGTCATCACCATATAATTAGAAGTAAGTCCTTAAACCCCTTCACACAGCTGTAAGGGACAAGTAATCCTAGAGGCCTATCTTTGAGATATGTGTAATGGATCTATACTTTGCTCCCACAGCCCCCCAGAGGTAGTGCAGACCATGGTCACATCCCCTACAGATCAGCAGTAGGACCCTCTGCTGTTCTAGAAACTATAGAGTAATATTTTAAAAAGCAACCAAAAGCCACATTCAGAACAGCCTTAAATGGTTTTGTCACAGCCTTCTATTAGGACTTGGGGAATTTAAGTGCTGTTCTAAAAATGCAGTGGTAGATGTGGATACTTATTTTAACTATAAGGTTTAACCACCACATCTTAAAACACTTTTAAGTACTTCCATTTTAGATATACTGTAACCACCTACTCAACCGAATCTGTATGCCTGGCTCCATTAATCCCTTATTCCTGTGCTTCTGAAATCCAACATATGCCTTCAAGGTATGTGAGCTTATGCTCTGTATTTCACTAATTAACTGCAATGAAGGTGCTTTCAGTCTCTGCAGAGTGGGTTTTTGTAGACAGGAGTAAGAAGTATTCAAGTGAATAAGAAAGTTTCAGTGGATCTGTTCACCCCAACACATTTTTAAACCTTGCTTGGACTGATGTCCAACTGCAGCAGCTCGTGTCTGTTTGAGACTACCGCTTTCTGAAACAGGGGTTATTTACTTGGCTGGCCAGAGAATGTTCTAAGTCCCTCACAGCCCCAATTTTGCTGAGTATCTAGTGTGTGGACTGCTCTGGGTGCCCGCTGGCACACTGGAGGAGGGACATCACTCCTCAGTGAGGCAGTACTGAATGCTGAGCACTGAAACGTCATGCATCCCATCACTGGATTATGGAGACAGCTGTCTGCTTGTTCCCAAGCTACACTACTGCAAACTACCCGGGAAGGCTACAGATGGAAGCTATCTCTGCCTGGTGATTAAAGCAAGGCTGGGGAACAGAACAAGCAGGTAAATCCTATAAAGAACCACACCTTTTGTTTCCCCATACCAATTACACCCAAAGCCCATCAGAAGAGCAGGCCCTCCCACCCTCCAGCAGGTAATGTCTGCATGCCCATCTGCCTACAAAGTAATGCTCACCCCCCAAAAAAACCCCACCTGAGCCCACATGACCCTGGCTCACAAAAATTTACTCCACAACTTTCTGGAGAGAGTCGGTTTGATTTTGGTTATGGTAAAAGTCAAAACCCATTTCTGGAAATGGAGTTGCTTTCTGCAGAGTCTTCGCTCTGAAAACCTTAACTTATGTGAGAATCAAAAATGCAAAGATGTAGAGGCTATTATTTTTTGCCCTATTTCCCTTGCAATGGCTATTGTTTAATCTTGCTTTCTTTTATCTTGAGAAAAGAAACTGTAACACTGCAAATGCATTTGGGTAACACAGCAACCATCTGCAGCATGGAGCAGAACCAAAATGGTAACTCCAAAATATGCTGTATGTGGGGGACTAGGTAGGCTTTCTGTTGGTTTTATCTTAAAGCATTGCCATATTCAGTACAGCAGCAATGAAGAATGCAATAAGGAAATTACAAGTCGTTAGTTCTTGTTAAAATTATTTCTCAATTCAAATTATTTTCTTTTGAAGCAATCCTTTTTTAATCAAGATATGGCATACCTTGTTAAAATGGGTTTGAGAGATTTTCCTTTTCTCTATAGGCAGAGGGATAAAAAAAAACCACCCCAGCACATCACACATGTGATTCATTAAGACTATACCTTACGTTTTGATTATTTTTTTAAAAGAAGGACCTCTAACTAGGTATTAGGAAACCAGTATCCCTGCAAGAGATACCATTTGTGTGGAACACCATGCAGAAAGGTATTCCAATGTTTAATGAGTTCTCATTGTGCTGTGCAACTTTAACCAAACAGCCCAGCCCTTCTTAACCTAAGTCTTTCAATGCCCAATGCAAAAGAAGTCACCACCCTTGGGGTCTCAGGGAGCTCAAATTTACAAGTGCTGGTCAGCAAATACAACAAAGAATTTGTTGAGTAGTACAATCTGTGCTACTAAACAACTGTAGAGCTATCTTACAAAAAGTTGAGTTTGCCGACTCCTTGAGTAACAGCTTGGACTAGTTTCTGCAGTGTTGCAAGTTTTCTAGTCTCTGACAACCTGTTTGGCATTTGAATACAATTAAGACATTTAAACCATGTTATTATTCCTGTTGGATCTTCAGGTGGCCATACCCAAGATTTTAGGAAAAAAACCTTATACCACTAAAAATTGCAAAGACCGCCCTACTAAATTAACAAGATTAATTTCTAGGATACTTCACTCTAAAGGTTCCTCTATCTGTTAAGCAGAAATTCAGTGTATACTGAATCCCTTATTTAGGGTAAGTCTTTTCTATAATATTTAACATTAAAAGGATAAATCGGATCCCTTGTTGAGAAAAGAATATCTACATTAAGTGCCCCAATTTTGTAGGTTTGTGGGTTTTCTTAAAAACAAATGAAAAATCAACTTTGAATAGAGATGTTCTAAAATCATGCAGTCTGACATTAGTCATGGTTTTAAGTAGTGTGCATAACCTTGATCACCTCTGCTCTCCAGGATTAAATACGTTATTGGGCTCTCCTATGTCCATTCTCTATAATATACTATAGGATTTTTTTCAGTGCACAGATCAAATCACATACCAAGAAATTCTCAGTGAGAAGGGTGAGGTCTTTAATGAAAGGTATCCTCTCTCCCAGAGAAAGTATACTGTAAACCTTACCTGTCCGTTTGTCTGAGCTAAATACAACATTAATGTCGAGGTGGTCGCTCTTCACATATCCATTATCAGGACAGTCTTTGCACTGAGAAAATACGATCCGCAGTGCAGTGGAGGTAACGGACAATCTGTGATAGTATTAACGTGCTTTCATTCAAGAGCTAAACATGTTAACACACTACAAAAGAGCATTTTGAATGCGTGCATTGCAACTCAATAGCAATTTACAAGGGAGCATTAGAGGCCCATTGTAAAAAAACCTCCTATAAACTTAAAACATTTTAAGTTCGCCAGTCAAGCAACTATATATTCCTAACGCATAATGTCAAATAATGAATTACACCTTTCAAGGATGAACCATATTGGATTTTTTTAAAAGGCCACACCACAGGGATACAGTTCTTTGTCTTTCCTAAGCAGATCATTGTACATCTGATCATATGTTGTTTTGAAATCATAAACATTCGGCTTGTCCGGTGCTGGTCCTGGAAGTTTCACATGAGTCCCTGTTCCAAAGGATCGGACACTGAATCCTCGTTTGCTGAAAGACAGAGGGGAAGGGGAGGGGGAAAAGGCAGTTAGACTGGATGGACTTTAAACACCAGAGTGCTGAAATACACATACTGAATTTTAAAAACATCTCTTAGCAATCAGCCAAATAACCACCAAACAGTTGGGCAACTCTAATCAACTAAGTTGCCAAACAGACCCAATGTGCATATTTCCTTGCTGTTACAATCGAAACTCACACACCATTTCTAAAGTAGCACCGATATTTTATATGAAATTTTCTTAGAATTACGGTACGCAGCGTTTTGGATATTTCTTTTGTGCTTTCAGGCATCCTGGATTTGCAACAAGCACACGTTCTGTGTTCACTCTTGGACAGCACCATACAGGCAGAGGTGTTTTTGTCTTGATGTAAGAAAGTAATTAGCAGTACCAACCGATCAATACTTATGTATTCTGCTGAAGTTGCTGGGTTAACTACATTGCTCCCCTCACTATGTTGCCAAAACTATCTCTAGTGTAATTTAATTAGCTTAGTACAAACATTTGTGTGCCTGGCACTTTTCTCAAGTGGACTGAAAAACATACTGTGTAATTACCTTTACATAAGCAGGGCAGATATTCTGCTGACTGGTACCTAAAACTCTTGGGTAAGCCAGGGATAGCTTCATTCCATTCTTATGAACTACCTCTTTAATAATTATAATTTAAAAAAAAGCAGGAACCTGCTTGTCTTTAGGGGTAATGCCAAAATGTTCTGATTAACCTAAATATACCTGCTTGAACCTCAACAAATCCTTTACTAATATTAAGAAACATTATACTGTATCTGTTGAATAAGACAACCAAAAAGAGATTGTTTTCTGGTGGGCTAATGGACAAAGTTATATGGTAAAATACTCTCACTGTTGTCCAGAATGCTGAAACATTTGGCTTTATAATGACAATCTGAAACAGGTCAAGACCACAGCTTAATCTCATTTTTTTAAGGACTCACACTTTCAGCTCCAATGATTTAGCAGAGACCACTAAAGAGCAAGTCAATGTTAAAACAAAAAGCAAGCAAACAACCCAATACCTGCACCTCACCCTCCCCTGAATATAACTAAAAAAATTGTAGACCCTTATTCTGAAAAGAGCAAACAGGAGACTGGGAGCCAGTGCAAGTCACACCTTGACTCCTTGGTTTTCACATACAAGATAGCCAGGAAATTCAGCAGAAAACACCAATTAAAATTGCATGTTTGTCTTCAAATAGCGTCTTCAAAGCGATCCAAAAAGCTCCTACGCAGAGACTAACAGTGATCGAGCTTTGTCCCAAGCTCAAACATTGCCATGCAATTATCAATAGTGTTATTTCATTTAATTCGTCCTATTGGAACATAGCCCCTCCTTTCTCTTTTCTTGCTTCACTACACTTTTTCTTCCAGCAACTATTTATAGGTTCCTATTTCTGTAAACAGACAGGATACATGATGATTTTTTGCTTCTTTCTGCAAGACTAATGACTGAAAACGGATACAAGTAGAAAAAAGTGCAACTCTTTCCCCCTCCCAGCCCTCCGTCACATTAACAGTGACTCATAACTGCACCAGTTACATTTAGTTTATTTTCCCTGCAATATTTCCAGTCCCAAGTTTTTATTCTACTGCTTCTACTGGACATGGAGAGCCATAACATGTATAGAAGAAATCGCAGTGCTAGAATATTAATGTTTCACACTGATGCTTTTCCAGGTGTCTCACCCTTCTTTCCTTTCTGTATCTACCACTTGAAACTATTTTTGCTAAGAATTTTAACACCGACTAACTGCAAAATACTGGACTTCGGCACCTTGCACTTTCTGCTGCTTTTCCTTCTCTCCACTGCAAAGCAGTAATGTTAAAGACAGAAGAGCATTTTCTTCTATGCTTTCCTCTTAACTTTTAATTTCTCCTTTATAATATTATTCTCTGAAATAGGTCTGCTTTGATCACATGCATTAAAAAGTCCATCTCCAACTGTCAGAAGCACCCTTGAAGTCTGCATGATCTCATATAAAGCAAAACGGAAATCTTCATTTGAAGTTTCACAGATCAAAAATTTGTGCCTCTGATGCATGTGACCCATTGAAAATTGCTTCCTTGAATAGCTGGAATATGCATTTCTCACACGGAATTCCATGCTCTGACACTAGCAGTTACCAGGGAAGAATTTTTACACTATTTATGTACCAGGTGTATTATTATGAAATATTCTGAAAATGTTTCAACACATTTCTTGAAACAGCTGGGGGGGTGGAGAAGAGGGAAGAATACCTGCACAGAACCATTATTCAACAGAATCTGATTTTATAAAGCAGCTGGACAGACCCAGTTTAGTGAGCCATCAAATATCTGTTGTAACGTGGCAGTGTCTTTTAACAGTTAAGATTTCCCACAAGACAATGTATATCTAGTATTTGTTCTTGGCCTAGTAGAACTACCCAGAAGATAGAAAATAATGAGCTTCAATTTTACCATAAACAGTAAAGGGTAAGATATACTAATACACTACCCTAGCACTGATTTCTGAAAATGTAAAGTTTAAACATTAACAGACCTGTAAACGTCGTGAAATTTCAGGAAGCTGTTTCTATTAACGCTATTAAGACCAGTATATATAAACTATCAACATACAAATATGCCAGTATACAGATCTCATTTTCAGCAAGTATTCTCATCTCAGTTTAAGTCCAAAGCTCCTGACAGTGAGATCACACGCACTTCTCACGTGCCCATGAGTTTACAGACTTAACTGAAGCACCTGAAAAGAGTCATTGCATCTCCCTCCAAAGAACGTCAGAGCTCTTTGCAAATTACTCATCTGGGAAACAACTGCTGCTGAAAGCAGAGATCGACATGGGACTACGCTAACAAAGCGCTAACACATGACAGAGTGGTGTCCGAGAGGAGGAATATATATTAATCCATGCAGATTGAGAGATGCACTTCTATGAACACCTCTCGTCTATTTCACCGTTATTTTGGGATTTCACACGTACTTATTACCTTAAGGTATCTGTCAGCTTACTGTAAGGTTGTAACAGTACAGCTTCTCTTCTTACAATGGCCAGTAATAAGTATTACTAAACATTAAAGCAAATGCAATAAACCCTGCAGTACTACTGCAGATGGTAGTGGTAAAAGATTTTCAGAGGACAGATCACTAATTTTAATACATCCCCTTCCACAACATGTAGCAGGAAAATCACTAGCAACAGTGCCCTCCTTGTAGACCATTTTGAAAATATCTTATGCCATTCGAGCAATTAAAAAAAAAAAAAAAAGCCAAAACAAACCCAAAAAACCCCACAGTTAAACAGCAGGAACACGTATGTTGTTAGCTAATCTTTAAAACATTAACAACTTGTCATAATTTGCATCATCACCGATCAGCTGTCAAATGAAAATGCTTTAATGTAAAAATGTTAAACCACTTCCTTCTTCTTGAGGGTTTATTAATACAATTTAAGACTCCTCAGATTAAGCAATACAAATTTCAGTACCTCCCTGCATTTAGCTGCTGACGGATAATGCCAGCAGAGAAGCTGTGACTAGTGACTTACGTAAACTGCAAGGGTGCAACTTAAGTTCTCTTACGTGGTCAGTGCTGAAGTACAAATCATAACATCAACATGAAATTTAAATTTCAGCTGCTATGGTTTCAGTATTTAAATCTGTTTACTGCCACTAAGATATCTCATATTCACACTCCTTACCACACTTAGCTTCCTAAAACAAAGGAATATATATGTAACTTAAGCACATCTCAGTATCCTGAAAGTTTTCATTACCAGCAGTGACAGAGCCCCTGAGCTCAGTGGACTGAGATAGGATATCTATACCTTAAGAGCCTGAAAATACAGTTACCAGAGCACTTCCTTTACACTGGGAGAGTTCGAAATAACAACTTCCTTTTGAAGGCCATCAGTGTACTATCAAATAAATATACACAAAATGTCAAAGTTGCTTTATAGTAAAGTTGGGTAATAGGTTACCCTTGTACTTTCCTCTTCTATGTTTGAAGGGGAACCATGGCCTAAGTCTGCATACTCTATGGAAAAAAAAAAAAATCTACACAAATTCTATTCTGAAAAGTAGGATGAGTAAGATGGACCTAGGGACTGGCTACAGATGGACATCCAGTCTGACAGCTTTTAAGGAAGGATTGTGACTTTCTGCATAGTCCTTACTGCTTTTCCTCTTTTCCCTTTGCCTTAATGTCTCAACACACTATGGTGATGGTAACTACTCTATCAACAAGCGTCAAAAGACCTTCAGTCTGACTTCTGTTGGAAGATTAGAACAAAAAGTTTAAAACCTGGTTAATCAGAAAATACACAAACACACTACAAAGCAGATGGAAACTGTACTGAACCAAGAACCACCAGAAACTAGTAGACTTATTATTGAGATACAAAAAAGATCTAATGTGTATGTCTGTTTTCCAGAGGCTAAGTGGCAGCACAGAGATACAGTAAGGATGAATGAAAAATTCAGGTTGGCAGGTGAGACTCACTGCAAACCCTTTTGGAATGAACCACTGCAATTTAAAAGGACAAAAAGTTTTCAAGTGTCTAAAAAAGGTAACTCTTATTATCTGGCATGTTAAATTTAAAGAAAGAAGGAAAAATAAACCAAAACAAACACACACCACCACCATGCCCCCTAAAACTGCTGAAGTATGCAAAGAAAGTATGTATTACAATTTTGCTTTTCTCAGTCCAAGAGAGAGAACACCAGGATATTGTGAAACGTAGTACATCAAGATGTTAAATCAAGCTCGTTTAAACCACTTCATACATTTCATGCATTAAAAAGGATAAACTACTAAGAAGACACATAGAAGCAAGAAGTGGTGGGCTGCAGGTACTTCCAACAAAAGCCCACCTGGTAAATCCAGTATTTCACCTAGATGTTACATGCAAATGGCTAAATTTTGTTTTATGAATGCATCACAAGTTAAAATCAGACGTTTCTGCAAGATCATTTTTGCTTTAAAAGGAAGTAGCATACAATTAAGTTCAAGTTTTAGTAGGCACTAGGTAGGCCTAACATTTGGAAAGTTAAACAAGAGTGCCTTACTGATAGTTTTCTCTACAAATTGGAAGAATGGAATAAGCACAGTTACTCAAAAATGCTGCATGAAAAATTTGTCTTAACTAAAACCTGTAATTCATTAAAACACTGAACAGACAAGAGAATTCTGAAGCCTGACATTACAGAAATCTAAAAGACTCGTCAAATTTAAGATAAACCATCAAAAACTTAATTTTAACACATTTCCTAGCATAAGTATTTTCCAAAAGAAGCCTATATAAAATACTTATGCAAGATCCTAGGCTACACATCACAAAAGCATTGTTTAGGAATGTTCATTAATGTGTTCAACACTGCAGGTTGGACACCAAGCTTTGTTTTCAAAGTCACCTGCAGATCTACAGAATATGTATCCTTTGAAGTCTTGTAACCCCTTAACAAAATACCTTAAAGTTCCATAATACCTCCATTTCTTCCTAACTCTTCCTCTTTTAATCATGTGTTCTCTCAAACTGCAGTGCAACATACAGGAAGACATTGCCCTGAATTGGCAAAGCACGGTGGCTTTGAGCCAATGCAGATATTTTACTGAAGTTTACTGGAAATGACTGTTCTCGCTGCATGGGCTAGTTATTTCTTTACACGGCATCAGCAATTAAGCTCTATTTTGCCATTTATGCTATTGTCGCTGTAATTACACAGGGTGCTGCTGAAAATAAACATTTTCCAAATGCATACATTTTGTTAATTTTTAATTAAAAACTTAAGGGAGAAAAGACTTTGAAAAAAACATTTCCCTGACACATTTACCAGAAGGACATCAGTCACACCGGAAGTGATTTGTTTCTTCTGCAAAAACAGAGGAAGAAAAAGGCTAGACATTAGAAGTAAATTTAACTTCATCCTTAGTATTCAGGTTTCAATTAAAAGTCAGTTCCAGTATTATTAGCAGAAAAACAACAGAAGAGCATCCTTCCCACCCCAAGCAGCTATTAGTAACGTCACGTTTTCATGTTTTCTGATCCTAAGTTTAAGCACTTACAGCATCATATGCTGCTCACAGTAAGATGGCTGCCAGGCCAGATGCTTCTGTTATTTATTCCTTTCAAGGCTGTTGTTTTTATTTAAATGTTGCATACTACTTACACATAGTTGTTTGGCTTACTGGGCTAGCAATATGTATCTTTTAATGTGGATGTTACTTCGCATAACTTTAGCGACAACAAAAAAAAACACACAAGAAAATGCTTATCGTGTTGTTGCAGTGCATAGGGAAGATTTAGGAACATGATTACAGGCAGATCAGGTCTCTCCTGTCCGTCAGTCTGTCCCCAGACTACCCTCTCTCCCCTTTTGAATTCAGCCAAGCTGAAGATACTTGCAGTGCTACAAAGATGAACCCTTATAATCTCAAAGATATTTTAACTTTCTGAACCAAACGCTTTGTCCCGATTTCCTGCAACAGGGAAAGGCTCCCTTTCAGGGCACAGAGCGGTTCCGGTCTTCAGATGCATTAAAGCGGGCGGGGGGGAGGAGAGAGAAAAGGAACGTTTCGGTTTTCAGGTGCCGAGAAGCAGGAGCTGTTCCGCGCCTGTCGAATTCGCCAGCTCCTCTTTGGCAGCACTGGATCCGGAGGTCCGCCAGCGACGGCGGAGCAGACCCCGCCGCACCGGCCTCTCCGGCGATCCCAGCCCGGAGCAGGCTCCGGAGGAGCCGGGGCGCAAACAGGCTCAAGTCCCCAAGGCCGCGGGCCTCGCAGGGTGCGGCGCGGGCCCCCAGCACGGCCTGAGCCCGCAGCCCGCCGCCCTGACAGCCCGCCTGAGCGCGGCTCCGGGGCCGGCGAGGCAGGCAGCGCCCGCCGCACGGCGGCCGGGGAAGTGGGCCCCGGTGCGGCCCGGCGGCGGGCGGGCCGGGCCGCGCTGCCGCCGGCCGGAGGAAGGGAGGGAGTCGGGCAGGCCCTGGTTACCTGAGGATGTTGTGCGCCTCCATGCTGCGGTTCTGGTTGCTGGAGCACACCACGGCCACGCGGAGCGGCGAGGAAGGCATGGCGGCGCAGGGAAGAGCGCCGGCTCCCCGCCCGCGGCTCCGAAACCCTCTCGGCCCCGGCCGCGGCTCGCACAAAATGGCGGCGGGAGCGCGGCGGCGGGCGGTGCCGGGACGTGTCACCAGGGCCGCGCCGCCCCGCCGCGGCCAACCGCGGAGCCGGCGTCAGCGGGCGGAGGCCGCCGCCTACCAGCGAGAGCGGGGCGGGGCGGCGGCGGCGGGGGCAGCGCGCCGCCGGCCATAGAGCCGGAGCGGGGGGAGCGCCGCCGCGCCGGGCCGCAGCTCCTCCGCGCCTGCCGGGAGGCCGGTCCCCAGCGCGGGGGGACCGCAACCCGCGAGGAGGGCTCGGGTGCCGGCAAGAGCCGGCAGGACTTTGAGCCTCAGCCCGTGACTCCTGCCGATTGCCCGGGCTGTTAAACCAGAAATACCGCCCAGCTTGTCAGCCGCGTATGGAGGGAGAAGGGCCACCCGGGTCCCGCCTGCCCACAGGACGGCCCGCTCTTGGCACACAGCCGCTTACTCCTAACGGTAACTCTGTCCCGACGGACTGCTCAGCTACCGGATATTCTCTACCGCTGCCGTTCCAGCGTCAAACTGGGGGGCAGAGAAAGGCGCTGGGATGAAACTACCTGGGGGCTGGTGCAAAACAGGGAGTAGCTGTGAGGAAAAGCCCAGCTTTGCTATTAATCACCATTAAATGCCGTGGATTTGTACTACTCTCTACCGTCAACAAGCACACGTGTGCAATATTTTACTGGATAAACGTTCACCCCCCTCGCGTGGGTTAAACATAAACACAGGGATATAGAAAGTGTCCCGTAAGGTACCCGTCTGGGTTAGCTCTGTCACAACCAGCCGTGGCCTGGTACTGTTCCCGTATGAGCAAGTGGCTCTGAAAGAGCCGAATACAACAGCTAAAAGATCCCAGCAGAGACAGCAGCTGCTTCTCGATTTAGTACTTCTAGAGCTCGGAAGGGTCCCCGGCACACGTACGCATGTGCTATGAGTTCCATCTACACGTGCCAAACACAGAGAAATGTAATAATTTGCGGTGAGCGCCACATGTGATACATTCTAATCACCCCCAGCTCCAAGTCCCCTAACTCAGCTGCTAGACAACCCTGTCTCATTTAATACAGAGACAAGTTTCCAACATCCAGAAAGAAAATATCCCAAATTTACAATGTAAAAGCTTGAGTCTTACAATCTCCTTCACAAATACGCCCTGTTTCCATACTTCACACTCGTATGATTCCCATTTGCCTGGCAATGTAAGCCACACACTCCACTATTTTATTTTCAGGATGCGGTTCAAGCCACCGCTTTTTTTCCTGAAAAGCAGTCTTCTGGCCAGTTTTCGTTCTCGGCAGTAGGTGGCAGCCAAAGGTTGCAGCGGCTCCGCTGGGCCGGGCCGTGGGAGAAGGATGAGGAGAAGCAGCGTTTGGATGCGGGACTGAACCACCCTTGAGAAGAAGTAAATTGGGTCTGACACCCTGATCGACCCCATCTCCACGTCTGTGCTCAGAACACTGTGCTGAGGACTCTGGCAGACGCTGGGTTTTATGCTTAGTCAGGGAATTCTGCATTTTAGGAGTAAACTCTCATGCTTTTACTGAAAAGTATTAAAATATGAATGGACAAAACTAGGAGTTATTTATGTACCCACTGACTGGTGAAATGCACCGATTTCAGAAATGTTTTGCTCGCATACAGGTTAAAATGGTCATGGCACTCCTTGCTCACCCCAGACCAATTCAATTTTTCTGGGAGGCTTTCTTCATCTTTTCCCCTTTCCACATCCTTGGGCTTTCCCACCTTGGCTTACTGGTGCTATTGCAGCTGACTCCAGCACTTTTCAGCGCTGGAAAAATGGGACAGCTAGGAGAGATGAGAAAGCAAGGCTTCAGCAGGACAGGGAGCTTTCCTCTTTCATTCCAGAAAAGGTCCTTTTAGAGCAGTGAGAGGACACTGGCAGATCGGTGAGGTGGCAGCTTCTCTCTTGGAGTATATAAGGACATTTTTTCTGTCAGTGCAGAAAATAAAGGAAACCAACTCCAACTTGAATGCGCACAGAGGCCGAGTACAGAAGCTGTCTGTTAAAATTCAACGCCGTGACAATGGCCACGTGCTCTAAGCACGAGTCTGGTCCATCTCACCACAGTTCCAGGTCTGAGCGCGGAGCTGAGAAACTGTTGGGTGCCGCTGTGTTAACATAACTGGAGGGAAGTCAATAGTAGTAACAAGAGAGATTGCATTAAGCACAGACCTGCTCCCCACATACTGACAATTCCAAAAGGAGGAAAGTGAAAGAATGCTCTTCACTAAAAACCTCCCACTGATGCTACTTTGTGCCAGAGCTGGTTGCATAGGCCCCGAGCTGCATTACAGGGAGGATAAATGCTTGGAAATGACTTTTTCTCATGGGCCTCTAGCAATATTTATCTGGTCTCAGCCAGAATTAATTTCTTGTCAACTACCTACTATGAACTGTGATCTGAGAGCAACTGTGACAAAATCAATTTGATATTAAAATGGGAACAAGTTCAATGGATCCATCGAGATGCTAAGTGCTTCTTGCCAAGGGAACAAGCGTCTTTACGTTCTTGCTGAATTCAATATAGCCATCAGACAATTAATATTTTACAGGATTGGGGTCTTAAAAAGTACTCATGAAATTTGTGTATTGAAATGGCGACTGGGGTCTCATCTTCTTTCTGCCTCGCTCTGAATACAAGCTGAAACAACTAGTGGTGTAATTGAAAACTTTTCAGTTATCATGCGGGAACAGCTGTCTAGATCCCCAGTCTGTTCTTCAGATAGCTGCTTACACCATCACTCCACACAGACAGAAGCTCTGGCCATGAAGTTGGATCCGTTTAGCTCTGAGATGGTTCGTATCAGGAACGCATGGTTCACAGGGTGGGAAAGGCATTAAAGATTTAGATTCATTAATATCAGGGTGCAGTTGGTGTGGCCTCTGGGGTTACCCCACTCAGGGGACAGTATCAGGAAGAGAAAGGTTTTACTATTCTGTAACTATACGTTTCATCTTTAGGGGGATACTCATTTTAAGTGCTTAACTTCAGGTATTCTGAATTCTCCCCATCACAAAAAATTTCCTCTGACCACTACTTTATATGAATCTTTTGCATCTAATGGTGATCTTCTGAATCATCACCCAAGTTAGGCTCCAAAAGCAGCCTAAGACAGATGGTATGTCCACTGCTACGGCTGCCTCCAGCCCGTGCGCCGAACGCACCAGCCCTCTTCTAACACTCCCTGGTCAGCCACACCCTCTGAGTTTCAAAGGGCCACCTCAGTCCCTTCCGGAGCAATTACAGTGGAGTTGCTGACAAACGAAACAAATTTAATTACACACGAGCAAATCAGTGTCATGATTCTAGCAGGCCCAACAATCTGCCATCAAGATTGCACACAGCAGGGCAAGCTATTTGCCATGTATTCCTGTGGCAGGAAATTTGTAATATAATGGGAGCGTTATATACAAGGACTATTAAAGAAGATAGTCCACTTAACTGTTATTTAATTTTCATTCTAATTCTTTTCAGTATTTATTAGTTTACCATTGATTTGTTCTAACAGAGAACTGAGACTCCTACCCTTGTAAGCTTTATTAAGTAAAATACGTCATTAGAAAGTGGTTGGCAGAGATGAAACTCTGGAAGTACTTGGGAAGCTGAACTGAATATGACTCCTGATCCATTTCAGGCAAACAAAAGAAGAGTGAGAGCTGAAGTAACTATGTAGGACTTAGGACCCTAAAGAAAACAACAATATATAATTCTTATGAGCTGGAGAGGATCACAGAGACCAATACTGCCTGAAAATAAAAACCAAATTCCTAAACAATACCATCCGAGTGATTAAAGAGCAAAAATTAAATGGGAAAAATCCCTGCTTTGTCTACAAAAATGAAAAATCTTCATAAGAAAAGAATATCTGATAGGACATTTATAAATGAGCTTTTCCTTAAGGTGTCCACAATTATTTTATGCAAACATTTCCAGAAACTTTGCTCCAAAGACAAAAGCTCCAGAAACACCTCTAATATTATTGTATGCTCGAATTAACAACTCAAAACACAAAGCTTGCAAATGTGAGATCACCCAGGGCAGACAAATTTAGGACATAAATATTCCAAAAGCAAGAACCAAAATAACCATCTCCTGCTGTGTTCATCCCAGGAAAATTTTTATTGCAATAGAGCAGAAATCTGGGACACAGAGACCCAAGATAATTGCCCATTGGTTGCAGTACTCACATGCCTTTGCTTGATCTTAAAAAGTACCCCTAGAGAAACACGGTCCAACAAAGGGTATGTGAGCAAAGTACCTCCACCCTTATGTGGGGAAATGAAGAAAACGACAAAATTCGTAACCTCAGAATTCAGAGACAGCAGGGATACAGTGATTAAAGGAAGGAGAAGATAACAGGCCATAAGACAAAGTAACCAGCTGAATGTATCGCAGGAATTTTTCTCGTACATAACTAGAGCTACAAAAGATGAAACATCTACAGGCATGTTTTCACACAGATTTTTCAGCTGCATTATAGAATAAAAGGAAATACAGAAAATAAGACAAAGACTAATGACAGATAAAATCACACCAAAAATGGAACACAAAGGAGACAATAAGAACAGTATCTTAAAACAGTGGTGCAGAAATCAGGAAACAAATCCAATTCTTGGTGGAAAAAGGTATTCTAGCGCGTTTGATTTCTAAAAAGCTTAAATAAAATCTATAGAAGGAGTTAGGAAACAAATACCCAAAAAGAGACATTAAACACAAGAACAAAAACCGAATGTCTTCTCAGAAGAGAGAAAAGACCCCATTGCAGCACCAGCTCCAGCCAGTCTCAAACACTAACGCCTCCCGTTCTCCCACAGGGAGAGGTGCACAGCTGCACCCAGCCCACTGCTCTGACCCTAGAGGTCTTCACAGCTGCTCTCCGGGCGCAGCACACGGCATGCGCTCAGGCCGCGAAGCCTCGGGCCACGCACCTGAGGTATGGATGGGCCCTCTGGAAATAACTGCCACCCAGGCACGAAGCCCTCTGAGCGGACGCCTTGGCCCTGATTACGGAGCAGGCTCTCGCCTCGGGGTACAGAGGGCCTAGAGACAGGGAGCTCGTGGCTTCCACCCTGGTGACGGGGAGCCAAGCTATGCAGGCTGGCATGGCGTGGCATAGTGCCACCATTGCGGAGACTGGGACCCCATTTACTGGGCGGTGCCACGGCTCTGGCCTCTCAGGAGCTCCTGCTCCCCGAGAAGATGGACGGCAGCACGGTGACTTCCACCCTTCTTCCAGGGTCGTCACTCTCAGTGGTCACAAACAGCTGCAGCACAGCAAAACACCAACGGAGCAGAGACCACAGCCCTCATTACGGCGAGGCCTTGCTGCTTCTGGGCAACCAAAGGGCCTGGGAGCACCAGGGAATGTGGATCTGCACCCCAGACCCTACCTTCAGACAAGTGCCACTGTCCAGGGTCTTTCTCCTCCATCTTCAGGGACTTGCATCATTGCCCTTGGAAACAGCCTGCAGATTCTTCTTGCTCGTTGCTTGCAGTTTCTTGAAAGCCCTCCTCATCTTGCTCACTTCTGCATGGCAAGAGCAGGGAACTGGGAGCAAGAGAAGTGCAGGAGACAGGATCAGGACATCGAAGAAACAACCCTATTCCTCAGTCCAGCTGAACCTCACCTAGCGAGGCAGGACTCTGCCTGCCCAGGAAGGGCTGCTTTCTCTCTCCTCAGAGCTTCCTAAAAATATTTTCTGCCCTCCCATTAATACTTTTTTTCCTCTCTGTGCTTTCTGAGAAATCCTTTCCCCATCATCACCTCAGCACTTCCTGAGAAAAGCTTTTCCTTTTGCTCCCCTGAGCACTTCCCACAAATGTCTTTCAGCTCTTTCCCTTTAGCACTTCCCAGCTAATTCTTTCCTCCCCCCCCCTTGTCCTTTGCACAAAAGCCTTTTCCCTCCAGCACTTTCCACAAAAAGTCTTTCCCTGCAAAAAGTCTCCTTCCTCACACACCCAGCAAGCCCTTCCTGAGCCTCCCTCCCCTCGGCACATCCAGCGGAGCCTCTTCCCGGCTTTTCAGCACCTTCAGCCCCGGCTCACCCAACCCCTCGCTCTCAGAATATTGCACAAAAGTTTCACCTTCTCCCAGCGCGTCCTGGGAAAACCTCCCCCTCTTCTCTCGCACTTCTCATAAAACCAAAAACCTTTCCTCACTAGTCCCTCGACTTCCCCGACAAACTCCCGCGCTCTCCCTTCGCTCAGCCCTGACGGCACGGCTCTCCCCACATCTTCCCGCCTCAGGCTCGCCCGCCGCGTGCCGACGAAGCCAACCCGCGTTTCCCACCTAAACGCGCCCCCTCAGCGCTCCCCGAGAAGAGCCTTTCCCCCTCCCCTTCCTCAGCGCCTGCCTCTCTCCCGAAAAAACGGGTTTTTTTCCTTCTTGTCCTTCACCGCTCCTCAGCATAACCCGCCCATGTTTCTCCCCTCTGCGCTCCCCACCGAAACCTGTCCATCTTCCCCTCAGCCCAGTCTGCAAAAACCTCTTGCCTTGAGCCTCCCCTCAGCCATTCGTCCTAACCCTGCCCCGCTGGCTGCAAAACCCGCTCTTTTGGTACTTCTTATTCTGCCAAATAATTGGCAGAATACTTCTTATTCCTGCAAATCACCTGGTGGCTGCAGGACGGCTGCTTAGTGAATTTATTACCTGAAGGTGTATGTCTACTTTTACAAAGGGTCTGTGGGTCAACGCCCAGAGATCTCCTCTGGAAAAGTCTGTCACCAAAATCACTTCTGGAGGGGTTTTCTTGGCACACTGTATAAATGCTGTACTCCAGCGTGCCATTAGTTACATCTCGCTAAAGCAGGCTTAAAATACTGCCAATTCATTTTAAATGACAAGCCAAACACTGGGATATGAGGATTTCTGCCTAAAATCCCCTTTTTTTTTTTTTTTTTTCAAGGGCTTTGGGCAATTATTTCCCAGGTGAGATCAGACAATGTGTAAAACAGGAGATGCACTGACCAGATCTATGATGAAGCAACACCCGTCAGGGGATATTTGCTCAGGATAAAACTGCAAAAGACCCCGTCCAGGCATCACTGCCGCAATTCCTAAGCCTTTAACAGGAACGTGACTCGGTTAACCGTTATCTGCCCCTTTTTCTCCTTTCAGCCTTGTCTTAAGAAAGACTAAACAGAGCAGCAGTTTGCAGTCTTGTAAGACTACAACTCCAGGTCTCCATGGAAGCAAAATACCAGCTTTCACTTGCACCTCCAAATAAAGCCAAGCAGCCTTTCCTTTTATGTACCACAAAAAATATCATAATGGAATTAAGAGAGATTCTTTCCCTGAGGCACAGACTGTTTCCTCCACAAGATTCAAAGTTGGGGTCAGGCTGAGCTTGAGCTGCTTACATTTAAGCAGTTGTTTTCCTCACATTTAGCACAGGGCAATGAAAAAAGCTTGTTAATGAGCATATCACTCCTTTTAACTCCTGCAGAAACGGATATGGTTTTATCTTTGTACTGGAAATTACCAGATTAAACGCAGGACCATATACCACCTAAGAGTGTACCATATGGATTTTTAATACCCAGGTACTTGTAGAGTAATACGGAGAATGTGTAGTTGTCTCAGAAGCTATTTTCACTTTTTCCCAGAGCATTAGGTGCGTCACAGCCAGCTTCTTGGCAGCTTATTGCCACTTCTTTAATGCTGCATGGACAGGCCAGGATTGAATTTAACTCTACAAGGTACTCTGCATGTTTGGGGAATTGCTGCAAACACTGGATCTTTCTTTAACTGTGCAGTTCACAAAGGCTTGTGGGACTCAATATCAGGTCTATATAATGTATTTTTCCCCATTGTTGCCAAAAAGGAATGTCTATACTTGTGAGGGAGGAAATACCTATACTCATGATGGAGGTAAAACCCCACAATTATCAGTGCATCAGCAGATGTTTTGCTTAATGTCACATAAAATGAAATAGGGAATATTCTGATTTTCTTTATCAGACACCAAGATGCTTTCAGTTAAAACTTAATCCACTGAAAATGAATGAGAAACCATATTATTTCCCACACCCCATTTATAATGTGTGGAAAGGAAAAAATTGATAAAAAGAATCCTTTAGAGAATTATAGAATTTCCTCCACCAGGAATTACATCCTTGTTCTACGTATTTTGCTCTTGCTTGTCTATCCTCTGCCCATCGTGCTGTTGCAACACAGTCCACAGAGACAGATGCACGAAGATGTGAGATGACTACAAATAACATCTCGTAGTATCTACTAGGTGCTGGTTTAGCAGGTAACTGTATCCTATCAATACTTGCAGAGGTATCTTACTGAAGAAATTAAATTTGGTGCTCAGTTTCCTCAGACTTACATCAGTGTTACTGCAACGAAAAGTGCTGGCTGCACACAAATCAGGTAGCTTGAAACAAAGATGGATTTGGGAGCTAAGGGCAGCTCATTCAAAGGTCAAACAGGGATCGTTTATATTCAAAACCAAAGACACCTGGCTACCATAATTAATGGGTGTAATGTTTTTCATACAGAATTTCACATCTGGCTTCCTCTATCTGAAAGACTGAAGCGAACATCTTGAGTATCGTCCCTCTTTTGCCCCTGCTGTGGGACGTGTAGATCACGAGCTCCTTGTACCAGGTGCTGTGACTTCCTGCTTGATAAGAATATTTTAGGCTGGACCAGATGATCTCTCTATCCCAAGCCCTTTTTTTTTTTTTTTTTTTCACAATTACAGACAGTACCGTGATCAAGTTCGGGCAGCAGAACGGCTTGCCCAGAGAGGTTGTCCAGTCTCCGTCCCCAGAGGTTTTCAAGGCAACACTGGATACAGCCCTGAGTGACCCGGTACGATCTCCCAGTTGACCCCATTTTGGACAGGAGGCTGAATTAGGTGACCTCCAGAGGTCCATTCCAACCTGAACTACCCTGTGATCCTACAGTCTAAACCTCTAATAAACAAAAAACAAGTACTCAGAGAATAAATCTCTGTTCATTTTCCCATTAATGTTGCCATAATTTTACAGTAGGCAATGGACTATCATTATGATCAGTCTTTGGGCCGATTTGCTCACTTTGAGTCGAACAAGATCTTGAACCATTAAATATTTGTGATGTTTCCATTTCTTTTCATTATTCTCTTAATTTATTAAGGTCAACGCCAAGGTGGTACAGGGCTCATTATTCATACATTTAATTTTCACATCTGGCAATTCACGACAAGATGAAGAACAAAACAGTAACGCTGGTTGACAGAAGTTGACAAGATATACAAAATCAGTGCCACTCTAATAGTCCTGTGCAGGACTGGCTACAGGAAAGACTGACTTGAAACCTTTAAAAGATCTTTGATCCAAATTTACTTCGTGTTTAAATTCACCGAAGTAAATCACTAGATACAATTTGTCTTAATGTTCTTAAAAACTGATTGCCTTTTCTTCGAGCAGGCAATCTCCTTAGGGATAAAAAAAGAAAAATTACGGCATCGTCCTTCAATACCAACGAATGACACCATCTTCCTGTTACTGCGATGCTAGATACTGTCAGACTACTTAAAGCAAGTACACAGGCAGGCTAATAAAAAGAGAACACTGTTAAATTTATCATATGCTGCGTGTGAGAAAGAAAAGCAAGAATAACAAACAAATAAAAGGTATTTCTGCCTGATGAAAACACAGACCTCCAGTTTCTCAGCCACTCTCAGATTACCGAAGGGATTATGGCTAGGACAAATACTGCATTTTATTAAGGATTCCATATACTTTCTATATTTACCCTTTACTAGCATGTTTCTACTTCACAAACTACTTTCACAAGGAAAAGCATACAGGTCGTTCACTGGTGATAAACATTTACACAAACGGATCACATATGAAACTGATGTATTTGAACAGCAATACCCCCCTACAGAAGAGCTGCTCCCCTACTTTTGCTTTAGGTGCTCAGTTTGAGTGATATAAAGTCATTTTCTGTTAACAGCAGTCGGCTACATACAACATCACCAAATAAAAACTACCTCACTAAATAAATACCCGTCGGACGCGAACTGACTCTATTTTGTGTATATATTAAAAGTTCAAGTAATGATCAGCCTAAGTTTGTGTTTTTTTAAAAAAACCCAACCAACCGAACAAACCAACAACCGCTAGTTTCAGAGACAAAAACACTAGGGGAGATACAGTTGTCTGTGAAGACTATGGGAACAGATACACCAATATAAATGGGACAAATTCTCAGCACTAAGGCACAATAGAATTAATACTAGGATATGGCTAAAACCTTACTTACTACAGCGTTGAGTGAGCAGTTAACGAGGAGTGTTCCTATGCTCAAAACGCTTGGCTACAACAGTGAGTTCTGTGTTTAAGATGCTTTTACCTTAGTGTAGCTGCACACAGCATTCCTGAAGGATGGGGTTTCGGAGGGCAGGGATGGTGCTCATTTACACTCTTCTTACTTTATAATTAAGGATCGGTTCATACTTGCACAACAAAATGGAATTTTCGTATTAGATTTGTCCCTTTAGCACTGCTCTTTGCGGAAACTACCGATAACGACAGTTCTAAAGGGAGAAAAGCAGGTTTACTCGGTGTAGGATGTTGATGGTCACCCAAGGTGACCGGCAAGCCCCTGTTGTTTTGGACAGCGGCCAGTCTTGGTCTCGGAATTTGTGAGCAGCATAAGGCACGATACAAAACCCACTTAAGTCATGAGATTTAGGTGGGCTTTGGATCAAACACCTGCTTAGTTATGGGTTTTGTGGTTCCACCGGTCTATTCTCCCACAAAATTTAAACAACATTCCCCCTCAGGAAAAAAAAACCTCAAGCACGCATCTAAGAGCAAAAGGGGATTTAAGCATCGGCTTAAAATCGGGGTGTTCTGGAGAGTCTTCTCAAACCAGCCCTCTGTAAGATCAGCCGCTTACGTTTGAAAGCAGACACTTGTCTGGCGCTTGCGGCCCTTTGCCGCTGCTTTTAATCCACTGGGATCCCGTGAGTTCAGCAGCCGCGTGGGGCTCAGGCTGAGGAGCCGCCCCAGGAGGGAGAAGAGCTCCGAACACTGAGGAGAACTCGAATCCGGCCAGTTTGGGGCAGGCAAACCCAACCGCCCCAGCGCTCCAGACGAGGCCTCGGGGCGACGGGCTGCGAGGAGCGCTGGGGGCGCCTCTCCCGCTGCCCTGCGAGCCCCGCGCAGGCGGCGGCGGGCGGCGCAACGGGCAGAGCCGCGGCGGGGCCCGGCCCGGCCCAAGGCGTCGGTCCGGCCCCGGGCGCCGGGCGGCGGCGGGCAGCGCTAGGCGCGGCGCGGGGCGGCGGCGAGCGCCGGGCTCATGAGGTTCTCGGTGATGTAGGCCACCAGGAGACAGATGAAGACGAGCATGACGCAGATGGAGCCCCCCACGGCCGTCATGGCGACGACGATGTCCCGCATGGCCGCCGGCTCCACGCGGAACTCCACGCACTGGGCGGGCGGCGCGGGGCGCGGCGGCGCCAGGCGCGGCTGCAGGCAGAGGCGGTACCGCACGCTGCCGTGCGCCTCGGGCAGCAGGTAGTCGCGGCAGGCGGCGCCCAGCTCCACGCTGTCGCAGGGGAAGCGCGTGTAGGTGCCGTCCCAGGAGCAGTTGAGCGCGAAGCCGCGGAGGCCGGCGGCGGGGCGCGGCGGCCCCCACTGCAGCAGCACGCTGCCGTTGCGCAGCACGTTGGCCACCAAGGCGCCGCCCGGCGAGCGGTGGGCGCGGCAGGCCCGAGCCGCGCACTGGAAGCCGCGGGCCGGCGTGCGGAAGCAGAGCCGCCCGCCCGCCGCCCCCTCGGCCCCCACCTTGTACGGGCACCACGGCTGCTGCTCCTCCGCCGCCTCCGAGCCGGGCCGCCGCGGCCAGGCGGGCGGCGCTGGGCCCCTCAGGGCGGGCGCCGGCGCCCCGAGGCAGAGCAGGGCGAGGAGCGGCGGCAGCAGGCTGGGCATGCCGGCCGCCGCGGCATGGAGCCGAGCCGCGGTGCCGGCGGAGGGCTGCGGCGCCCCGTGCGCCGGTTATAAACGCGGGGCTCCGCAGCCCTTCCGCCGGCCGCCAATGGAGAGGCGGCTCCGCCGTTAACTCTCGCTGGGCTGCGGAGCACCCGCCGCGATGGGCAGCGCACGGCGCCGCGGGCACCCGCCCCGCACCGGCCCCGGCCTGCGGGCGGGGGGGGGGGCCGCAGCCCACGGCCGCTGCGCGCCCCCCCCCCCTTCCACAGCCCCCCCGAACGGGGGTTCAGGCGCCGCTCGCAGATGCCGGACACCGGCGGTCGGGGCTGGACGCGGCCACTGGGGTCTCACAGCCGGTGGAGACTGGGGCGGGGGGGTCCAAAGTCACAGAGCTCCCCTTCAGCTGAAGCAGCCCTCCTTCAAAGAAACGCGGGTGAGGTGGGTTTTATTTTTTTCTTTTTTCCCCACCGGTGATATCTGCAGACCCAGGCTGCTTTAACCCCTTGGGACCAGAAATCCAGAAACTCGGGAAGGACGCGATACAGGGAGGAAGATGCAAACCCCCCAGGGATGAAGCTGTGGGTGTTCAGCGCTATGCGCGCTGCTCTGACACGCCAAGGAAAAAGAAAGTCTTCTACCAACTGCCCGTTTCCCTCTGCAGCAGGACCAAGCCCAGTCCATCCCTCTGATCTAAAGGCAGCTCTGGTTTGCAGCACCAAAGAGGGCTGAGGGAGAGGGAGCAGCGCTCCAGCCTAGCATCACACCCCAGCGCTTTCTGAACGACCTTGAAAGGCTTACACTGAAGTAGAGACTTGTCTAAATGGGGAAAGAAAAGATCTCTCATGAAACTACACTAAACATACTTAACCTAAGCCACGTTTGAAGATTCTTTGAACGGCTAAAACGGTAGAACCTGCTTTAAGTCCTGCCTTTTCCAACTTTCAGATTTCATTCCACACAAAAAAGTATGGGGTTGGTTTGTGTTTTGATCAGGTTTTACATAAGGGTCCTGTACCAGTTCTTTGAACAGAATGTAAGCATTTGTCTCTACTTAACTTATAAAACCAAACAACAATCGCATTACAGCAATCTGCCTAAACACCTCGGTGTCGTTTTCCTCCACTGTGTTACCTGTTTGGAAATACAAGATCTACAAGTTTTCTTTAAAAATATTTATTGCCTTACAGAAGTTTAAAATTTAACAAAAATAAGACTCTGAAACCTGTTTTTATTTCGTAGCCTGAACAGAAAACCAAACCCAAATCATACATGTTGGACTTCATTGAAGGTGTTAACTTGAATATATATACAAAGTGTAATTCGCAGCAGCGTGGAACTTGTTTAAATTTGTTTTCTGCTGCATTCAACCATCAACGTGACCAAACAGTTTCATGTCAGGACAACTTTTCCTGTCTGCAAGACTCACCTTTTTTTAAAGTAAACCATTTAAGGAAATCTTTAAACAAAATTTAACAATACCAAGTATTATAAGTTATTTCCACATCTGATTTTTAACCAAATTTAATGTTAGGGGGTGTCTGCTAGCCTAAAGAAACTTGCTAGAAATCTCTTGCTACCAGGAGGTATCAATAGGAATCAACGGAAAAATAGCTTCAGCACAGAAAAGGATGCTGAAGTTGCAGTGATGGCTGCTCTCCTCAGAAAAGCCTTGGCATCACGGAGCAATAGGCGGTGCTGTGCTGCTGAAGGCACTTCTTGGTGGCTGAGGCAAACTTACCTGTGGAAATTCCAGCTAGAATGCAAAACTGAAGATCCAACAGCCCTTCCTGAGAAATGTGGGGGTGTTCAGGAGACGGCTGGAGCCAGACCAAGCAAGTTTTGCCTCCTTAAACATCTTTTAGCTCTGGATTTATTTCCATACTTGCATTTGAAGTGGTAGAAGAGGGAAAACCAAGCTAACCAGAGATACCTCAGCTCACGGAAAGCTGTGGAAGCCTCCTCAACGTCTCCCAGAATGACTGCCAGAGTTACCAGGAACTGGAATAGATAATCCTACTCTCCCTGAACCTCTGACTCATGCAAGGCAGTGGTACACCCACACCCTGACTTCCATTTAGCCGTTTACCTGTTAGGATCAGAACCACTGGTCCTGTGATTACAGGCTGGAACAGGTTTGTTGTTGAACAGAACAGCCAACTGACCTCAACGACCACAAAAACCACTGGCTATGTCCTTGTGCCATCGCTGTCCTGCTCAGACTTTTTGGCTTAATCCTTGAACTGGAGACCCAGAGTCGTCTTAAAACAAGACCTCTGGATAAAAATATTCCTTTGATTTCCAGATTTTCTTCAGGCACATCAATGTAAGGATACAGAACACGCCAAGCTGTCAGCGATACTTACGCCTACCTCATCTTCTCCACGGATCTTGATAGTCTCTAACACTAAAGCAGCTCAGGGTTCAGCAGAATTGGCAGGCTTCACTCCAGGGGTGGTCAAGTGTAAAACGGCACCAAGAGAGATGTGGGTTGAGGTGAAGACATACGTTACTGCGAGGTGCAAAGAAGGAATGAGCACTGAAGGATGTTCATTCCCTGGCAGGCCTATACTCCATCAGTCTAGGTTCGATTCGTACTTAATCCCTAAATTTTACAACAGCCAGTCTCACTCAAACTGTACAGAATACGAACAACAGTCATCCTTAGAAACAACTGCTCCTCTTCAGCAAGTCTATATATATAAAATTAGAAATGAGGGGACATTCCTGGCTTGGGGATATGCAGACACTTCACACCTGCAGCATGCAAGGGTTTGGAGCATTTTCTCCTCCAACTATTTCAGATGTCTTAGGGAAAACATCTCATTAAACTCCCATTAGATTGTCACATTTTAACCCCTGAAAATGCCATGGTAAATGAATGAGCCTAATAATCCTAAACAGGTTTCCAAGTAAGAAGTGGATTACAGAAAAATAGGCTTCATTAAACAGAGATTTCATTTAACTAATCCACAGGCATATGTTTTCCTCACCCAAGCCTTTATTTGTAATGGCACAGAATGTACTATTAATTCTCATCATCTGGCTAAAGATGTGGCCAAACCACTTAATATTTTGACATCAGTGAACCCCTGGAAATGTATTTGTTTACAGAAATCTAATCTACATCATTTTGCTGGAGTCCAAAGGAAAAATAGATAGCAACCCATCAAAAAAATTGCAACACTACAGGTTAACTAACTTTATCCTGGACTGTGTCCTTTGACCTTGCACTACGTTTCTAAGCAAAAGATGATTATTTATGCAAGAGACAAGCAAAAACACATGCTTTGGCTCCGTCAGTCTGCCAGCACTGGCTTCATATGAATACTCTGTCTCATTCTTTGCTCTCTTAGTAATCCAGCTGTTTCCTGCGACCTCCTTCTGTGCCCCAATCTGCAATAGAACTCAGCCTGGACTTCTCAGGTGTATGGCTTCAGCAGCTCACTGCTCAGGCAGAACACCAGTACTTGCTTTAAGCAGTCAGCCCTCGGGCAGCACATCAAAATTGTTTTACAGGCCTTTGGACAGACCCAACACCACGAGCTTTCTGGTTCTCCTGTTTCATCTCCTGTTAGTGGAAACAGTGAACTATTACAGTATTAAAGTGGGGGCAACTTGCTACAGGCCAGACAAGGAAGAACTGACCATCCACAGCTAACGAAATGATTCAACACTGTGCTAATTTTAGTCTTGGATCCAGCCAGGGCAGACAATCCCTAGAGCAGAGATGCTGAGCTCTCAGCTAAGGGCAGCAGGCGACATATGGTGCTAAAGCATCCTCCTAGCAGGGAGCTTTACATTTAGAGCTGAGTTGCTGCAGCTCCCTCCAAGTCATAACTTTGAGGATTACTCATCCTAGACATGCAAAAGCAGATAATTTGCCTCCTAATTTAGATAGTTCCCGCAGTCTCTCTGAATCAGCATGCAGTCGCACCCCACTGGGGTTCTATTTCCAGCACTTGATTCACTTCCAGCAAGGGCTTAACTTACGTCCTCCGACAGTCACAGGCTAAGAGAGGCGTGGAAGAGGGGTGAGATCCAGCAGCCAGATGGCCGTACCACTGCCTCCCCGGGGCAGCCTGGGCAAGCAGGTTTGGTGCCCGGGCCACAGACTGTGTTCGTCGTTGATCCTGCATTGACCTGTGAAACAGGAACATCTCACCAGCCCAGCTGAGAACTGGTGGCATTTTTGATCAGGATGCATCCGAACCGGTAACTGCAACTCCAGCTCATCTGTTCAGAATGTGCTATTTATAGCAGACAGGGGAGGCTGGGAAGTATCACACCGTACAGCAAGGTTGGTAACACAAAGCACTAATGCAGCATTAACCATTTCAGGTCGTTCTGGGTATTTTAAATCCCATTCTAGTTTTTGCAGTGAGTTCCTTAGTGGGCTACGTGAGCAGCTATGGCACTTGGCTAATGGATCTTTTTTCCTAGACTCCCTGGAACAGCCTCTGGCACCTTTGGTATCTTTGTGGGCAGGATAAACAAGTAGCGTGATGAGTACAGAGCCCCCAGATCAGCATTTGTCTTCTCTGGAGATCTAGGTGCACACTGAGGCCTCCATACCTCTGTACTTAAAGCAGGCTAGTCTAGGGAGTGATACAAAATGGAAAGATAAAAAAAATATCTTTATAAATTCAGTTCTGCTGAAGCTCTCAAATGAAGCTTAATTGAAAGAGGAGCTGGACCACTCTGGATTTCTGATCCAGGAGAAAGCTGAGAGAAAAAAGAAAAAGCAGTATACAGAGAATGCTCTGGCAGATTGAATGCTCTTTTCCAGGCCTGAGAAAGCTCCTCTCATCTGAAGTGGCGGCTTGCTCCTCAACTGCTGCTGACAAACAGCTCTGCAGTGGCTGGGGTGCTCTGCCTTCGACTTTAGCTGAGATAAGGTGCCTAGGCACAGCTGCAGACAGAGCTCTGGAGCCAGGGGTGCTCTCAACTCACATCCTCCCAAAAGCTACTGTCACCAGTATTCACCTGTGAGGAGTTCTGTATTCTCGCTGGGGTTTGGAACACACAGTTCAGATCTGTTGCCATGAGGCTCTTCATGGTCTGTGGTGCACAAGCACGTCCTCCCCAGTTCCAGCAAGCAGCAGATCAGGTCTGTGAGGTCCTGACAAGGCAATTCTACTGGACTCTGTAATGACCAGCAGTACCATCCAGCTGACCTGATGCTGTAGGTCTACAAAGGGCAGCATCTGCAAAAGCAGATTTCTTGGTGCTTCCAACAAAGCAAGCAGAGGGCCAACCACATTAACTACTCCACTATACCCCAGGGCTTGACCTGCACGGCTGACTGTGCTGGTAAGAAACACAAGCAGAATAAAAACAAAGAACCAAAAAGTCCTATGATATTTTCATTTCAAGCTCCATTAGAACCAGTGGAAGAGAAAAAAAAAAATCAATACTGTCTGAATAAAAAAAGACCAAATTTATTCGGAGATATTGTTTTTTGAAGTGTCTAAAAGTGCTTACAAAATGTGTCCCTAAGCAAGGGATTAAAGAAAAGCTTAACTAAGTCAAGTAGGGAGCAAAAAATCTCTCCTTTGATCTTTTATCAGGTCGTGACATTCAGCTCCAAGCTGCGTTTGATGAGCGAGGTCCCAGAGTGCAGGACTTCTGACATGGTGATGAGGAAGTAGGAGACAGCTCAGATGCACGGGTCTTGCACAAGGCAGGAGATGTGACAGCTCTGCCCTGTTCGTATGACTAAACCAGGTCCCAGGCTTTGAGATGCCGTGATTAAGCCCAGACTTCTTTCAGCTGCCTCCATTTTAAATTCCAGGGACTCCAGCTCTTTCTATCTGAGGTCAGTCTCCAAAACACATCTTTGCCTAAGTAAAGCACCGCAGATTTCAATCTACTGAATCAACAGAACACTAGAAATACCCAACTTGCTGGTTAAAAACCAGACCTGTCTAGAAGGAGCAAAATTTATCTTAGCTCCCTGTCAAATGCTGGGAGACTGGAAAGAAGCTGAACAGGATGGAATTGCATTAGTCAGGCTCCAAATATTCCTTTGTGTCTACCACCATGCTTTTTTTTTTACCTCCTGTGCACAAAATTTCATCCTAACAAGCCTTTCATGCTTGCCTGGGAATCCTGAACAACCTGGGCACCCTAGGGAGGTGCCAGAAGCTGAGTGTGTGTCAGGAAGATAGGGAGGGAGAGAGGAGGTTACGGGGGGCAGATGCAGGCTGGCATATGCTCTGAAACATTCCACCGAGAGCCTGAGGAGGGCAGAGTAGGGACAGCTCTGCCGGGATGCTGCAGCTCCATCACAAATAGTAGTAATGTTTGAGCACACACACCCCGCACAGAAGCAGATGGCTGCTCCCAGCCTGGATTTGAGACCTTTAAGCAGCGGATAGTTTGGCCCTTTCCAAAATCTGTTCCGTGTCCCACTGGGGGCATCCACACCACCAAAACGCTACACAAAGTAAAAAGAATTTCCCATCAGAGGCACTGGCACCATGAAGCCCTTCATCCCCCGGAGCTGCTGACCTGTGGTTTCTGCAGGGTCGCAGTGGTTTGGGGTGTGGCAGTTCCTGTCACCACAGCAGACGAGCCAGCGCCCATCTCCAGAAATGCAGCGGCAGGACAAGATGCACAGCATGAGATGGAGAGGCTCCAAGCCCAGCAGGACAGTCACAGCTCAAAGCCAAGGAAAGGAAAACTCTACCGGGTTCCACTCTGAGTCACCGGGAAGGGTCTCTGCACCAGAAGAGAATCCAGACATTCACACACACACGCTGGCTCTGTTGGTGCTCATGGTCAGCTATCACCCTTGCATTACTCCAGACAAAAAGCGGGCTAACTTCCTTTCCACCTTACTCTGATGGGAGCAAAGACTGGTTTAAAGAAACACTACTGAGCAAAATATTTTATGAAGATAGATTCCTTTGTATTAGCAATCAGTCGAGTAAGTCCAAGGACCAGTCCAGGCACCCCTCTGCTGCCCAGGGGGTTAAAAAAACATAAGAAAAAATTCTCCAGTGTGGGAGGGGATAGGGAAAACAAGAGGGCAAAGAACACAACAAATCAAAAAGTGCTTCTAAGAGAAGCAGCAGGATAAAATCACCCTACAGTCCGAGAGCACTTCCATGCTATTGACCGGAGAGGCAGCCACGGCCCCGCACGCGTAGATGCACATCTGCAAGCACCCTGCTCAGTGCCTGAGAAGACAGTTCTCTCCTCCTGCCTTTGCCTGTTCTGGGCAGTGTTTGATACAGGAGCCAGTTCCCATCTCCTCATTTCTAGTGTATTCCATTTGCCTTCATCTTTCAGTAGTAGATGTCCTTCTTGCCATCAGCTCCCTGTATGCCTGCATGGTCCTTCTGGTCTTGGACAAGTTCCAGGTCATCATTGTCATCCACCTCACCTCCACGATCCTCCTGGGTGCAGAGGGAACAGCCAGGAAGGAAAAAATCAGCAAGGCCTGGAAAAGGAGACCCTGACTACCAGCACACCATGCTGCTTCTCAGTACAGCTGTTGCACCAGCCCAGCTTGGGAAACTCAGGAAAACCAGGAAGAATCTGTCTCTTCCAGGGACCTTCAGGTGTCACTGGCAAGACACAGGGGTAAGCAGCCTGTGTAACCATCATCAACCTGTTCATTTTAAGCACATTTAATACCCTGGCATTACAATGCCACTTTAACATCTCAGCTTGCTGCTGCTGCTGCTACACGAGTAGAAGGTATCCTACATCCACTGCATCTAAAACTCTGTAACAAATCCCACCCGTGACGTGCAGCAGCCAGCACGGCCTCCTTGGGCACTTTTAGGTCCAACTACCCAGTGTACAAGCCAGGTTCTGCACCTAAGGCAAGGATAGCTCCTGACATCAACTTTGCTCTGCCCACCCCATATCTTCCCATCCCCTTCACTCCCAGCAGACAGCCCAAACCCTCCGTTCCTCAGCCATCATGTAGGAACTGCAGAAAAAGCCATCAGCAACCACTCAAAAAGGGAAAGGAGTGGAAGAGGATCCTTCACTTCTGTTTACGTGAGCCAGAGGGCACCAGGGTGATCCTCTCTAGTACTCATGCTCTCAACCCTTGGTGGCCTCCAATCTTTCTCCTAGAGGAATGCCAACTTATCACTGACTACAGTAGTCCTGGGGCTCAGACACAGCAATAATACCTGTTTTCGGGCAAACAGAGAAGCAGTTGCTTCCTGGCAACTGTGGCCCCACCAGTGCACCACCTCCCACCCTTGCCTCGGGAGCAGGACATCCCATTCTTCTGCCACCCATACTTCTGTTTGACTTGCTGGCTGTAACCCAACAGCCCTTCTCAAAGCACACGTGTCGTTCTCCCCAGCTCTTCCCACAGACACAGGACAGACCCAGCAGGACCTGTGCAGCAGCCAGTTACAGGGCTCCCAGTGAATGTCTCACCACAGGAATAAACCCAGGGTGACACTTGGAGAAACATCCTGATCTTGCCGAGCTGCACCAGCACAGCTTGAGGTTCACCCCAGCTGCTGCTCTGTAAGCAGCTCACAGCTCAGTCACCACAGATTGATATAGAAAGAAGTGAGGAGGGGAGACAGAGCATAAAGGGTACCCTGAACACCTGAAAAAGGGAGCAGGGGTAAGTGGGCTCCAGGTTTGTTCTGGAGACCCACCTCACTGAGCAGGCAGAGACAAAACTGAAGTCAGTGCTCACATCTGGTTTCCTAAAAGCTGAGTCATACTCAGCTCCAGGCTACCAACATACCCAGGTAACAATCACACCAGAGAGGGAAAGAGGAAGAACCTTGGTGTCGTACAATTTCTTGCTCCTGATCTTCTTGATAGTCATCCATTGGGTCTTCCCTGGGCTTGGCAGGTCTGCCAGCATCCTGAAAAATACAGAAGGTCAGACACGGTGGACAGTGCCCCACGCTAATTCCATTCCCTAGCAGGGATACAGCTCTCGTGCATTACAGCCCCAGGTCTGAAAACTGGGCTACAGATCAGGAATCGGGGAGCAGAGAAACAATCAGGCAACCCAAAGCCCAGGTGTACTTTCTCCATCCAGTCGCTCTTCCCACCTGCTGGCAGCAACTGCCCAGCTCCTTCCACTATGGAGAGAAATGTCTCTCCCACAGCAGGAAGGTCCCTTCTGCTGCTGTTGCATCAAGTCCCAGGGCTGCAGGGAGTCTGCATGTACTTTAGGGCAGAGCTTTAGGGTGCCAGCACAGCTCTATCTGAAAATCAGGTATTTATGTCACTAATTCCCCAATTCTTTCCACATTTTCACGACTCTTAAGGACATGTTGCCCTGTTGGTGCCAGCATCTCTGATTTAATTGGCCTGGATTATTTATTTATTTATTTTTTCTCTAAAAACCCTCACTATTAATCATGATTTTAGAGTCTGACAGATAAAACACTCCTTTTTAAAATAAGCAACACTCAGCTGCTTGTCAAAACAAGATAACACGTCCCTGATGCAGAGTCTGGCTTCAGACAGCAAGAAGCACTTTGCAAAATAAATGGATTCCATCCACAAACAAGCAACCAAGGAGGCAGAGCTCTCACGTGTCATCACTGCTGCCAAGAGCCTGCTGTGTGCCCACCCCAGGAACAGCCAACTCTGGTTTGGGTCTCTCAAGTGCTTGAAAAGACACAGCACCTCTGCAGAAAGAGCTGCGGAGCGAGCCATCTCCTCCTCAACGCCTCTCCAGCCAGGCAGGCGTGGGCTGACTTCAACAGGCAGCAAGGACAGGGCCAGAACAACCCACCGATTCCCACTCAGAAAGAGGCTTCTCCTGCCTGCCATATCCTCACAGGGGGATTATGGATCCATCCAGGAACACGAGGTTCTCCTTAAGCTCTCTGCCTCCCCCCGTTCAGAGCTGGGGCTCTCTCCCTGGCCCCTGCTGGTTACCCTCAGGTCAGTCACCTTCAGTGGCTTCTCCTTAGACTCGTCTTTCACGCTGGGCTCCTTGAACTTCTCCAAACCTCCCACCTTCTCTTCAAAGTCAGGTCGCTCCAGCTCAGCTTCCTCAAACTCATCCTCACCTTGGTTATTGGGATCCTGGGCAGGATCCGCAGCATCATCAGGCATCTGGAGAAGAAAATCCCCTCGTGAATACAGGTGGGACAGCCCCTTGGGAGACAGAAGGCTTGCTGCCTTCACCAGGAAGTGCTGGCTTGTAGCACTTCAGTGGCTGTTCAAGCCTGTTAATGGTTCTGAAAACAAAGCTCCCACTCTGTTATCCCTCTGAATCCCACCAGAACCAAGGAGTTTGGAGTTGCATGCTGTAGAAACTTCTGGGAAAGCATCGACAGCTGGATTCTTATTCTGAGCTAGGGCTGCATCCAAATGACAGCATTACTTACCATTGGTTCCTGGACAACAGTCTCCTTCTGAGGGGGCAAGTTCTCTCTCTCAATCACTCCTGCATCTGCAAGGAAAAGGGACAGTTAGCAGCCTACTCTCTCAAAAGTCAGTGTCACCACTGTAGGGGAGCAGCTGTATTAACTCTATGCCAAGTAGAGATTTGTCCCAGCCTGCCTGCAGCTTGAAGCAGACAATGCTCTGTGGATGTTTTCAGAGGAAAACCTTTGCAAAGTTCAGGGCAAAGCAGCTCTACGCTCCTACAGCTGCCAAAACTGCTTCCTTGTCCCCAAGGCTGGGGCATAAGCATATGTTGAAGCATGCCCATAATTTACTGATTGATACACATATGGTACAAAGCCAAAAACCAGCTCTGAATTCAGCCCCTAATATATATATATATTTATAAAGATGCATCTTTCCCTCATGTCACTGCAAAGTCTGGGCAGCACCCACAGCAGCGCAGCCACTGAGCCCATCACTGGGAGCCAAAGCAGGGCAGGGTGTCAGAGCCAGCTGCCCCATGCTAGCACACAGCTGCTGACCAGTCAAGTCATTACTTTGGTTGTTAATTCTAATTAGGACACAGAAGTCAAGGGCTGTTGGTCCTCACACTCCCTTACCCCTGCCATGAGGCCTTTTCTTTTCAGGGTAAAATTCACTTTGATATGAACCATTTAGTTCACTTCCTCTAAGGGGACAGGCTGAGAATCAGGTCAGCAAAACATGAAATAGCAGCTAAACATAGCTGTGGGAAAGCACAGGAATACCAAACCTCCCCTCCAAACGGGCAGCTGTATGCACATTAGCTGTTACCCAACTGCTGCTGTGCTGGGCAAGAGAACTTCACCTGCCCAGAGTGAGCCGAGCCAACAGCCTGCGAGGAAATCACCCATCTTGGGTGATTTCAGCCTTTTGATCCAAGATTCAGTTAGAATCACCGAGCTTCATCTCTGCCCCATGACATCCCTCCTCTGTTCCAAGTCCAGAGCCAAAATCTCCCGTTGAGAAACCAGGCTAAAACCATCTTTATAATGTTTAATAGGATGCAAGTCAGCGTTTGAAGAGAGATCCTCACAGGAGCCTCAGCTCCCAGCTTCCCTGCCTTACTGCATTCAAGACTGCAGCAAAAAATTAGCTACATGAAAAGCCACCTACTTAGTCCTTCTACCTCAGTCTAGCAACATATGGAATTAGCATTAGTCATATCTACATTTCAGTGTCTCTTTTTGACAAAGGTAACAGCTAACTCCCACATTTTACAGGTTATTTCCACGTGTGCAAGAGGAATTGATGGTAGAGTCTGTTTGCAGCACAGAAGTCTGTTTACCCAGCGTTCACACTGTAAATCCCAGCCCCTCGAGCACAGCAGAGCACTGCTGCACAGATCCTCAGACTGGACACCTCTGCTCAGAAGCCCCTTTTGGCTCTCCACAGCCTGACTGGCTTACTGCAATCCACTTCTGATGTCGCCTTGATTTGCTTCTGAAGGAAGTTTGCAGCTTCCCTCTTACACTCACAGACATACAGCTGCAATTAAATCAACCTTTCCTTTGTTACTGGACCTATGGAAGTGCTCCAAGCCCCCACCCACACACTGCAATTTTCTGAAAGGTCTAGTCATTTTACAGCTGTTTTCTGTTGTTTCACACAACACAGTTATTTAATTGTTCCCTCCCTCTGCCACGCACATGTGACCACCATTACAAGCCAACTGATAAACCTCACCTGGAAAGCGAGGCAAAGAAAAAATTCTGCCCTCACATGCAAAATCTAATGGATTCTTCATTAGCTGGTTTCATGGTGTGATGATGAACTTTACACCAAGTTAAATGTTTCCCCCAACCTGTTATTAGCAGGGTGAGTCGATGCACAGAGGTCTGAACAGATCCGGATCAGAAGACTGAGGAATTCTAACGTGTTCTAAGAGCTGGCCTCTAACTGCCCAAATGCAGTTACAGCTATTTTGAAGTCTATTAAGTGTTCTGTTGCCTGACTGACAATTACAACTAGCTGCCCTTGAATTTATTTACTTTTAGCCCCTTAAGGACAGCTGGGAAATTTTCTGCCCTGAGCAAGTTACAAACAATTCCTATGGGAAACTGAGATCAGTCTTGGAATAAGCAGTGACATTTTCCCCATCACTGCCATAGGAAAGAAAGAAGAACTGACTTAAATTACACAGATTTTGAGTCCACTACCTCGGAAATGTGTGAGGATGCAGGACAACAGGGAACAAAAATGGAAAATGGTCCAGGCTTTGCATTTGACCAAGGACAATAAAAGCACAAGAATTTTTTCAAGCATTGTAAGGTTTTCCTTTAACACAAGGAGAAAGCTCCTCTCACTCCCCACCTTGAATAGCAATAAATGAGTGCTGCACAGCATCAGATGGGGGGAGCCATACCCATTTCGAGTTCCTCATCATCTGTCCTTTCCTTCTCGCCTTCCTGATCAGCTATCTGATGCTCTTCCCCTCTCTTCTGGCTGGGTGGCTGTGGGCTGCCTTTCTGCATCTCTTGCCCAGGCTTGGGATCAAAATGAAAGCTCTTCGGGTAACTCTGCACTTGTTCTTCATCCATCTGGGCATTCACCTTGTTAACTATGTCCTTCCAGCTGCAACAAGGGTACAAAACAAAACAGACATCCCCTCCCAGCCTTAGTATATCAAGAGATATTTCATAATGGCAAGCAGAGATTAAAAAAACCAACTCCAATACATGCAAAAGTTTGTCCTAATTTAACTTTTTTTTTTTTTTTGCAAAACTAGCAGATGGGATTAGTTACTGTGATATCTGCTTGAAAGAGAACATTTCATATGCCACATAAGAACAAATTAAGTTATGCTTTGTAAACACAAGTTATTGTAGAACTGCTTTAATATTATTCATATGATACAGTAACATGTCTACATAGCAATAAATTCCAGTTCCAAACAGATACTTACTCATGCCTCACACATACCCAAATAAACAAATTTAAGTGTTTGAAAAAAATATCAAAACTGTAAGTCCCCTTTATTGTTCCAACGTAATTTAAAAAAAAAAAAAAGATACTACTAAAACTGTCGAATTTTAGCCTATAAGCCTATAAAAAAAACGTTACAAAATAAACAGGAAAGCTGCAATACAAACTGACAACTTTCATTATCTGACAGGGGTTTTTTAAAGCCACAAGCTCTTTATGAAGCTCTGCAACTGGGATGCATACCTTAACCAGCATCTGCTTATAAACTCTTCCATAGCTTGCATCTGTTCCCTGCACAAACCCAGTGAAAATAGACCTAGCTGAAAGGAAACATTCACATATTGTTTTGATTTTTTGGTTTTTTTAGGTGAACATGGGAAAAAGTGTTTTGTTTCTTCATCCAGTGAGGGAAGCCACATTCCAGTATAATTTACTGCTTTTCTTACCAACCTCCCCTCAAAGTTTTCATCCATCTGCTGATCTGAAAAATCAATTATTCATACACAGCTCTATCTGTGAGAGTTCAGACAACTCATTTCAGGCAGCCACGGTCAACAATTCTTTCCTCTGTAGTGGTTCCACCTCAAATACACCTCTCCTGATGTCTGCATCACTATCTGTGTCTGCTTCCTTCTTAACAGAAGTGCCTCAGAGGGACAAGTACTTGATATCAAAGTATATGACAAGTGCAACACATTTTTCATTAATGCTTCTCTGCCTGCAGCCAAGAGCCCCGCTCATGTGGATCCCCAACCAGAGGCTCAGCAGCAGAGTCATTAGTAGTGTGACACGGTTCCACTGCTCAGAAAAGAAATGGAATATCTTCATATTAGTTTAAGCGTGTCCCTGAAAAGCCCAGAAGGCCAGGCTGTCTCACAGGGAATGTTTTCTTCCCAAATATCCAGTTATTATTACTCAAGGACACCTTAAGAAACAACGAAAGGTAAAGCAAAGGATGAAATCCCAGTAATAGGGACTCTCAAAAATGACTAAAATAAGAAACTTTTAACCCGAGTAAAGTTGCCACCAGTTTCAAGCAGGACTCCTGCTTGGTTTAGCTGCTGCATAAGCCAGCTGAGATTTAAAAGTCTACTTAAGACATTTAAGTTCTTAACTGCTGAGAAAGGACAAGTGGCCTTAGCTCTGGCAGCTTTTTAAAGCCAGCATACTACCACGGCACAAAACTTTCAGTAAGAAAAATCCTAACCCAGCCTTCAGCTCAGATTTCCCCATTATAAAACCATCAATATGGAAACTGGCCATCAAGAGCTCATCTGGAATCTGCTGGTCTCAGCCACCCAGTGCAACGGTTCTTGGCGCTGGATGCATGGCCTCTTTGTACTCTGCTGCTGTTTGATATTGTTCTTGGCATTGACACCTTCTCGACAAAGTTGGTTCATGCACTCCTTATCACAAACCTCAGGCAGTGTAAATAACAGCCTCCAGCTGCTCAGTAATTTCTTGATGATAGATCCAGGAAACGACAAGCACACCAAACATACCATGATCTCTGTCCTTGAAGAAATAATCTGCCCAACAAATCCAATATTTGCATTTTCTGCTTCACGGAGCAGTGGCAGCATCCCCCTCTGGGCTTTATGTAGCTGAGGAAAGGCCACTCTGCCATCACAACTCCAGTTACACCTGCAAGTCCCTCCCTGTAAGAAGGCAGAATACCCTCTGTGCTGGTCCTCTGTGCAGATGTTGTCCATCAGAGCAGCACAGGGAGGATGCTGCCCTTTAAAGAAATATGCAAAGCACAATCTCTGACCTGGGAAGATTGCAGGGTTAAGTGAACAAACCAAAATGGTAGAGAGGAATGGGTAGGATCAGACTGAATTTAGAATGAAATCCAGAAGTCTCCTCTACAGATAAAACAGAAACTAAATCTTGTTTGCTCCAGTAAACTGAGCAGATATGACCTGGACACACACAGGGGATAAATAAGTTAAATGAGGAAGCACTATTTTCAGTCAGTTTTTGGATTATGGCCAGACTTTGATGAATTGCAGCCTCAGAAGGACATTTTCTTCCTTTTGGAAAACAGACTGGTCTTCTGCGAGTGCTGCTGAGACAGTAAACAGTTTCTCCTGTGCTTGTACAACACACAGTACATCAGGATCCCGGTCCCTGACTGGACTCTCAGATACCACAGCAATACAAGTAACATACTGTAGGAATTACCCATTTTGTTACCTGCACAGAACAGGTACGTTCATGCCATTCTCTGAACCTCTCTGTCCCTTCCAAGGGACTCCCCTCCCCAGAGCTCTCCACTCCCATTTACCCCAAAACCAGGTTTGGAGAGCACATTGTGCTGAGGATGTCTGATAGGAGCAACAATCCCAAGTTGCAGAGAATTTTAATACCCAGGTTTCATCTAAGCTCAGACCGGTTCCAAGTCTTTATATGGTTGAATTGGTTTGACTTCTCCAGATGAAGCTCAAGTTGATAGAACTCCATCACCTCAAGCACAGGTCTATGTGAACATAGACAGGACAAAAGCCTGGGCTGTCTGATGGGTTCTGGTTGTGTCCTCATTTCTGGCATAAACTACTGCTGTAAACTGTTTCACCCCACTCAGGACCAAGCCTGTAGCTTTGGGATCACAGGTCTCAGACCTGTCTGACTGCTCGTGTTCTAAGCAGGCTCGGTGAAGCACAACCCCTCAGCAGCACACTGCCAACGGGAACCTCCTCCTGGGAGGAAAGCAAACACAGATGAGACAGTACAGAGTCTGGGGATTTGTCTTTGCCCTAGAAGCAAAACCAGAAAAAACTCTAGTACCTAACTGGGGCTGGTTGCCTGCTGTTTCTAGATTACCATACAACCTCAGAGATGAGAAACTTTCAGATCTTCAAGGTCTGGTTGCTCCTGCAGAGCTTGGCAGATTACTGATTAATCAGTGTGGGGGGAAAAAAAAAAAGAACAAGTTGCAGCTCTAATATATAACTTAATGCCTCTTATTTATAGAAACTGCAGGAATTTTTAGCCACCCTTGCTGCTGCAGATGAGTCGCTTCCGTCATGCAGCTTTTCTTCAGTTTGCTGAACAAAACAGGATATTTTTAAGTCACCACCACTGACAGGGAGGAGATTCCTTGAAGTCAGTTCAGACTCCGCTCCCACCCTCTCCTCTAGCTAGTAGGAAATCCATGCTGAGCTGATCTCACTCAGCAGTAACTCCTTTTTCTTTCTCCTCCCCACACAAACACTTTACCAAACAGTCCAAGTACAAAGGCAGCCTACAGAGCATACACCAATAACAACAGCCTTTTTTTTTTCTCCCCCAGCACAGCACCCACAGCAGTCTGTGCATTCAATCACACAGCACTGCCTGCAACATGACTAGTCTTCTGCTTCGGCTGAGATAGAGACCCGGCAGCAACATTTAGTGACAATAATTAGATGACAGTGAAACCAATAATTAACACATTCTCCAATCATCTTTCAAGTAGAAGCCACAATAAACAAGAGAGACACCAGGGATGAGCCTGTATGGTACCTTTCAGCCTTAACGTTGAGCGTAGAAGGGGGTTTTGTTTCACCAACCTTTGTATTTGTGTCTGTTTGTTCCCTGTAGAGTGGTGGTTGTCTGGCATCTGAGGTTCTTCTGCTGCAGAGGGTTGTTTCAGATCAGACTGTGACAATCCAGGAGCCTGGCTGTCCTCATTGCTTTTCACCTGAACACGCATCACCATCTTCAGATCCTGGAGACAAGACACATGTATATACTCAGGACATACACAAGCTCCTAGTCTTATCAGATACCTGCAAATCTTTCTTGCATTTGGCCAGGCTTATGGGCCAGAAAAATCCTTTATCGAAAATCTCGGATTCAAAAGTGCTCCAGAACAAATCTACAGTCCTGTCTAGCCAGCCTGCAGTAAAAGAGGTCCTTCTCCTTCCACAGAGCCAAGAGGAAACAATCTGGATCCTCTGCGACCCAAACTTGTCTTGGGTAGGTCAGTCTCCAAGAAGAACAACAAAACCACCTCTAAAAACCCCACACATGTTCCCATTGTAATAGTTTTTGTAATTATAGTCTAACCACACTGCCATTTTTATCATTTTTTTGAAAGATTAGCTTTCCATAAGCTCACTCTCAATCACCCCAGGAGACAAGGGAGCTGCTTTTATGATTTACACTTTGCAGATCTGGCAGGATCCAGAAGAAGAACTCCAGCCTGTTCATCTGAGCCCAGCTGCTACACCACAAGCTCTTACCAGTGCACAGGAGTCTGAAACCTGAGGCCAGGACAGTTTCCACATCAGGGAAGTGGAATGCACATATGCTTGTTATTACAAATATCATAGTTTTGAGCTTCAAAAGCAAAGGCTACACAAAACAAGCAGCAAGTGTGCAGGACTCACGGGGTTCCCATTTGGAAAACTGTTCATGGTCCGGGTGAACCGGATCACGTGGCCGTCCCCGTGTCTCGCTGGCCAGGCTGGCATAGCCTCTGGCAGGGCATTGGCATCTTGCAGCGAGGCTGGATGGGTGAAGAGGACGTTGGCCTGTGGCCTCGGGCCATCGTTACTGTAGGAGTTGTGGCCCTGCAGCCTCGGGCTGTCTGCCTGCTTCGGAACCCCAGAGACTGGCGACGCCAGCGCGTTCCCAACAGGGCGATTCTCCTGATTGACTGGAAAAGCCTGCAAGGAAGAGAGGACAAGAGCAAGCTAAAGGAACAAGCTCAGTTCTCTCCAGTTCAAAGCCCCACGCTGAAAAGCCTGCAGAATTCTCCTCCCTGGGCTTTCCTGGGAGAACCCCACCTTCTGCCTCCCGAGCTGCAGCTGGCTGTTGGCTGGCACCATGGGCTGCTCCTTCAGCACCTGAAACTGCTGCTGCCCCTTCCCAGCTCCTCCTCCTCCTCCTTTGAAACTTGGCATCTTCTGTAGAGCTTCCTTGAGCTGCCTGAACTCTTCCATCTGGGCCTGGGGGGATAAGAAGGGTACAGAGAAACCTCACACAATAACAGGGTGAAACACCTCCACGCTGAGAACAGCCCCTCTTGTAAGGTCAGTTGTTCAGCACAGACACGCTACTACAGAAGATTTATATTTTGTATATATGAAAGGCTGGAGATAATCCACAACCATTAATGACAGGCCCAAGCTAGTCTTCAGCTTTCCCTCCAGATTTTCAGGATATTCTGTATCCCCCCTTTGCCAGTCTTACATTGTATTTTATTGCATACTTTTACCCTGGAAGTGCTGAGCCAGGGCACGGATTCTTTGCCCAATGCTGTTTAGCGCACGAGCCACTGACACTCCTGCCTTTGCACAAGAATTGTACCCTGGGTCTTGTCACAGGTGCCTCCTCTCCTCCTGTGCCTCACTCTCGTGTACCTCGAGGTCTGCTTTTTTAATTCCTGTGGAGGCATTTCTCCATGGATGTGCTCATCTCATCAGGGCTGACAATAACTGGCATAATCCTACCTGACAATTTAATTTACTTTGCAAGACAAATGAAAATTGATTCTCCCGGACTGTTAAGCAAATGCAACACTTAACTCTCTACTGCAGGTTACCTCTTCCATCTCCAACCCTGAAAAGTAGGGCTTGCAAAATCCACACAGGAAAAGCTCCTCACTCTTACCCCAGCTATTTATAGGAAAGTGAGGGGGGAGAGCTTTTCATACGCTTGCCAGGGTACCTGGAAAGGGACCAAATTAGGGACTGGGCAGAGCAGGAAAGCTTCACAGCAGCAAGGAAAGTTTAGCAGGAAATGAATTCCTGAGCAGGCTCTGTTGATTTCAGTTCTTCCCTCTGAAATTTGACCTTAAAATTAACATTAAAAAAACAAAACAAACCCCAATGAAACCACTCAGCAAAGCTAACATAAAAGGAATGAGGAAAGGCAAAGGAAGCCAAGAACAGTTTGTGGGATGTAGCCCTAGCTAGCAGGAGACTGGTTCCAGTCAGAACAAGACAGATGGAAGCAGAACTTGTACCCATCAAAAGCCTGCTAAAGGTGGTCAGCCCAGAGGGAGAGAAGCTTTAGACCAGGCTTAACAGAGTCCCAGAGGCTGGTTGCAGCCCGTCAGGGCAAGCTGCACCTACACCCCTCTGTGCCTCGGGCTACCCCGCGGAGCAGCTGAGTGCCAGCAACTGCCGGCTGGGCTGGGGAACGCGCTCCAAGCCTTGGCAGTGAACATCTTGTCTAGAATGCAAATGACTCCTCTAAACTTTCACCTGCCAGAAGGAAGCAAGATCAACAACAGGGTACTCAGTGCAAATCCACCCTGCAGTGAAGAACTGCAGTGCTGGTAAAGGAGCTGGAGTCTGCCTGGGTGTCTGCTCCCACGTACAGCCCCACTGAAGGCAAGTGCAATCCCATTCACCTGTTGTGTGCTTTGGAGCACTGATTAGACGTGACAAAGGACCCATCAGAAAACGCAACAGAAAATTTTTTTAACACTAGTCTCATTGTCAAAAAGATCTAAAGTATTTTCTGAAGTCATTGGGACCAACCACTGCCACTTGTGTCAGAAATAGCAGCCAGACAGATGGCTGGAGCACCACTCCGTTACACGACTGTCTCGTACGTTCAGCGCAGGGAGCTGAGCCGTGTCTCCCACACTCAGGGCAAATCCTTTTACTCTTGCTCACTCTTAATTTTGGCAAGAAACAACGGTGAGCTGCTTCTTGCAAACTACTTTTTCCATTGGCCACGACACCGAAGGGGCCAAAAGTTAAGACTGGCAGCACAAAAGCTGCCACCACGTTTTCCAGTCTGCAAGCACTTGACTTTGTAGCCCCAGCCATCTGCAGCCAAGTTTTTTTTAAATTCTGTTAGAGTACACGCTAGCTTGCACACTTGAACTGCTGCTTCCTTTCTCCAATGCAGCACAGTTGGTTGAAGAGCATTACTCTTCTGCCGAAGAGTAATCCAGGACTGGTCCTACACGGTGTGCCAGCCGCAAATGCACTGAGCATTGACCCAGCAAGACAAAAGTAGAAATACAGAATGACCGAGCACCTTTGATCAACTGAGACTGACCCAAGCTGTCAGTGGCAGAAGCCCGTATGATGGGAGCTGACTGGGTCTCAGTGTTGCCTGAGAGCAAGCTAGAGCAGTGCCTTTGGCAGCTACTTTGAAAGTTTAGTCAGGAGGCCTAAAAAATGATGGCTGAGACACATTTTGATAGCAGGAAGTGTGAATATAAGCTTGCTGGGGCACTGGAGGAGCTTGTAATCACAGGCTGTTTCATTCCTAGCATGGGTGTGCTGGACTGACCCCTGCAGAGACTAGAAGCCTTTGTTTAGTTTCCAACAAGCACACTGCAGGCTGTGCTGCTGCGAATCCTCCCAGTCTGCCCGAGCCCCACGGAGGAGCAGGGTGAAAAAGCAGCTCAGTGGAAGTCACGATTATGAAGGCAGGCAAGTCAAATACACTGATGGGCCACCTGAGACCCCTCAAACCCCACCTGACACGAGCCAAAGAGCTGTCAAATGACAGCTGCCTGCAGTGTCAGTAACCCGGGCTTCCTGCCTGGAGCAGGCAGTTATCTGTGAAGTCTGCAATGCCCCAGAGCCACTTAACGGCTGCCACTTTGCAGGGCAGATCAGGCCAGAACTCAAAAGCCATCTTGTAGAAGTCAAACCCACTACCCCCCTGCACCTCTAGTTCAAGTTCAGGGGAAGAATCACTTGTCAACAGCATCTAACCACAATTAGCTCCTTGCTTCTAGGCTTATCCTACAATCCAGGGGAGTGCTTGAGAAAAGGCTGTTAATTACCAACAGAAAAGACTAATTCAGACTACAGTGTGACTTTTAAAGTATATTTACCAAGCTGCTTGTGTCTTGACTCACTACAGGGGCCTCAGACAAACACCACGTCTCCCAGCATACCCTGCTTTCTCCCTTCTCCCAGGGCATCCGGGAGCTCCCAGCTTCAGCTGGGTGAGCAGAATTCTGTGAGGTCAGGAGTTGATGTGAGCCTCTTCAGCACTCTGCATCTCCATAGCACAAGCACAACACCATATAAACAGAACTTTTTTTTTCCCCCCCCTGCAAAAAAATGATTTTTTGCCTCTCTAGTCTTAAGCCAACACCACTTGCAAGTCTGCCCCAGCCTCCAAAAGCATCACATTCCAACGCTTATTACTGAACATTAACTTCTACTTTACAGAGCTCTTTCCAATTTTTTTTTTTTTTTTTTTTTTATATGCCTCCCTCCCTAGTAAGGCTTCACAGGGAGGTGCAGAAGGGAACATTTTGCCAGGGTCGTTGAGTGTCTAGTCTCAGCAAGCTGGGCAAGGCACCTCTGCATTGCTATTTCTCTTGGCAGTTAATTTTATAGGCATAAACAGAGACAATTCATTTAGGGTGGAAGTATTTGAGATGTGGGTAGGTGACAGGAGGCATTCCAGGGTTGGGAGTATGCTGGTTCGTGTTCACTTGAACCGCAGTGACTTGTGTAGCATACCTGTATTTTCAGCTACTGGGACAGAATCCAGGCTGGAGAATTTTACTTGTACAGAATGTTTACACCTACCAGCACTGTCTTGGGCAACTTGCCACGCTGGAATACAGTTGATAACTAGATTATTTAGAGAATATTTGATAGTGCACCCAGACCCCAGTGAAAGATTGTCCCATGTGGCCACAAACACCCCCCTGCTGGCTACCTGGGCATTAAGGAGCTGAGAGTGAACTTCCTGGTGGGCCTTCCGGAGCAGCTTGCTCTCTTCTCTGAGTTTAAAGACTGTATCTGCAAGAGAAGAAGAAATTTGCTTAGGAGAGTTATTTTCTCAAGTGTGGTATCTCTCTTCCTTACCATAAATTCCTCTTGACCTCATAGATCTCCCCAAGCCCAGGAATTACAGTGAAGCACTAACTCGGGACTAGCCAAACACATTGACAAACTAAATCATCATTCCTTCAGCACTCAGGAGTCCTGCCCATCCAAGGAACTTCCTCTGTTTTTTGGGGTTTTTTTCCCTTCCTTTTTGCCAAGAAAGGTTGGACTAGATGATCCTTGAGGTCTCTTTTCAACCTGGTATTCTACATTTCTCCTCTCCAGAGTCTCTCTGCTAACTATTGCTACCAGGGCCAGGCTCTTGCTGTGCTTGCTATCAGAATAAGATATTTGATTCTTCATTTCCCTGACCCACTGCAGCTGGACAGCAGGGAGAGCAGCAAGCAGTAGTAACTGGGAGGTTGAGAAACAGCTACAATAGAAGTCTGTCAGGTCTCCTGAACCCACACAGATCACTCCTACTGCACAAAGTACACAGAAACCCCACAACCCACTTAGGGAAAGCAATCATAGGACAACTAGGTCCTCAGGCACATTTATTCCTATGCTGTTAAGTAGCAAGCTTGTGCCTTTCAGCCCCCAGGCTGGGCTCCTTTCAAGCAATTTGCACACTCTTAAGTACTTCAGTTACAAGACACACAATGCACTTACGTTTCACTGCCTTGAATATAATTGTGTATCCTCCGGTCAACAGAAAGACTGTGTCAAAAAAATGTCAGTCTTAATTTGGATAAGGCTCTCAAAATATGACTAGAACCACATGCACCGGGATTTCTCTGCAGACATAGTAGCACCTGCCAGGACAAGGATGGGACTGTTTCCTGTAACAGGATGGTCACTTTGCTGTAGGCTGAATTGCATGTGAGATTTCAGCTCAAGACTATAGATATTTCTGATTACATTGGTATATCTGTTTTTAGAACATTCAGCCCTGGGACAGAACATTTTGCCATTGAGGTTGGGTTTGCCTTGAAGCGAAGGTTAACATCAAACAGAAAAAAAAAAAAAAAGGTTCTGTCTTTCCTGCAGGCAGAAGGAAATACAAGATTATGTCCTGTGGGACCACAGCTAGAACAGCTTTGAGTTACCCTGTGTGCACACAGTGCTGAAAGCACACGCTGCTGTGGGTGTTGACCTGGAGCAGTGAATAAGGGGTGTGTTTTGAGGCAGCTAGTCCGGGCTAGATGACAGCTACTGCTAAAACCTCTGGCTGTAAAACAGACATTCCCCCAGGCCTTCGAGAAAACCAAAGGCGTCTCAAGTGTAGGAAGACATGTCCAAAAGAATCCTGCAGTTTCACTGAGCCAATACCTCAGTAACATCCAGGTCTTCAAAGCTTATTCAGAACCTGGAAATCAAAACCTTCATGCCACTGTATGTCCTTCCTCTACCACCAGCATGGCAGACACAAGATCCTGGTCCCAGTGGCCCCATCAGGAGTTTTACCACTGGTGTCAATGGGAAGAAAGTTTCAGCTGTAACTACAGCATCCTTATCTCCAACAGAAGCTCAAAGATCAAAACTATCTGTCTGCCTTCAAAGCGGACTATGCCAATGTGTGATGAGAAAGGAAAAAAAAAAGGAAGAGTACAGAATTAGCATGGGGGAGCACAAGAGAGGACAGGCTGTGCTGGGGGTGTGAAATGCAGCATAAATAGACTGCAGTTCCTATAAAGTAAAGGAGAAAATAGTTCATAATGCAGCAGGAAAGGCCTGGAGTAGAGGGAGGAAGCAAACAGGATTAAACAGGCCCTGGTTAACAAGACCAGGAGGGTTCAGCTACCTGAGCATATACTCATAAACCCATTAACCAGCATTCAAAAACCACTTCCAGAAGCAGGGATTTTCAGGAACAGGGCATGAGATACCCCAAGAGCACCACAACTGCTGGGTCACATGGCACAGCTGCATCATCCCCACATCCCAGCATCTGCACGTAGAGAGCTGGGTCACCAACCCAAGAGCTGCCCCAAGGCTGTAAAGCACCTGAAGGACCACCACGAGGAGCTACCAAACCCAGCTCCCCCCGTGAAAGGAATCCCCCTTAGTTCCCAGTGGGCTTCTGCTTTCCCCCAGCATCCCCAGGGGGAGAGATTCATTTTTGCAGTTGAATCTAGCAAAAATCCCCCTGTTCCCTTTGAACAGCCCTGAGCAATGCCCACTGCTCAGATACTGTTCTCTACTCACTGACAGAGGCACATCTTCCAACACGTCTCCTGAGGGCACATTATATATAGAAAGTACTGGTGCAACATAAGGAAAGAAAATGAGGCATTAGCAATGCTACTAGCTCCCTGCCTTTGCCAAGTCTCATGAGACTGTCTTGCTCTTTTGTATGGCACAGTTGCCAATACTTCAGGGAAGATTTACTAGCCAGCTTAGAGCTTAAAGCACCAAGGAGAGAGGTGGCACCAAGTGAACAGTAGCCTGGGAAGATGGACAAAGAATAGTAATATCAGGCTTAAGCCAGCCTTCCTGGCTAGCTTCCCTCTCCGGATTGTTTTTCTGATTATTATTCTCCTTCCACTGACAGAATTTGTTTTCTTACTTCATTGGGAGCTGCCTATTTCAAGAAGGGAGACAACCAAGTATTTAGGTTTCGCTTGCTTGTGCTCAATTCCCCCCTTTTAACCCAGAAGTGCTCATCAGATACTATGGCTTTGTTGATCAGCGAAAAAAACCAAACAAAACATCAAGAGATTTCACTCTCCCAGACCCAATCTAAGTAAGAACAGATGTGAACCTTAAAACCTCCACAATCTAATTAAACAGCAGACTAAATAGAAACTACTCTTTGGGAATTGAAGGGATCAGCATTCTCTGCAATACTTGCACTATTAAACACATTTTATAGACCTACACCATTAATTACAAAACGTATGTTTAATTTGCTCCCCAGCTTAAATGTTAGAATTTACAGGATTCTAGTAATATAGAAGCTGGTTTCCATGGTCAAAAGTGCACAGAGAAGTGGAAAACGTATGTTGAAGTGGGATACCTAAATGTCACAATGTTTTATCTCTACCACAAAAGCATCTCTGATAACTTACACTGACCCACCAGAGAAAGGACAGGGGAAGGCAGCATCATCTAATGGATGAGCCCGTTGTTTCTGCCCCAGCCTACTGCAGAACCACAGGCCTGCACCTCTACCGTAGCCTCACACTTTTTACTCTTGGATTGTCTTATCCACTTTGAGCGTGACCGCCTTGGGACATGGACTGTTTCACAGTCTGAATATGATCAGCACCTAGCACAATAATTTATCATCTTACCTGGCTCCACACAAGTTCTACAATAATAAGTAAGTAGTAGCTGCAGTAAGAGTAAGCATCCAGCAAAAGTCAAGTAGGCTTTTAAAATAAACACCATGAAAGTGCTAGTGTTGACAGAAACCAGGGGTGCCCCAGATAGTACAACACTGGGGGTCTCTGAACCCCGGAGATCTCAAAGTATGGTTAAACCCAAGGTCATATAAAAAAAAAAAAGGAAACTCCTCTGTGACCCTACACTGCCCAGCATTTGCAGCCTGACCAGTGTGCTTGCCAGCCCAAGCAGGCAGAGGCTTTTGTGGTGTGTATTTCCACACAAAAACACCACCTGGGAAGCCAGTGGCTTCCCTCGCATGGGGAAGCTGCTCCAGAGCCTGCTCTGCATCTCTCGCCTCCCCTCAGCGCAACCCCAGGGCACCGGGCCAGTTCCAACACCGCCCTTGTTCCTGCACCACCACCCTGACGTCGGACAACGCTCAGTGGAGGTGTAGGGCTAAGGCAGTGCACACTCACACTCACACCAGGGGGTTCCTGCAGTATCTGCAGACCTTTTGGGGGCCTGGAAAAGAAACACTGTCCTTTCCTGAACTCAGTTCTTCAGTCCTTTCTCTGCCTAGTATTTTTTTTTAAACTTTCCATCACACTCACCCTGCAAATTTGTGACTTCGCTGTCCTTCTCCTGCTGCAGCTGGGCATATTTCTGGCTATGGGACTCCAGTGTCTTACGATGTTCCAGCTTCAAGCTGTTGTGCTGCAGCTGCAGGTCAAGCAGCTGCTTCTTGACATCTTCATGCTGGTTCTGAATATGAAAAGAAGTGACAAAGAGTCAGTACAAGAAGAGTAATTTAGCTATTGCCAAGTGCTACTCGAGTGCCTCTGTTTAATAAGTTGCTTGGGGAGGCAGAAGATATGTTCATTCCTCCAAGAAGGTAGCTAGAAATCCCAGATACAATAAAATATTCTTTGTGTTCAGTGGTTCAGGAGGGATGTGAAATGCCAATTAAACTCTGCTTTGTGAAGCGGTTTGGGAGGTCTCCTTGGAAGCCACTAAACTGGAAGCAGAATGTGGTCCACACCTGCCTGAAAAAGAGACAGAGACTCTGGGACACAGCCAAGAACTACTCCTACCCCTTCCCACCTTCCCTGCACACCCTGCTCTACAAGAGCAATGCAGGCTCTATAGCAGTTGCTGGTATCAACCCAAACACCCGTGGAACACTGCACAAATCCAAGGTCCTCTCCAGAGTCCCAGACACACTGATGGCCAAGTGTTACCTGCAAGGACAGCTTCTGTGGTGCACAGGGGATCATTCTGCACACTGCATTACAGGAGTGGTTCACCTTTAATCAGGGCTAAGGTCTAATTCCCGCCATCGTTCTGCATGTGTGTATTGCTGGTCACTTAGGACACCTGAACACTCAGGTTGTCCCCTCTGCCTGGTTTGCTTCCCAGCAGCCTGGCTGTTCTCCCACCCGCCACTCCTAGCTGCTAGAACAGGAGGGAGACCTTTTCCCAGGACACCAGTCTCACTGTGTGAGAGGATGAGGAGAGTGCCCACATTCCCCACAGTAATGTGAGGCTCACAGGTGTAAACCAGCAGGACAACACTCTCACAAGACGACAGACTATTTCCAGCAGGCCAAGAATTCATCAGATAGAAGTGGGTTGACGAACTGTTCTCTTCTGCCCTCCCCTCTTGCAGAGCCCAAGAACAAAAATATATTGAGACATCCTTTTGCTCAGACCCACTGAACCAGAATTCACCTCCTTTTTTGTTCCCATGGTAACCTATAGAGTCCTTCCACATTCAGTTTGTCAACACCAATTATGTATGCAGATTGATTGGCTCACAGGTGAACCCTGGCCCTTCCACACAATAGCTCCTCAGGACTCAGGCAGCAATTTCAATCAGCCTTCCTGTAAAAAACACATCTTCCTTAAAAACCCAAACCTCTAAATGCTATCGATGATTGTATTTATCCCCAGTAAAACAAAGCATCTGTGGCCCAGGCATTCTCCCCTGAAGCAATTATCCTACACTAAAAGGAGAGAAATAACTGTGCTCCAAAAATACATGCAATGCAAAGCTACCGGTGTGGAGGGGTCCCAGAGACAGAACAAAGAAGAGACAAGGATGTCAGGTTGATCAGATCACAAGATCAGGAGGGAAAATAAAGAGAATAAAAGATTCCTGCTTTGGCTTTCAAAGCCATTAGGTACTTACAGTTCTCATCAGAGCCATCGCCAGAAAGCACTGCAGAGGAACCACATCCCTAAAATCATTTTGATACTAAACACCTCAGAAGCCACAAGCGTTAGCATGTGAGAACTGGTTTTAACAAGAAGCTCTAAGCAATTCAAGGATTTTTAAGTCCTCATCTGCTCAGGTCAATTCATTTCTAGCCCATATTCTGTCTGGCAGGTGATGTGCATAATGCCTGTCCCCAGACTGCTCACAGTCAGGAAGGGAAGGAGTATTCATCCTTTGATAGCAGCAGGAAGCTAAAGAGAGAAATAAGTGCCTTGACCAAGGTCACACAAAACACCTGAGGCCCAGTCTGGCTCATTAAGGACACAGAGCATCCTCACTCTCAGCTGGTTTCTTCTGCAACCAATGTATGCAGACTTTAGGAGGAATCTAAAGATGCTGTTTTATTGTAGGTGCAGGACAGGAGGTCTGGAACATGCTACATGTGATTATTTTTCAGAGAAGCAACTTAATGAAGCAGAGCATTCTTGACCCAGTCAGTTCTACCAAAGCTAGGCATGCTGAAAGCCCCGAGGAAGCCAGGAACCTCTCATGCCCAGAGCTGCCCATCTGACTGTAACGTCATTCCCTTCTCTACCTCACAGATAGGCTGTTTCACTCAGTTAAGCAGAAACTGCAAGACACAGCACATGAGGGTTGTGCAAATCATGTACAAATGCAGCTGGGGGTAAGGGAATACAGAAAGACCATGCTGTCATGATATTTCATTCTATGTCCTTGCCCATCATGCCCAACACTGCAATCTGGGGAAATCACATCATTCAGAAAGTGAGCTAATCTTTCAAAAAAATCAGGAGTCCTTCAGCTCAGCTGCATGAGTTCAGGCCAGCAAGTCCTTTCATCCCACCTTCCCTTTACTGTGCAGACAACATGTAGTACCCAAGATGCATCAGCTATGCAGTGGCTCTACCTCATCGAGGTCTCTGGGGAAATGGGGGGGCAGGCAAAGAGAGAGAAGATAATAAGAGTATCTCAAACACATGTATTTCTGCCATGATTTAGAAAGCAGCTCTGTAGATAGCATTGTACAAAATGGAATCACAGTAACTGGATGCTTACCCACAAGCAAAGGAAGGACACACCTCACAGCAAGTTTCCAGCTTCCAGAAGTTCCAGGAAGTCCATGTTAAAAATCTTTTGTTTAAAGCCACCCACCTGCTCGCCTGCCTATTCCAGCAAATGCCAAGATGGATTCTGCAGAATGAGGTTAACAATAAATTTTATTCTCCACTCAAGAGGATAAAAGGAATTGTAAGATGAAGCCTGGCCCCAGCAGGAATCCAGACACAGGCAACTACTGCAGCTGCTATTTTTGGTATTTTTGGACAAAGCCCCTTGCTCCTTGGAGTCTGGTGTGCCAGCTGCAGATGTTCATCAGACACAGCTCACCAGTCCAGGTCAGAACAACAGCAGCAGCCAGAAACAGCAAAGCCAAGTATCCTGATGTGGCTTCATGGAAGTCTTTGGTCATATCTGGGACCTCCAGCTTAAGAGAGTTAGTTGCTTCTGTTCAGATTTACATGTCTACTTCCCAGGTAGCATTATCGCTGGCAGCAATCTTCCTTGTGGGGAAGCTAATAATAGAGGGAATTATTTTTTTTTGCCTGTGCTCTAGTAACAGAAGTGTTACTCACAGTCTCATAACTAGCTAGAAGTTGAGCTGAATACTTGTTTTTTTTTGCAGAGTGGTGCGGGATGAAATCTACCACACTGCAGTCCCCAGCCTGTCTTTCAGCAGCTGTAAGTGTAGTTTTTTAAAAAAAAAAAAAAAAAAGATTATTTTTCCACCAACACCACCCCCCCCCAATAAAAGGAAGCAAGAGAAAGGGAGCCAGGATGAAATGCTCTCACTGTCCCCTTGAGACAAGCAAACCAGAGCGTTCTGCTCAGACTGCAGTTGCTACGAAGAGGAACGTTACCATTGCAAAGCGTTCCCAGAATCCGCAGTGCTGGATAATACCCAAGAGACAGAACTGTACTTCCCCTTTCCCAAAGTTTGAGTCCAAAAGCCCGGCAGCTGGAGGTCCAGCTCTGCTCAGGAAACACAACCCAGCGGTGTGAAGGATTGCTGGAACCCAGCCCTCTTTCTACATCCCAGAATTAAATTACCATTTCACTGCCAACGCTCTAACTAAAAAAACATTTAAAACCTGCCATCACCAGCCACGGTTGCATTGCTCTAACAAAAGGAAATTTTATCATTAAGATATGCTTCAGGTAGAACACATGATAAGCTATAAAATGCTATAAGCTGCCCCTCTCCGAGCCTCTCACACAGACTGGAATACATTGTACTAGCCCAATGGGCAAGCTACAATGAATAGACCCATTTTCACACTAAGAGACCCGGCAGAGAACACGCTGAACAACAGAACTCCTGGGTGATAAACTGCACAAAGACTACGATGGAAAGGAGGTGTAGGTGAAGGCTGTAATCTGATACAAAGCCCAACAGAATAAGTAGGAAACTCCCATGAACCTGAAGAGTCAGGAAGGAATGTAGATCAACACCACTGCGTGGTCTCTTCCCTCCGTGCTGGCACTAGCTCCAGGAAACCCTCGGACTCTCTTAAGCATCTCTGGTAAGGGAAAGCACCGACTCTCCCTCCAGGGAGCACTCTCTAATGTGCGTGAAACCAGACTCCTCCCTTACCTTCAGTATCTTGTGCTGGGAACTGAGGGCCCCGTATCTGTTCATAGAATCTTGCTGGAAAGAAAAAAAACCATTCAGCAGTGCCATTAGATTCCAGAAAAACCCGGGGCAGGGAGAACCACACAGGAGCACCTGCCCAGCCACCAGCTCCTGCTGCCCCCTCGCACACGCAGGCATGCACATGGTGATGTGGAACAAGCCCACCAAGGTGACCAGCAGAACATCCACCTTTCAAAGCCACCTAGCCACCAGCTAATTAACTGCACTTTCTAGATTCGCATTCAGAGTAGTTTTCCCCAGTCTTCAGTTCTTTATCTAGGACAGGCCCAGCGCTGGAAGAGCTTGGCACAGTAAACGCCCCTCGCCCCAAGCAGGCTGAGCACACTCTGCAGCAGCTGAGGGGGAGGCTGACAGCACCAGAGCTAAGGCTTTTGCCTACACACAAAAATTGCACCATTTAACAAAAAATTGATCCCTAAGCAATTGAGTAAGCCTAAAGCAAATTCCTGTAACTAGGTACAGCTATCAAACTAAGCTCAACTGACAGAAACCAGCAGCAGAGAGGGATTTCCATGTGTCCAGAGAGGGGTCTGTACTAGTTTAACAGACCTGCTAGGCCTGGCTAAGGGTCACGTTGTCCCCTTTGTCCCCAGGGTACCACTCTTCACTGCAGCACCAGCAGCCCACCACAGGGGTGGAAGCCACTAGCCACCTGTGCTCCAAGGCCACATCCCCACAGCAGTGGTGGCACCTGACAGGGAACACGCTGCAGCTTGTCCCATCACACACGGTTTTACAACATCCATCAGAATCTGTGTTTGGCTAGCTTAAAGCAGCATGGCTGAGACACTTAAGCAGCACCATGGAAGTGCAAACTAACCACCATGCTGACATTTCCACTACAACCCACAATTTAACTTATAAATACTCAATATGGTATGAAATATTACCAACAAATGAGCACAAATTGCAAGGGAGCTGCCCAGCCATTCGAGTATTCAGATATTCACCCATGAGTTTCTTTCTGTAACAAGATGACATTCACCCACAGATGAGCAAGCTAAAAGTAATTCCTATTCTCCAGCATCTCATCAACAGATACTCTGAGAAAGGAATAAAACCAGCCTTATAACTTCAAGTGAATGGGAGAAACTTAACCCAGGGATGCGTTTCTTCCTAACACTCCTGTCAACTCAGTCCACAGGCTAGTGGAAATCATTTGACAATCCCTGGAGATAGAAAACAATGGATATGATTTCCCCAACAAGACCATGACCTTTCTTCTCCACATTCCCTGTGGTGTGCCTTGCATTCAGTTTCCCCAGGACCCTTCTGTACCATGGAACAGCAATTCCCTGTTCAGACTGCAGCCCAAAAGCTGACAATCATCTGCTCTGCTACCACACACGGGAGAACAGGCAGAATTGCTCTAAGCACAACACAAGCTTTCCCGAAGAGGAAGTAAATCCTCACACACCAACAGCCTTGCAAGGTGGAGTCAGCCAAAGTTCACCTTGTACCATACACATTCGCAGCCTTTCACGCCTTCCAGACAGCAGCACTGGCCTCACGACTGTGGAGGTACTAGAAAAATCTTTACCATTATCACACACATATTCTGAGGAACAAACCATACCTACCTTCTCCTTGTTGAGAGCTTCCTGAGCTTCTAACTTATACACTAAAAAATCTAGAAATGGAAGAAGAGAAGACAATTTAATGAGCTGGAATTTAACATGGATCTGGTTTACATTTTGGGGAGGGAAGAAGGAAATCAGCCCCTTGCTGAGCAAATGGCTGCAACTGAATAAGTTGGAATGCAGATGCTGCTAGGAGACTACTCAATGCCCTCTGAAAGATGGTATTTCCCAGGAGAGCTGTCCACCCATCTATACTGGCCCAAGTGTCCTTCCTTCCCCATTCTACAGGCAAGTGCATTGGTGACTTCCTACTTCAGCACACAAACAGTTCCGTTTTGATGTCACTGAAGCAGTATAAGGATTTGGGGTGCTCTGAAATGAGAGACAACTCTGGAAAAAGAGAAATCAAAGCTTCTGTGAGACCAAAAGGAACTCATCTGCTGATCTCATCTGTGCCACACCTTCTTACAAATGGGAAGGGCCCATGACAAGATAACATTTATTAGGATGCTTCATTTTCCAGTCAGTCCTGACCAAATAAATGGAAGGAGGCAGAAATGCAGCTGCTCCCTTAGCTATGCAGCCACATAGCTCCAGGCAAACCTGGATGCCGTACGTCAGCGTTTCCAGAAACACAATGCATGTAGGAGTAAGGAGTAGTGATGTTACTCCACATACCAGTTTTGAAGATAAAAACCAGGCTATTAAATTGCCAACAATAATCAGGTGCAAAGGGGTCCGACATCCAAACACACTACTTACTCCAAGGAAAGATACAGGAGCTAATCTGTTCGCTTTCTGCTTCCTCTTGTATTTCATGGTCTGAAAATACCCTGCATGTGTTTATCTACTTCTGTACATCAACTTTAAAGGATCTGACAGTCTGTACTGTCCGTGTATTATGGAATGCAGTGATGCTAATATTATTAAGCAGTTGTAGAGCTCAGCATCTCCAGATCAGTTTTCTAAGAAAGTTTACATAGTTTCAAGAGAAAAAAAGATGTTCTAGTGCTAGGTTTAACTATCACTTAAAGGGCTCAAACACCACATCATGGGTACTGTTACTCACAGATTAGACTGAGGACATATGTAGGAGTATGAGAGAACCGAGCCCACCTCCCAGCACCTTTTGCCCATGGGCAACGGACAAGTCAGTTAACTATCAGTTAACTATTCTCCACCAACAAACCAGGGATGAGTCTCACCTGGGGGGTGTTCAATAACATCCACACATGGCCCTGAAGGCAGGAAACGCTTTGGGTACAACACACACATCTCCCCACAGGACAGCTGGAGGGTTGGCTGGCCAGGGCTGTGCCACCCATGCAAGAGTCTCACCTTCCTTTGTCTTCTTGTGCTCCCCTCGCTCCTTCTGCAAGGACCGTTCTAGCCGGGATCTGTGCTCATACACAACTAGGGAAGCAGAAAGAGGCAGAGCATGAGATAAACCCTGAAATTTCATCCCACATATTCTTTTCCCCAAAACAGGTCTCTCTCAGGTCAGGTGACCAGGGGCACATGGGGATCTCAAATCCTGCTGTGGACCGGACCAAAAAGTGCCCAGGAGAGCAGCGTGGGGCAAGAGACCCTTGCCTGTTTTGCATGGCCTACACCACTCTGGGTTTCTAGGCTTAAGCACACAGTAGTTCACATGTAAAATCCAGACCAAGCAAATCAACAGTCCTGAAACGCTTGCAGATACCTGATGTCCTAAACAATGAAAGGGTCGGGTCCAGCTACAACCTTTTTGCACTTCTTTGCAAAATGTAAGCAGATAAGGTCTGAACCAGGGTGGGGATGGTTGGACTAGAGAAAATGGATATTCCTGATATAACACACCTATCTGTCATCCTGTGATTATCTGCACTCAGGTTTCACTTTGGAGTCAAAGCTGCCAAGGCCAAGAGCTGTCTTTAGTAGCCAGTGGCTAAACGGTGTATTTGCAGGCCAAGTTCACTACCAGGCTTGAGACAGCCAGAGCCTTGCAGGTCATGTGTTCTGTAAAGGCATCAGCAGCAGAGATCTCTTCTCCCCTTCCACAACCCAACCATTAACTGGCTCTCAGGCCACTAAGGAAAAGTAAGCCAAGCAGCTCCCTCTCCCATTACACACAAAAGAGCATCTGTACTCTGCACAGGAGCTGAGGAGGGAGAGGGATGAGGCTGCTTCGTACAGCAGCCACATGACAAATGAAAGTGCCAGAGAAGCTTGCTGATGGATGGTGATTTTAATCTGCTCTGATGTCTGAACGCTAACCAAGAGCTTTCCCCGAGTCACAGCACTCAGCCACAACAGGCTCCTCCATCCCCTCTGCACAGAGACTGCCACCACGCCTGAATGGCACTGGGCAGGGGTGATAAAATTAACTTGCCTCCAGAGTGACTCCAGACAGTGACTTTTCCTGTATTGAAATCGAGGGCTCAAGCAGGACAAGAGAGACAAGTTGGCTTTTCCCAGACTATGCTGGTTTTAGACGCTGCAGGTACAAGGACTATGTTTAAGCTCTGCCAGCCTGGGTTTATCATGTGCCAAGCTCAGTCCCACCCCAGGTTGAGAAGCCATTCCCCAGGCATTCACATCCAAGCTGTCTCCCCTGACCCACCTAACTCCCTCTGTCACTTCTGATCTCCCTCAGGAGAAGACGACATGAGTCTTCAGGAACAACTCCATGTCATAGGCTGTTTATTCAGAAATTTAGGATACAAAATCTGGCTCTCCTGACACTTTTTTTTTTTTTAAATAAGCTGAATTAACCTCCAGTGACTAGAAAAAAAACCCAAAAAAACAAAACAGTTGTAATTGCTCCTGCCATTCCTCCAGGTCTCTAGAGCCCAGAAAAGCTGGATTCAGTCTTACACAAACCAGCAGATAAGTGCTGCATAAACTAGTCTCTCTTACTCATCTTTGTGGTGGAACACAGCAACAACTTATCAGACCAAGATGGCACTGTATAGCTTCAGAGGACAGGAAGCCAGGAAGTCTTTAACAATTTGCAATTACAAAAGAGAATGGAGGGTGGTCAGTGTCTAAATCCAGGCTGGAATTCAGCCAGAACTCAGCACTAAAGCACCATCACCTGCTGCCAAATGAGCTGAAATGCAGAACTTGAACTGCTGAAACAATGAAATCCCCTGCAGTGCCTTGCCTTTGGGAAAGAAGAACAGGTCAGGCCTTCCATAGACATTTTAAAAGACCACAGAAAACAGGGTGGTTGTGTGAAGGGGTTGCCTCATATACCCCAGAGTGCTAAGATAAACATCTGCCAGGGAGAGTTTAAGAGATCCATAAAGGGAAAGCGATTCCAGTCTTGCCAACAGTCCCAGGTTTTACTCTCTGTTCAAGTGGTTTCATTTTACCCCTGCCCAGGAAAGCCCCGGGTGCATGCTAGCTCCCTGCTTTCACAGAGCAAGGCAACAGAGGTGTCAGATTTGCTGCTCTGGTTCTGCTAAAGCTACTCACGGTGCACAGTTCGTTAGGCCATTTCTATGCCAACAGCACATACTGCGGGAAGAGTTGTCACGCTGCCCGTGGCTCGCAGCTCCAAGCAGCTCTCAGCAGAGATCCACGCTAACTTCCAGACGGCATCGTGCTTCTTCCCCTCTCATAGCTAATCACCCAGGAAAAGCCTTTTTTCCTCTGTTGCTGTCATTGTTAGGGGCAAATACTCCTGCCAGGTTCCATCCAGTCACCTCAACTAATCACCGATGGCACCAGTCACTCGGGCTCAAGAACCATCCAGAGGAAGGGACAAGGAGAGCAGAATGAAAGCCAGACTCATCATACCTCCCTCTCTGAGCCAGAGAGATGGCAAAGGAGAGACAGATTGGATAAAAGACATGCAATGGTGAGGCCAGGAGCGCTGCACTCTTTCTTGCTCAGCCACAGCACAAGGGCAGCCTCCTGTGAGAGAGAAAATTCCTCCAAACCAGACAAGGGTCTGACGTGTGCCGTTGTCAGGCCACACCAGGAGTGTCAGACAGAAGTGGATGGCACTACAAATGCACCCTTCCCTCCTATCTGTTCAAAGAGTGCTGTTTGTTAGTGAACTGACCAAAATAAAATCTCTTTAACAGCACTCAGAGCACCCAGGCAGCAGCACGTGCAGGCACATACAGGCACACACCTATGGAAAGTGGCAAAGCAGCGCTTCAGTTAAAGCCACCTGCTACAGCACAGCATCAGTGTGGGGTGGGGGCTGAGACAGAACAGATTCACCCGAAGTGCACATCAGGTCACAGCTGGCCAGGCTGTGTCTCTAATCCCCTCTGAGCCTCGTGGCAGCAGCAGAGTCCCCCAGATCACAGCCCGTAAGGGAGAGCCCAGTATTCAGCAAGGTGTCTCCACGCACTTTCAGACACACCTCCAACCCCACCCAGCAGAAAGAGAAGAGATGGACGGAAAGAAAAGCCAAGATCTTCCTTCTAGATTCCATCTGGACCACAGTACAAAAAGAATGTCTACTGAGTCACAGCAGCCAGCTACCTCTGTCTGCTGCATCAAGAGCTGACAGAACAAGGGGTACTAACCACGGGGAAAGAGGTTGAACAGGCTCACACACACACCACCTCCCTTTCTTCTTCTCACACAATGTGTTCCACCCTACAGCAACGTCGGCAGCTGCTTTGCTCTTATTTTAAGAGTAGATGAGATCCACTTCCCTGCATGCAGCCAGTAGAAGACAGCACATGGGATGGGCAGTGCTGGTTTCAAGACAGCTTTGCTCCCCCCTCCATCCACGTGCTTTCCTCTTCCCTCTCAGCTCTTGGCCCAGCACTACACTTTGAAGCTTTATTTACAGAGGCTACCAGAAGCACTAACCATGTACTGTGCTCAGATATGAGAAGGGTAGGAAATATTTGATAGCTGAGACAAAGTACTGAATTCCACCTCAAAATAACACGTCCTCCTTTTGTAGGGCTGGAAAGACAGGAATCAGATGCAGAAGACACAATTCAGCAGAGGGGCAGGGATAGGGCCCAGAGCCCTGACCCCCCACCCTCCAGGACCCAAGCACAGCAGGAATCTGTGCAGCAGGACAAGAGCATGAGAGCCCTGGCTGGCTGTGTAAGATACCTCTGCACTTCCAGACTTCCACGAACATGGTTCCTATCTGCCAGTCGTTAGGCTTCTCCCACCAGCCAAATCCAAAAAGAAGCTTTGCCTTTGTTAAAATTGTTGGACAAGTAAATGTCTTCTCAAAATAAAAAGGGTCTCCATGGCAACAACTGTATTTAGGAATGGGAGGGCTGACAGAGGGTTAGAAACCCCAGCAACAGGCTATGGCTCTGCCATTCAAATATATTTGGGTGGAAAAACTATTATGAGCCTGTCTCAGTTGTTTGCCTCAGCCTGCTGTTCCCAAAACTGGGGCTCCCTGAGGCTACCACTGTCATCTTATTCTCTGAAGAACCAGCCCCTCTCCAAGAGAAGCAAGAGATGCTGACACATCAGAAAGGAATGTGGGCTAACTTCTGCCCTGCTGATCCTTGCATCTCAGAATCAAGCTGCAGGTGGAAATCGCTGTGCCTGGGACTGTGAAACACATCAGGAGCTGTAGCTGTCTGACTGCCTTGTGATAGAGAAAGAAAAAATGGAAACAAAATGTAAAATAACAGCAGTGAATCTATACACACCCTAGATCAATTCACAAGATTATTTTTTTAAAGCATGTTTCTGAGACACAAACACAACCCCACACTGCTTTCCCAGTTTACAGGTAGAAATACACAGCCCTGAGCACATGAAGCATATGCACAATGGTACATCTGCATCACAACACAAAACCACCAGAAAACATTTAACCCCAAAAGGCACATATGTGGAGTCACAGATCTGCAGAATTCCCCAGCAACACAGGCTGGAGAAACCGTGTCACTGGATATGTCAACAGAGGTCATAATGGATACCCCATAGTTGATTTTAGCCTGAGGAAGAGCTCTCAATCTAAACACTATAATCTAAAACCACTTGTTAGAAGAAAAAGTGTTCAATGAACCTCTTGACCTTAAGTCACTAGGACCACTAGTAAACAATATTTTGTCCACATAAAATTCATTCTGTGGGCGCTCCACAACCAACCCATCCTCCAGCACTACACACACAACTGCTGGCTACCAGAGTGTGGATTCCCACCAAACCTCTCTACAGGGAGCTCAGAAAATCCCTCTAGAAACTCCAAATCTAGTGTCAGGTGCTGGAAACGTAGCTTTGGCAGAGGCAGTTAGGCTAGAATGACAGACTAGACAAAGAAATTAAGAGTTCAGCAGTGGAGTAACATGTGTCCTCAGCCTTCCCTACGGAGATCTCTCTACAGGCTAAAATGTCATTCTCCCACACTCAGACATTTATGTAAGGAAGACAAACGAGGTGGGGAAGGGGAATATACACATCACGCATGCCTTCTGGTGTTCTGGCAGCTCTCGCCAGAGGAACCAAACCCTGGTCGGGAGGCTCAGAAATGCCAGTTCTTCCTCCCTCTCCCCGCTTTTTAGGGGAGCTCTGTGCTGCAGCACCAACCGGCCTCAAACAAGCCAGCAAGTCTTTTCTAGTCCCAGATCAATCTCTTGAGATGAAGATAGATTTGTTTCCTTGACAAGGCGATGGGCAGTAGATGGGATGACAACAAACTTTCCTAAAGGACCCCTTGCCTCTCTATTCCCTTTCTGGACAGATGCTGCTGCGGGCTCGAGTGTGGAGCCACATCTCAGTCTGCCCAACCAGCCTCTGTTTGCATTTTTTTCCTGCTTCTCATGTAAAGCGACATAGGACGAGTCTTTAGGGCCAAAAGGAACTAAAGGAAGAAGAAATGGAATAAACGTGATGCAGCTGAACTCACCAATCCAGCACACACTCTGCTCCCCTCGCTCCAGCACTTCAGATTCAAGGCTACTCTAATTCTAGACAGCAAAGACCGGGGGGGGGGGGTGGGGGGGTGGGGAGGAAACAGGCGACAACATCTTCGTAGAGCTCTTTAAAGCCAAAAGCCGCACGTTGCTCCCCAAAGGCACCCTGTTTGTCGCTGGCCCGGGCGACAAAAGCCCCGGGAGGGAACGCTGAGAAAGGGAAGTCCAGCGAGCGTGTGCGCACACCCAGGGAGCGGGTCACTCACCTTGGAGCTGGGCAGACAGCGCTTCCTGCTGCTGTTTGTATTTCTGGGCCAGGGCTTCAGCGTTCCGCACCTTTTGCTGCAAGTGGTTGTACATGAAAACTCCCGAGCCCAAACATGCTACGGTCACCAGGCAAAACGCGGTCTGCAGAAGCCCCTTCTGCCTCCTCGAGCACATGCCGGTACCCATGATGGGGCCGAAGCAAAACGGGCGCAGCGCTGCCTCTCCGCCGTGGCTAAAGCATCTGATTCTTTCTGCCCGACGAGCCCCTTCCCCCTGTAAATTCGCAGAATCCCTCTGCAAGATGCGGTCGAAGTGTCGCCTTCGCTCCTTCCCAGCCCTCAGAGAAGCGGAAAACGCTCCAGGAACGTTTTATTCCTCATGGCCCCCCCGCTCCCGGAGGGAAGCGCAGCGCAGCACCCAGGTCCGGGGGGAGCGGCCGGGGTGCCGGCACACGCATCCTTCGGCTCCAAACGGCTCCGGGGGACCGGCCCGGGGGCCGGGGCGGAGGGCGGCGGGGAGGGGGAGGAGGAAGAGGAGGAGGAGGAAAACTTTTGCTTCCCATGTGCTGCAGTGGAGGGGGGGCGGGAAGGGGGGGGGTGTGGGGGGGGTGTACCGCCGCCTTTGGCTCTTCCCACCTCCCCGCTTCGGAGCGCCAACCGGAAAAAATAACCCGTCGGGAGGAGAAGCCCCTTCTGCCCCCTCCCCGCCGCGCTCCCAGAGGAAACGGCGGCCCCGGGGCCGGGAGAGGGGCCAGGAAACCGGCGGCGGCATCCGGGCGGCGGCGGAGAGTCCGCCCTCCGCCGCGGGAGGGGCCGGGGGTGTGAGACCCCCGAGGGGAGCGGCTGGGGGTACGGGGGTGCCTCTCAGGTCAGCCTTCTCCGCTGACCCCGGCAGGGGGCTGTAGCCAAGCACAGGCGGCATCTCTGTGCTCCGTCCGTATCCCCCCCCCCCCCCCCCCCCCCAGCAGATTTGAGCTATCTCCCGTGTTCATTTTCCCCTCTGCTCAAGCAGTGATAAACCCACAGCCCCCCTGCGGGCACCTGTTGCTGGCAGGAGGCCGATGAGGGACACCTGCATTAATTAACAAGGAGGGCATCTTCAAATCGTTTCTTTAAATATTTTCAGAGTGGTGTTTTTTTTCTTGGGAAAGTGTGAGCTGATGAAGGCATGAGGACAGTGCAAAGAGAAGGCTGTAAGATGAGTTAAGCTATTTCAAGGTTTTCTAGGTAGCTTTGTCTCTCCAAAGAGCTGTCCTTAACATGGGCTGTTCTTTTCTGGCAGAGCCTAACTTGTTTTATCCGGGTGTGTGATGCACAGCTGTACTGGCAACAGGCAGAAGAGGAAAGCACAGCCCTGCTTACCCCGTCCCTGGAAATACTCGTGGTCACAATGGACAGGGCTCTGAGCAGCCTCATCCAGTTGAAGATTGTAGGAGGGTTGGACTAGGTGACCTTTAAATGTCCTTTCCAACCCAAACTGTTCTATGATTCTATACTTTGCAGGACAGACAAAGCTTCCTGGAGCCTTGTCCCTGTTCTGAGCTTAAATCTACTGTTGAAGACCCCCAGGTTGATAATAAATCTTGCCTGCACCAACAGCCTGACTGTCAGGTTGGCTTATCTCTTACCTGAGCTCACAAGGATACTTCCTCCGGAATTCTGCCAAGTTCTGTATTTCAGGCATCTGGGGAATAAGCAACAATCATAACAATTAATTCTTCAGCAGCAATTCCCCTCCAAGAATCATGCACAGTTTTGTAAATGTTAATCAAATGAGCTTTATGGTACTGCTGGGAAGTAGCTGAATGGCATTCCTGTCTCCCTCATTTGCAGATGTGAAAACTGAGGCACAGCGTTCCTGTAAGGTTATGATATATCCAAAGTAACCAAGTTTTTTTTATGGTGGTTTTTTTTTCCCAGCATCTTAAGTGCGTTTGCTCTGTTGTTTGAGGTGTCTGCCAGAAGAAGGGTGAGACTCAGCCTACTGGAAATCAGGTGATTTGGCTACTGGTCCTGGCCCTGGGTACAGCTTCCAGAAAACATTATATACTTTCCCTGATGATTTAACTGATTATTCCAGACTTGGTGCTTAGCTCTGTCTGGAACCAGAATAGCACTGATGTGGTGCTTCATGCAGCCTAAGTCAGCCATGGACCATTCGTGTGTAGGTCCAGGGATAATCTTGTTGCTGATTCACGTATCCTCAGTTCAAGAGACACTTCGCCTACACTCCACAAAGGGTGTGCATCAGCCAGCCTTACTGTCCAACTGTTTCTTTACATAAATGTCCTGGGGTGTAGTTGGATGCTTCAGCATCTCTTCAGGCTGTTTGTCAGGACCTGGAATGTCTTTTGTCTACATCTTGAGGACTGAGGAGGCAGCCTGTGGGATGAGGGATTTGAGTCTCAGTTTTGCCTCTATTCAGCACATTTTATTTTTTTTTTCCCCTCCTGCTCTCATTAATTACTTCCTCATGTGCTGGTTCCTGCCTGAGAAACACTGGGAATTTCTGAGGCTTTGATAGAGAGTACTCTGGAAAAGGTTAAAATCCTGGATTAGGGAATGTATATCTGAGACAGATTTGATTGACAGTTTCTGCAATCTAGCACTTTGCTCTTCTGCACTGTAGTAAACTCAGTTCTAGATTTAGCTCCGTATTTCTCTACCAGATCTAGGGGCAGATGGACAGTACAGCCCCAGCAAACAGCCAGAGCGTTTGCTTCTTGCTCATGCTTTGCCAGTACTTATGTTCTGTGGCTTGCTAGTGAGATCCCAGGAAGCTGAGAGCTGATCCCACTTCCCCTGCAGCCAGTGATAAAATCCTCCACTTCGGTCCTGTTCTTCCACATCCAAAAAGTGAAAAGGCCACAGTTTTAGCTACTCTTATAAAGTGTTTTCCAGTTTTTAGAAAAGCTATACTGTAGGACCCCAAAGAGATCAGGGTATCTCAGTAGAGCACTCATAACAAACAGCCAAAATCAGAGCAAGCTTGTTCATGTAGATGGGAAAATAACAGCAATGAGATTGGGCTTCCTTATTCTAGGGAACATTCCCCCACAACTGAAGTCTCAGTTCTAAGACCCATGGCACAAATCCCCATCTTCAGAGAGTTCATTTTCATTGTGCCTAATTTGTATTTAATATTTTAGTCTGACTAGATCTTTATGTTTATCTGACTGGGATAGAAGTTCTGTGCACCAGATGAAAAGGGAACATCTCAATGATTTTGCAAGGCCTGGTTTGGCTATTGACCTGCTATTCACTTTTGCACTTTTCTCTTTTAACCATGCATTCTTTCTGAAAAGGGATACTTTCGGAGGGTACTTTCTTGAGCACATTACTATGACATGCCTCATCTCTAAGCGTCTACAGCCACTAGGCACGAATATTTTCAGGAAGATGCAGAGGAGGAGAGAAGTACTCTGAGCTAAACAAATTAACCATAGGTGACATCCCTCTTCAAATCCAACTCAAAATGCTTTGTGCCCCGGGGATTATCTGATCATCTCCTTTTGCTTCCTCTAATCCAATGGGTGATCACATCTGATGATAGCTTTAAAATAATAATCTGGACAAAACAAGCAATTCCCATGGGAAAGCTCAGACTGTATGTACTTGTAAAGAAAATGCCACTTTTTCCCCTGTAGAGCAAGCCATGAGTATTAACCATCTGCGTGAATATTGCAGTCCTGGAAAGCTTCATCATTTTAATCAGAGCTTTGGATTTCATAGCAGGCATTTAATCGGCTGTGGGAGTGTTTTCAGCCAGGTTATGTAAATGCTGTCGAGAAACCAAGTGTCTGAAAAAGATGCATGTAAGGAATGTGCTAGTAGGAGACAGAGGGGAGGCTTTATTTTTTAGGGGTTGCAGTTTCACACTAGTTTTTAAAAACCTACTGATCAAATTGGCAACATCCAGAGCCCACTGAAATTGGCTAAGCAGGACACTGTAGTCCTACAGCCTTTATGGGTCTTGCAAGTGCCTTCCAGGGAGACCCACTCTAGGAAAGGAATCTAGTGTATAAATGTTGGGGGGTATAAGCTGAGCAGGAGAGGAGCTTGAAGCAGGAGTCTGGTGTCTGAGAAATGACAGGCACAAATGTTTAAAAAATAAAGTTTTCTCAAGTGGGCATCTGTGCATGTATGTGCATGAATTTACAGCACTAGAAGTGTCTGTCATGCACCTCCTGGAGGTGCCTTCCCTGCCACACACAGAAATTCCCAATTAATTTCTTGCAGGAATGAAAGTGCCGTAAATTAAACAATTCCTAGGGGCAGCTCTCATCTCAGTCTCTCCAAGGTTAAGGGGCGGAAAGCTGAACCATTCCTTCCTTCCCATAACAAGAAGTGACAGCTTCTAATTAGGATCCATTAGAGGGTGCCCCAGGGAACCGATGGGACCATTTTGCAGAATGCATTGTTGAAATGATTTTTTGTCTTAGAATGGCATGTTGGCTCAGCTCTCTCTGTTATCTTCCCCAAGCCTACGTATATACTTTGAGTCATCTCACTGCTGTGCCATGCCTAAAAGAAATCATATGAGATCTCACGAAATCTTGATGTTCTCACAGCCCTGTCAGACTTTAGGGACTAGTGCTGAGCAAACTGGGCACGAGAATGTGGATGGGGGGAACATAATAAGCATAAACCCTGAGTTTTTGAGGTACAAGGTTCTCGGGTCAAACTCCTCATCTAGAAGAGTATTCCATAGAAACTGGAACTCAATTTGATCTGTGCTTACATCCACAACTACTAGATTTGTCAACACAGCCAGCAGGCTGACACCAGTGGAAAGCCACTATCCATCTAGAGGCTGTTGGTAACTTCAAGTTCACAGAACATATTTTAAGTATGCAATTAAGGTACAGAGGAGATACGCTGCCTCCCTGAAGAATCAATCATACCTCACGCCGGTTTAGTGTACAGCAGTGTTCCCGGCCTTCAGGAAGAGCACAGCTCTCCAGCGGAAAGGCCACAGAAGGATCTCACGCTGCCAGAGATGTTCCAAAACGCATTCAGGGAGCTCAGATAATTTTGAACTCACCTTATTGAAATCCACCCCGATGATTTTGACTTTAGTACAGCATCCAGGCTGGAAGGAACCTGTCCTTCATGCTGCTGAGATCTGAAATCAATGACACATACTCAAGCCAAACCATATTTAGTAATGGCAGACACCCCTCGAGAGCATCTTGTAAGACTGTTCCAAGACAACCCCTATTTAGCCATTCCTACTGAGAAGCACCCATCCAAATTCCAGCAGAAAATGGCTGATGTCTGGATATTTTGGCATGTTACTTGGTACTTTCCTTAAAACATCAGCTCCCAGAGTCAAAGCATTGTGAGAGAAACTCATTATTCTGTCAAAAAATAATCTATATTCCAAGCACTTATAGTGACAAAAAAGCTACACAATATGAACTAGTGCATCTTAATTCCTCTGGAAAAAGAAAGCATATTTACTTTTAAATTCCACCTCATCTTTCACAGTTTGGACTGGTAATCTTCCTGCAAAGAGGATACCATGCCTTGAGTGAGAAGAAGCTGTTCTGAACCAGTCTGTCATTTGGGTTCCTTTTAAATCAAAAGCAATGAGAATTGGTTTCAAAGGGACAAAACAAAACAAGGAGGGGCAAAGAGCATATTCTCCACAGAAAATGCATCACAGTACACTTGGTGACTCCACTGCCTGTTTGTTTTCAGTGCCTGCAACACACATGAAGCTGTTCAAAAGGAAGCTAGTGCCCTTTAAGTATGTGCAAAGTCTTTACTGCCTTACCAAGGTACAGACTTTTTTATTAGATCCAGGGAACATTCTAACTCCCAAAGGTAATAAAAATGCAGTTTGCCAGAAAACAACAGTAAACTAGCAAAGGGTTTTTGGGTTTGTTTAGGTGCTGCTAAACTTGCTGCTACTGCCTCTCTCAGTAGAGTTCCAGCATCAGCCCCCCTTTCCCCTGTAGAACAAAGACACCCTGGTATTCCTAAACCCTTCCAGGGCTGCTGCGTCTGGCCCAAGGCTCCACAGCTTCATGCCTTTGGGACTCCACTGAGGGTGTAACTAGCCTGTTCCCGGGGCTTGTGGCCTCCACTTGTGAACGGAAGGAATCTGGGGGTTCTTGCTCAGCCCCGGAGCATCAGGCAGCCAAGTCCGTGGTGGTACGGGCTCCTCTTCCTCCACAGTATTCTTCTGTCTCTGTATCTGGTTACAAGCAGAGATGCCAGGAGAAGTCATTGCACGTGGCTAACATGGATAGAGTGTTAACTGTCCGTTCCAAAGAAGTATTAGTGGAAAAAGATGGTGGAACTGGAGTAACGCCAGTGAGCGAAGCCCTGCCCACCCATGAGGCAGTCAGCAGTGGGAAGGTGGGGTGGGGGGGAAGAGGAGGGAGGATGCTTGCTGAGCAGCAGGAGAAAAGCTTGGCAGGACTAAGCACAGCTTGCTGGACTCAGCCACAGATAAGAGCCTTCCTCATCCTAAGTCTCCAGGATTTCTGTTTCCTTCTATTCCACATGGGCTCTGTTCTAGCCAGAGTGAAATAGTGCCATGGAGAGAGAGAATACGGGCACTAGCACAATTTTTCTTCCTACGTGACCATGGAGTTTATGAAGGCCAGTGCTGAGCACTGATGAACAGCATCTGTAGAGCAGTTCCAGTCTGTGTTCAGATTCACATGCCATAACATGGCCTGGTGAAGGACTCCAGCCATTCTTATGACCAAGACAGCACAGCATTTTGCAATTCTTTACAGCACCTCTGTGATGATGGGGTTTATTTATTCCTTTTCATAAAGCAACCTAGTGAGGCACCTTCCTACAAACTACAACAAAACATTCCTTCCTGGACTTACCTTGTAGCATATATTTCAGAAAGTCTGCATCAGCCATGCAGTTCTGGGTCGTGCAATAGTTTCTCACACCACTGGGAGGCAGGGTTCTGTAGGTACAGACATTGCTGTCTGTGATGTGCCATTTGTCACTGTACTCTTGTGGGGGAATTGCCAAGAAAAATGGGTCTTTTAAACTGTATTCCCATCTGACTGCTTGGGCTTAGCCCAGACTGGAGCCTAATGAGGCAGTCCACTTCTTAGATAAACAGATAATGGTGAGAGGAGAAGCCAGCAGCATGGAGCCAACACAGCACACTCAGCAGCAGATCTGTGTGTAGACCTCTAGTTCCTCCTCCAGGATTTTCCACAGCATCATGCAGCGTCTTGGGACGACACAGAGATGTGAATTCTTCTACTTCATAATGTCACTCCATTGTTTTTCCAGGGGAAGCTTCATGCCTACACAAGCATTCTCTTGGAATCACCCAGCCTCGTCAGTTGGACATGGATTTTTTGTTTTACTTTAGGTTTGGTTTTACGCTACCCAGATGTCCATGATATATTTTCAGCATCAAGCTGGAAAGATCACTTATGACCAACTTAAGCTGGTGTCCCTGGATGTTGGATGTCAGTCAGAGAGATTTCAATGTTTTTTGATACCCTGATAAGCCAAGAGTTTAAGTCATCTCTGTTTTGCCATTGTGTCTTAACCGTGGCCATCAGCAGATAGGATACACACTTAGGGCGAGATTTTCTAAATTGCTTAATCATTGTTGATTTTAAATAGAATAGCCTTTTCTGGATCGTGTGTTTGTTTTTTCAAATTTCATTCAGTATCCCACTTTTCCTGCACAGAGATAATGGGAACACAGTCTAAACGTTTTTGCCAAAGAGATGCTTCATTGATTCTGAGGTCCACATCTGTTTGCAGAACAGCGACAAGAGGATCTCATCTACAACCCAGACTGACTATCTGGGAATCCTTGTAAGGTGGTTGTCTTCAGCAGCCTCCTTCCAGGTGTACATCTCCAGCTGGCATGGAATGGACACGTTTAATAGTAAGAATTCAATAGGGAGAACAACATGGAGCTATAAAAATGGAAATCAGCTCCTGTTCTATATTAACCTGTCAAAAATTCTCTCCATCGCCAACAATCAAGTTGACACTAAGCTAATTACAGAAAGACCTCTAAACACAAAAAATTGTTACCTGCCTGTATTTCCAGCTCTACATGTCTGACCACCCCAGAAGTCTTAAAGTACTATTGCTTATTTTCCCCCCTGCACACATACCAGAGGCTGTATTTGGAGATAAAATCTGCAGAAGTGCCTGTTACTCTCATAGCTGCTGTGGCTGTACACACAAACAGCCCATTTGGCATGCAGGCACGCAGCTCCTGCACAAAAATGCATGTTCTAGCCAGAGCTGCCTGCAAACTCAACCTCAAGGAGCAATTAAGAGTCACATAAACTCTGTTTCTTACATAACATTAAATAACAAGCCTCATGGAAAGTGACTCTCCTGGTCCTGCTTCTATGATTTAGACAAGAAAAAAGCCCCTTTAGGGCAAACTAATTCAAGCCCCTCTTCTCCAGATGACAAGGGACTGTTGATGGTTAGTAGACTGCCTGTTAAGACTTAGTTCTACCTTGCACTGTCAGATACTCTGAGGAACATGGCACAGGACAATGATGCTGATACACTTTTTATCTCTGAAATTTTGCCAGTTACTCCCCTCTTTCCCCACCCCTTGTTTATTTGCCTACTCTTCAGTTACCATTGGCATGACCTCCCCACCTCCCATCCAGCACAAAGGTGTGCTGCAGCATTTCCTACTCCTTGTTGCAGTTTGCTCGCACCAGACTTTGTGTCTGGCATATGGCTAGGACAGAGGGAACGGCCACCCCCCGGATCTCTTTCTGCGGGCAGCAGCTGCCCCACAAGGGCAGTCAGAAGTGGAGAATGGACCCTTCTGGTAGGGGAAAGAGGGAAGTGGCAAATGGCCAGCATTACAATGGCTCCTTCCTTCAAACAGACGAGAAAACTCAGATGGTCCTAGAGCAAAGATGTAATGTCCCTTCTGATGAATCTCCCAGTGTCTGCACTGGCACTAGGGTTTCATGGCCTGGGTTCTCAGCTGCTGCGTGAGCCTATGTTTGCAAAGATCTCTAAACCTGGACTTGCCAGGGGCTCCCAGCCTTTGTTAAGGGTTGAAAGGGTGGGGTTGCTTTGTGCGTGTTTACTTTCAAAAATTCACATGGTTTTAAGAAAGGATCTGGCAACATCTACAGCAAGAGAACTATTTCATAAAAAGACTCTGTATACAGTATACTAAGTACAGCCAGAGAGGCATAAAGACTTCTTTCCCCCTGGGTGTGGGGAGGTACAATGCCAAACATTTATTTACAGCTACACAGAACCTGACCTCAGGTACGTGAGTAAGTTGCTAAAATAACTGCAGCAGCAGAAAAAGGAGGATTAGTTTCCATGTGCCTAGGACCAGATTCATCACTGGTGTAATCCCACTGATTTCACTGCGGTCACACCTGGGATGACTTTAGGATTTTAAAGGCTACATTAATGCAGACGGATGCTGCACTCACAGGCTTTCCCAAGAATTAGCATTCTGATGTGGTAGAAATTTATCCCATAATACAGCACTGAGAATTTTAAAATAATAAAGAAGCAAAGATGCCTGCTGTCACCATTGCTAGCTAATTATAGCAGACAGACTTCCCTTGCAGAATTCCATATGCTGTATTAATCCGGCACAATAAATAAACCATATTAAAGAGGAAAGGCTGAGAAGACAATTCTGATTTTGAAATCCTCTAACCTTAAAGGTAGAAATATATGAAATGATTGAATGGCAATTTGCCTATTTTTTTTTTCATACAGCTTTTTGTCATGCTCTAGATGTGCTTCTGTGGAAGTGGTGAGAAAGAGGGCAGGGGAAGAACTCACTATTTGGCAGTTCATTAAGAGTTTCCCAATTAGACTCCTCCACTCAGCCCTGGGCTTTAGGCACAGCCATCCCAGAACTCCACCAGTCTCCCACATGCACTGCTTGGACACTTAGCAAAGGCCAGAAGACCGGATGAAAGAGATTGATCCAGTCTTCCTTATTTTTCAGTGCTGCTCAGCACTGGAGGGAGCCTGTCTTAGATATTGTCTAGAGCAGCCACAAGTAGGGAGAGGGATTTCAGGTAGACTTCAAACAGCAGAACTACTCGCACAGACTATTAGCACTTGCTGATAAAGAATCAGTCCTAAAGAGCAGGGCACTGGCTGCTGCTGAGTGTGAGCATCCAGGAACTTGTGTCACTGCACTACAGAATCCAGAGCTGCCAGGGACTCTGGAGAGCCCCCATCTCAAAAGGGGTGGGGAGTTTCCAGGAAGGCAGCACTGGTGCTCTCAAACATGCCTTCTGCAGGGCCAGCTTCAGGTCACACATCTCCAGATGGCATCACTGCAGCGTAGCTGGCGGACAGGTTTCCGTTTGCTGGCCAGAAGCCGGAGCACTGCTGAGGCTAACTACAGCTGTTTCCGTGAAAGCAATGAGGCCACTCAGCCCGTAGCCTCTCCAGAGGAGTGTAGTTAGAGGAATTTTGTAATGAGGGCACCACAGGGGCTCATACTGACCCCTCACATAGGGAGATGTCTCTGCTCTGTCACCTGCCCGACTACTCTTAATTATTCTTCTTATTACATAGCAGCTTTTGTTGGAGAGTGTGAAATTAGGCCTGTTCCTAGCAAGCCTGTTGTGCTGCTGCTTGGACTGGTCCGACAATACCACCAGCATTAACTCTGAAGCTGCCAGGACAATATTGCTGCTTGAACATGGGGAGAGGAGGGGACAGGCTTTGTCAAGATGTGATCATTCTGGGTGGCTGACTTCCTCAGCAGTTCTCAAAGAGTCACTTCCCCTCTTTTCATGCTATTATTTTCCACACTGAACTTCCTGGGGTATCAGGCCTGGTCAGTACCTGCTGCAGTAAGGCCTCGGTGTTATTTCAGGCTCCATAACTAATGCTCCATTAGTTTCTAAATAAAGAACAAGTGCAGGTAACAGCATGAGACCTGCTGTAGTTTGGGGGATTAGTCTGCCCTGGTTCTTCAATATATTAAATCATGCTAAAGCCTCCTGCAATAAACCATGCAAGGATTAATAATTGCCTCCACCTCCCAGTGAATCATGACTACACAAACCAATCCTTGCAAACAGTCGTGAACCACACATTGGATAGAAATGCTTGGCCTTAGTTCCTAGTCAGCATTTGCAGACCCTTTACAGGGTGCTTTGGCATCAAGTCTCCAGATGTGACTTCTAAAGTTCAACCAATGCCACATTGTGGAGTGCCATATATCACATCCCTGCTGCTCACAAAAAAAAAAAAAAGTAAATGGTTGTTAACATTTTCCTGATCCATTAGCTATTTGAGTCACACAGGGCAGTAAAGTACTTGTTCAAATGTTGCCTGTGCAAATAGTCATTGCATTAAAATGTGTGTCCCTGTAATAGTTGAAAATTGAAATAAGGCTAGGCTACAGTGAAGGAGAAAGGAAGGAAAAAAGGGAAGAATTTTTATGTGTGATAACACCATCAGAGATGTTCAGTTATTAAGATTGTTGCATGGTTTCTCCCTGCACAGAAATGGGAGAGCAGACTGGATCCCAGCGTTGGGCTGTAAACCAGCTGGTGCAGGACGTACCAGACCAGACAGCTTACTCCTCTGAAGGAATATCAAATCTGCTGCCCTGTGCTCTAGCACTGGACGCACACTAGTGCAGCTGGCTTCTCAGCTCCCCACGTTCAGAAGGAACAGAGCATGCAGCACCTCCACAACTCCCTCCCTCCTACCAGGACTTGTATCGGACCAAGAGATCACTCTCTCAGGAGACAGATTCATGAATCAAGGAGATCCCAGAAATGCAAACTGTACTTGGATCGGCAAGGGTTGGGCAGCTTTCAGTTCAGACTAAAAGATATTTAAGTCATCCATCTGTAATAATTTTATCAGTCCATGAGTAGACAAACAAGTAGCTGAAATAGAGTGCAAACTCAGAACCAAATCCAGATTAAAGCAGGGCAGTGAAGCAGGCTGAGGAACTTCCAAGGCAGCAAGCAGTAGCGGGGTCTCTGCATCTCTTAGGAATCCACAGTGGATTAAATGACCAGTAACTAATAACAAGATTCTAGTCTGAATCCATCTTTCACTATATTTCATTAGATGGGAATGGATGGAGGTAACCTGGGTAAAAATTGCCTTTCCCTAAAATAGCTAAACTTCCACACAGCAAGGCTGGATTTGTACAATCCAACCTCAGCACTTGTCCCTACACTGCTATTCTGCAACACCAAACTCAGTTTTCCTTGTACACATCTATGACCATCTGGTCCCCGCTCTTTGTCTATCAGTCATTTACACCACACTCGGGACAAAAATGCAGGAAGACTCCAGTTTGGGACAGCTCAGTGCTGCTGTTTTCTGTAGCTTCCAAGGACAGTGCACTTTCTCAGTGCTGCCATGCACGCCCTTTATGAATCCATATGGTAACAGGTCTCAGGATTACATGACAAAAATGTCAAGAATTTATCTGACCATGACTACAATAAGCCACACGTCCATCCCAGATTTCTGGAGACCCCACAGCATTCTGCCTTGTTCACTGACATTGCTGATATGTTCCCAGTGGGAGTGCAGTGACCCAGTGCACCACTTCTTACACAGCCACCCCCAGCGCTGTACTGGGACCAGATCCGGAGGCAAAGATGGTGCAGTAAAGTGTACGGGAGAAGAGGGTAAATCCCCCTCATAGCATTTTACAGCTGAAACTGAGACAGAGGCTGTTTTTCATAGTGCTCCAGGGAACTGGATGAAATTCAGCAGCAGAGAACAGTGCTTCTCTGGACACCACTGGCAGCACAATTACACAGCTGCAGCCCCCAGGCTGAATACATGACACCATTATATTTATTTACCATTTGCCTTATTGATGGCAGGCTCCATTCAGCATATGCTTTGCGGAAATTTGTTAGCAATTGCTTTAAAGTTCCCCTTGAGATTTCAAATTAATGTATGAAGATCCAAGCTGTCTCTAGTACTTTTTATCACGCTGACGGCTGCAAAAAGCAAGATGGCAAAGGACTGTCAGCTAAGTGTCTCAGTAGACTGTGCAAACACACATTAGATGGCTCAGAGGAAAAACTCCACCAAATTGAAAAGTTATCAGATTTACACCACGGTAGGCCACACAAAGCTGGACCCGTGCTTTGCCTATTATTTATCAGTTACCTTATTTGCTTTTATGTTTATTGGATACAGATGGGTGTTCCCAGATAGACACAGGTCTTTTAACATAAACATCTGTTACATAATTGTCATAGTAGCTTTGCCACTACTCCTGACTTATTTTAAATCTTCTCTTGTTTAGACCAGCTCCTGAAAGGCCAGTGGTTCAAGACAACAGGAAACAGTTCCGTTGTTAGAATCTGAAGGATTCAAACCCTAAGGTTTGCATTAACTTGGAGTCATATTTTTTTTCCAGTAAAAAATGTGGATTCAGTGCTAAAAACTGTTGAAAAGGAATAAAGAGGATTTCCCCTTGGGTTTGGATTCTATTAGGCTGTGGTTCCATTTGTTTCAGAGGAGAGACCTAGATGTGGAACTGAACTTCCTCAAAGTTAATTCCCAAAGCTGGGTATTGGATGTAGGTCACTCTCTGGCTTGTTCTGAGACTCAGCTGAGCTAGAAACACTGTTCTGTTTTCTCTAAGACGTGGAAGCCACACATATCCTGTCTGTTCTATCCAGGTCATTGCCTCTGAAGGCAGCGCCACAAGGTGTAATTGTAACATCAGTGCACATCTGCAACGTGTGAGCCAGGGAAAGCTGCCTTAAACGCAAACAGTTCTCTGAACCAGTCTTTCTATGTACAAATTCCCACATTAAACATGCAAAATAGGCACTGCAGGTCATAGCTGTTGGGGAAAGTGTCCTTCTATAAATGACCTTAAGACACATTTTGGATAACTTCTTTTCCCCTCAGCAGTCAATATTTTTCTCCATGTACTGTTCAATCACCTTCAAAGAACTAGATTTCTGCTGCTGGTGTTGCCATCACATTGGCATCTGCCTTCGTGGCCTAAGGTTCACAGGTGTCATGCCAGTAAGCTGCAAAATGTTAAGGAGACTTTCCTCTGTAAAAAAAGGCTGGTTAATAGGGCTAAATCCCTACAGCGTGGCTGACCCTGAAGCAGCCTTCCATGTCTGATGGAGACGGTGCCTAGAGCAGAAGCCTACAGAAAGAGTCTGTGAAAATTTCTGTGTAACAGCGGCATCCAGTGGGCAAGAAAAGATTCCTAGTAAAATATTTGGAAAACTGGGACAGGGCAATGTAAGAGCAGAGGCTTCTCTCCCCTATCCAGAGCTATGTGACTCCAGTCCAGCATTACAATGTCCTCACTGAGCAAGACACCGAGATGAACTCCAGTTTACTAGATGCCAGAGGATGCACGTTGTAAAAACGTAGGCTCAAACAACCATTCCAACACAGGATCAGAAGAGCTCTTAAGAGGCCCTCCAAACCATGTCCTGTACAAACAGTATCAGTTCTACCCTGTCATTTCAGCAGTGTTTGTCTAATCAGTTCTAAAGCGTCTTCAGGTCGAGATTTCATAGCCCCATGACAGTCTTCTGCAGCACTTCATTAGCCTCAGAAAGTCTTCCATAACATCCAGCTTGAGTTTTCATTGCTGCATTTTGGCCCGTTACTTTTTGGCCTACCCCCTAATCACATAAAACAGGTGAATTCTTTCTTCTCAGTACCAGCCTTGTGCACAAGGACAGCTATCTTATTCTCTCAAGTCCTTCCTTCTCTTAGATACAGCCCTTCCTAGGTCTGTCTTGCTGTTGTAAACCTCAAGGAAAACTCCTTATGTCCTGCAGACTGCCCCTGGGTTATACATGCCAGGCTGGCTCATTCCTTTTCACAGATGCCTCCCCACTAGGAAAGATTCATTGGAGCTCACACTTTTTTACACACCAGAGAGGGTTGCCATTTGCAGTATCTCTGGTGTTAAGCACAACCAAAATACCACCTCTCCACGTGGTTATATACAAACACAGGCAAAATCTCATCAAAATAATCACAACAAAGTTTTTGTCTTGGCCATGAACTAAGTTGCTGATGCTGTATGACTTCGTGTTTGGCTGAGAAGGTGACTTCACACAGTCTAACACAGTTTTCCAATTTTTTTTAAAGATTAGCCTGATAAAACTTCAAGTCTGGGCATGCAGCTCACATTTACAACAAGCACTGGCAAAAGCTGAGCCTGTTACCTTGGTATTTATCGAGTGAGCACAAAAGCCACTCTAAATATGAATGGATCTTTTCAGACAATTGATGTTGGCTGTACTCACCTGTCCCTAATGTATTTTTGTGTTTATACTGACAGAGACATCTGCCCGGTAAAAAGCAAGCAGAGGGAGAGAGCATCAGTGCATGCATAGATCCACTTACCAGGTTCCCAAACACCTAACAGTGCTCATTCTCCATCTTCTGGCCAGAGGGTAAAACGCACGGCAGTTCTGGTCAGAACCGATGGGTTCAATTCACTCACTTCCACATTTGCATTTGCACAATCACCCCAACATGTGTGTTTAAGTGGTCTGGCCAACATCACTTTTACGCAACACAGAGGACAAGGGACACCAAGTCCTTTGGCTTTTTCAAACAGCAACGACAAGCTTGTTTTAGGACAGGTCCTTTGTACCCCATAGGCGTAAAAGTTAGCAGTAACTGCTACTACTGCTGATGCTCTGTCTCAGAATTTTGCCCTCTTCAGCCTTCATAGGCCCCAGGCAACTCTGCTGCCTGGGGTCTTTTTTCCCTCCTTTTGAGTTTTAGGGCTCTAGATAGTATTCCTGTCGGTCTAGTGGGGAAAAGGAATGGCACATGATTTTTTGTAATGACCTTGCTGCCATATTCCTGTAGTGGGTGCAGGGGTTTACGCTCTGGTTTTACCATACTGCAGGCCTTCTGGGTTTGGCACAAACAAACTGCTCAGTTTTACTGCTGTGGACGCCGTTCTTCGATATCAGTGCAGGTCACTCTTTTAACCCTTGTTCTGCTATGCCAGCCTACATTAGCAAAGATTAATGTAAAACGAAACTCCAATCCGTTAGCTTCAACAGAGCCATGCTGGACATGCCACCGAGCAACTGAACAGGACGGGCAAGCTTAGACAGAGTGTTTGCAAGGTGTCTTTGACCTCAGCTGGGGCAAAGTCAGTAGAGTGTGTCCTACGCCAAAGATGAGAGATCCGTGTGAACAGGGTCAGCGGTATCACCAGCTGATGATACAAACTCCCAAGCTGCCTTTGCCTCTTAGAAAATGAAGCGATTATAAAAGCAGTCGTACCTTATGCTTTTAGATTCAGGCATTGGTGGCACTTAAAGGCCCCAGTGGTCCCATGCAGGCAACATCTGAGCTGTGATCGTGCAGACAAGGCGTCCCTGGGGGAAGGCGTCCAAGCCCGCCTGGCTACCTGCCGAACAAAGACACAAGGGGTTACACTGAATCCCCAAATCTCCCTCACAGCGGACTAAGCCATCCTAAAACCACCCCCAAAAATCCAACAACTCAAACGTGTAAAAAAAGAGCGTCCTGGCGTGGATCCTGCGCCCAGCCATTCCTGAGGGTTCCAATGCCCATTTTGCCCACGCAAACAGGAAACGAGCCCCAAAATTTATCATCCCCGACACCACAAAGGCGTCAGGCGAACCAGAAACAGGCGGCGCGGGCGGGTCCCCCCTCACGCAGCAGCGCGGCCTCTGCCCGCCAAGGCGGGAGGCGGCGTCGGGGCGAGCGAGGGCCGCGCCCGGGCCTTGCCCCGGAGCCCACCGCCCCATCCCCGGAGGCTCCGCGGGCGGGCCGCGGCCTTTACCGGGGCCTCCCGGGACTTGTAGTCGCCGTCGGGTGGCGGGCGGCGAGGGAGGCGGGCAGAGAACTACATCTCCCGGCGAGCCCCGGCGGCTGTCAGCGGGCTGTGGGAGGCCTGGGCGGGGCGGCCCCGGGGGAGCGGGGTCGAGCGGCGCCGCTGAAGCAGCACCCGCGGGGCGGCCGGCGGCGGCCCGGCTCCTCGGCCGCCTCCCCGGGGGTAAGAGCAGCGGCGCCGGAGGAGGGAGCGGGCCCGGGCCCGGGGCAGCGCGGCGGGCAGAGCCGCCTCAGCGCGGTTGCTGCCGCCGCCGGTGGGTGCGAGGCCGCCTCACGGCCTGGGCGGCGCCGAGGCCCCGCGGCGGGCCCCGCCGGTCTGAGGGGGCTCTGGGGGCCGCCGCCGCCGAGCGGGGCCTGAGGCGGCCGGTTCCCGGCGGGGCCCCGGGGGCGGGAAGGGGAAGGATGGCGGCGGGGAGGGGGGGGCGGCCGGGCTTGGGACCGCCGCGGTTGCGGGGGCCGGTGCTGCGCTCGTGTCCCGTACGCTGGGGTACGCTGGGGGGTCCGGGGGGGGAGAGGAGCCGCTGGCCGCTGCCGTGGAGCCCGCCTGAGCCGCTTCTCGTGTTTTGTCTCCTCTCCCCAGGCCGCTGTGGTGGGTCTCTGCTCGGGCTCCTGCGCGGAGGATGAGGGAGGGAAGGAAGCCAACACGACCCCTGGCTAAGGACAGAGGCTTTCTGAAGGATTATCGGGATTCTGTTCTCTCTCGACTCTGTCAGGTACGTGCCTGTTTTGTTCTCTTTTTCTTCCTAGGGCTAAGCAGGGAATAGGTCTGCTCGAGGTGTCCAGTTTTCTTTCTGCCACATTTAGCCGGGGTTGAGTCCGTAGTGGGGTGTGTCTGTTTGCTCCTGCTCCATTTTTCTTTCTTTTTCTTCTGGATGGCGAGCGCTGGCTGTAAACATCCAGGCTGGTTTCCTGTTCTGAAACAGGTACTGCAGGTAAGCTCTTACTTGCTCGAGTGACAGCTGAGTGCTGAAACATTGGCAGTGATTCCTCGTGTGCGTTTTGTATCACTGGAGCCTGTGCTGGATGCTGAATGTGTCTCAGAACTGAAGCACGTGTGGCTTTTTCTCTCTTGTGTTTCCATGATATTTGCAGTCTTCAGGAACTGAGAAAGAGTGGTGAAACCTAGAGAAGATGGTGCAGCTGCACTGGAAGAACTGCATGTTTGTTCTGATTTCCCTGCAGACACTCAACTCCAGAACTTACTTTCTGAATGCAACAAATTCTGATTTCTACCTCACTTAGAAAAAGAGTGAGCTCTGGCTCACCTTCATGGAGGTCACTTGAGCTTGGCTTTACTGTTCAACCTTCTTTCTTTCTGGCTGAGAGCCTCGTTACATCCTCTGCACTTCTCTGTTGCTGTAGGAGGAGTTTATTTGGCTCAAATGAAATACCATTTTTATTTCTGCTCTGTTCAGCAGCTCCTTGGCTTCTTAAAACTACTTCCTATAAAGAACAATGCAGTTGTTCATCCTTCTAGGTCCTTCCTCCACACTTAATTACCTGTTGACTTTTTCATCTGTGACTTCAGGATATAGACGAGTGAATTGTCAAGGGATGCAGTTACTGTAAATAACCCACATTACCCACATTGTTATGACTGAAATGATGTTGTGTGTCATGTTGATAATGGAAATTGGAAAGAGAAGGCTTCAATAGCCTTGGCAGAGCTAGAGAAGTTCTTGCCCTATTTTGAGTGTTGCTTTCTGCTCTGAGTTAGAGGTGTCTAGGTTTGCATCTGAAGCAATTAACTTTCGTTGGGTGGATAATGGTTCCCGTAAGTTCTTCCTTAAGGCAGCCAACTAACAGGGCAGTAGATTGGGGGTCCGTTGGCTCGCACTGTAGTCCCAGCTCTATCACTGATGTGTCTTCAGTACCTGACGCCTGTTTTCCATACTCATCTTGTGTATTTCTGTGGTGGAAGTAAGTTCATTTAGGACTGGCAAGCGTGCCTGCAACATATTGACAAACAGCTGTCATTTAGCAGTGTCAGTGCACCACTGGTTCTGTTTTCTTGAATAATTATTCTCTTTTTAGACTTCACACAAGTAAATGTGTTTTCCATCCCTTTCCCTTTGCACAGCATACCTCTCTGAGTCATCAACATGAGAAAAATCTTCATAATCATGTGATATTTGTGTTGGCTTAATTCTCTGCTTATTATGATATTGCTATATAGCTTCATATGTTTTGACATTTATTTTGAATGCATGTTTGAAGCTCTCTGACTGTGAAAATCCTGTGCCAAATTAGCGTATAAAAAATCTGTTACTTTCCTGCTTTGGTCTGCAGTGGCCACTAATCCACTGCTGGGACTGTTGGGAAGAACTGGGAGTCTGTGCATAAAACTTTGACAAATGTCTGGGAAGTTGCAGAAACTGTGGAAGTACCACATGTATGTGGTTGCAATTGTCTCCTTTAATTTTTACTTGGAAAGGGGTATGTTTGCAGCTTTCTAAGCTACCTGGATTAACAAGCATGTAGGCTACACGACCACCGTGGGCTATTCAGAGCTGTGGCAGTTCTCTCTGAAACAAGCTCATCTCTTGCCTTGCATTCATGTAGCACTAGTGTTGGTTGCTTGCAGAGGCTATGACTTTGCTAAAGTTGAAAGGCTTTCTCCAACTTGATAATTAGTCTCTCGTAGGTCATGTTGCCCCTGCCTGCCTGTTCTCATCCACTCTGTTTGTTGCCTTCATCATTTCTGACACAGAACTGCTCCTGGGCTCTGGCAGAATTCAGTTATGCTGAATGTGACCCTACCACTTGCGACAGTACTGATCACGCCCTTTCATTTTGAGTTGTTGTTTTCCAGGGATCCAGGAATAGAATGCAAAGTCCTCTGAGAAGACTATTTGAGTCCTAGCTGTTTTTCAATGATACTGATTCATGACTTATCAAGGGCATTTGTGGAGGGGCCGGGGTGTTGTAATACAGGGTGCTCAGAGGGAGACCGATGCAACTCTCAGTACACTCTCCCTAGAAACTCTGGCTGGAGAGAGATTATTGGATACTCTCCTTAAGAGTGAGAAAGTGGTTTCTTGTTTTCTTGGGAGACTTACAGAATTTAAATATTTCTGTTCCCTCTGTAATGAGAGCTGTAGTGGTGCTTGAAGTTTCCGTCCTCCCTCACTTAGACTGGCTGCATGTGGAAAATGGCATCGGTGAAGTTACATGTGTGCTAGCAGGACAGTAAATGGCTTGATCTTAGACCTTGATCCACATTCCTTGATGTGACCCCAAGGAATGCAAGGATGCATGCTGGATCATGGGTTGATACTTCCTTTTTTTTTTTTTTTTTACCCCCCTCTGACTAATATGGGCCAGGCTGTGGAGAACAGAACTTGGAGCTAGGATATGTGAGCTTTGTTCCTGGCTCTGCTACCAATTCCATGCGTAACTATGGCTCTTGTTTCCCATCTGTGAAGTGTTCTTGCATTCTTTAAAGTACTCTGCTGTCCAGAGCTGAAAGATAACGTGTACTTCTAAAATGTACAAACTTGCAAGTGAATTGGTGTACGTGCTGACCCTCAAACCTTCGTTAAGTACCAGGGAGGAAAGCAACAGCTAACTACTCAATTCCTTCTGCTCCTGCGCAGCTGATGTCTCTAGCCAAAGGCATGTCAGGATAGATTAGACTTAAACCTTTTGATCTGCTTTCAGAGCACAGAAAGGGCAAGTTCTGGGCTGAAAACTGACAGGAGTGCAGTGTTGTCTGTTCTGAAAGCCTGAAGGGGAATCTGAAAGTTGGTAGGATGAGCTATCAGGGCTCATCAGAGATTCAGCAGGTTTCATGCTCCAGTTTGCTCTATGCCAGAGTCTGAAGTAGCTACTTTTTATTTTGAGAAGTCAGAGGAAGTTGTGTACCTAACTCAGATGATTTGTAATCCTGTTGTATCACCACTGCTGAGGGTACCTGTAAACAGTCATATCACAGAACCACAGTACTGTCTTTTCTCCAACCCACTATTCAACCACATGTCTACCAGCAGGACCTTAGTGTTAATTTGTTAATTCCTCTTGATTTTTTTACTCCTGTAGTAATGTTAATCTTCTGATTTTGATTGACATGAGGGGAAACTTACTGCCTTTCTGGACAGACAAACTAGATTGGAGGATTATGAACTTTTAAGTGATTTAACCCAGATTTTTATGGCATATCGGAGTTGATAGCTGGTGTGAGAGAGATGCAGACCTGAGCTTTACAGAGGGCTTAGTACCATCAGCTCTGGGCCAGATGGTCTTGCCTCTGAGAAATGTATTAGAGCAATGTCTAAGTAAGAGCACAGTTGAAATCTGCTGCCAAGAGATTTCTCACTGTTGGAATATGTTTCTATGTGGTCCTCCATTTCTAGGTGATTGAAAATAGGTCTGGAAGGGATTTTGAAGAGGCCACCTAGTCCATCCTTTTCCACAAGGCATGATAAACTGCACCAAAACCCTTCCTGTTAGATATGTTGAGCTTGTTCTTTAAGTAGTGGACATTTTCTAGCTTCCCTGAATGGATTGTATTTGACTTTATTAAACTCATTTATTTTGTTTATATTATGACTTTTGTCAGTGTTCTGAATGGGCACAAAAAGACCTGCTAGCTAGTGCAAGGGATGTCATGTCATTGACCATTGACTTTTTAATGCCAGTGGCCAGAAAACAATGGATTCTTGGAAGGAGAAGGCAGGGGAGTTACTCAGTGCAATGCTTGCAGGTTTTTCTTTGTTTTCCTTATGCCACAGGGATCTTCTGTGGAGGGCATGGGAAATTTAAAATATCATTCTCCCTTTTTTTTTCCTATGTAATGTGTAAAGACCTTAATTCATACTTAGCAAATAATAAAAACATCATCACCTGGTGGTTGTGCATGTTTTTGGGTGGTGTGTGTGTGTATTTTTACTGTAATGCAAAGTAAATTTAACTCTGAAATCTGCTATTGAGGAAAAAGTGGATTCTCATCCACTCCAGCTACTGAGCTTTTCAAGGCTTGAGGCAGCAATCTGCAAACTGTCAGGTCCAATTAAAGCAAATGGCTGGAGCTGTTTTTCTCCCTCCTGGAGAGAACACAGTTCATCAAAAGCCAGAAGGAAATTTAATCAGGCTCATGAGCAATTATCTTGTGGGATGAGAGAGATCCACTAGATGCCCAGTGTGGACTTTCACTTACAATCACTCTTAATTCTCCAGTGGGCAGATGAGCACTGATCTCACCACTTTAAAGCCTGAAGTTTTTGTGTTCAGCAGAAGCTGATAGAGGGAACTTGTTCTTTTGTAGGGTTTGACTGATGTTGACTTGTAAATCTGAATTTTGAACATCCCTGACCTGGCCAAAGTTGTTCCACCTCCGTGTGTTGCGGGTTAACCCTGGTAGATGGTGAAACACCACGCAGCTGCCCACTTCCACCCGAGTGAGGTAAGGAGGAGAACTGGAAGGGTAGAATTGAGAAAAGAGGACTTCATCAGGTGTAACAGTTGCTTGGGAAGGCAAACACCATTACTCCCAGCGCCACCCCTTCCTATTTCTTTCCCCCCAGTTTTTATTGCTGAGCACGACGTCATATCGGATATCCCTTTGGTCAGTTGGGATTTGCTGTCCTGGCTGTGTTCCCTCCCAAATTCTTGTGCACCCCCAGCCTACTCCCTGCAGGACAGTGTGAGAAACAGAAAAGGCTTTGGTACTGTGTGAGCACTGTTCAGCAATAGCTAAAACATCAGTGTGCTATCAACGCTGTGTCACAAGCTACTGTGAGAAAAATTAACTCTATCCCAGCCAAACCCAGTACACGGTGGTATGCCACAACTTCTGTTGGAGGCCTGTGACAGCTGTTCATTTTTGGGCTACTGGTGGTGTTTCCCAAAGGTGTTGGCATTTGTATGGTTTAAAGCAAATACCAACCTACTGTGCAATCCAGTTTATTTCATGGGTCTGGTCCGTCAGTCAGCACAGAGCTGACTCATTAAGAACGCTGTGCTGTATCTTTGCTCCTGGTAGATTGTGTGGCTGATACTGTCACATTCTGTCTAATTTATTTTGTTACTCATTGCTGACAGAAGTCCCTTTTCGGTCTATAGAGTTTGGTGACAAAATCAGTTTGGATTGAGGCTATGCAGATGAGTGCTTTTTGAAGCAGGTTCACTTTTTTGTGTCTGTTGTCATCGCAGGTGGATTGAAGTTTGAGTAAAGTGAGAATTGAAAGTTCAAGGCCAACTCAGTTCTGATTTGATAGCTCTAGAAGACTACAAGCTTTTCATACATGCCTTCACACCCAACTGGAAGTTTTCTGATAAGTATATTTCTTGCGACTTCAGCCATATTGAAGCTATGGGTTTTTTAATCCCTTCTGTGATCAAAATTAAGGAGAGATGTCTTCTATCTGAGACTTCAGTTGTGGTGGTCCTGGATCTGAAAGTAGGCAGTACTTTTTGTCTGTTTAGTCTCAGAAGCACAGAGGACTTCACAGGGTTCAGGTATAACAGAAATTGACTTGCAGCCCCAGTGTTTGTACTTAAACCCAAGAAATTTAAATTTTGTTACAAGGAGAATAGAAGATAACCCTGCAGGGTTTTTTAAATGCCATCACAGCCTTTGGAAGCATATGGGATGCTGACCTTCTTGAGCTGTGGAGACAGTTTTTTCCTAGTGCATCCTCCTTGCAGACCAGATGATAGTCCAGTATATGCAAACTGTTAAACCTAGAGCTGCTGCTTTTCCCCCTAAGGGACAAGTGGTGGTGCCTGTGCATTTCATTCTCTTGTTTGATATGATGCATTTTCTTCTCCTGGTGATGTCTTTTACAGTATGAAGACAGCATGGCCTTGAGACTGAGTCACTCCACTGGGATTATTGTAATCTGGTGCTTCTGGCTCTGCCACAGACCGTCTCAGACAAATCACTGAGTGTTCCTCTGTCACAATTCTGAATGAGGATCTTGGCTTTTGTCCAGTTATCTTTTGTGCTCTTCCTTAGCTAAGCAGAGCTCACCTTTGGCTGTGTTTCATACAGCCCTTGTCTCAGTGGGCTTTTGTGTCCACTGAAGCTGTTAGGTATTGCCATACTTGCACATAACAAACCTGAAAATGTAAGATGTGTAACATTGCTATAACTTCTTCCATCTTTAGGATCTATTCTGAGATTGATTGCCATTTTTTAGAAAACTGAAATGCTGGGGTCAAGCTTCTCAGAAGGGCTTGCACAAAACTGCTGTTATTGTATATTAATAAATTTGCTGGTGCTTCTTTTAGGCCTGCATCCTTTAACAAGGTGAAAGAATAGATAGTAAGCCAGCTTGATAACCACTGAAAGGATCACTTCTAGAACCTGAAAGGGAAGGCAACGTTCCCTTCTCACCATAAGTACTCAGTGCTAGAATACAATCAGTATAAATTGAATGTAAAATTCAGTTTAGGCAAGAGAGATCAGTGGGCTGGTATTTGTAAAGGACGAGTGTTGATTGTAGACGTAAAATGCACTCAATGGGACCATCTTTAAGCATAGCTCCAGGCTAGTTATTTTTAGCATTTCCTCACTCTGTGCCCCAGTATTTCAGGATGTGTGCCTGCTCTTATACAGTGAGGCTGAAATGACAAGATATTAATCCCTGAGCGAAGGCATATTAATCACCTGCTTTATTCTGTTTATGTAATACAGTTAAATATACTCTGAGAGCAGGTGAGGTATGGAGCATGGAAATGGTTTAACCTCATGCAGGCTTTTTCTTGATTGATTGGTTTAAACAGCAGCAGCTGCCCCATTTCTAATTTTTCTCTGCTGAGAGTAATTTGTCAGTAGAATGGCTTCATTTATCTGCTATTGATATTTAAGCCACAGAAACATCATCTGTTCTTCTCTCCCACTCTGTGGCAGTGATGCTATTTTGCAAAATTTAGACTAAACAGAAATCCTGACCGCACAAGGAAAAGTGAAGTATCATTGAGACCTCGTGGCTTTGCAGTGGAATATTAAACTATTCACTTCAGCCAATTCTGCAAATCCTTTTGATAGGCTGAAGGGGGAAATTTCATGGGTTTAGTATGATTTCTAGTAGTTCAGTTTGTCACATAGTGGCTTCTACCTTAGAAGAGCTTCTGTGCTGTAATTAGGCACTGTGGATTTGCAGTGTGACTGGGCTCTAGCCATCTTTGTGTTAGTCACAAAGATCAAGCCTTGGAAACTGCCTTTTCCAAAATGGAGAGTGGGGCCTTACTAGACTTTTAGTCTCGGTGGCTAAACAAGACCTGATCTGACAGTGCTGCTCTTTGTATGAGCACAGGCTGTGGAATGAGATCTGAAAAACAATGAACAACTAAATGGGCCTGACTGCATGTTTTTCCACATCAAGAAGTGGGACTTGTACTAGTGCTGTGTTCTGAGGTAGTATTAAAGCCCAGTGTTTGTGAATTAATGTATTGAAACAACTATTTTGAAAGCAAAGAATCTTGAATCAAAGAATTGAACTGGAGTTGAAATAAAATGCTATGGAATAGGCAAAAAGTCTCCAGACAGGGCCCCTGCTAGGAACTGGAGATAGAGTTCGTGGAGTTCAGGTGTGGTGGGAGCTGGGGAGGGGGCTTCTGGGTTTGGAATAGCAGGTGTGGGGGCAGCAGTGAGGGCTAATGGCTGCCCTCCCTCACCTGGGGCTGGGAGGGGTCAGAAGCCACAAGGTGCTTTTCACAGGGTGCTAAATCAAAAAGGATTGTTTACCGTGTGTTTTGCTGCTCTTGTGGTCTGCTTTCATTTAATAGTGAATGTATTTGTGGGGATTGTGTGTATGCTTGAGAGAAATTAGACTGCATCCTGGTAGTGAGGGCACGTGCATGTGTCCACTGCTCTGCTGTCCTGGGGCCTTACTGTTTGCTGAGAGAAAAGAAAAATTAAGGTTAAGTCTGAATTTGAGTTTATTGGCATGAATACTAGCTGTGGTAATTAACTGAGCAGCTTTGAGACTCGGTCAGAGGTATTTGATCCTAGTTGTTGTTTCTTACTAAAGAATACAAAAGTATTTATATCAGCTTTGCAGGTAGGGAATGTTGGGTTGATGGTTGGACTGGATGATCTTCAAGGTCTTTTCCAACCTAGACAATTCTGTGATACTTAATTATGTAGATAAGCATTGGCCGGGCATTTAGCTGTTCTGCTTGTGTTGGTTTCACAAAAACACACTGCTTGTGTCAGGAAAGGGGGGAAACCCCTGTCAAGCCTTATTTCTGTAGGGCCAGTGCCCATAGGAGTAGTGTGGAAAGCAGTACTGCTAAAACCCAGCGGCACAGCCACAGCAGAAGTTCTTAAGCTGATGTGAGGTGATTTATTTTAACTGTTACACCTAACTTAACTTGTTTGGATCTCTGTTGATGTTCCTAGTACAAGGATATACAGAAGTAAATATTGATCAGCTACTACTGCTGTAAAGTTTCAATCTAAATGTTTAATGGCTTGCTATGACTTTTTTTTTTTTTTTCTTAAATGGCCCTGAAGTTCCCTTGGAAGCAAGGAGTTGAAGTGTGGTATGTGCATGTATGGTGAGGGCTTAAAATAAAATACTTGGAGTGACTAGAAACCGCTTGGGCTGCTTAATAATACAGAATGGTTGAAGAACCTGCTCCTGACTGAGTCAGGTGCTCCTCTGCTGCCTGTTTTAGTTGGGAACAGATCCTTTTGACCCCTGACTTGAACTGTAGGCCTTTATTCTTGTGTGGAAGCCCCCTGCAATGAACAGCGAGGCTCCAGGACCACCACCAGTGTCCTTTGGCGTCTGGTTGTTGAACTGTCTCCTGAGGAACGAACAACATCGTTCTGCTTGTGCTGCAGTGAGATTGTTCTGGATTCCTGCTGTTGCAGGCAATGTTGATGTGCTCTGTTCCAGGCTGTCGGTGCTAGGTGTCTGTAAACATTTTATGAGTTTGCCCAGTCTGCGCTGGGATCAAGGAAGGATAAAGCAAGTGACATTTGTCTTGACAGAACTCGTTGGCTTGCAGTTATTTTGCTGATGTTGAGTGAATGGTGTCTTTATGCACAGTGCCCTAACTCTGCTTGGTATGTTCACCTCTTCCCTGAGAGAGGTGAGCTAAGGATCAAATACTGAAGCCCAATTCCACTCATTTGCTAATAAAATTCACAGCTGGAATGGCCCTGGCATTCCTTTGTTCTGCTTATGAAGCCCTCGTGAGCACTGATCCAAAAGGATCATTGTGCATTCCAGTGATCCCTATAAATATTTGCATTCATTTCATCTCGTTACTGCCAATTGCAGCTATTGATGTTATGGCTCTGTTAGTTTTACTGTTTTCCTTATTCTTTCAATGTTTTCTGTTGCTTTTCAATGGAAGAATCTCATCAGCATTACAGTGCTGCTATTCCTTCTTCTGCCTTCCCTGTTTCACAGAGAATGAAAGACTGTAGAGGTAGATGAGATAGTGAGCTAGCTCCCAGTCTGCTGCAAGTTAATTTAATAAACCCAAGCCTGTGTGTAGTTGTTGTGCTGCTTACTCACTATTTGTATGAAAGGGGAACCTGGGGCAGGAGACGGGGGGGGTCTCAGAAGATAGGCTCTGAAAGTCTTTATGTCCTCTTCTAATTAAAATAAGCTTCTTGACCCATCTGTGAGTTGTGCTGAGGATGCCAAAGCTTTATTTTTCTTACTCGTTGTATTGTATACCATGTGCAAAAGGTCGTGTGGAAGAATGGGTTTATAGTAGTGCCATGGAGGCAGCGTGAACATGATACGTATAGATTGAAAAATGCTGAGTTTTCAGGAAGTGTTGATCTGCCCATTTTTGTCAGGCGGAGGACAGAGTGTTTCCTTCTCTGAGTGATATTTTGTATTTTCTGTCCCTGAATGGGAATTTATGGAGGAAATCTTGACTCCTGTGACTACTGCCCAGACTCCCAGGCTGCGCCAAGGTAAAGATTTCCCCCTCAGTTGGCTGTTCCCGTGTACCTGCTACTCGGTCGTGTCCCAGAGCCTTGCAGAGAAAGCAAAACGTTCCTGTGAGGCAATCGCACGTGGTTTGGTGCTGTGGATGTCTGGGCAGGATTCAGAGCTTTTTAAGCATCAAAATAGTGATGCTCGCTGTGGCCCTTCTCCAGGGAACCTGACCTAGACGTGTCTGCGTCCGGCTGGCTGGCGAGCAGAGCCCCCGGGAGGCTCTTGAGTGCTGACTGGAGGGAACAGGGTGGCTCCTGGCTCGCAGATGACTGCAGGGGGACAGGTGGTGGCCCTGGGGGACCGCCTCGCCTCTCGGAAGGAAACGCGGCTTCGAGCTCGGCTCAGGGCCCTGCAAACGCGCCTCCGGGGGCGAGTGGGCAAGAGGGACGCTTGCCCTCCCCTGGGTGGATCTTCCTCCGCCCTCGCAGCCCCGCGGCTGGGTCGCTGCAGCCCCCCCGGGGAGGGGTCGGCCGTGGGGGTGCCCTGAGCCTCCCCCGCCCCTTTGCCCACCCTCCGAGCCGGGCCGGGGCCGGGCCGCGGCTGGCTCCGCCCGGGAGCCGCCCCGCGGGGCGGGGGGCCGGGCCGGGGCCGTTCTGCCCGGAAGCGAAACCGCCGGCCGGTGCCTCGCCGCCGGCAGCCGCTGCCCGAGGAACCCCCGGGGCTGCAGGTGAGGCCGGGAGGCAGCGGGGGGGACCGGGGGCCGCGCATCGCGGGCTCGGGCCGGCCGGGCTCGGGCTCTGGCCGCGGTGGCGGCGGACAGGGCGGTGTCGGGACACGCTGGGGCTTGGTGGCGGGAGGCCCCTGTCCCTGCCTCCGGCTCGATCTCCGGTGAGAGCGGGGCTTCCCCTGCTCTAACGCACCTGGCTGCGTCCAAAGCATCGAGCTGTTGTGGCAGTTTTAAGGGTTTGTACCCTGCAAGTGCTTTATGTTCCTTGGAAAACCTCCTGAGAGCAGGAGGGTGAAAGTAAGTAGAGGGTGTGAGCTGTAGGTGTTGGATGCTGCGGACCTCCGGTTAGATAACATCCGAAATAACAGACAGTACCTGAGGAGAAGGAAGAGTCAAAGAGAATGAAAATAGTAAGAAATGGGGGATGATGTTGTTTTCCAAAATGTTTGGTGAAATAGTGACTTCTTTTGGGGCTTGTGAATGAGCAGTTGGGAAAGCTGGGCGTTTCAGGCTCAAGTGAGCTGCTGTGGAAAAGACTCCGTAATAAAAGTTCTGCTGCAGCCATCTCCACGTGCGTTCACAAGGGATGTTTAGAAACTAGAGGAATAGCCAAGTCTGAGCTTTGCGGGCTTGTGCTGCTGTTGAAAAATTTGCATTTGCCACAGTGCTTAAGGAAGCATTCTTAGGATAGGCAAAGCTCTCTAAGGTGGAGTAATTTACCCGAGAAGACAATTCAAACTGCAGAATATGTGTTTAAAAAAAAAAAAAAAGTGCTGCTTGTGAAGGAAAAAAAACTAACTAGCTAAATGAGACAAAATCACCTGTATCTTGCACTGTTTACCATACTGTTCAAATAATGTGATAACCAAGTTACATGCACTGGTTTTGTCGACCTGTTTATACCACTGTTATGTTCTGTTTACTGTGTATCCCATACAGCAGCAACCTTTGCCTCTTACAAGACCGGTATTAGGTTGTCTCTAGAGCACCTTCTACTCACAGCGCAGTTTGAATATTGGCAGAAGGTTGCAACAGTTATTACAACTAAAATGTTGCAGGCTGAAGGCACTGAAGTATTTTCCCTTTGTTACAGTTAAGTATTACTGAGATTTCCCAAGAATGGACTCATAGGTTACACCTGGGCTGTGCTTTTCCTGTGTCACAGTAGATGAGGTTGGAATGCTAGGTCAGGATCCAGGAATATGCTTGGCCTTATAATGGGTTATTTGTTCATGGTTACTTTAAACTCCCATGGGAAACTGATGTTTTCTCTGTGAATCATTTCTGGCAGCTATACCTATCCTTCCCTGAAAGAATGATGACCCAGACAGCATTGAGGGAGGAGTATTTGCTTCAGTGAGTGAAACATTTCCACTTAGGAAGTAAATAATGCTGATCTCTGGCAAGGTTCGGACTGCATGAGTGTTGTAATTCATCCGGTAAAGGCTTTGAACGGTTCTTTACTCTTGTTATGCATCAGCCTTGCAGATTAGATGGGAATGCAGCATGCATCTGGTGCCTTCTTATGTGGAAAATGGAGCATTCCCGTTACGACAGCCGTCAGATCAGTGAGCAGGGGATTGCGTGAAGGTCACTGCAGCACAGGCAACTCTCTTAACTAGTATTCAGCATCACGAGTGTACAGTTGAACTACAGTAACTTCCCAGGTATGTGGGATGAGCACATGTGCAGCTCCCTTGTGAGTCGCAGGGACCTGCAGAACCAAGGGAAGCTTGATGCCTGTGGCAGCAGTAAAAGTCTATTCCCACCTGGATCCAGCTTATTATGGGCTACTGATTAGATGGATTTTTGTCCTTGTGACTTGGTACCTGTCAGAGAGTGCTGTCTCTTGGCAGTTCTGCGACAAGACAGCTGATGTTGGCATGTCATATTCCATCCGTAAGGACATTCATAGTGCAGTGAAATGATGCGTTTCTCCAGGACTCTTTCTACAAAGTGTCTTTGTGTAGGTTTTATATTTCACTGGCAGTTGGAAGAGGGGATCTCTGTAGCATCCATGTCAGAAAAGTAGTGGGAAGGTGCACAGAGGAAGTGTGGTTTTGCCTGTATGTAGGTCACACATTTCTAGGACCAAGGCAGTTCTGACCTGAGGTTGCCACTCTGCTGTTTGACTGCTCTGCTGAGCATGTGTCACGATAGATGGTGTGCCAGCCTGCCCTGCTGTTTGCAGGTAGCAAGGGATTATCCTCTGTACTGCAGTGACTTACATTTTATAGGATTGTGGCACAGCCTGGAATGTTCTTTTATGATGAATAATTTTTGAAACTGGCGTTGCCTTCCTTGAAATGCTGAGAGCTCTGAAGCCTGTGATGCTTCATTCACTCCTGGGGAGAGGGAAAAGGTCCACTGAAATAGCATAAAACTCTTAGTGTTAGGGAGTGGCACTCTATCCTCATCTAAAAACCCCTGTGGTACTTGTTTCCTTCTCTAAGCTTGCAATTCCTTTTCCCACTGTTATTGCCTCCTCCCACCTTCCAGCAGTTCACCTGGATGAAACAGGATGGTTGGTGGTTGTTGCTTTTAAGGAAAAGCCATGTAGCAATAATTGAATTGTTCTTTTCTTGCATCTTTGTATTGTTGGATGTTTCCATTAGTTTTCTCTGTGGTGGGTTTGGCTCTCTTGACTGGTTGATAGCCTTTTAAAAAAGCAGTTCTGCCTCATAGTTAAAGCAATAAATTGTCCATTTTATTAATCTCTGATCTGGAGGAAGAGGGGATCATCCAAATCTCATTAGGCTCTGCAATGCTTTCTAAAAAGGATATTCTTTTTGATAATTTCTGCTTTCATAAAGACATCGAACACTGGTGCATCTTAAACTCAGCAATGTTACATCCACCTCCACAAAGGATGTCTAAATGAAAGCATCACCCAAGGCATCTTTTAGTGATGATTAGAACAAAAGATGACATGAAGTTCACAAGGACATTTGTTTTTGATGTTGCTCTCATGTGACAAGTGGTTGGATGTCACAGTGATGTGTAGCAGGAGAAGTCTGAAGCTAGAGAGATGCTAAAGCTGAGCAGAAATCAGGCTCTTTCTGCACACTAAAAACTCATTTTTGCATCAAACTACTCCTCCATACATTTAAAAGGGGATGTTTGACTGGAGGAAGAGTTTATTTTTAGGCCTCAGTGGTTTTAGTTGCTTTTTTGGTAGGTGGTAGTGTTAACAACATGTCAGATGGCGCAGAGCTGCTCCTATTGCCGTGTCTGAGTACACATCCTATTAGCTTGTCAGCCTGGTTTGAACTGGCTCTGTGTCAGGCAGCTGCTAAGATTTGCTGTACTTTCAGAATCTGCACTATTTGGCCCTTGGCATTCTGTTGGGTTTGGGTTTTTTTCAAAAATTTGAGAAAATTTTGGATGTTATGAATAGCTTGAGAGGGAAAGGGAAACCCAGGGATGCCCAAAGATAAAAGGATGCTACAGTAGATTATTCCAGAAATCAATGCAGCAGCTTGGTCCTAAATACTGAAAGCAAAGCCACACTCCTCTGTTGTCTTGTTCTGGTAAAGATAAACCCTGCTTTGGCAATCTGTTTGATTTAATTCAGAGTTGTGGATGTGCTGCATCCGTGTCATGTTCACCTCATTTACCAATTGTCGTGGCAACAGTTGGAAAGGCTTGATCCCAGCACAAAACCTGCAGGTAGGCAATAACCCAGTTCCTGCCATAGCTAGCACTGGTAAATAGCAGCAAAAGATTGACATTTCTCTGACATTGGCACTTTTTTTTTTTTTCAAACTGCAGTTACTTTTGGAAAACAGGTTTTCTTTCATATGCATCTTTAAAACTTCCTGTATCCTCAAATCAAACCCAAAACTAACTTTCTGGGCAAGTGAAACTCAACACTTGCTATATTATGTGGTAAGATGCATATGAAGAGTCTTCCTCTAAAATAAACAGGTATTAAGTTTTCATTGCTAATACCATGCTGCTGATGATTTCCTGGTCATTTCTTTTAACTCTATTTACTGTGCTTTTTTGTTTCTGTTGCCACCGTGTCTCTGGTAGCTGTTGCACATACTCCTTAATTTGAAATCAAAGGCTGGTACAGGATTTTTTAGGGATTTCTTGCCCAGTTCTCTCCCCTCATATTTGGAATATGTGTTCTGGATATTATGCAAAAGTTTCTGTGCCGTGGAAGTCTGGCTAGTTTATGTATCCATCCCATCTGTGAGGATCTGTGTTTTAAATACAGATTTATCTGCTCAGCAGGTGAGGCCTCCTCTGTAACCAGGTCATTCTGGGGAAAATGTGATGCGTTGAGTGGCATCACTTAATTGTGTGTTGTCTTATTAGGTGTGCTGACCATGCTGCTGACGATGCTGAATGTGTTGCTGATGATACTGCCAGTCTCCAAGAGCCCTTACGTGGAAGAATTTTAGGGGTTGCTGCACAGATCAATGGACGTGGACCCCTATGCCAGCATGCAGGTTGGGATGCGGGTAGTTCGTGGAGTGGACTGGAAGTGGGGCAGCCAGGACAGCGGTGAAGGGAACGTGGGGACTGTGGTTGAGATTGGTCGGACAGGCAGCCCAACCACTCCAGATAAGACTGTGGTCGTGCAGTGGGATCAAGGCAACAGAACCAATTACCGGACTGGATTCCAAGGGGCTTACGACCTTCTGCTGTATGATAATGCACAAATAGGTAAGTGTAGCATGGACAAGAAGCACAAACACTAGTGCTCTAAACCCTTTAGCATACCTAACGCCTGCCTCACGTGCTAGCTGGAATGTTAAAGCCTTTTGCAACTGCTTGTGGACTGATGTGGGGTAGCAATGTACGCTCAGCCAGTTCATGGCAATGAAATTCCTGTTTGCCTCTACACAAAGGCTTCTCTTTCTTTTTTTTCTTTTTTATCTGTGAGTCTAACAGTTTTGCTGACTCTGTCATTCTGTTAGATTCTGGCGTGACTTTTAGGATGAGTCCCTTAAGCCAGGAAATCGATACTTCATATTACACCTATCACTTCTTATTATATTATTGCTTCATCTTCAGTACATGCACAGTACATGATTTTATTAAAATTTTAAATACACTGATGTAGTTCTAAGACCCTGGTTTCTCTGGATTTTTGCGTGGATCTTGTATTCCTTTGCTTTTGTTCTCCTAGGTGTCCGTCACCCTAACATCATCTGTGACTGTTGCAAGAAGCATGGTATACGGGGAATGCGGTGGAAATGCAAAATGTGTTTCGACTATGACTTGTGCACCCAATGTTACATGAACAACAAGCATGATCTGTCTCACTCCTTCGAGCGCTATGAGACAGCACACTCACAACCGTAAGTGGTGCTATGGGGGAAGTCCAGCTCACCATGCTGAGGTTTATAGGTCACTGTTCTCTAACAGTGGTCTCCAAAATGGGGTGTATATGCCCCCGGGGGTGTGCAAGATGATCTACTGAGATGCAGGAATAACATAATAGAACTTCACTACTATATGTCTGTATAATTTATAAAGAAATAAATGTACATATATCGGGGAGTGCTTAAATTTTTTTTCACTGGTAGAGTTGTGCAATCAATATTGGGGGTCACTTGTACAGAATAGCGTAAGGCTCGATCTGCCACTTTTTTGGAGCTGCTTGAAAAAAGACAGCAAACAAAATTCAGCAGAATTTTTCTTCAGAATTAAGGTGAAAATTCAAGATGTTTGTCTGCTTTGTTTTTTCTTTTTCTCCCCCCCCCAATTAAATAATTTCTTAGACATGTTTTCCTATTTGCTGTTCTCAGATAACTGAGTGGCCACAGGGAGGCTGACAGGATTCTTCCACTCCCAAATTGATTTTTTTTTTTTTTCTTGGGGTCTTTGCTGTTCACCTTCTCATTTACTCTGTACTCTGCACATCAGCATTATTGGAAGTGAGTGGTACACTGATGCCTGTGGAACAGTGTCTATAATTTTATGCTCATTCATGATGAGGTCTGTTCTGTCCTGAGGAAGAACTGAAAAGTAGTCTCAACAGTAGTTTCATTTCCTCCTCAGGTGGGCATGAAGATAAATCTTGTTATCCTCTTGCCTTTAGGAAAAGTAATAGGAAATCAGCTCTTGGTCTCTGTCATTGATTATTTTTTTTTTTCTCCCCTTGAAAATATCACTGTGCATTGCACCCATCTGCAGAATGAAAAGTGTAATTATGTTGCTAAAGACAGTGGTGTCAGATTTGCAGCTGGTTTTCCTCACATATGGGAAGCCCTCTCTGGAGTTGATTACCATAGTTTTGTCAGTGTGGTTGAGCCAGAATTCTGAGTGCTAGCAAAGGGAGAGAGGTTGCTGTCCAAAGATGTCCCCTCTGAGCTTCGAGGCTTGTGTTTATCCACCAAATTAGGATCTTTCTTGAGCTTGTGTTAATATGACAAGCCAGCCAGATCCTACCGTGAAATGAGCTTTCTGATTATATATGTGTGTATATATATATAAAAATAGACGTATATTTTTCTCTCTCCTTCTATGAATATTATAGTTAGCTCCAAGTAGTTACTCGAAGGTGCCTGCTTGTGTATTTTATTAGGTACACTCTGCTGTTAAGGTAAATAATCTTCCTCACATTTAAAGAAAAAAGAAAAAAAGGAGGCATCAGTTCTTGTAAGAGGCTTCACTGTTGCAGGGCAGTCCAAATTTTCTGGCCTTCTCATGGGTCCTCCATGGTGCTGCCCAGTGCTACGTTCTCTTGGGCAGCAGGCCAGCTCTGTTGCCTTTCCTGACCCTCATCAGGAACACCCCAGAATGCTGTCATTGATCAAAAGGCAGATTGCTTAGCAATTTCTCCCCAGGACTCTTATCCTCTGTAGAACTTGTTTCCTTTCCTGAGGAATCTGAATGGTGAAAGATGTGAATAGAGGAATTTTTTCCATTCAAGGCTTGTACCTGACCTGTGTCCAGGCTGCTCTTTGAACTAGGCAGTAGAGTGCTTGTTGTCAGTGTGAAAAGAGAGCCTGGAAAACTGCTGGTAAACTTGCCAGACCTAGTACTGTCCTGTGACAGTTGTTTGACTTACACAAAACACTGCAGCACTGCTCAGGAATGTCACCGAAGCACTGGAGGGCTCTTTGGAGGTAGATGTCTGCTAGAGCAGAACTTGGTGTCTGATGACGCTTGCCTTTTAGTGGCTTTTTGGTTTGTTTTCTTTCTAAACTTCTCTTTCTTGCCGCAAGTGTGGTTTATTCAGTGGTTGGAGAAGATGTGATATCACTTTTTTGAACTGATAAAAAGAAGTCCAGACATAGGCCAGAGGCTTATGGTACCAAGTCTTTTGTAAAATAGCAGTGTTCTGATTTACATTACTGTGTGTTAGCAGGTGCAATGATCTTCCTACTACCAAGCAGCTAATAAAAAAAAAAAACACCAAAAATGGGTGTGTATGTGACATCAGGGGCACAGCATGAGCCTGTCAGATGTGGCAGTGGTTTCTGGGAGTCTCCATAAAGGAAAAAGGAAAAAGAAAAAAAAAAAAAGTAAAGGAAAAAGCAGCAGTAGTTGTAATTGGATAATGTAACACCATTCCTGGTGTTCCTATGCAGCAGGTATTGAGTGTAGTGGTGCTGAGGGATGGAAAGGAATTAGAAATCTTCAATGAAGAAGCTTCCAGTTGTGGAAAGCTGCAATTTTACAGATGAATGAAAAGTACCTATTGTGATTCTTAGAAGTCACTAAGCTTTTGGAGAAAACACACTCTCAGAAATGTTTTTTGTTTCAGCCATTTGACTGAGTTGGATGGTAGAATACTGTACTATAACTGCAATGCATACATGTTTTATGTGAGAGCTTTCATACAGGGAGCTGGCAAACTGAAACAGTTTTACTCAGAAATATCTTGCAGTGCTGGAACAGGAAGAGGTAGGAACACCTTCGCTTTAATGCAGATATAACCCCATGATTTGTTGGTCTAGCATTCCATAGATTGTGCTACATTAAGAATTGAATGTTCCGATTAAAAAAAAATAATAAATTGACACGAGGGAAATCACCTTTGAATAATGCCATAGAAAGGATTTCTTTGGAATAACTGAGGTCGGAGCTGTAAAGACACATTGCCTTAGGCAATGCAGCATCCTTTTCGAGGAACAAGAATTGCATACTTATGACTCACTAGGACTATCACTTAGATTACTCGCCTCAATTTTTTTGCTTAATAAAACAGAAGAGAAAACCTTGGGCAGTTCCTCAAGGACCAAAAAAAAAAAAAAAGCTGTGTGTTTAAAAAGACAGGGTAACTGCTGTGAGGATTTGGTTTTTCTTCAGGTTTTGTTGCTACCCGCTGTTGTTCGGCTATGAAACACAGGATGGGTCTCCTTTAGAGATCAAGATTCTCTCACCTCCTTCTCTGGCAGGGAGGGGGTATCTTTGCCTCTGTACAGTCACCCTCGAGCACAGTAGTGTGTGCCTTTCAAGACCCAGGCAAGGTGCTGTGATGAGCCCACTGGAGTGTTAATTAGTCAGAAAGCTTGTAAGGAGAGTGTGTGAAGATACAGCCCACCAAATCTGACAGCATCCCATAATCTTGGGGGGCTACTTATATCTTATCATTGTAGTCCTTGGCTTACCATCAGTGAGATCAAATGTAGAGCTGTGGAATGCAGCTGCATTGTAGAGCTGTCGCATGAACTGTCTCCTCAACCAAAGATCAAGAGCTGCAGTTTCCAGTCCCTCCCTGGTCCCTGTGTTGTGAGGGAGCATCGCCAGGCATCCAGTCTTGTAACTCCTGCCATTGCTGATCCCGTGATGGAGGAAGCTGAGGCCTCCGTCAGGACAGTTTCAGAGGCTGCAGTGGGATGGCCCTGTGTGGCCAGTGGCTGGCTAGCACCTCCACTGCTGTTGCCAGACCCAGCACATGCTACCTGTGCAGCGAAACATAGGCAAGGCCAACATGTAACTGCTTGTAGCAGCTTGCTAATCCTAGGATTTAAGAGGCCTTAAGCCCAGACAGACACTGCAGAGGGTTCCCAATCAGTTTTCTAAAGAGGCTTTGAAGACACATTTACTTGAAGGCTATTTCAGGTCTTAAATGACCTGAGTTTGAACCTTTGGTGGCAGGAAATACTAATTTTTTTAATTTTTTTTTTTTTTTAACATTTTGTCACTTGAATCCCTTCTGACATCTGCCACTTGCTGGTATTTTTTTATTGGTTTTCTTGTTTGGTTTGAATTTTATGGCTGGTTTTGGAGAGGCTCTCATCCTTAGTTTAAAAGGATGGACAGCTCAGTTTCACTGAAAACCTCTTCTTGGAACTGTGTATCCATTTGCTGAATATATGCTTAGTAACTGGCAGATAAATCAGTGTCTGTAAGCAGGATAGCAAAGCAAAACTCATCCGGTTTATGTTAAGGCTGGGATAGTCAGGCACACTCTGAGTTCTGCAAATAATCAAGTCCAAGATAATCTTCCTCTCATACAAAATATTAGTATTACTATATTCAAATGCAAAAGCAACAATGGCATTTTGCATGCATCACTTTCTCATGAACGATGCTAAGCTGAATTTCAGTAGGGGATGTGATGCATTTTACCCAGGCTGTTTTCTAGACTTCGCTCACCAATAAATCACAACCTTAACAATTTTTCAAAAGTCCTATTTTCTCCTGGAGAACAGTGGAGTTGGAGGAGCCAGTAAACTACACAGGGAAATGTTTTGTGTAATCAAACATAAGAAATAAAAGTATTTTCTCACGTTGTGTTTTATACTGTAGTCAAAACGGAGTTTGCGTTATTTTCAGCCATAATTCTTAAACCAGCTCTGTCTAGTCTAGTTACCAGTTGGATTTCTAAACCAGATACATTATGAGAACAAGTGCGTGTTGTCATTTAGGTATGCATGTGCAATGAAGCCCATTCAAGGCAGCTTTAATAATCCAGCCTTCCATCTGTGACTGCTTGTATTGTAAGCCTGAACTAATATAGCAGCTGCGTGGCAACTGCTGGGTGTTTGATTACTAGGCCATAAAGGGGATGTGCAGGTTTATTTACTGTAGTAACCTTTGCAACACGTGTTATTTATGCAAAGTCAGTTTAAGCCACTAGACTACGAAGTTTTGGTGAGTAGCAGTTTGAATCAAATCTGACTCTTGGGTGATGATGTGTTTGTTTCCTAACTTTTGAAAAAATGCTCATGAAGTATTAATGAATTTATTAATATGAATTTATTTATGAATGTATTCTATTAATGAATGGGTATAGTTTTACTTTTTAAAAAAACCCCACCATGATTTACCAGATAAACTACCTAAACTGCCTCCTTAAACATGTAGGTTGCAGAACACTGGGGCAGATCCCCACGCTAGGGCTTCCCTTATTTAGTTTGGAATATTTTGTTTGATTTGTGGAATAGGGATTAAATTTCAGTCATGTATTTTATCTTTTCTGGAATTACGTGATCAAAGCTGTAAGCATGGAAAATCTTCACTAAAACATCCTTAGCCTGTGTTTTGAACGAATAGTCGCATTTAAAGGCTGATAACAAGACATTGCACTTCGTATGCTCACCAGTGCTTCTGTACCACTCTCAGTACAATAATCTGCCATTAAAGGCTGCGTGAAGACCTCTCTGAGAGAATAGCTGAGAAAACCTTCTGTCTGCAGTACAGTGTTGAGTCTTAGGTGTGCACACACATTGTGGTTCACGTTAAGTAGCCTTGGTCTGAAATCTTGCCAACTGTGGCTTTCCGAAACTGAGTCTGATATGAGTTCCCTCTGGAGGTTAGCAAAAAAGATAGCAAGCACTTAGCCCAGCTCAGACTTTGTGGTCTGAGTTACAAACATACAGCTGGTTTTGTGAGGAACTGTGCCTTGGTGAGGAAGGATAGGATTGACAATGGAAATTCTTGGTAAAGACACTTCCTGAAATAGGTTTCTGTGATCCTGATCCCTCGCTTACTAGTGTCCTTGTCTTAGCCTGGTTCATGCTCGAGCAATCAGCTTCCACCCGCCATCTGTCGGAATTCCCTTCCTTTATCCTTTGCTGGAAGTGCTTCAGTAAAAGCTTTGTTAGGGAGGATTAGAGAATCTAGAATTTCTTGCATCAGTGTTGGTTTTACCCATAGTTTCTGTAAGATCTTTGCGGTGGCTTTTCTTGAGGTGTAGCCGGTGTAGATCTTTATACATCCGAGGAGTGTGGGTTTGTACCCGCTGTGAGCTGAGGTCGTGGTTTACAGCTGTGCCTTGCTGAAGAGATTAGCACAACGTTTATGGTGTGCTACCTTGCAGGGTGACCATCACTTCCACTTTCCGGTCCCATGCCTTGTGCTTGTTTCTTCAGATAAAAATTTTCTGCAGTGGAGAAGTCTCTGTCTTGCAAAATATATTAGTTGTGCCTGGTATGAAGGGGCTCTGACTTCAGCAGGGCCTCAGATTGCTACTGCAGGTTAAAAGCAGTCTCTGTTTAAACTTCTCCAAGTCAGTTGTTTTGGGTTCCAGATCTCTTATCTGTAAAGCATGGGTGATGCTATTTTTCTAGCTGTTTGGAGCGTAGCTCTCAGTGATGGGAAAGGCTATTAAGCACCTCAGCAAAATTTGAGCATGGGCAGAATATCCATGGGGCTGAAGGAGTGGTTACCAGCACGCTGAAGAGTCATAGCTTCATTCTGTATGGTACATGCTCCCAAGTGTTTTCTGGAGTCTATAGTAATTTAATATCATTGGAATTTGTAGGGCAGAATGGCTGCAGACTTTGGCTGTCATAATTAAAATTGTTATTAAAGGCAATATTGCAGTGATTAAATTGATCCCTAGGGGATTTTTGCAACACGCTAATAACTTTGGTTGTTACCCAGTATTTGGAGCAAAACATTGAATTAGATTAAAACTTAAGACGTATTGGCTCAGGACATCTGGTTCTCGCATCATTTTTCAGTGTTGCTGGTCAGCAGTGTGGTTCAAGACAAGGTCAGAATTTTTCTGAGGCCAGGGAAAGTAGGCAGTTATGGTGGGCTGCCTCCAGCATTTATGTAGAATGGGAGAGGGTGGGTTTTTTTACACTTCTTTTTTCTTTAAGATGCTTTCTGAACCAGTCAGCTTTGTTTTCCTGGTCTCTAGCTGCAAACTTTACTGGAAGTGACAGGTTAATGTGAGAACTGCTGAGGTGGGAAATGACTACTGTTACAGGATTATACAAAAAGGGAAATTGTGCTAGGAATATAATGAACGGTGGTTACTTTGCCGTTTAAACATCTTACTTAAGCTTAGCTTGGCGCTTTATTTTGCTATCACTGAGAATCTGTGTTGAAACCCCTCCCTTGTGAGGCTAGGGTTTGGAGGAGGGAGGTATATTTTTATCACTTTGTTTCAGGGCTTGACTAAGATGTCTTTGATAAATTGTTAGAAAAGCATTCAACAAAATACAGTGAAAATAGCATGTTGTAGTTAAGCTGTTTCAGATTAGTACACAAATCCATGCTGGTTATTGAAGCCAGACTATAATGTGTGACACAGTGCAATAAAATGAATGCTGATCAGTGTTTCTTTTCAGCTGAGCTCTTTCCTAGCCCTCTTTCATTATTTTCTCTTTCATAACAACTGTTAGCCTTGATGGTGTTTAAAACAAAGTCTCAACCATTCCAAAAAAAAAGTCTTTGTCTAACTCCTGTTGAGCTACAATCTGGATAATGAATATTCAACAATTATAAGAGCATGCGTAAATAATCTCTCCCTCTTTTTAAACACATTAGGTTGTAAAGCACAGGTGGGAGATCTGTTAACAGGTTAAGAAAGGTAGAAGGCTTAGGCTTTTGATGGATAAGCAAACAGTAAATTCAAGCATAAGCTTTTTATCCTTCTGAGTCTCCACCTTCTCTCTCTAGGTATTAGATGGAAAATAAATACAGCATTCTGAGGTCAGCCCTAGCCCTGGTAGGCTTCCCCTCCCCTTCCCCTGTGGAACAGCTGCTGAACTTGGTTTTGCTCTGTCTGGTCCGGGAGTTGCCAAGAGCCTGTCAGGAGGAGATGTGCAATTCTTGGTATGGATCGGGGCACCTTTGCAGTCACCTAGAGAAGTGGATTGTACCTTGAGTGAGCAAAGCAAGCAGGTCCGTAAGGACTCTGGGGGCTTGATGTCTCATGAGAAAGCTTTCTGCTATAAACAGCACATACAAAACCTGCTGTAACGTTATGGGAATTGGAAGCTGCTTTAACAGGACCTCAGACCCCCTGCTTACTATCATGTAGGTATCTTTTTCTTTTTTTTTCTTATTTCTTAAGCTGGATCAGTATGTGTGCCTGTGATGAGGATTGCAGGGCAGATAGAAAGGTCTGTGTTATCCTGGAAATAGTCTAGCCGCAACGCTGCTGGTCTAATCTGCTCTGCTTTTCAGCAAGTGAACTAGCTGTGCAGTCTGCAGCTTAGGTTACAAAATGTGCTGAGCTCCTTATGACTTTGAGCTAGGAGACTGCCTGAGCCATTAATGCTTTCATGTGATGTACACTCTAGTAATGTCTGTAAGCATTGCCTTAAACTCAAGGGTGGGATACAAGGGCAGTTGAAAGTCCCTTTCACTCTCCCTCTGACGTGATGTCAGACTTCCTGGAGAAGTTACTAACTTTCTCCTTACTCTTTTCTTCCCCCCTCCTCCTCTCAGAGGCTCTGTTTTAAAAATATGTTTTAGTTGTGTGAGACTGTTGACTGGGGTATTCTTCTTTGGGAAATACGTGGAGTCTAAGTGGCACAGCTGGCAATGAGAACTAACCTCTTGCTGTGATAATTAGGCTTGCTTGATGATATTTGTAGCTGGGCTTCTCCTGCTCTGGGTAGGCAACAGGGTGAAGTTGCTCACTCCAGGTCTTGATGACTTCGGTTTGCAGATGTTGTACCTCATGCTGTAGAATGCTGGTAAATAGTTATGTTAAAAAGTATTAATTTGCATGCATTCATATTAATTGTTCTCGGCTCTCGGTGAGCTGCCTTGCCCTAATATAATTAATGGTTTGTGCATCTTCTAGGGTGTGTGGGGTATTTTTTTCTTCTTTGGAGCCAGTAGATTTCATTTTTACCCAACACAGCCCCCTCAAGGCTCTTGACATTCTGACAGAAGGTTGATCTTTTTTCCTTCATGGCTAAGCGTGCTGTGTGTGAGTGAGCGAACGTAAAAATTTTGAATCTTTGTGTTTATATATGTTCACCTTCCTGAGTCACCAAGATGACATGCTGGTGTCTAATAACAGGAGAGAGAGACCCCACCAGAGCCCTGCTGCTTGGGTGTAAATAGGTGTTTGTCTCCACAGACTCTCACTGAAGGGCACCTGTTCCTCCTGCTCACATAGCAGCAGCCTCTGTTCCCAATTATCTGCATCCCACAGTTGAGAGAAACACAGAACTTTTTTTAAAGCTCACCACAGATCTCACAGGTTTTGATTATGTTTAGAGAGAAACCTGTGTCTTTTTTAGCCCAGTGTATTATTCACTAGTTGTCTTTCTGCCATCAGTGCAACAGTGCCGAAGTATTCTGATCTTCCTGGGGAGACCAGCTTTTAGGATCAAAGACCCTGTTCAGCTATTTTATTGTTTTTTTTCTCACTTCTTACATGCTCTTCAGAACTCAGGCCATGTTTTTCTGTATGTAAATGTGGTATACTCGGTCCTCATGACAGACCTTGCTTGGAACAGAGATTTATAAAGGGTGAGTAGTAACAGTAAATTAATTTGTTTTCTATTATTTTATTTTTCCAGAGTCCTAGTGAGTCCTCGACAGAATTTGACTCGCATCACATTAAAAGGGACTTTCCAGGGAGCTAAAGTAGTCCGTGGCCCTGACTGGGAGTGGGGTAACCAAGATGGTAAGCTTCTTTTGAGATGTCCTGTAAAACACCATTTGATTTTTTTTTTTTTTTTTTTTCTTCCCTCCTCTAAATTGCTAGTTGAAATTGCATGTGCTGAGCAGTAGCTTCTAGGGAAGCTGTTCAGATGATGCAGGCTGCTGCTCTTTAGAGTATTAAATATTATTTGTTTTCTTGTATTTGTTTACAAACATCTGTGACATAAACTGTATGCATTCATTTAGGGTGTGGGAGGGAAGTTTTGCTCCTCCTGTTTCATAGATGTGAAAACTCATGGGAGCCATCCTGGAAGATCTTGTCTAGAACTATAAATGTACACTATGTTGCAAGAAAATAAAGACCCATCTTTTTCAGAAAAAGCTTCGATTCACAGTGGGAGTGAGGTTTGTCTGCCTTTGTGTACAGTACTCATTTTTCCTTTGAAGTTTTTTGAAATATCTGTATTTGGACACTTAAGAACGGTGAAGCAAAATGTTCTATAAGGAGTGTTTCACATGGAGCTTTAATGAAGAACCATTTGCTGTGGTTACTCCTTTCTGTATGAATTGTAACTTCAGACTGAAAATGTAAAGGGACAAAACCACCTTTTCTAGAGCTGCTTGTGGAGTATAATGGCTGTGTCTAATTCACTGATACCAGTTTCTCTGCAGGGTGAAGGAAACTTCACTGTCTGTTTCTATTGCAGAGACTTGTACACGCTGTAATGTTGACAGCTCTTTTTTCCTTTAATAATGAAATTAGAAGTTCAGAGGCTTCCAGTGTTGGCTCCACCATTTATTGCAGCTCTGGGTTGAGTGGAAGCCGTAGATACTTGCAGGGTCTGAGTGCAAAAGAAGCTTGTGCTCAGTTCAGCTAATCCATCCTTTTGAGATCAGATCAACATTTACATATCTGAGACTTGTGTTGGTTACGATGACTGTGACCCGAAAGCAGTTGTATGTGCAAAACAAGTGAGAAGAAACAAAAGGCCAGTCCCTCAGCTGGTCTCTAACAAGTATTGCCTTGGCTTTGATGGAGCTGCCCCCATCCACAGCCATTTGGCTTCCTGGTAGCACTGACACACCAACTTGATTTCCATTTAATGAGGTAACATACGGTAACGTGTAACCTGTCATAGGGTCCTGGTAAGTTTGTGCATTTATCACGTGGTCTTGTGTGTCCGCTAAGGGCAATAGCAGCTAGTTGAGAAACCTGATAGATGGCCTTGGGTTTGTTTGCCTGTGTCTTTTTAGTGTTCCTGCTGCCTGAAGCCCTTTGCAGAAATCAGCCAATTGACCAAACTGTTTTTTTCCTCTGGTGTGGTCAGGGTGGCCCTGGCAGCTCTGCAGTCAGTTCTACCTTTTCATTGAATATGTATTTTTCCTTACTATCATTTCTGAGTCCAAACACTCTGGAAGTGGAAGCGAGCACCCTCCTCAGAGAAAAGCATCTGAACAGGGCAAGGGGCAAGTTTTTGTCACTGACGCTGAGTTTATCAGCATTAAGTTGAGGCCAGTGATACCTACCAGGTTTTTTACAGACTAAAAGAGCAGAGAGAGGACAGGAAGCTGCTACAAGCTGTCCACGTTAATATAGTCAAAGGAACACTGTGTTGATGCAAATTTGCTGTGTTCCCATACTTGGGCATTGCTACTGTCCAGAGGCTCTCCCTTCCCATGATCAGTAACTGCATTTTAGATGTAGCCTCCTTTTCTAAGAGCTGGCATCCTGATTGATTTTGGAGTGGACAGTTGTTTATGGTTATCTGCAGAAAAGAAAATGAAAATTACTGTTAGCTGCCCTGCGGCTGGGATCTGGGTTCTAACCTGGAAGGCTTTTTTAGGCATAGCTGTGAAGGTTACCTCCCGGTAATGCTTTAGGTAACTTAAATTGTGTTTTCCTAGATAATATTTGTGTGGGTGGCTAACTGGAGTGCTGATCTGGTAAGTGGCTGCAGTGTGAGTTGTGTACAGAAGTGGGATCCACCTGCTGTTTCTAGGGAGAGATTTTAAAGGCAGATAGGATTTAAAAAAATATTTTTCTTCCAGTAAAAATCAAGAGATATTGGGAGTTTCTGATTCTCAGACCAGCCCTCTAAAGGTGTGTTCTTTTCAATTGTAGAACTGCCAATAAAGCCCACTGGTTTGTCTATATTATGCTTTTTAGATAGATATGCAGTTAGATGAGGAAGTTAACTCCTTTAAGCTGTTAAATTCCGAGACTTCGCAGGCAGTTGGAAGCTCACTGTCTGCTCAGCTGTCCACAAACAGATGTTGCTGTCCCCGTTTGGGAAGGCACTGGATCAGTGCTGGGACTTGCCCAAGTTGGTGCAGTGACTTGGCAGCAGAGTGAGGTAGGGGATGTCAAATCCTGCCTGCCTGTCGCTGGGTTCAGTGGGGATGGACTGCTGTGTCTTGGATGAGAGTATGGCCCGTGTGCTCAGCCACACTTACCTTCTCACAAATACATCCTCCTGGTCTGGATTGGTTCAGTGCTATTCCTTCTTGCTTGGGCAGGTGAAGAGAAGTACCCAAACAAACTTTACTTGATGTTCCTCCACCTGGCCAGTGTTGGGGGGAGATTAAAGCTCTTGAGTGGATTTTACAGCACTGCTGTGTTTTTATCTTGCCACAGTGTGGTGCCATGACGCTGTGCATTGCCTAGCTAGGCAGTGGTTTTGTACACCAGGAGGAATGGCAGCTTCTACACAGAATTCAGCTTTTCCATATTTGTATTCTGGAGTAAATGGCTGGCTGGCTTTCCGTGAGTTTAATGTAGAGATTCCCTCCTAGTTGGTCAAGCTGAGTCGTCTCATGGCGTAATTTCACTCATTGTAAAGGTGACTGAGCTCTCCTGTGCCTTCAGCAGATCAAGGTGAATCGTGGAAGCTGTGAGGAAGTTGTATGAGCTGCTGAATAATTTATTTTTCTGTGTGTGTGATTTCCTTCTTTCATGTATACAAAGAACACTTGCTGGAGGGCATTGCTTCAGGCAGCAGTGTGCTGTCAGGGAAGCAGACGGCTGTGCTTCTGTTCAACACTAACACTGTGACCTGTGATAGGGCCCCACAGAAATCCTCCCTGGCAACCTCTGTCAGAATTTAATCTGCCCCAGCTATTGACTTCTGGCTCTGTGCCTACTCTGTGGTGAATAGTTGGAGAACTGACAAGTTTTTTCCTTTTTTTTTACTTAGTTAGATAATTTAAAGATGTCTTTATATCTCAGTAAACATCTCAGTGTCAGGTGAGTTTCTGTATATTGGTCTTCGTGAAACTGCAAGCTGGACACTTTTTTTTTTCCTGCTCTTTTTCCATCAGGTGGTGAAGGTAAAACTGGCCGTGTGGTTGATATTCGTGGCTGGGATGTAGAGACAGGACGCAGTGTGGCCAGCGTCACGTGGTCTGATGGTACCACGAATGTCTACAGAGTTGGGCACAAGGGAAAAGTGGACCTGAAATGTACTGTGGAAGCATCTGGTGGCTTTTACTACAAAGAGCATCTCCCAAAATTAGGTGCGTAGAGACAAGTCTTCTGTTGAGATTTTCTGATTGATGCTGCCATTTTGTGACACTAAAATGATTTTGCTTGGAAGACAGAAAATCAGCAGGTGGTTTTATAAAACTCCCGTATAATGGATATCATTCTAAAAAAGTGGTCTGTGTGTGAACATAGTGCTTTGTTTCACAGTGGTTAGTAAAGTAGTTTGGCCTTTGAGTGGTAAGATTGTGTAAGACCATCAGATGCCCACAGCTGTATCCCAAGGAGGGATCTTCTGCCAAGGCAGCTTCTTGCTGCTGTAAATGCATGAAGCTCCCTTGTGAGTAATTTAGTTGTATTATTTTTAATGAGGTGCAGGGGCCATCTTTTGCTCCCCTGAAGGAAAACAGAGAGGTCTGTTCTTGAGTTTGCAGCACCAGAATCAAGTCTTTCTAATTCTTTTCTCTCCCTGAGCAGCTTGGCAAGAGCATGAGGGGAAGGGTTGGAAGGGGGGCTTATTTCCAGGGATACGGCCTCTTGCTACCCAGGAAGGCTGGGAGGGAAGGCAGTCGACAAAACAAGCTATGTGACTGCCTATGGAACAGAATTTTGAGTACTGTGTGGGTGTGTCTGCTGAACAGCAGTTGTGGGTGACTGAATTGCTAAGAACAGCAGCTACTGATGTCTGACATGACATGAGAGGCATCTTTCAAAGGCATTCCCTCTCTGGGAAGGGACAAACTTGTGTCTTATTAGAACCACCTCGTGTTTAACCCCTATCAATAGCTAGTTAGAGGTACATTCTCTTGATCTCTCTACATAGTGCTGCGCCATAGTGTGTGTAGGGCATACTCCACAACAGAAAAAGGGTTTTACACCGTTCTGCCCCAATTAAGCCTATGTTAATTTGCAACCCCTGTTACAAAAACAGATGAGACACAAAGTGTATTATTGCATCCTGCATGTGTGCGGGTGGTGTCATTCTTCTCTTTAGGCAAACCAGCTGAATTGCAGAGGAAAGAAAGCACGGACAGGCATCCGTTCCAGCATGGGGACAAAGTGAAATGCCTGCTGGACATCGACATCTTGCGGGAGATGCAGGAGGGCCATGGTGGATGGAATCCTAAAATGGCTGAGGTATGCTTCTGCCTGCTCCTCTTCTCTTGGTAATGTAGCAGTCGCTATCTCAGACTACATAAGTAGGTACTGGCTAGGAAGTTACCAGAACATCTTTGTGTTACCTTCTACATTTATATTGTGTTGATTGAATCACAAATACAAGTTCTTTAGCGATAGGACACTGGAATCAGATTTATTTTTAGGCTCAGATAATCTGTGTTGTATGAGAATTGTCTTGTGTAGCCCTGTGTAGTTTCTAAGAGTCTACAATGGGTCAGAAGAGTTGCTTAAAAGTCTTGGAAGCCAGTGCAAAAAACCTGATGACTGGTTTGTTTAAATGAGCTGTGGATCTTTTCCTTGCATTCTGGATCCATTCCCTGTTTGGTTTCTTTTGTACTGTGCGTTACTACTAATGAAAGTTAAGTATTTTGTCAACAATAGCCTCTATTCCTGGCCAGGGCTAAAATTTCTCAGCCCATATGATGATCCTGGAGCTTGGCCTGTTGACTTGGTTTTGGTTTGAAGAGCTATCAGTCTGTTGTCACCTGTTGTCTAAAAAACCCTCAGATAGTAGAGAAAGTAAAGATAGAAATGACACCTATTCCTGTAGTATAAAATCTCATGGAAGTGGGTCTCCAGAGGGTTGTGAACCTTTGGTGGGGGCTTACATTCAGGTGAAATGGTAACAGCAAAATGAATAAATCTGCCATTTAAATTAAAAGGTCTGTGCGTTTTGTTTCTTAAGTCAACTTTCTTGGCTTTTAATAGTCTACAGATACTGCCCTTCACATGTTGAATTATCTTCACATATTGAAGGCAGTACTGCTGTTGTGCAGTAGATTTGCTGCAAGACAGAAATCACATTTTGATACTCACCATTGCAGTAATAAGACCTGTCTCTGAGCCTGTCTTAGTAACTTGTAGAAAAGTGGCTTTTTGGAGGGAGATGGAAGTGCATAGCCCCAGGTGACCCAAATGCCTGCTACGCTTGAGTCAATAAACTGAATAACCTGCAGGTCTGATCCTGAGACAGCTGTCTGAAGCCTTGGGATATGAAGCAGTGCTATAAAATTATAAAGATATGTTATATGTGTATGCTAGCCCAACTGGCCCTTTAGGTGAGTGGTCTTGTTGAAACCAGACTTTAAAATGTCAACACAAACCATGTCATTTCAGTTTTGATGTGGAAATCTATTCAACTGAGCATTGGTCTCTTTTTTTTTTTTTTTTTTTTATAGCCTGGCAGGCAGGGACTTACCATCTTCTGGCATGAACTTTAAGAAGGTTGTCAGTGGACCATGAATATTTTTATTCCAGTTAAAGCCTTCATCCCCAGAGCTATAGTTTTTGAATGTGGCTGTGTAGCTTGTTAAACCTCTTCATTTCTGAATTCCTGTTATTGTCAAATGCAGGTGTAGAGGGGGATATTAAGCAGAGGAATGGTAACTTCTGTCATCTCAGAAATCAGCCATTTTTGTCTCCTTCAAAACTATTGGCTGCTCAGGACCTGCCAGAATCAACATATAAAACACTGCACTACACAACTATACTTTGTTTTATGTAGTCTCTTCTACTGTGCCTCCCCCCCCCCTTTTTTTTTTATCTCAAGCATGCCTTGCTGGTATTATACTGCAGAACAAAGTTGTAATCTCTGCCTACCTTTGTCATTTGGAAAGAGGAGGACAATTTGTGCTGCATTTTCAGGGATTTTTCACACTTCGTATTCCTATCACCCTCCTCCCCCAATATGCTGCTACTTTAGAGGAGCTTCTTAAGCAGCTTTTCCCTCCTTTTGCAGAAAAACAATGAGACTATCTCATTTAAAGCAGGTTTGGGAGCACTGTGAGTCTGTGAATTGGAAGTGGTGTGTAATTTAGCCATACGTTGAATGCCTGTTTTCCCCACTATTAAGCAATGTGATTTATTTAGGGGGTTTCCCCTACTTTTTTTTTTTTCCCCCATCAAAAGTTCATTGGCCAGACAGGGACGGTGCACAGAATCACGGACAGAGGGGATGTGAGGGTCCAGTTCAACAGTGAAACCCGCTGGACTTTCCATCCTGGAGCTCTGACTAAGGTAGGTGCTGGAAGGTGAACTTGGCAAGAACTAGAGGTGGTGCAGGGAATAGCTGTCAACTTAGCCTGCTGTGTTAGCACACAATGTGTCTCAAGCAAGTGCCGAGCTGTTTTAAAAGCGGTAATTCTAGGCAGAAATTCCTGCAGGCCATCAGAGTTAAGACAGATGGTTGCAAACAGTGGGAGTCGGGCTACTAGGCTGTTTGAGGAACCTTTGCATTTCAAATGTTGTAAGTTCTTAAGGTAAATTCCATTTCTTAATTTCAGCTTCTTTGATAAGAGTGATAACAGTGGACCTACAGTAGCTCATCCTTCTGCAGCTGCCTTTCATCAGTGATGAACCTTCTTCCACATCATTTCCACTTGATTTTGTTTTCTTGTTCTTGTGTCTTCATGTTATTCTCCCTTTTTTTCATCTTTCTTTGTCTTGCTTTTCTCTGAATCTTCTGGAAGACCTGAGTCTTTAATCCAGCTTTTCTAATTTTGTGTCTACATTTCTAAAGCTCATAGCTATGACCTTCCCCAGAGACTGGAGGGCTTGAAATGTGGATGATTAGAAACAGGGCTTGTAGGTGTACTGACGGAAGACTACAAAATTCTGAAAGACTTGAACAAGGGCACAATGGTAAAAATTCCAGTACCAATGGAAAATGCAGTGTCAGAGTGTTCTGTGCAGAATTAGTTTGCTTTGAAAAGTGTGTTTTGCCAGTGCTCCCTTAGCTTAGTGAGCAGAGGGAGCATCTGCCAAATTACCAGTACAGATAAACTCTGGTTTTCTTTTCCTTTTCTGTTTTAAATAACAAACAGATTTAACTTCCTTTATTGAAGTGAATTAAAACTCCAGTGCCACGTCAGGTATAGTGAGGAGATGGACCAAGGAAAGTTCTGTATGTACTTTATACTGGTATTAAATATAAATGGTTTGAAGAAGAAAGAAGAAAAATATTCTGTCCCAAATTATTTCCCTACTTAAATGTGCACTTGGCTTAAAACAGAAATACCCCAGCCCTTGAACTATGTTTACTTTGCAGTGCAGTGATTACAGATTTCTTGGTAGTCGTGCTGTTTGTAATACCTTGTTTTTTGAGTCAATGGGCTTGTTTGGTTGGGTTTTCTGAGGGTGGGGGTAGGGTGGAGGGACTGATCACTATTTCTTTTTCTGGCTTCGTCCTCCAAAAGCTTATGACTTTCTTTTTCTTGTAGCTCAACACCTTTTGGGTTGGTGATGTTGTCCGAGTGATAGATGATATGGAAACAGTGAAGCGATTCCAACCTGGTCATGGGGAGTGGACAGATGAAATGGCACCTGTGAGTGCGCACCAGTTCCAGAACAGTCCAGTAATTTCCTCAGTTTTCCCAAGCAATTAGTAATAGTGCCTGGGCTTGCATTGCCCTCCAGTATTCCTGCTGGTCAGTGAGGGCACAGACCTTTCTGGGACTGCTCAGGCCTTGCACAAGAAATGTTGCCTAGTGCTGTTGGCTATCGGTAACACATCCTATTGCAGCACACAAAGCAAAGTGGGTAGATGGGGAATCTGACAAAGGATTTGGCTACCAGCAAGTTAGATAAGAGGTTTCACTAACCAAAGTAAACAAGTCCTCTTATGCCCTCCCTAATTCTCTGGAATAAGGCAGGAAAGTGTCCCAGTGGAAAAATGGTCTGATCAGACCAGTATGGCTAAAAAGCAGAATACTGGTGTCCTCCAGAAGCAATTAAATGCACAGAGGAAACCTTTCCTAGTCCCACTTTTATCAGTTCTCTTGAGGTTCTTCAGACCACGTTTTGTTGTTTCACCACCTTCCTCTCTGGACATTTGTAATGTGTCTGGGAAACCCTTCTTATGTAAAACCAGTAATAGAGAAACTGCTGAGAACCCTCTGGTGTCCTTGAAGTGGGAGCTGTCTGCGAGTGTGTCACTGTTCAGTGCTTCTTTTCACACAGCAGGAGTGCCGCCTGCGAAACCACTCTTAGCATGGCATTGGTTCTGAGAGGCAGAGCATGCTGCATCTTCACTTTTTAAAAATCGTTTCTCTCTTTCCGTTGCAGACCCTAGGGCACATCGGCAAAGTGATCAAAGTCTATGGGGATGGAGATTTGCGAGTGTCGGTTGGAGGGCAGTCCTGGACGTTTAACCCAGCTTGCCTGACAGCCTATCAGAGAGATGAGGAAGCAAATCTCATGACAACGGAGAATGCAAAGGAGTCAAAAAGTGAGATAGTGAGAACAGAGATATCTTATCTGTCAGGGATTGCGAAATGGTTGCTCTGGTGTAAGTGTAACAACAGCAACGCTCTTTGGACAGTGTTAAACTCCAGCTGCCTGATCTTCCCTGGACAGAGCTCAATAACCAAGCTGTGACTTACTGAGGAAGTAAAGCTGGCCTTAATGGGAAAACACAGCAATTAGGGCTCAGAAATGCAAACCGTAGCACTGCCCTGAGTTCAGTGTTTGCTTCTGCCTTGATCTGTCTCAATTTCCTGTTCCATCCTGCTGCATTTCCTGTAGGAGGGTACTAATTCTTGAATGCTTGTGAAATATTCCCAGGTCCTTGTGTGCAAGTGTGGTCAAATCGATGTTATTTTGCCCAGTCCAAAATCGAATTTGGGATCACATGATGTGTAGAGGGGATTTTGCACATCTGCTCATAAAATTTTTTGTAGCCTTGCCATATAGATATCAGGATCATGGGGGAGAGAAGACAGACCTGCCCTTGGCAGACCGTGCATTCCTCTTCAGATTATTTGCCTTTTAGTAGTGATTTTTCTGTGTTGGTCTTCAGTAGCTTGATCTCTTGTCTTTTGGGTTCTCAAAACATCAGACTTGTAAAGGCAAAGTTCTGTATAAGCCACAAATTTGTAAAGCTCTCTGTGTGAGCAAAGTATTCGAGGCCTGGCAGGCCCATACTGCGGTTGTACAGCTGTACTATGCCAACGATAGCACATACACACGTGCTCTTTGGCCCTCTTAACTTCTGCCTGTTTCTCATTCCTACCAGGTACTTTGATTACTGTACTGGAGAAACTGCTGTCCCAGAAGACAGAGTCAGAGCATGCAGGCTGCCTGGTCATTTGTGCAGCACTCAACAATGCAGCTAAAGTTCGGGAGCTCCTTCAGAAGTACCCAGACAAGGCAAGTTTTGAAGATATCCTGAACGGTTGCTTTTTGTTGCTCTTATTTAAAATATTGTCATAAAACTTTATAGCCAAGTGGGGAAAAAGGATTGGAGAAAAATAATCAATTTTTCAGACCTAGTATTAGCTCCTAACAGCTGAACAATTATTTTGCTGCAATTTAGGATTAGATTTGCATGTGAAATATGAATATCTCGTGGCTCCAGTTTGTGGCATTAAATCAGAACTAGAGTTAAGCCCTTAAAACATGTTTCCAAAGCTGGCTTTTCCCAGACTTCCTGTATGAATGCTGCACCTGTAGAATTCGGGGGCGAGGTATTTATCTATATGAAAACAGTAGCAAGATGTCTGAGTATCTAGACTCTGTTGGAAAATAAAGCCACGGGTTGTGTCTGGCTGAACGTGTCTGTCCTTAGATAACCTTGCAAAATAGTATTGCTGGAATCAGGAAAGAGAAAAGCTGCCCAGATCCTGATGCTGTGCATGTCTGTGCAGTGTCTTATCTCACGTCTGACTGGAGCGGGGGACTGGGTTTGACTTGTGGCTGTACAGTTCATGTGCTTGCGGAGTGCCAGACTGTTAGGATCACATCTCCTCACATCACTGCTCTTTCAAGCTGCCCGTTTGAAGGTTCAGGCTCCTTCAGTGAGGGGCACAGGGTTTGTAAACAGGTTAAAAAGGAGAACCAGAGGACAGAGTGTTTCAGCAGTGTCCTTGGATACCATTGGTAACAAAATATAAGTTCTGTTGAGACTCTGTCTGCATGGCTGGCAGGAATAGCTGGATACATGAACCAGGAAAACTAGGATCAATTCTGAAGGAACCCATGTGAAGCTGATAGTGGTTAGTTGTCTGGTATTTATTATTGTTCTTTATTTACAAAGTTAAGGGGGCCTCTGGAGATGGAGGAATAGACAAATACCTGCAATTGTCAAATTTATCCCAGATAAGAAAGTGCCAAGAGTCAGGAATCCATTACTTTATTAGTTATTTTTATCAGATTTCTGTCTCCATTCTATATTCTATTTCTATTCTAATATTTATATTAATAAATCAGGTAATTCTGTTAGTGTCATATACAGCAAGAGGAGGCTGGATTTGAGGCTTATATAGTAGTGCAAGTTGGAATTGCTTGCCAAGGCCCTTCCAGCTTATCAGCATTGTCTTTCTTGTGTAAATAGAAGAATAACACAGTGGCTGCTTCTTGCTTAAATGACTTGCCCATCATTTTGAGTGAATCCAGGGAAGTCTTGCCTGTCCTGCTGCCCTGACTGCTGCGTAGAACCAGCTGCAAGGAAAAAACCCTTTGTTTTCCTTGCCAGTCTGCTGAGTTTTGCTAGCTCTTTCATCTCTTCTCCTTAGCCTCCTGCTGATTTCAGTAGATGCTTTTCCTTTCTTTTTCTCTTGACTTTCATACAGCCTCTCTTTGTTCTTCGGTCTCTTTAATTCTCAAAAAATCTCATTGCAGCACTTCAACACTTTGATATACCCTCCAGCCATTGTGCCCAGTACCTGGAGCAACATAGAACAATGAGGACTTGGCATCTTCAAAGCCTTATGCAAAGCTAATTTGATCTCCTCACACATTTTCCTATTGGGAAAGGAACTGTTGGCAGAGACGTCAAGACACATTCTGCTTGCAGGCATAGAGGGATTTGGCATCAGAGCTGCAATTAGAGCCCTGTCTTCCAGCTCTGTTCACTTGCTTGTCCCAGAATTCAGACAGGAAGGGAGAAGGTCAGCCTTGTAGTTGATGTATGTGAAGTGGAGTTGATGGGGCATGGGCTCTGCCTAGTGTTTCCAAGCCTGCAGCTGTTCTGCAGCTAGTGACTTCCATCCTGTGAGGCTGCTGTAGAGCAGGGCTACAGCCTGAACCCCGGGCAGGGACTTTCCTAACCAAGCTGTTTGCTGTGTCTGTCTGCCCTTCCTGTAGGTTGACGCAAAGAACCAGGGTAGAACTGCCCTGCAGATTGCCTCTTACCAGGGGCACCTGGATGTTGTGAAAATTTTGCTGCAGGCACATGCTGCTGTCAACCTAAGGGATGAAGAGGGGGACACAGCCCTGCACTACGCTGCTTTTGGGTAGGGTATTTTACTTCTGCCTGTCTCTGCTACAAGACATAAAGGGCTGGAAAAGGATATTTCTAGATATGAATGTGTAGTCTGTGTGATGGGTGTGTGGCCGATGGAGGCTTCTCTGATTTTACCTCATATAAAAATTGGCCTTTGAGCTTCAGGGCCACAGGTGTGTTTCTTAGTGCACTAATTTAACCTCCACAGCTAGGTCAGCTTCCATGCTAGAAATTTTTGGGGAATTGGAACAAGTGATAAGGTGGTTTTGGTGATTAGACTTTTTTCAGGGGGATGGGGGGGTGATTTGGTTGGTTGGGATTTGTTTGGTTGGTTTCTGTAAGTGCATGTATTTTCTGGAGTAAGATGAAAGGTAGAATTGTGTTGTTAGTCACCAGGGAAGAATGTGTCATTAAGAGTGGGAGATTCCTGTTGATTTAATGCAAAGAGAGAGCAAATTCTAGAGTATGAATTAGAAAGGTTTTGTTCTGTGGTTTGGTGTTTTGCAATACTAAGAGCAGACGGAATGAGGCTGAGAGGATACAACACCCGAGAAGCTCTGTTGCCCTGCACGGAGGAAGCATTTACTGTCTGCACAGGACTGAACCTAACCTGTCTTACTGCTTGCTTTAAATCAGAAACCAAGCTGAGGTTGCCCGTGTGCTTATTGCTAAAGGAGCCAGTGCAGACCTGTTAAACAACGCAAAGTGCACAGCGTTGTATGTTGCTGTTAGTCAAGGATTCACAGAGGTGGTGCGGGCCCTCTGCGAGCTCAACTGTGATGTCAACCTCCCAGTAAGTTTTGGGTTTTGTGGGATTTGGGTTGGAGGGTGTTTGGGTTTTCATTTGTTTTTTTGAGGCAGGGTGGTGCTGCTTTATGTCTTACACCATTTGTTGCTTCATAAACCTGGTTTCAGCTGGCATAGAGATAGTTTTTCTTCTTAGTAGCTACATTAGTGCTCTGTTTTGGATTTGGTATGGGATTTGGTATGAGAAGGATGTTGATAATACACTGATGTTTTTAGTTGTTGCTAAAAAATCAAGGACTTTTCAAATTCCCATGTTCTGCCAGTGTGCAGCTGCACAAGAAACTGAGAGGGAGCAGAGCCAGAGCACCAGACCCAAACTGGCCAGTGAAATATTCCATAACATATAATGTCATGCCCAGTATATAGATGAGGGCTGGCTGGGAAGCTCTGGCTCTCTGTTCCGGGACTGCGGTTTCAGGATTTTCCCTCTTCTGGGATCACTAGCCAGGAACAGGCTGGGCATTGGTCAGCAGGTAGTGAGCAATTGCATTGTGCATCACTCATTTGTGTATTCTGTTTCAGTTATTACATTGCTTTTATCTCAACCTACGAGTCTCCTTACCTTTACCCCTCCGATTCTCCCCACGACCCCTCGGGACGGGGAGGGGGAGCGAGCGGTTGTGTGGTGTTTGGCTGTCAGCCAGGTTTAAACCACAACACTTCAGTACTTGGAAGTTCCAGGTTTGGGTCTGTCCGTTCATCATCGTGAGTCTGCTCAGCTCAATCCAGTAGCACTCGGTGCTGTGCTGGACTTGGGCTTCCAGCGAGAGCTGACCTGCTGCTACTGTGTGGTGTTGAAACACTCCTGTTCCCAGCAGTGAGGAGTGGTGACATTTTGGAGACTGGCACTTAGGAACTTGAAGGGCAGTGATGGTGAATTGGTCCCAGTCCGTTTTTAGGCTGTGCTTCTGTGATGGTGGGACTGGACTGTGCTGGGTCAGTCTCAAAGCTAGTTGGGAATGTTGGCACGTGCCCACTCAGCAGCTGGTTTCCAGCCCTGGAGAAAGGATTTCACAGAGGCTGTCAAGCTGCTAGGGATGCCAGCGCTGTCTGGCCTGGAGTGTTGTGTGACCTGATGACCCTGTGTGTATCTTCCTGTCTTGAACTGGCCCTCAGGGTGAGCTGTTCCACTGGGCGCTCTGAGGTGGTTAACCTGTGTTCTGCTTTGGTCTCCTTGTATAGGATTCCCAGGGAGACACCCCCCTGCATTATGCTATCACTGCAGATTACAAAGTCCTTATTGAGATTCTCACTGAAGTACCCAACATAGACTTCACTGTCCAGAATTGTCAAGGCTTCAACCTGCTCCACTATTCTGCCCTAAAAGGCAACAAGCTGTAAGTGGCCTTGTTTAATTTGTACTGCTTTTACAGATGTTAACTCGTGCTTGCTGCCTTAACAATAAGAAGGTAGCAGATGTAGTTCTGGATAGCTAAGAAGGAAAGGGTTGGTTATACATTTCTTGGGTTTAGATACGGCTAGGTGTAGTTGTTGCTCTCCTTCATGCATTCACAGGAAACTGCTGCCTGCTTTTCCCATCCCATCTTTCCCATACCTCCCTAGCTTGGCTAGGAAATCTGTCTGCTTCTGGGTAGTCTCCTTAGATGTTTGGGTTCACACATGGGAAGGACAGGAGAAGGTCTGTAGTAAACAGTACTTGAAAAGACTGTGTCTAACTGAGAGCCTCTGGAATTCTTCCATGGATAGATCTGCTCAGTATTTTCATAGCAGTGTGAGTTTACCCTGCTTTATTAAATGATAACTGAGGACTTTTGTTTTATTCTTGTAATTCAATCTGTGAGGGAGTGCTCTGCATCACGAGTGCCAGCTCATGGTGCTGCCTGTTAAAGCATGAACATTCATAACTACTGAGCAGAAGAGGCAGGCCTGTCTCTTCTGCATTGTTTTCCTTCCTGATAAAGTAACTCTTCCATCTCTGTTAACCTCCAATACTCTAGAGCCATAAAGAAGATTCTAGCAAGAGCTCGACAGCTGGTTGACTCCAAAAAGGAAGATGGCTTCACTGCCCTGCACCTTGCTGCTCTCAATAATCACCAAGAAGTCGCAGAAATTCTCATCAAAGAGGTAAGAAACAAACCAAAACCATCACCACTAAAACCTCCCATCTGTCCCACTCCCAAACCTCCACACTTCCCAAGCACTATTGAGTTAATGCTGGGACTCCCAGGAATGTCTCTGTCTCTTTGAAGAGCTGGAATTGTTTGCCAGACTTTGAAGAACAGGAGTCAGCATTCCTGGGGGAAATTTTCTTTGGCCTGGCAGTAGAGGAGAAGGGTATCTTGCAGGCTACAACAAAGTGGGTTGAAATGAGCTTGTTGGGCAATGTTCAGTGAAGCGATGGGTATGAAGGGAAAAGACTTCAGAATAGCTGGTAACCCGCTCGTTAAGGAGTGTGTAGATCTGTATTCAGAACCTTCCCTACCTCACAGGTACAGGTCAGAGCTCTGTTTCCCTCACTCCAGGGGTACGCTGAAGCTCCTCCGCTGGTGGTTATGTGCTGGGTTTCTCTTTATTTTCGTGAAAGTATATCTGAAGGCACATATTTCATTTGAGTGCAGAACAAAATATTTGGACATGTTTATTCCAGGTTATTTATCTTCAATCATAAGTAAGTGCTAGCCCTGCCCCTGGTGAGCAGCATCCTTTAGCAATGCAAATGACAGACTGAAGGATGGTGACCTGACTGGCACTTTGCTGTTGATTTTTGTGGAGTCAGAGCTAGGCTCTGTCTTTGCTTTGAAGTGGCAGTGAAGGTGACAACTACATGTCAGCACTCCTGGGTTTTGTTTCTTCTTCTCAGGGGTTTGGTGCCTGAGTTTCTCCATCTTTACAAGGGGATCCAAACCACTACAACAAGGATTTAACGGATTCACAGATGAATCCTGTAGAGGAGAGATGTCTGGGAGCACTGTCTACTTAGTACTGTGATTGCTTTATTTCTGGCATAATCACTGTGTTAGCACAGCCGTATCTTTAAAGGCTCTCTGTCTCTAACCCTCAGGTTTGGCAGAGGGGCAAAATGATTCAGATTTGAACAGGTTTTTATCCTCTTTGCTTTGAAGAGGGGAAATGAAAGCACAACAGCCAGCAAGGAATCAATATTGCTTTAGAGGAGCTAGTCTGTGACTGAGCTAGTCTATGACTGTTTGCTTGGAGTAGTTCCAGGATTTGTTTGTGTCAGAGAAATGAATTATCATATTCACATCATCACCAGGAAGATGTTACCTGTGTGTCGGTTGGGCACTTGGCTTCTGATTCTCTCATTCTTGATATTTGAGGTGTGTGGGCCACGTGGCTAAGACACAGGGAGCTGGATCATGTAGCTCTCTTGGAGATTTCTGTACTGCTGTCGTGACAAAGATGGACTCGAGAGCTGGGGCCTCAAGAAGCACCACAGCTGCAGCACTCTGCTTTGGCCAAACTCGGCAGCCACAGCTCGCTCTGATGCAGTTCTTCTCTTCCAGGGCCGCTGTGATGTCAACCTCAAGAACAACCGTAACCAGACGCCGCTGCACCTGGCTGTCATCCAGGGACACGTAGGGATGGTGCAACTGCTGGTCAGCGAGGGCAGCGATGTCAACGCTGAAGATGAGGATGGAGACACAGCCATGCACATTGCCTTGGAACGGCAGCAGCTGATGTCCGTCATGATGGAGAAGCGGGAAGGGGAGATGGGGTTGACCGTCCTGTCCAAGGTGAGTTGGGAGTTGGAGAAATTCCTGCACCAAGGGCAGGAAAATGCTTGATGTGAGAATGACAGGAGATAGTGGGATCCAAGGGGCCAAAGGAAGGCAGGGAAATTGTGTAAAGCCAATGCAGATGGGGAGCGTGGAAACAAGCCTTCTTGCTTGTGGGAAAGCAAGAATAGATCCTCTGAGGCCATGCTTGAATTTATAGCATGAAACTTCACATAGTCAGACAACAATTCATACTGTCTCCCCTGATATTTTTACTAGCATTGTGCGCTTCTGTCTTGACATGGGAAAGGTCATAAATCCAGTTGCAGAGCCAAGAGTCTTGGGTTTAATTCATGCCCCAGAACCACAGCGATTCATTTCTGTCTGATGGCATGGAAAATATGAGGATAGCTAACCACAAACACCCCAGTTATCTGCAGATGTAGAGCAGAATGTGGGAGGTGAGACATATCAGGCTAGAGCATAAAGGCTATGTTGTTACAGAGCCTGAGCTGGATTTCACCATTATATAAGGCCTTTCAGGAACGGCCTTAGATCTAGCAATCAGTGCATGAGATGCCAAGGACTGGATGCTTAGTCTGGCTTTTTGGCAAAGATAATAAATTAGCCCTTCAAAGTGTTCTGCCATCCATGTAAATGCCAACATGTGCACACACCAGACTCACAGGGCAAAGCGAGAGTGCAAACGTTGGCTGTATTTTACGGATGGAGTGAGAATGATTCCATTGTAGTACACTGGAAAATCTGGCATAGATTTTTTTTTTTTTTAATTGTAATTTGAAATGATCAGAATAAATTACACCACCATTCTGAAGGGCCGCATGCTGTGTGCCAAACTACCCGCTCCTCCTTTCTACCTTGAAAAAGCCTGGTGCTTTGCTGTTCTGTTCTGCTCGGTACCGAGCTACCAGTGTTGACAGCATGAGTTGATGGTTCACCTGCGTGGCCAAAGACACTCCAGCCTCAGGTCCTCAGGGACGTTCCACAGAGACACCCCACACCAGCTCAGCGATTGCTTCTTTCTTCTCAATTTCTCTGCCTGCAAATTTGAGCAGAGGGTCAGCAGCAAGGGTGGGCTTTATCTCTCTGAAAGCCTGTGTAGCAGCTTTGTTAGCTGTTAGGCCTTAGCTTGTGCCAGGGACAGCCAATAGCTAGTCCAGGGTGCAGGAAGGCTTAGAGCAACGTGAGGGATCTGTGCCTGTCATTCCCAATGCTGTTCACATTAACGTTATATCCAGATGCTGTAGACTCATTCATGTCTAATTTTACTTGCCCTGATCTACCTGCGGTGGTCTTCTAAGTCAGTGGAAAATGTTTTTGTTGACTTCAAATTAGTCTGGATAACTTAAATAGCTGTCACTTAGGGCTCCATACACATTCATCAATTGGTATGTTCTGTGGTACTTCCTTTTCAGTACTTGAAGAACTTAAAGCCTATTACTATGATTAGTAATGATTAGCACCAGTTAGGACCAGTCTTACGCACTCTTGTTCCTGGAATGCAAGATTTGAATCTGCTATTTACATGCTGAAGGATCTTTTTATGTTTTCAAAAAAAAAAAATCTAAATTGCACTTTCAAATTGTAAGTACAAGGATTAAGACTTTGTTTAGAATTTGATACAGATCAAAGGCATGTAACAGAAACCTTTTCTATTAACAGAGAGTGTTTCTCAACATCTTTTAGCTGCAGGCTTCTGGCTTTCTTGGAAATGTAGAGCTGAATGTTGGAACTGCAATTGCATGTTACTTAGCACAAGAAGGAGCAGATATTAATTATGCAAACCATCGGGGAAAGTCTCCATTAGACCTCATTACAGATGGAAGGATTGTCCAGATCGTCAAAGACTTCTCACAGAAATTCAGGTAAACCAAGTCCTCTGGAAACTAGCTACAGTGTGCTTCCTTGCAAAATGCAGAGTGCTCCTGCAGCACTGTGGTGTCACTGCAGGCCACTGTTGTTCCAGGAGGGATGAAACATCTCTGAAACGCTTTAGATGTCAGTGTGAGCACCTCCTGCTTCATCTGGAGCTGGTTGCTGACCCTGCCTTTCTGGAGGGGTTATTTAAAGGTGCATACTGCCATTTGAAAGAGTCAGGAAAAGCAGGTTAATACTCCTTGGTGCAAATTTGGCCTCGACTTCGAGAGCCCTGAGGCTCTCAGACTGGCTGCTGAAGCCAAGAGCAACTTCTCTCTTGCAGAGTAATTCTGGGTTCTGTTTTACTTCCACTGGATTCTGCAGTTATTTAAAGTCTAAACAAAGAGGAAGGGCAACAAAAGGGTGGGCACCAGAATCCACAGACTTTATTCCAGAGTTAGATAAATGCTTGTTTTTCAACTGATAAGAGAAACGGCTGAGAAAAAGCCAAGGGAGACTAACAAGTCAAAGATGGCTTTATCTCAGGTTCTGAGAAATGTTTGTTTGGATTTTGACTTTGCAACCATGAAAGCAGAGCTCTGTTTGATCTGAGGGCACAGACCTGCAGTCATGTTACTGCTGGAGGATGAACCACACAGCAGCTGCTGTAATTGCCCATGCTCCTGGTCCAGTGTCAGTAACAGGTGAAACGTGTCCCTTTAAACATTTTCCATAGGAATTTTGTCAGTGGAGTATATGTTGGATTAAATTTTTTTGCCTAAAGAATGCCAGTTCTTTCAGACTGATGTAGCTCATCATGTAGTGGTTTCAGGCTCTGTGTTGAGGTTTGACTGGAGGATTTGGGGGGGGTCTGCAGGGTTGGATTGTAGGCCCTGTACACTGCGGTGAGTCCCAGCATCGTGCACAGGAGCCGTTGGGACAGGATGGTTAGCTGTATCTTCTTAAACTGCTTGATTAGTCTGGCTGAAATGAATAGGTCTGGAAGAATATAAAAATGTATTTATAATATACATTTATAAATGTATATTTATACATTTATAAATGTATATTATAAATGTATATATAAATATACATTTATAATGAAGCTGCTGCCACTTTGGTAGGCAGCTAGATAGCAGTTTCCTCCCAGAAACTTACTGACTTTATATCAAAAGACCAAAAAGCACTCCTTCACAGTACTCCTGGGGGGCCAGGGATTTTGTGGTAGTACTGAAGACGTTTGCTAGTAAATGACCATCCTTGTCCGTTCCGTTCAATCATTAATCAGTCTTGCAGTTTAGATAGTAGGTGTAGCTGGCAGATATCCATTTGTTGGGAAAACCAATGGATGGATGGAATGCTGAGAGCTTTGGATTTGGGGCTAATAATTCAGGATAGAAGTCTGAATCTGAACCTGTATTCTGTAAGCAGCAAACAGAGACAACCACCCCAGGCACTTTCCAGGAACATGCAAATACAGAGGATCCTTAGGGCCTCGCTTTTTAAATAGCTCCTAAAAGTTGACTCCTCCCAGCATGTGATTGTACCATCAATACCTTACTGTCACCCTCCAAAAGAGCAGTTTCAACTTGTGTTAAATATTAGTTATCCCTATTCTTTCCCTTTCTTTTTAGATAGATCCAGTCAGAATCCCAGCTGCTAGAGGCTGAGCTGGTCCCACTAGGGCAGTGAAGGTTCACAAGTTTGTTACCTGAGCATCTGCTGCTCTGCCTCCCTGTGGAGTGTTTGCCAGGGATCAATACAATGTTACTTGGATTGTGTGGCTCAAATTTTATTGCATGTTCATGGTTGCAGGGAACAGCAGGTTTCTTCAGACAGCTCAGCCATCACCTGCAGCCTTCGCCGTGTACACACCACCCCCAACACAATGACCAACCTTAGTGTCTCGAGTGTGGCAGTCCCCACAGAGTGCCTGGTCTGCTCAGAGCTGGCCTTGCTCATCCATTTCTTCCCGTGCCAGCACAGTATTGTGTGTGAAGGTAAGTGCAGTCTGGATTTTATTTAATTTAAAAAAATTTTTTCTGTTCCAACACATAGCTTCCCTAGCTGGACTCTCATAAATCAGGCTGAGTTTAGACACAAAGCTATTGTGCTGTTTGTGTCCGGAAACGCCCGCAGCATGATTTCAGCACAGCCATCATGTCGAAGATGTCCAAAGCTCTCTGAGAAGCAGAGAGTGTTCTGACTACCTGCTGAGTGGGACCCCAGGCAGCTTTGCTGGTGCTTATAGTTGCTCTGGATAATTCAGAAGGAAAGCCAGATGTTCTAGCTGGCAGTGCTCTATCCCTCAAAACCCTCTTGAGAAGGATTTCCCTCTCTGGCTTTTGTTACTGGTTTGCATTTCAGTTGTTTTAATGGCAGCCTGCTCAGACGTGTCAGCAAGTTTTGTTATCTTGCAAGGCACTCACAATCTGACCGCAGGGAAGTTGGTAAGGACTGTGTGCCAGAGCTGCATCCTTTTCCCTCAGAGCAAAGGGCTGTTTTGATCCACAGTGCAGCAGTTCCAGTAGCACACAGCACTGAGGACTTGAAGGTGTTGTATTTGTTACTGGCGTAGAGAAGACTATACCAGGAGATGGGGATGCAGCTTAAAAAGAAGGTAGTGACCTCATTTCTGTGCAGGAACTATCTCTTAATCATCCAGGCAGGTCTCAGGTTGTTCAGAGCTGATGTTCTTGAGTCTGTTGTCTTCCTCTTGATCCTGGCATCACTGGTCTTAATTGTAATCTCTTCTTGTATTATTCGTTGTAGAATGCTCCAGGAGAATGAAAAAGTGCATCAAATGTCAAGTGACAATAACCAAAAAACTGAAACAAGGTATGTTTGCAGCCCTACTGTTCAGTGCAGTGTTAGTTTGAGCAGCAGCAATGATTTTTCAGTGAAATAAACAGAAGGAAGGGAGTTGATTTTTTTTTTTTTTGGTGGTGTTTTGGGTGGGTGTGTGTGCCTGTTGCATTGGCCACCTTTAGAGAGGAAAAAGTAGATTCAGGTGTCATAGGCCAAGCTCAAGCTGCATAGACAAGACAGGACATTTGAGGAAGCTTGTCCTGTGCCTGGCTTATTTTGTGTATTGAAAGCAAACACCAGGTTCTTCACGTGTCAGTGTAACTATTTTCACAGGTGGTGATCGAACACTGAAAATTTGTGAGAGAGGAGAAACGATGTCTTGTGAAAACCTTGCTTCTCCATTGGCTGAAATTCCAATGCCTGGGCAGGGTGGAATCATTGAGCTGGATTGGTTCAGTAAAGCTCTCTAGCCTGGCTTTAAACAGATTGTCTTTCATTACTCAGTGTCCAGCACGAGCAATGTTATGCATCTCAGCAAGCTAGAAGCAGGTTTGCACTTGCCATAAAATTAATGCAGGTTGCCCACTGAAGCTTTTCCCATGTTGATGTGTTTCTAGCTGAGATCACTCTTAGGGCATGTGAAAATGAATTGTGTGTCCTGCTGCTCATGGTATTGTAGGCTCCTTTGTTGGAGTCAGGCTATGGTCTTGTGACTTGATGCCTGGACAAAAGCGTAGGGGAACCAAGAATCTGTCACATGGCATTGGACATACATAACTGGCAAAGACAGAAACCCTCTTTGGAACTCCATAATGCAAAAAAAAGCAGGTTTATCTGACAGTAGTCAGGAGCATTTGTCTTTGCTACAGACTGGCAACAAAATAATGATGAGAATTCCAAATAAGACATTTGCATGCAGATCTCTGCTGGTGGAGGAACATCAAGGTCTCTGAAAACATCAGCAGGACTTTCCCTATCAGTGATGTCTTCAGTGCTTGTCTTTAGCAAGCTCCCTGTCCCAAAACTTGCTTCACCTTTATGGATTTGAAATCAATTCTTGCACCGCTGAAGTGCAACTAATTCCAGAATGTTGGGGAAAGGGACATGTGTATTGAATTGTAAAGCTACCTAATCAAAGATTGAGGAGCAGAGGATGAGCAGTGGGCTGTATTAAGCTGAAATCAGGAGAAGTCTATTTACTTAAGCTGGCAGTTGCCCAGGATTTAGGGTTCTTCCATAGAGTTGACCAAATGACTCTATTTGTATATGCAAAAGTCAAGATGAGTGATGTCAAATGGTTTCTTCTTGTTTTACCATGTGTGTTCTGAAAGACTTAACCAGAAATTTTAATCCCAAATGTGAACAGGAGGTTGAGAGAACATAGTACTCAGCACTGTAAGAATTCCTGGACTAGCATGGCAGAGCATCACAACCAGCTTTGAATGTTTTTACTTGAAGGTAGCAGAAGCATCTTCCAGAACACCAAGGCAGGACATTTCAGACGTTTGGTTTCCCTTAAAAAAAAAAACCAAACCCAACCAACCACACACACAAAAACCAGCTGAGCAACTAAATGGAGGAAAGCAACACTGGCCAGTCTGTAAAAAGCATCATCTCAGGCTTTTTATTTGAGGAATCCCTGGATAAGGCTCAGTGAAGAGAGTTTAGTCTGAACCGATTGCTGCTCGTGAGGGGCAGAGTCTAATTAAAGAGCCACTGCGTGAGGCCGAGCACACTAGTGACTAACCCTCTTCCTGCTCTCCACCCCTGCAGACAGCACCGAGGTGGAGTGCAGCCCAAGCTCTGAGTCCACAGATCAGAGGAAGCTCATGGAGGAGCTGCAGAACCGCTACCGGCAGATGGAAGAGCGCATCACCTGCCCTATTTGCATCGATGACCAAATCAAACTGGTCTTCCAGTGTGGACATGGCTCTTGCCCAGACTGCAGCACAGCCCTCACTGTCTGCCCCATCTGCCGGCAGGCTATCCGGGAGAGGATTCAGATCTTTGTCTAAGGATATGCTTGCTTCCCTTCCCATTCCCACCTCCCTCCTTTACTTCCTTTATGTTTGCATTTTAGATGAGAAGCGCTAGTCAGGCTGGTGTGTTTGGCTACCTGCAAAGCCATCCTGAAAGAGAGGGAAGGAAATAACTGCTGTGATTTGGGTGGAGGTGGAGGGAGTCCCTCTGCCTGCAGTGTCCTAAGGCCAAGGAGCAGTGCTTGAGGGCAGGCAGCCCCCTCTCCCTGTGCTGCTGATCCACTGGGAAAGACCTGACTAAGGAGAGCACTGCCCCGTCCCCTGAAGGCACACGAGTCGCTCAGACCAGAGGTGAACAGTCTGCAGGTGCTCACACTGACTCCGGTGGCTGCATCTCGTCTGGGGCCCCGCAGCCCTGCCGTGCTGGCAGGAGGTGCTGTAGGAGGACGTACCTTCCGCCTCGGCAGGCAGTGGCGAAGCACACGCTTGCACTTCACAGGAGGAGATACCTGAGGAGCTCGGGCGAGGTGTCTGCTCCCCCAGATGCCTGTCAGGGGTAGGGAGGTAGTGTCCTAAACAGCTCCCTGAACTCGTATTTACAGGCTCAACAGGAACTTGGGACTGGCAGAGGCAAATCTGGATGTCACGAGACCCTAAAGACAGAGCGTGTGCCTTAGAGATAAAGTAGTGAACACTGATTGGAGAAAATATGTTGTTACAACAAATATTTCAAACTCTAAGTGACACTCTTCTTCCATTATTTTTTTTTTTTTTTTGGCACAACCGTGTGTTCAGAGACTCCTGAGCTTTCTATCCATAATGCCAAAGGCAGGTGTTAAATACTCCAAACAAAGTGTAAAGAAAATAAATAGTAATAACTAAGACGTGAGAAAAAGGGATTTCATTTTTGTTTCTTTTGTTTTGCAGCAGAACTTAATAAAATAAAATATATATTTTCCTGACCATTAAAATGAATGTACAAACAGTAGCTGAAATATGGATCTGGCTGTATTGTGTTTTCCAACTGTCTGACTGAAGAAATCTAATCTAGAGTCCATCCTGTAAAATAACTGTTGGTGGAAGTGGCAGCCTGCGGGGCTGGTGTGCCGTGTGTGTGTGTGTGTACAGACGTGTTTGTGTGTGTGGTGTATATCTTTAGTGACACAATTATACACGAGCATACTGTTTGTTACATATTGCAAGCAATATTTAAACCAAACAAATATATTGTGTTCTTCTACTATCTTTGTTCATTAGCAAAGAGACGGCAAATCCTTTAAGGAAATTTTTAACTTTGTGGAATGTATGGTAGTTACAGGAATACTTATTACTTCTCCATAATCCCTTGGTGCTGTGAGAAAGGCTTATGTCACGACCTCTGACTCCTGTTAATAATCTTTGTCAAAAATATTCACTTGAGGTTGTTACAGGTTCAGTGGATATTTTTTTTTGAGCTGTGAAAATGGATCAGATTTAAATTATTTGGCTGGGTTAGATTTAACACCCAAATAACCTAAAGCTGAATTTCAGAATTGGCTTTGGTAAAAATCAGAGGTGCAGGTACTCATTTACTTATTTCCTAGAAGTTCCTGTAAATTCTTTTGGAATAAACAGACATTTCCCCCGAATGTTGCTGTATTGTGGTAGGCCAGCATTAGAAAAGTACTGTGCAAAGGCTATTTTGAAAAAGTACCATCCTGAACCCTCTTCATAATGCAAGAGCTGCTTTAACCACTGTTTGGTGCAATTCAATAATTTTCCAGACTGTATATTACTTCTCCCCATAAGAAGTGGGTTTATAAAATATAGTTCTTTCACAAGTCTCTATGTCAAATCTAAAAGCAGTTTACTAAAGGTAAAACCGATTGATACTTCATCATGTGTGTTAAACATATATGTGTGCTGGCACTTGGGGAGGAGGGACAGAGGGGACAAACTGTTCAGTATCAGTTGTCTTATTCTCATCTCTTGCGCCTACGGTATCAGTTTGTTCAGGAAAAAACAACAGGGAGCATCTGCTTTATATTTTTAAATAATTTCTTTGGATACTAAATGAAGAGAGGCTTCCAAGTGATTATTCTCCCTAAAGGAAAAAAATTGTAGGAAAACTGCAGTCTCCAACATCCAAGCTGTGCAGCTGTTGCAGAAAATGGAGATTGATATTTTTTTAAATATTTTTTTTTTCTGGCTAACGACTAAGAGATTTTATAGGGAAAGAAGTGCCCATCTCAATTTTATGTTTGGATTTTTTTGAAATGCGTTTTTCATTTCAAGATCTCCTAATCTTATTTTCATATCTGAAATTCCTCGTGTGGCCAAATTAGCGATGGAATTTTGCACAACATGATATACCTGCTTAAGAACTACAGAAATGGTTTGGAAACCAAGCGTTCAGGTTGGGAGTATATTCTTTCATTTCCCTGTTCCTGCTGTGATTGCTTTTGAGGAGCAAGAGTTGAGCTGCTAAGCACCATTTTTGACCCTTTCATTTTCCTAGTACGAAGAAGGGAATTACTACACCACAACAGAGAAGAAACAAGACGGTCAGTGGAGCCCCAGGAGCAAGAGATAGCGGAAGGGAAGCAGATGCCCGTATGTGCCAGGTATGTTTTTGGCAAGCTTTGCCCCCAGGCTCAGCTCCGTGGGAGTCTGAGGCTTTGGAGAAGTGGAGAAGGTTCTGGTTTATCTTTCCTGAGAAGCTGGAGGGGCCAGGATCAGAGGGTGGCTTGTGGCCGACTGGGTGCCAGGCTGGGTTAGTTAGCTTTGTGTACTTGCTGGGTCATCTAGTTCATGTGTAATCTGGCCTGGACTCTCAGCCTGCCAGAGAGTTTCTTTGCTCCAATCCAGGCTTGAATCTGAAGTATGAGAAGAAAAAGATATCTGTAAGAAGCAGGAAAAGAGCCAAGTGGAGCTGCATTAAACTTAGCTAGAGATGATGAGAGAGGGAAGGAGGGGGCAAGGTGGGGGAAGGTGTTCCTCCCCTTTCAGTCCCAGTTGGTATTGCTGGTACAGGGGCTGAAGAGAGGCAGGGAGGTGTCAGAGTAGTAGGCAAATGCTCCTTAAAAGACAAATAGTGTCTTTAGTTAATCAGTGTGGATAGTGAGTAACTTTCTGCTTGATGTTTATTACCAGTTGGTCTCCCGCAGACAAACTGGGGAGCTCCTTGTTTTCACTGGGGCTTCTGCCATCTGCAGTGCAGCTCTGTACCTTGCAGCAATGTACAGCAATAATTCTGAAAGGGAAAGATCTTGCTGAGTCTTTCTGGTGTAGAAGTTTAAGTATATGAGCAGGTTGTCTTGTACTCGGAACTAGGGTTTCTAATGCACTGCCTTTGGAAGTATGGCCAGAACTCTGCGTTTACAGACAGCGTGAGACTGAGGGAAGAGAGAGAGAGGGAGGTGGCTTGTCCAAAGGCAGAGTCAGGAGAAGAACCCATCTCTCCTTTGATTAGGTTCCCACTACTCCATGCTGCTCCCGGGGTTTCGGAAGGCTTGGTCCATCCACAGATGGATTACAGATTATTAATACAGCCCACCAAAGAGCAACAACGAAAATATCCCCACCCAGGGAAGCAGTTCTTACTCTGTTACAGACACGCTTTATTATGTGTGTATTGACAAAAATTTCTCCCTTGTTTTCTTCCTGAACTTCTACTCGCTACGTGGCCGTGCCTGGACTGCTGAGCTGCTGACTAGGGTCAAGACCATGCCTCTCTGTACCGGCCTGACCTTGTGTTACCAGGCACTTCTGTGAGCTGCAGCTCCAAATTGACAGTTAAGCAAAATATTCCGTTTTCTTTGCCAGCTGGAGCAAGCCCTTGTTTTCAGCTCATTTGCTATTCAGCAGACCATGGATTTTTCTAGGAACATCAGCAGATGCTGATCACGAGGGGCTGCATGATAGAAAGTGGGAGAATGCTTGGGGAGTGAAGAACATTCTTATGCTCCCCCTCCCTGGGGAATGTTGCTCCCTGCTGCAGCAGACACAGTCCTTTTTAGCCCTAAAAAAGTACAAGTTTTAACTGCCATTCCCACAGGAACCATGCAAGAATGTTGGGTTGTTGTTTTTTTTTTTTCCCCCCAAGTTGTGAGATGAAGGGATAAATATGTAAGCGCTTTTTAAAATAAGAGCTATATGAGGCTTTGCTAATTCTTTTCACATGGGCCACCAAGGAGCCAATATGTGGTAAATCACATTCAGCTGTGTGCACTCCCCCTCCCGTGCCTGTGGCCTGGACTTGGACGGGTGCCTTGGAAATGAAACACTGATGCTCATGCCTTGAGCCATCAGATGTTAGGTTCTTCTTTCTCTCTCTTCTCCACCTCCACGTAGAATTCCCAGTTCATGACACTGGAAGCTAATGGGAGCAGTTTGTTCCAATGCTGAGTAATATGCACTTAATCCATGAATAAATAAGAGGTTTCACGAGAGGTGAGGTGTGTTTTGGATAATCAGACAGCTGCAGTTCTAGCACGAATGGTTGTTCTCTGTGTAGCACCTCTTAGCAGGACTCTGGCTCTGTTGTAAGAGATTGTTCTTGTGACGTTTTGGGGACTTGAACGAAGTGGTGCCGGTGTGGATCATGCCTTGCTGCACCAGGGCTGACCTGCCTCTGAGACGTGGCAAACAGAGCAGCCAGAACCATTTAGAAATAGTGCTAAACCTAACATTTAACGTTAACAGTGCTGAAGGGGAGGGGAGAAATGTTAAGAATAATCCACGAAAGTGAGGAAGTATTTATTTTTGAGCTAAAACTTGCCCTTGGGAATGTAGCCATATGCTGTGTGCTTTACAGCAGCCCCACTTTAAACATTTCAGCAATTAAGATTGAAAAGAGCAAAGGAAGGTGATGAAAGCATATTGTGTTGTGCAAATGTTCCAATCCTTTATATTCTCCATAGTCTCTAGTTGACCATTGTAGGTTTTATGCAACATTCCTTCCCTTCTGACAGCTGTTTAGAGCCTGTTTTTTCATGTGACGTTTACTGCCTGCAGAGATCTCAGGATATGCATCCCTGATTGTTTGCTTACAAAATCCCAGCTCCCTGCAAATGATATCCAGGTCCCACTCACTGCTGCTAACAGCACAAAGACAAAGCAAAGTCAGTTTTGTACCCTGCCTTCCTTTCCTATTCCCCATTACACCATATGGATTCCCTCAAAGTGTAATGTGTTCCATTGCTTTTAGACACTGTGCAGAAAGCAAAGCCAGGAATGTTTTTCTGTCCAAATATAGTCAGGATGACGGTTCTTGCCTGTAGTCCAAACCAAATATCTGCACTTGAGAACCTGAGACCTCTAAAATTCATCAGAACTCCAAAGTCCCAGCAGCAGTTCTCTGCACTCGTATAAAAGCAATCCTTCTGGGGCCTTAAGCCGCCTGATAAAGGATGAAGAATATTTTCATCTGTTGGAAAAGACAGAGCTAAAACTTCAGAGTTCTGACTAACTTCTTGCCCTTGGCCCAGGGCAATACGGGTTCCCAGAAGGGCGTCTGGGGAGTTGTCTGAAGCATCTGAAAGAGGCTTAAATTCTGACAAGTGCCGTAGATTTGAGGCCACTAATGGCTGCATCTGAGAGTCCTTTAAGCACAAGTATCTCTTGGGAAAGCCGTGATGTTCTTAACCCAGGGGTGGAATGTTAACAGATGGTGCACTCTGGGCCTAATAATCCTTAAAATATCTATAGGAGAGAGCTACGCTTGAAATTTAACAACCGCAGCGGTACTGAACTGGGTATAAACCTGAAATTTTGCTTTTTACCAGCAGCAGACACTGAGGATTCTGGCCAGAGCTTGTGCAGCAAAGAATCCAGATGCAGAGTGACTTTATCAGAAGCATCGTTAGCGTGAGCAGCATTAAGTTCGTGCAGCTCCCTCAGCTCCGCAAGCTGCATCTGTAAGTTCTGAAAACCTCAGCGTAAGAGCATAAGAGCTTTCCTCATCTGACTCTCATTGCCATAATAACTGAGGTTTGTCTTGGCCTTAGTGCTGAGCTGTTTTCTGAGCAAATATTTGGCTTAAATTTTAAAAGTTTTGAAAGTATTCTGCAGCCAGTGGTCCAGTAGAGTTGGATGCACAGGCGCTGAATTTCTGTGTGGATGGGCACAGTGCATTGCCAGCACGGGGGGAAAAGCAAACTGTGTGCTTTCCAAGAAACCCTGCTCTTGCTTCTGATCCATCAAGGTACATCCAACCTGCTCGCTACCTTGACAGGGAAGCAGGATCCCAAATGTCACAGAGGTGGTGAATCATCTCTGCAGCTAAAGTTTCACCATTCACCCACCGCGTGCGGCGCAAGAAGATAAATGGCTAATACACAGTGTGATCCCTTTCCCCCTTCACAATCCTTCAGTAAGTCATGGAAAAGTGCTGTGCTACTCTTTACTAGCTGCATGAATAAGTATTCAGAAACAATGAGGGCCTCAAAAATGTGCTTCTACTGAAGCTCTGAATACTAACTTTTGGGGGGGGTGTCTGAGCCGAAATGGATTTTACAAAAATTTTTTACTTTCTTTCCATTGGGACAAAGGAAATTCTTAGTTCCCTCAGGCTGTGGGGTTGTGTGAGTTCTCAATCTCTGCTTTAATACTCAGGGTCAGGTAGTCATCTTCAGAAACAGCGAGGCACTAACCCACAGCTTGGAACACGTCAGGCTCCTGCTCTGCAAGATTCCACACTTGACCTCGGGCAAGTCTTTGCTGCTGCACAGTACCGGGAGGTGCAGGTAACAGCCCCACCTGAACCTCCAGGATTGACGTGGGATTAAATGCTCAGGGAGACTGAGGTGCTTGGCTACTCCTGTGAGAGGTGAGGGCCTGTGTAACAGTGTATGAGTTAAAATCTTTTTCTAGCACTGCTGACTCTTACTACCCGTACGAACGGCGGATGCTCTTCACGCTGTTACACAGTTTTGCAACTGAAACTCAGTGTTCTTCCAGCACGGTGTTTGTTAGCAGAATTTTTCTTTCAAGCCAGTACTGCTCTACTGGAGAAGAGCTCCTGGCTGAAGTTTTTGAGCCCCGCTCCAAGGCAGGTTTTTACTTCAAGACTCACTTCTCAATCAGTCTTTCTGCAAATGTATTCTTGTCTACAGACTCCCACAGAAACTTGTTCAGGGGACTTGAAACACTGATGACTTCAGGAGTTGCTACCAGTTTCTCACTTTGTGCTGCGGTCTGCAGTGTAAACCACAAACAGAGGTGCCTTTGCAGCGCTCTTTGGAGCTCCCAGCTTTGATTTCAGAGTGCTCACACTTGTTGCAGCTAACAGCGGAGATGAGCCAGTATCTCAGCCCGCTGCAGTTGGCTGCTTTGGTCCACAGGAGTTACAGCTCTGTACCCTTGCTTCCTGCTCTTGCTCTTTCTCCTAGTTCCAGCTTTCCTTTGTAATTCTATCTGTAACTTCCTTTCATGTTACTCCTTATTCTGTCCTTCTCCTGGTACCTGAACAAATGTTGCACTTTGTCCACTCTCTGCAGAAGGCATGTGTTTTCTCCAGGTTGGAGCTTGGTGAAAATTGAAAAAGAAGATTCTCCTGAAGTTGTACACAGACTCATTGGTCCTATTTATTCTGAGTTGTTTAAAAGCTCCAGGCCAGCTTTAATCAGAAAATACATGAAACTTATAAAATGTCACAAGCGTGATTATGAACTAGGGGAAAAAAAATCCGATTAAACCATTTTCAGTATTAAAAGTGCAAGAAGTTTCTGAAACCTTTCAAATGCTTTGGATATCTCCTAAATTATTTTATACTGGCTGGCAATAGAATTGCCCCCTTCCTGCCATTTGCTTGTGAAACTAGGAGATTGCAGAGTTCCTTTTCCTCTCTCTGCTCAGAAGTGTTCAGCTGAGGACACCCCACCTCGGGAGCCCTGAGTAGCCAGCACTCAGTGACCAGACAGAAGAGTGCAGCTATTTCTGAAAACCTGAGAATTTCTGAGTAAGCTTTTTAAAAAGTCCTGAATTGACTTCATGTCTGCAGCCTGGAGATGCCTTAAAGAACCGAACAGCGTAAGACAAACTGACCCTGACGTGCCCAAGCTGAGGTACCCAAGATCAGTATGATTCTGAGAACAGCATCTCTCAGCATCACAGCCCCTTACTGGGTAGCTCCCAAGTACACAAGAGGTTTGCAGGTCACTTGCCAAGTTTCATGGAAGAGGGAGTTGATGTTTACTTTTATCTGAGTTTGTAAACTCTCTGATCAGAATTTCCTAAGCAGAGAAGCCCTCCCTGCTCTCTCACAGCATCTCATTTTTCATTCTGCTCCTGAAGACAGCCCCTTGACAAATGACAGCTCTTCTAGCCTTAAGCATCCCTAACGAAACATTCCAAGGGCGTGATGCTGGCTTCTGGATTCCTTTTTCTGCCCCCTCCCCCCAATTATTTTCATTACATAAAGCTGACAACTGCAGATCTGTCCTCTGTTGATTATACAGTCAGTTAAAGAAAAGAGTGCATGTCCATCCCAGCTTGTTTCACTGCTGCTTTTCCTCCGCCAGCCCAACTTTCAGCTGCAGTAATATGATACCACTTGGCAGAGGCTAAGAGAATCTCTGGCACATTGGAAAGAGGCTTAATGTAAAGTCTACGGGTTTTTTAAAATTTTTTTAGAGCTTTTTGAAACTCTAGTGGTTCTGCACAACTTTGGCAGTAACTGCAGGGCTACTCACAAATGCTCCAAATGCAACTGTGAGCAAACGGATTACCAATGCATTCTGTGAAGAGAATGTCTTAGTGTCTTTCACATCTCCCTCTAAAAAGTATTAAAGAACATGGATCAAGTAGAAGAACTTTCTGCAAACAGAAGGAAGAGCTTTCTTTCAGTTGACAAGAAAAAGAGCAATGGCTGTAGAACCATTGTGGGATTTTTATGCATATTCCCTGTGGTGGCTTTGCTGGCTATTGTGGGAGATCCAGCTGGAGCTGCAGTTCAGAAAAGTCAGGTAGGAGAAGGATCTAATTCTCAAATGCTTGAAATGGGAGTGGGGATATCCAATACGTGTGCTTGTGTAGACTTTTTAGAAGACAGATACATTCAGGAAGCAATCTAAACAATACAGAAATAACTGTTAAGGCAACAGGATCTGTTTGAGTCTCTTTTTACAAAGGATCCTAAAAGGCAATTATGCATCCAGGTAGAATGAGATTATTAGAGATGTGTATGCAGCTTGCAGGCAACCAAACAGTGAATGCACAAAAGATCTGGGTTGTTCTCCCTCAGTACCTCTGCTTTCCCAGCCTAGTATGATGTGGCATGCATATATTCTGATTTCTGTAGCAGCTGAGCTTTCCTAGGGACTCCAGAGGCTCATGGTGAGAGAGCTAAACTGGGAGTTAACGCTGGACCTACGCAAACCATTAGCTGATATTAACTCTCTGTCAAGGTCCCTCTGTTAGTAAGATAATGCTGGGACAGACTGGTATTTCGGGGGAACTGTAGTAAGGCTCTGGGACTCTTAGAAGTTGATCTTAATTTTTGCCTTTTAGCTTTCAATTTTATAAAAATCAGTGTTCTCTAAGTGCTCTCATCCTCTCCTGTTGTGTTTATGAAGATCCTGGCAATAGCTCCCCTTGTTTTCACCACATGCTCAGGGCTCTTATTAATTGGTCCTAAGTCACAGAGTTCTGTTACTGTTTAGTTTATGAGAGGGGAACTGCATGACTGGGAGAGGGAGCGGGGGGTGAATTACATTCATTACAACTCACTGAAGTAAATTAATGGTGATCTGACTGCACAGGGTGAATAATGCAGAGCAGAGATGTTGGCCAGTGCCCTCCTTTATCCTTCCATAGTTGGTGTCTGTTGTAGCTGTTGAGAGAGGGAGTTCAAACACACGTCCTCCTAGTACCTCCCAAGCTTTCTGAATGTTTGGGACCTTAACCCGCAGTCAGATGGGTTTCCTCCTGGGAGTGGCTGACCTCTTCTCTGGTTCTGAGTATTCCCATAGTCTTGGTTCTTTGGCATCTGGACAGAACCTTTCATCCAAATTATATTGTGACATTTTTAACTAGGTCATGCCATTTCTGTCAGAATCCTACCTCTGAGCCACAGCCTGTGTGTGGTACCCCACCCTCCTCCAATTCATTGTGCAACATGTTCTTTAATGAAAAGCATCCTGTTGGCACCAGTGGTAGGTAGAACAAAGACCAGAGTAGAACAGAGGCTGAGTGGGATGTTTGAGCAAGAGAACTCAGCCTCCTGCACCCGCCTTGATCTAGTGACTGGGTCAGATACAGGTTTCAGTGATTGCTGATGGGCCTGTCACCCTTACTTTGGTTTGTATTTTGATGATAAGCTGACTAGGGACACAGATTTATTTCCAATGCCCCTCTTGCTTGTTCAACACTTACGGCCTTAGGGTTTTAGCTCAATGGCTGTAGAGAAGACAATAATTTTTCTCCCTTGGGGCTGCAGGAGTTTTCCTTGTAGAAAGAGAAGCCAGCAGGCTGTCTCTGACTATCTAACCTTCCTTTGTGGATACTTGGCGGCTTTAGGAAGAGCCTCAGGATTCCACCTGGTGCCGGTGTGATTCGTGGCCTGGTAGCAGAGGGGGCAGATGGGCAGTGCCCGTTGCTGAGCCTCTGCAGCTTCACACGCCGAGCTGTATTGTACAGCAGACACAGCACCTGCTGGGCTGGGACTTAGGCTGGAAAGCAAAGGCCCTGCGTGCTCTGCTGGCTTTGTGAAGGGGCAGGAGCAGCTATCACAAGGACAGGCAGCTACTGGGTGGAGTCACGACCCGGGAGGTGTTTAAAGACCTGTAGATGTGGCACTTGGGGCCGTGGGTTAGTGGTGGACTTGGCAGTGCTGGGTTATGGTTGGACTCTTAAGGTCTTGAAGGTCTTTTCCAACCTAACTGATTCTATCTCTCTGTCTCGCAGGTGATGTTCTGTGGCCCTTCATGTCTTTTATTCAAAGACTCTGCTGATTTCAAATTGTGAGCCAGACCCACAGCTGAGCTGGAGGAAAGACTGTCCTTCCAGGAAAGAAAGATACTGAGATTAGAACAAGATGGAAGCTAGTATGGCTCACGGGCATGAGCAAATGAGACTGGTTTCCTGTGAGGACAGAGTCCTGCAGCCTGTTACCAGGCATGGCTAGCTGTAGTCATGGAGAGGTGCCAGTGCTTTGGGCAGGAGCTGGCAGCTGTTGCTTTGGGCCTCTTGGCTTTCCTTGCCACTTGTAGGACCAGGGATGTGCTGTTTTGACTCTCAGAGCCTCAGTTCTTCCATGAGTAAAACGAAGAGAGCTCTTGTTTTCTGCAGGATGTGCTCTCAGGCTGAACAAACTCCTACTGGTGCAGCTTTTGTAACGTTGCCACTATACATACCACTGATAAGTGTCTTGGTGGCTCTGGAGCAAAGATGACCCAGAGATATTCAGTGTCTTAGGGGTGACAGAGTGGGTGGACTTCCAGAGAACAGGCTGGGTCCCATTCTTTTGCCTCCACTACTTGGGACTAAAAGGCTTTTACAGAGTGAGTCAGACCTGTCATGAAATTTGATGTCTTTTACTGTGTGATGGCTTTAAATGCACTCCAGGGTTTCCAGGGCTCCTATTTACTTTGAAGGCATTTCAGCTCCACAGTGCAGCTTTATGAAGAGCTCTCTGCACAAAGCGTTGCCTGTTTTACTCATTTATCCAATATTTCATTTCTTCTGTGGTGAGGCTGGAGAGCAATAGCAAAGTGAGAAGGAAATGAAAACTTTCCAGGAAGAGCTGCAGCACTCGCTGTAGCCAGGAGCCTACTGAGGCCTCATTTCTGCTGGGTCTGTGCTGCACTCTGAGAGGAAGGAGTGGAGTGGCTGCAGTGCCTGTGCTGGAATTCTGCGGCAGGTCCAGGGAGCCTACAGCACCGACCCTCGGTGACCCAGTGGCGAGGGGTGCTGCTCCCTTTCCTTGCCTGTCTGATCTCAGCCATGCCCCGAGAGCTCCTCGTGGTACAGCCCCTCCTTTGCTGTCCTGGCTTTGTTCTGCACTCCCAGAAGAGCCGTGCTTTGCAAAGCGCTGCCCAGCTGATGCACTAGTCTTGGCTCCTGGACACCCCCGAGGGAGCACCAGCTGTGCTCCCTGAATGCCCCATACCTGCTGGTTTTTCTCTCACACTGTTCAATCCTGTGGTCTCTCCCATCTCTTTCAACCTCCTGTTTTGTCTTTTAAGGAAGATGCCACATCACCTGGTCTTCACGGAGCGAGTGCCTCTGCTTTGCACAGTCCAGCTTTCCCACCTCGGCCTCCAGCACGCAGAAAACGATACACAATCACACCAGGGCACTTGAAATGGGACCACTTCAACTTGACATACAAGTACGGACTTGCGTTAGCCCGAGGGGTTCGTGTTCTCCAAGTGATGCTGGGGTCTGAGTTTTCCCTGCCACGGGTGCAGACGTTAACCACGTGAATGCTGCTAATCCGTCTGCGAGTGGATGGGTAGCTGCAGACACGGCTCTGAAGTAGGGAGTACTTCTACAAACACTTCACCTCAGCTGCAAAGCGTTGTCCCTGCATTAGGAGCCAGCAGCATGCATGGCCACGTGCGGAGGCTCTGTAGAGTAAAACTTACTTTTGGGGGGCAGATTCTGGTTTCAAACAGATAGGCTTCCCAGAACTAGGGACTTCCATCAAAGTAGTGAAGTGAATATGAACTCTGTCGTGCTGGGATTTTCAAGAGTTCCATATGAACCTAAATCATCACTGAGGGAAATTGCTGTTGAAAGGTTCTGTGATTTCAGGAGGACAGAGCTCTGTTAGCACTGAGTGCTTTTAGAAATCTCTTTCTCCCTGTTGCCTTCGGGAAAGGATTGCCAGCTCTGAGATTGCCAACAAACAAACAATAAAAAGCCCTTGGCAGTTTTGGGGTGAGCAAATGTTAACCCGAATATTTTCAGACGTTTCTGCCAAGGAGAAGTGCCTGTCCAGATTACTGATTTCCAGCTGGGTTTACCATCCTCAGAACCAGCAGGATTTCAGCAGTACCACACAGCTGTAGTGCTCTGGTTTTGATGGAGCAGCGTAACTGTGAAGTGCTCTATTACTTCCAGCAAGGAGGCTGTTCAGGGCCAAAGCTGATGGAGTCTGATGGATTTTCATGCTGAACTGTTTCTCACTGCTGTCTGGCTTTACCGCGACTGCTGGCGTAAGGCAATGTCCATCCTGTTTGGTGTCCAGCCTTGAAGCAGCTCTCTTCTTACTTTAGCAGTGGCTAAACAGCCCCTGAAACTATCCAGTGCGATGAGGTGTGGTGGCAGCATCCTAGAAGATGCTTTTTCTCTCTGGGAAAGTATTAATGGTATCATTGAATGTTTTTCGGGAGAGCTAAACTGAATTCAGCCTGAACAGGGTTCAGGGAATCCCCTTGGAAACCATTTTGTAAGATGAGCACTGATAGGCAGAGTCAGACTGTCACGGGAAACCTCAGAGCAGCAGCAGTCCTGGAGGTTGGACTGAAGAAAGGCCCCATGGTCACTCCTGGCTGAGAGCTTGCACCTTCCTGGAGACACAGGAGCCCAACTAGGATTTTTCAGTCTCTTATGTGATAACAAATGTTCTTTTAACGTGGCTGCTAACTCCAACCACTCCTGAGTGTGAAGTACAGAGCAAGCCCCCGGCCTGACCTCTCAAGCACTGCAGTTGCTGACTGTCCAACTGCAGTGCTTTAATGGCAGGTGACTCTGGGTCCCTGAGAACACTGGGAAGGGGCCTCTGGCAGGAGCAGTGTGTGCTGCAGCTTTTCCTTGGCACTGGGCTGAGGGTGTCATTGTGGAGCTGTGAGGGTCCCTTGCTCAGGGCTTCCTTCTGCCCCTGAGACGACGAGTGGGTGGCATCAACCTGACTCCTTCACACTGAGCAGAGAACATACCTCCCTTTACTCCCATCCCAAACAGGCTAAGCCTCATGGTAGTCTTAACTGCCCAGGTTTACACTCGTTAACAGCCTGGCTTGATACGAAACCTTCTGCTCCTTTAGGATGTGCTGGGACGAAGGGAGAACATAAACAGCATAGCTAAAAAACAACCAGAGGGGATAGCAGAATATACACAACTTTTCCCAATTGCTACACTTGAGGCAGTTTCCTGAATGCAGATCTTCTTTTGGGACAAGGTAAGTTTCTAGGAGCCATCTGTACGTTTCCATGGTACAAACAGGGGTTCAGCTGTCCTGCCCCAGTAGTTTTCTTACAGTTCAGCTGTATCTATACCTGTGGCCTAAACAAAAACCTCTCTCGAGTCTCTCTCCCAAGTGATGAAATTTTTTTCAAGGGAAATAATTTGTTTTACTGTCAAGCCTTTGATACTCTTTGGAACTCTCTGAGTATTATAATTCAGTGTGTGCACATACGTTGTAGTCTAAGTGTTAGGAGTAGGAGTTACCTGCTGCTGAAATGCAGTTGTTTCCTCTTCTAGCAACACTGCACACGGACTGGGAGATATGAGGATAAAATCAGTTTTCCAAGAGAAACCTGTCTAAAATGATGTGCTTGAGGAGGGGTGAAAGCTGTAGTCTGGAACACGTGATTGTAAAGAATATCAGTTATCTATTAGTCCTTGTGGGGGTTTTCTTCAATGTTCTTAACGTCCAGGTCAAGCCACTCCTGTTTTGAACCTATTAGAGTGAATGGAAAGACTCGATTGTCTGATGCAACCTTGAGAGCCTTCAGCTGATGTTTGAGAAGGGAACTTTTCCTGAAGTTGTTCTGTGTCCCTACAGAATCTTGTCCTTCCCAAGAAACCTCATAAACGCCAGGGACACGCGCAGGGGCCTCGCGGCTGCGTTCCGAATGTGGAGTGAGGTCTCACCGTTCAGCTTCAGAGAGGTGCCACGCCACGCAGCGAGCGACTTGAAAATAGGTGAGACTGTGTGGGCTCCTGCACTGCCAGGACACTGTTGGGGCATCAACTCCACAAGGGACTTGGAGAGTTTCCGTGGGTAAACCGGGAGGTGGGAGGCAGGAGACAGTCCTCCTTTGCTCTGTGGACTCAGCAGGGCCTCCTGGCATGGGGGTGGTGTTTGCCTTTAGGTCAGGCAGAGAAACTACTTTTAGGAGATGTTAATACCACAGTCAGTGCTTTCTGTGAATTGCAGTTGGGAAGCTTTTGGTATTTGACAAGAATTAACCCTCAGTCTGCCACTGGGACAGGATTATCTCTGTTCCACAGATGGGGCGTATTGAAAGGTGAAATGCCATAGCCAAGGTCTCACAGAGCCGAAGAGCAGGTGATGGATTCCAGCTCGTTTACGGTTTTAGTCTCCCTTTTGTCGATCCTGTCGAAGCACCATCATTTCTCTGTCCTCCCCCTCCTCCCCTTCCTTCTGCCCCTGTATTGCTGTGCAGAAGTTACTTCCCGAGTTTCTCAGGCCTAGAAAAATGTTGGTGCCGAGGCATTATCTGCTGTCTCAACCCCAGATGTAAATTCTTCCTGGGATTTATGGTCTGTGTGAAACAATTATTTCCTGTGCAGATGGCAGCAACGTTGAGATAACCAGCAGATTTCCCGCTGTTTCGCAATGTGTTTCTCACTCGCGTGTGCTGTGACGTTACTCAGCAGCACATGATCTGCCTCCCCAGGGGCTGTCCTGCTGCCGCGTGTGAGCTGGGGGTGGCCCAGTGCCAGGGGATGCAGGGGACGTTGTGATGCTGTCACCAAGCTAGCAAAAAGACAGCAGCAGCTCTGACTCCAAGGCCATCTGTTTATTTACATTTCAAATGGAACAATTACAGCCTGGGGTTATCTCGCTGTTCAGCTTCTCTCCAAAAAAAAAGTAATTTCCACGTGATGTTGCAAACAGCACTCAGCATTCCCTTCTGAGAAATGGACTCATTTCTGTCCGTTGGAAACAGCTCTAAATCCAGGGTCATCACAGGGCTGAGTGTAGTTTGCATCACGTAGCCATCAGTCCTGACAACTGCTTTGCATTTATTTTTCCTTTTGTGGCTCTGTAGGTTGGAAAAACACATGGGGATAACATCAGAGATTTTTCTTTTTTTAGTAAACCCCAAGTTTAGAGATGTCCTGGGCAGGTTTACCCTGCTAGATACACTCAAGTCGTCTTCTCTTTTCACAGGCTTCTACTCTATCAATCACACAGACTGTCTGGAGTCACTCATTCACCACTGCTTTGATGGAACAACAGGGGAACTTGCCCACGCCTTCTTCCCACCCAATGGGGAAATCCATTTTGATGACCATGAATATTGGATATTGGGGAACACCCGGTTCAGCTGGAAAAAAGGTAACACTTGTCTCGGGTGCCTGTAGGATTTTAGATTTTAGTAGTTCTGCTGGGATTTATCTACTGTGGGAAAGACACACTAAAAATGGTTGAGGTTTTCTGTTGTTTTGGAAGTTGTTGGTCTTGCTGTCGTGTGACTGAGTTGCTCTAAGGAACCATCTGGTGCCGTTTCTGGATGGTTCAGTGGACTGACTTGATAGTGCAGCCACCTCCTCAATTACATCTGGCTTCTGCCCAGGCAGGTGGCTGAGCGGGGCCGTGATCTATTACCTGAACTTGCTGGCGTGGCTGTTTGTGGCTTTGTTTTCCTGGGCCTGTAGTCACTTTGGGGTTTGTGGGCACCTAAAAATGTCTCTGTTACTTATAGCTTGGTGGGTTTTTTTTCTTCTTGATTTAAGCAATATCAAAACTGACTTTAAATTAAAAGCAGATGGTCTCTGACTAACTAGCAAATTCAGTTCATATTATATGACCAACTCAGTACTTCTTTTGAAAGTAAGAAATTTTGCTTTTCACTAAATAGAAAGAGAGGAGAGGAGATTTTAGGCAACGTAGAGGGACTTCTCCTGTCCTTCCTGTTTTCCAGAGCACAGCAACAGATAAGATGTAGGGACAAAGACCTAGGAGAGATGATTTTTAAGGCAAGAATGTTAGTATGTATTAAGAAAAGAACCGGTCGGATTACATTTTTTTAAAATGCCCAGTTTTGAAAAGATGCCATTCTCCATCAAAATTAGTCTAAAGTCTGGGATAACAACAATCAGTGAGTTTGATGACAAACCTATGCCTTGAAGTTACAGAGTTATCAGGGAACAGTCTTTCCCCAGCCTGTGTTTTTCTGCAGGCAGCTGTTGAAACAAGCTTAGACACTTACAAAACTTGATTCTTCCTGAGGTTTTACTAAGATTATGGAATAATTGGAGTCCTGAGTGCCAGTTCTGCCACCATCTCAGGGCAGTGTAACTCCATTCTTTTCTATGGCAACGCTCCTGCATTGATCCATGTGCAGTTCAGTCCCCTGTGAGAGTAATAAAGCTCCTGCCTTCAGAAGGCCAGTGTGAGGTGATTACTACTCGTTCACGGTGATGGCTTCTCTTGCCAAAGCTGAATTAGCCTTCTTCATTGGTGTAAAGAACGATGGGAACAAAGTAGAATGAAATCATTGTTCTTCCGTCATATCAGAGAGATTGAGCAGTCTTGAAGAGCTCCAAAAAAATCCCCCCCCCTCAGGATTCCTATTTAATGACTGATAAATGAAGCACATGTGCAGATTACCCCTTTCAGGTGCTTTCTTTCCATAAGCAGTTGCATTTAACACAGGAATTGTGTGAGATTCTTGTGACCTGTGCAGGATATCAAGATGGGTGTGTCAGTAATAACACCTCAGGTGAGTCACCCTTCAGTTAGAACCCAGCTCGGCTGCAAACAGGCGTCAAGATGCTGCTGAGAAACTTGATTTGACCTATAGAGGCTGTGGGGGATGCAGAGGTCAACTGGAGGCTCTTTCAGCCTGGAATATTGCAGCTGGCATTCTCACTCCCAAACAGACACTTCCCAAACATCATCCCACAGCTCAGGGCTGTGGGAGCACAGCAGAGAGCTGACAAGAGTAAGGAAATACTGCACAGGGCACTTGGCTTCATTTCAAACATCGCCCTTATGGCGTGGCCTTCCCGTAGCCCAGCATCGCTTCATTGTTTGAAATTAGGAGCATGTTGAAGTAATTGGCTTGTGTTTGCACCCGAGCAGCTCCGGAGATGATGAAACTGGGGAGAGCTTTGGTAAGACCGTACTGTCCTAGTGTTAAAATATTTCCTCTGGCTTTACACCAGGATTAGCAAAGGTACTTTGCCACACAATCCCAGTGGTTTTTCTGTTTCTCTTCCAGGTGTCTGGCTCACAGACCTGGTGCATGTGGCAGCTCACGAGATAGGACATGCCTTGGGCCTCATGCACTCCCTGAACCCCAACGCCCTCATGCACATCAACGCCACTTTGACTGGGAAGAAAACCATCTCCCAGGATGAAGTCTGGGGAATTCACAGGCTCTACGGTAAGGAAGGCTCCTCGGGGGAGACGTGTGCTTATGGCCTGGCTCGTCACACCCCAGCCCAGGCTCCTTGGGCCCTTTGCAGTGTGGCTTATGTAAGAATAAAAGGCCAGTTTTAGTTGTGGAGAGCCCTGACTTGCATTTATACGTCTAGAAGCATCAGGTGCACAAAGGGAAAGGAGCAGCTCACATGCAAAGGAAGGGGGAAGGCCAACAGCTGTTAATTACTCTTTTGGCTGGACTCAGATATATTAATACACAATGACAAAACCCTCTGCAAACCAAACAGGCTCTGGCAAGATTCACTCAAGCTCTGACTCTTCAACTATTACCTAGTCTAGCATTTAGAAACTGCAGCTCTCTGGACTCACTGATGTTCCTGTGTGACAGTAGCTCAGTATCTAAG